>NW_028270162.1:12052377-12741366 GCF_037043375.1 Chiloscyllium plagiosum | reverse complement strand
AGGTCCCTCATGTACACAAGTTTAAGTCACATAGTTTTGGGGTGAGCTGGCAATATGGATACAGAATTGGCTTTGTCAAAGGACATAGAGGGTAACGGTGGAGGGTGCTTTTCAGACTGGAGGGTTGTGACTCGCAGTATTCCACAAGGATCAGTGCTGGGACCTCTGCTTTTTGTGGTCTACATAAATGATTTGGGGGAAAATATAGCTGGTCTAATTAGTAAGCTTGCAGATAATACAAAGATTGGTGGAGTTGCGGATAGTGAGGAGGATTGTCAGAGGATACAGCAGGGGTGTAGAGCAGTTGGAGGCATGGACAGAAGAATGACAGATGGAGTTTAATCCAGACAAACGTGAGGTGATGCATTTTGCAAAGTCAAATACAGGTGGAAATTATGCAGTGAATGGCAGAACCATAAGGAGTATTGATATGCAGGGTGATCTGGGTGTGCAGATCCACAGATCACTGAAGGTGACAGCGCAGGTAGATAAAGGAGTAAAAAAGGCCTATGGTATGCATGCCTTCATTGGAAGGGGCATTGAGTTTAAGAATAGACAAGTTATGCTGCAGCTTTATCAAACTTTAGTTAGGCCAAACTTGGAATATTACATACACTTCTGGTCACCATACTACCAGAGGGATGTGGTTGCTTTGGAGAAGGTACAGAAAAGGTTTACCAGGATGTTGCCTGGTATGGGGGATTTTAGCGATGAGAAAAGGTTGGAAAGACTGGATTTGTTTTCACTGGAATGCAAGCGGTTGAGGGGTGACCCGATAAAAGTTAATAAGATTGTGAACGGCATGGGTAGAGTGGAAAGTTTGAGAATTTCTTTCAGAGTGGAAAAGTCAATTACTCGGGGACACAGATTCAAGGTGCAAGGGGGGATGTTTAAAAGAGATGCGCTGGGTAAGTGTTTCACACACAGCATGGTGAGTGCCTGGAACGTGTTGCCAGAGGAGGTGGTGGTAGCAGACACAATAGCTGTATTTAAGAAGCACCTGGACGAATATATGAATAGGAAGGGAATCGAGGGATAGGGATCCTGTAAGGGAAGGTAGTTTAGTATGGAAGGGCAAAATGTGTCAGCGTAGGCTAGTAGGGCCGAAGGACCTGTTCCTGTGCTATAATGTTCTTTGTTCTTTGTTCCTTGTTCTAACCATCTATTTTGCACCTCAAGCCGAAATTGGCCCCAGACTGTGGCATTCCCAGGAATCATAAAGTTCTTTTTAATGAACTTTGATGTTCTGGTAGCGTGAGTTCTTGCAGGAATATGACCTTAAACAAGAGGCTTTTCAAAAGGCTTGAGACCTCCAGGAAGAGCATGTTAATGCAGACACTGAAAAGGTCATTTCATTTGGTTTGTGTGATTAATGTTACTGTGAGAACTGGAATTTGTCTGCACATTTATCATGTTATAAGCCGTGTTTTCAAACCTTTTCAACTTTTGGAAGTTAAGGGAGGGTAAAATTGGAGCGTCAACTTGGCAGTGGTTCCAATGGATATCCATTACAACAGCGTGCCAAAAAACAGATTGTATATGTTCAGTGTGGAAGAGCAGATGGCTTTTGGGAAGGAATTCCATTGAGGGCAACTGGTGATATGAACACCTAAGGTGAAGGATTGTGTTGGGGATAAAAAGAATTGTGCAGGGGGTAACTTGCTCGTAGGGGTCTAATTTAGAGGAAAAATAACTTGTGCCACGCAAGCCTTGAGTTATTGACTGTTTATTCGTGAGCTCACGGGAAGAGACAATTCGACCTACTGGGCACAAGTCACTCCGACGAGATACAGAGAGTTGCATGATTATATAGCTTACAATCATTTAACAATTAGCAAACTGTTACTTGTAGCATAATGAGTAAATAGGCACTTCATCCAGTCACTAGTCTCAGTCATGTAGTGTCTGGACAGTGCTAGTTAGTAGCTGATAAGCAAGTGTTAGTATTACAATAGATTCTTGTAAAAGAAGAGCATTCCCATGCTGGGAAAGAACTCACAATCAGGTGTTAGTAAGGTCAACCACCTCACTGAGCCTGGGAACATACAAACTTAACAAGCAGACGCTAATATGAGATTTAAAATGAATTCCAGGCTTTGAATATATGTCAAGATGGCTGCTTTGGTTAACAATTCTTCCACAGATTGAAAAGCAAAGATTAGTGGAGAAGGTGTTCAAGAAGTTGTCTACCATGCTCCCCTTCATTGGTTAGAGTATAGAGTATGAAAATTGGCAAGTCATGTTGCAGCTGTATAGAACAATAGTTAGGCCACTTTTAGATATTGTGTACAATTTTGGTCACCACACTACAAGAAGAATGTGGAGGATTTGAAAAGGGTATGGAAACAGTCTATCAGGATGTTACCTGGTTTGGATAGTATTAGCTATGAAGAGAGATTGTACAAACGTTGTCAGTTACCAAGGACATAGGTTTAAGCTAAAAGGCAGGGGGAGGTTTAAAGGGGTGTGAGAGCCAAAGTTTTACACAGAGGGTGGTAAATGCCTGGAATGTGCTGCCAGAGGAGGTGGTAGGAGCAGATGCAATAGCAACATTGAAGAGACATCTTGACAGATACATGAATAGGCAGCAAATAGAGGGATACAGACTGCACAGAGGCAGAAGGCTTGTAGTTTAGAAAGGCGCCATGTGTTGGTGCAGGCTTGGTGGGCCGAAGGGCCTGTTCCTGTGCTATATTATTCCTTGTTCGTTATGAATAAGAGGCAGAATTGGAGGAGTGAAAGTTAAAGACTTTTACTAAAACCCCAGCTTCCTGCCACAGGAAGAGGAGTACAAACCACATTCTCCTTCGAATAATACATTATAATTTGGAACAATAAGGGTGTTTTTTGGTGATACACAGCATACTGTGAAAAACATGAAGGAATATTCTCTTAAATAACAGCAAGCAATGATTACAATATGGAATAACAGATTACTTTTCATTAAAAAGAAATCAATTATTCATAAGTTATAGCCATTGCGCCTCTAATATACTGTGAACCTGATATTAAACATGACAGGATTTTACATGCTCAGATTAATCATAAGTGGTAGAACAGCCATTATTATTTTTGCACCTTAATAGGGCAAGCACATTTTCAATTCTTTCATTGTGTTATAACATGCAGTAATCCATATTCTGTAACATTTGTGATTACGTTTGCTAATAATCTCCCCCAGGATATATTTGTCTGGAAGTGATTTATATCACAATAAAAGAATACAGGGTTTAATATGTTTTCTCTGCTCTTGTGATCTAGTCATTCACTGCAAATATTGATCATTGAATACAATGGTACCAAAGTAGATGAAGATATCAGGTGCTCATAATAAACGGTATTCATGTATATCTTTCTGGGTTGGTCTCTGGAGTAATATGTTGTTCTCTTGTTCATAATATTGTTTTCTTTCCATCAAAATCCTTACTTAATGAATAAAAGAAACCTACAAAATATAAAACAAGAGTTATTGACAATTCTTTAAATTCTCATAACACAATGAGCAATGCAATCTTAAAACTAGCTGTAAGAAATAAAGACTTGTTAAAAGTTCCAGGAAGAAAGATTTGGTGTTCAGCTATTCAACACCAACTTCACCACCAGTCACCTCTCTCTCATAAGAGGTTTGATCCAATATCAGTAAGGCAGCTTTATCTTTATGAACCATTAACAGCATCCACTGCCTTAAAATAACCTTTCCCTCCACCTCACATCTCCACTCTGGGCTGCCTGGCTTTGTTTTAAACTCATGAGTATGGTCATCATTGGCTGAGCCTGCATTTATTGCCCATCCCTAGTTGCCCTTGAGAAGGTGGTGAGCTGCCTTCTTGATCCACTGCAGTCTCTGTGCTGTAAGTTGACCTACAATGCCCTGAGTTGAGAGTGTGACGCTCGAAAAGCACAGCAGGTCACGCAGCATTCGAGAAGCAGGAGAGTCGACGTTTCAGGCATAAGCCCTTCATCAGGAATTCCGAAACGTCGATTCTCCTGCGCCTCGGATGCTGCCTGACCTGCTGTGCTTTTCCAGCGCCACACTCTTGACTCTGATCTCCAGCATCTGTAGTCCTCACTTTCTCCTACAATGCCCTGAGGGAGGGAATTCTAGGATTTTGACCCAGCCACGGTGAAGGAAACATATATTTCTAAGTTAGGATGGTGAGTGGTTTGGAGGGGAACTTGCAGGTTGTGTTGTTCCCATGTGTCTGCTGCCCTTGCCCTTCTAGATGGAAGTGTCTGTGGGTTTGGAAGGTGCTTTCAAAGGATCATTGGTGAATTTCTGCAGTGCATCTTGTAGATAGTACACACTGCTGCTACTGAGCATCGGTGGTGGAGGAAATGGATGCTTGTGGACGTAGTGCAAATCAAGCAGATTGCTTTGTCCTGAGTGTTGAGTGTTGTTGGAGCTGCACTTATCCAGGCAAGTGGGGAGTATTCCATTGTACTCCTGACTAGTGCCTCGTAGATGGTGAACAAGCTTTAGGGAGTCAGGAGGTGAGTTACTTGCTGAGGATTCCTAGTTTCTGACCTGCTCTTGTAGTCATTGTTTTATTTGTCAAGTCCAGTTCAGTTCTGGTCAATGGTAACCCTTAGAATGGTGACAGTGGGGAATTCAGTGAAGGCAACACTATTGAATGCGAAGGGGTGGTGGTTAGATTGTTTCTTATTGGTGAGGGTCTTCACCTGGCATTTCTGTGGCATAAATGTTACTTGCCACTTTCCAGCTGAAGCCTGAATATTGTCCAGATCTTGTTGAATTTGAACATTAACTGCTTCAGTATCTAAGGAGTCATGAATGGTGCTGAACATTGTGCAATCATCGATGAACATTCCCATTCCCATTCCCATTATCGAACTCAGCACCGCCTTCCTAACCTGCAATCTTCTTCCTGACCTCTCCGCCCCCACCCCAGTCTGACCTATCACCCTCACCTTGACCTCTTTCCACCTATCGCATTTCCGACGCCCCTCCCCCTAGTCCCTCCTCCCTACCTTTTATCTTAGCCTGCTGGACAAACTTTCCTCATTCCTGAAGAAGGGCTTATGCCCGAAACGTCGATTCTCCTGTTCCCTGGATGCTGCCTGACCTGTTGCGCTTTTCCAGCAACACATTTTTGGCTCTGATCTCCAGCATCTGCAGACCTCACTTTCTCCTCAAAGATTAGTGGGCGGCACGGTGGCACAGTGGTTAGCACTGCTGCCTCACAGCGCCAGAGATCCGGGTTCAATTCCCGCCTCCGGCGACTGACTGTGTGGAGTTTGCACGTTCTCCCCGTGTCTGCGTGGTTTTCCTCCGGGTGCTCCGGTTTCCTCCCACAATCCAAAGATGTGCAGGTCAGGTGAATTGGCCATGCTAAATTGCCCGTAGTGTTAGGTAAGGGGTAAATGTAGGGGTATGGGTGGGTTGCGCTTCGGCGGGTCGGTGTGGACTTGTTGGGCCGAAGGGCCTGTTTCCACACTGTAAGTAATCTAATCTAATCTAATCTAATCTAATCTAATTCCCACTCCTGACCTTATGATGGATGGAAGGTCAATGATGAAGCGGCTGAAGATGATTAGGCCTAGGGCACCAACCTGACAAACTCCTGGAACTGTAATAATTGACTTCCAACAACCACAACCATCTTCCTTTGCACCAGGAATGACTCCAACCAATGGAGAGATTTCCCCCGATATCCATTAATTCCAGTTTTGCCAGAGATCCTCGATACCACACTTGATCGAATGCAACCTTGATGTTAAGAGTCTTGAATTCAGTCCTTTTGACCATATTTGAGCTAAGGCTTTAATGAGGTCAGAAGCTGAGTGACCCCGGTGAAAATCAAACTGGGCATTACTGAGCAGGTTATTGCTTAGCAAGTGCTGCATGATAACACTGCTGACGGCATTTCCCATCATTTTACCGATGATCAAGAGTAAACCAATGGGGTGGTAATTGGCTGAGCTGGACTTAGTCACAGAGTGATAGAGATGGAAACAGATCCTTCGGTCCAACTTGTCCATGCCGACCAGATATCCCAACCCAATCTAGTCCCACCTGCCAGCACCCGGCCCATATCCCTCCAAACCCTTCCTATTCATATACCCATCCAAATGCCTCTTAAATGTTTCAATTGTACCAGCCTCCACCACTTTCTTTGGCAGGTTATTTCATACACGTGCCACTCTCTGTGTGAAAAAGTTGCCCTGTAGGTCTCTTTTATATCATTCCCCTCTTACCCTAAACCTATGCCCTCTAGTTCTGGACTCCCTGACCCCAGGGAAAAGACTTTGTCTATTTACCCAATCCATGCCCCTCATAATTTTAGTGGGCGGCACGGTGGCACAGTGGTTAGCACTGCTGCCTCACAGCGCCAGAGACCCGGGTTCAATTCCTGCCTCAGGCGACTGACTGTGTGGAGTTTGCACGTTCTCCCTGTGTCTGCGTGGGTTTCCTCCGGGTGCTCCGGTTTCCTCCCACAGTCCAAAGATGTGCAGGTCAGGTGAATTGGCCATGCTAAATTGCCCATAGTGTTAGGTAAGGGGTAAATGTAGGGGCATGGGTGGGTTGCGCTTCGGCGGGGCGGTGTGGACTTGTTGGGCCGAAGAGCCTGTTTCCACACTGTAAGTAATCTAATCTAATCTAATCTAATAAGGTCACCCCTCAGCCTCTGACGCTCCAGGGAAAACAGCCCCAGCCTGTTCAGCCTCTCCCTATAGCTCAAATCCTCTAACTCTGGCAACATCCTTGCAAATCTTTTCTGAACCCTTTCAAATTTCACAACATCTTTCCAATAGGAAGGAGACCAGAATTGCACGCAATATTCCAACAGTGCCTAACCAATGTCCTGTACAGCCACAACATGACCTCCCAACTCCTGTACACAATACTCTGACCACTAAAGGAAAGCATACCAAACACCTTCTTCACTATCCTATCTACCTGCGACTCAACTTTCAAGGAGCTTTTAGTGTACAGGATATACATGGGCAATTTTCCACAATGTTGGGTAGATGTTTGAATTAATTTGATTTGATTTGATTTGATTTATTATTGTCACGTGTACAGAGATACAGTGAAAAGTTTTGTTTTGTGTACTATAAAGGCAGCAGTGTTGGCAGAATGTTGTCAGTGCTTCCCACCATTTCTTGCTATCACATGGAGTGAATCGGATTGACTGAAGACTGGTATCTGTGATGCAGGGGAGGAGGCCAGGATGGATCGTCCACTCAGTAATTCTGGCTGAATGCTTCAGCCTTAGCTTTTGCGTTGCTGTGCTGGGCTCTTCCATCATTGAGGATAGTGATATTTGTGGATCCTCTTCTTCCGGTGAGTTATTTAATTTCCCACCTCCAGTCACAGCTGTGTGTGGCAGGCCTGCAGAACTTAAATCTGATCCGTTGGGTTCTGGGATTGCTTAGCTCTACCTATTACTTGCTGCTTAATGCTGGTTTGTGTGCAGGTGGCCTTCTTTGGTAGCTTCACCAGGTTGACACCTCGTTTCAAGTATTCCTGATACTGCTCCTGGCATGCCCTCCTGCACTCTCCATTGAACCAGGGTTGATCCCCTGGCTTGATGGTAATGGTTGAGTGAGAGATATTCCAGCCATTAGATTACAGATTGTGCTGGAGGAGTATTCTCCTGCTGTTGATGGTCACAGCGTCTCGTGGATGCCCAGTCTTGAGATGCTAGATCTGTTTGAAGTCTGTCCCATTTAGCATGATGTTAGTGCCACACAACACGATGGAGGCTATTCTCAATGTGAAGGCAGGACTTTGTCTTCACAAAGACTATGCAGTGGTCACTCTTATCGATACTGTCATGAACAGACACACCTGTAGCCGGCAGATTGGTGAGGATGAGGTCAGGTATATCTTTCCCTCTTTTGGTTCCCTCACTACCTGCTGTAGACCCAGTCTAGCAGCTATGCCCTTTGCAATTTCCTCAGACTCTCTGAGCTCTCAACTACTTCCCATGACATCTCCTTCCCATTGGCGCTGATCACTTCAGGTCCCACATTCAGAATGCAATCTCTAAACACTTACCCCAACCCCCCCGCCACACCTTTAAAACTCTTATAGGACCATCCTTGTGGTGACTTCACCTCACATTTACTTTCTTGAGTTGGCTTTCATTTCTTTGCCTTATATTTTACTTGGTGTAGCTGAAATGTGAGTAGTGTTGCAGCATATTCTGTCTGGACTCTATAAGAGCATATGGAAGCTGGAGTGGGGGAAAACTACGTCCTGAATAACGATGATGGATTATGTGCAGCACATCCAGATGAGGAACAATAGTTGCCCTTGCCAATGAATCATAAGGCGTTGGTTTCAAGTTCTGCTCCATGAATTTGAAATCTCAGCTCATGCTTGAGTACAGTACTGAGGGACTGCTATGTTGTTCTATGTAGCTTCTTTCAGCTGAGATATTAAACCAGGTTCCTATCTGCCACCATTGGTGGATGCAGAAGATTCAATGGCCCTATATCAAAAATGAAACACCACAATGGCTGTTAGTACTGCTGCTTCAGTGTCGGGCACTTTGGTTCGATTCCACCCTCAGGGAGCTGTCTGTGTGGAATTTGCACATTCTCCCTGTGCCTGCACGGGTTTCCTCTGGACGCTCTGGTTTCCTCCCACAGTCCAAAGATATGCAGCTCAGGGTGGATTGGCCATGCTAAATTGCCCATAGTGTCCAGGGATGTGCGGGTAGTGGATTACCTATGGAAAATGCTGGGTTACAGGGTCTAGCTGGGATGCTCTTTGGAGCACCAGTGTGGATACGATGGACTGAATGGCCTGCTTCCACACTGGAGGGATTCAATGATTCGATCAATATCTCTCGACATTTGGATGTCAGAGGTTAGTTGGCCGGATGGTTGGTTTGCGATGCAGAGTGATAGCAACCACAGGGTTTCACATTGGCTGAGGTCACCATGAGGTCCTGCCTTCTCAACCTTGCCCTTCCCCAGAGGTTAAACCACCACTGATCACCTCCCTGTCTAATGGCAGGGCTGTCCTCTGGGGCTATAGTAATTTTATGGGTCAATTGACATCACCAAAAAGAAAATGGACTTGCTGCTTGTGGGTGCTTTGCTCTGTCCTATTTGGCGACTGTGGCAATTCCACATCAAGTGCTTGATTACCTTTGGGGCCCTTGTGCTGTAGAGATCCAGCAAACCAATGTTCTCGAGACATGGGGTCAGATCCATTATACTGAACGATGAAATTGAAATAATGAGCACTATTGAAAGGGTGAATAAACGTGGTCCTTTCCCCAGGAGTGGGGTGTCCAAAACTAGAGGGCATAGGTTTAAGGTGAGAGGGAAAAGATTTAAAGGGACCTAAGGGACAACGTTTTCACACAGAGGGTAGTGCTTGTATGGAATGAGCTGCCAGAGGAAGTGGTGGAAGCTGGTACAATTACAGCATTTAAAATGCATCTGAATGGGTATATGAATAGAAAGGGTTGAGAGGGATATGTGCCGAGTGCTGGCAAATGGGACTAGATTAATTTGGGATATCTGGTCAGCATGGACAAGTTGGACCAAAGGGTTTGTTTCCATGCTGTACATCTCTGATTGGCCTTATGGTGACCATGTAACCAATGTCAATTGTTGCTCAAACTCATCTGGTTCACTTAATCTCTTCAGGGAAGAAGATCCTCTATCCTTACCTGCTCTAGCCTCCATGTGATTATAATTCTGTAGCAATGTGATTGACTCTTAACTGCTCCCTGAAGTGGCCCTGACAAGCCAATCAGTTGCCAATCAGTTCAATCGGCAATTAGGGATGGGCATTAAATGTTTGTCCATATCCCATAAATGACATTTTTTAAACTGGGAAAGGTACTGTATAACTTGTCATGTGAAATCTGGGGGAACCTTAAAGAATAAGTCTGCAAAATTTGCAACAAAACTCTCTGAATCTCAGTAGGTGAGAGAGTGTGCACCACAGATTGAATGAACAACACTGAGTTAAGCACCTCAGTAGTTTAATTTGCCGACTCTTAACATGATAATGGGATCAGGCACCAAGCTGACAAAGAAAGTGGTTCAGTTAGAATGCTAACGCACTAACCTTGGTAACAATGCTAATGTACCTTGATTGATTACACAAGGGAGTTTTTTTTAACATTACTGATGACTGTTACAAAACATTGATATTGTCCAGTAAAACTGCAATGTTGCTGTTATGGAAATTTCTGCAGTCTGATGTGCAAACAGCTTACACAACACAATGGGACAAAACCAACAATCCCAACCATTTATGTTCTTAGATGTTAAAGAGGTCTGCATTATTATAAATTCATTTACTGAAACGTTGATGCTGAATCAGCCAACCTCGCTTTTGTAACGGTGCAATGCTTTTTTAATGCTGGATTCCCTTCACTATTTACAGCTCTGCAAAGAGAAAGCAGTGAATTACTCAGCAGCAAATGAAAATATGTTAGTGGTGTCCAAATTAATGACTAGGCCTTAAAGCTGCAGTCACTCAGCAACCTCTTAAAATGGACTAATGAGATGAATGCAAAAAGCTTTGTAATTTATGCTATCTATTTTACAATTAAACAAACTTGGTGTGGTTTTTATTCTTTCCCCTCGAGTTTCTGCCTGCATGAAGTGCTCTTGTTTTTAATGTCCTTTTTAGGGAGTATTGTCTTTGACACTAATTTCTTGTTTTATTCATTCTGAACAAAGCTTATGGAACATGTAAGAAAATTGAGGTTGTAATTTAGGTTGAGTGATTCCCAACCTCTACATTCTGGATTTAAATCAGCACAACAAAATTTTGCATTTATGGAGTACTCTTTAGGAAAGTAAACCAACCCAAGATGCTTCCCAAGACTATTAATTAGAAGATGGTTTATTAGGAGCCACATAAGGAGAAATGAGGACAAAAGCTGGCTGTACCATTGAAACCCATACTCCATGGAAGAACATTTTGTTTTAAATGACTAAATGTGATAGGCTTAAGAAGAGACAGAGAGGTCTAGGGAAAATGAGAGAAGGAATTCCAGCCCATTGTGACTAAAGGAGAAAGTGAGGACTGCAGATGCTGGAGATCAGAGCCAAAAATGTGTTGCTGGAAAAGCGCAGCAGGTCAGGCAGCATCCAAGGAACAGGAGAATCGACGTTTCGGGCATAAGCCCTTCTTCAGGAATGAGGAAAGTGTGTCTAGCAGGCTAAGATTGTGACTAGAACCTAGTTTTAAAAGGTCATGTCATTTTCTCATATAGTGATATTCAAAAAAAAAATCCTCTTTTTGCTTTAACGTTGTGGCAGGAACCATGTGGCAAATGACTTGGTGCATGGTGCAGGATCTGGTAAAATTCCCCACTTGTCATGTGTGACTTTTTTTTTGGCTGTTCAAATAGCCTCTGTTTTGCATTAAAAGATTCATGAGACTGTGAAGTCATTATTTTCTAAACAGCGCATGGAGATTTTCCAATCATTTGCTGTCATAAATCACTTGATCAAAATATCAGTATTCATTAGTGAGTCCACACAGCCTCTGATTCAATTAACGTGCTATATGGTTCAGCATTGATCCTGCTTGGGTGATAAG
Source organism: Chiloscyllium plagiosum (assembly GCF_037043375.1). Classification (NCBI taxonomy): domain Eukaryota; kingdom Metazoa; phylum Chordata; class Chondrichthyes; order Orectolobiformes; family Hemiscylliidae; genus Chiloscyllium; species Chiloscyllium plagiosum. The sequence continues at coordinate 12,729,821 of NW_028270162.1, read as the reverse complement.
ACAGAAATCTATGTGTCTATACAAATGCTTTAAGGTGCCCAGCCTCAGTCAACATTGAGAATGTCTTATTAACTTATATGAATGGGTAATGCTTTAGCAGAGTGGGGACAGTTAGACTGCTGAAGGAACTTCTCGAAGCGAAAGATTAGATTAGATTACTTACAGTGTGGAAACAGGCCCTTCGGCCCAACAAGTCCACACCGACCCGCCGAAGCGCAACCTACACAGATCCATTCCCCTACATTTACCCCTTTACCTAACACTATGGGCAATTTAGCATGGCCAATTCACCTGACCTGCACATCTTTGGACTGTGGGAGGAAACCGGAGTACCCGGAGGAAACCCACGCAGACACGGGGAGAATGTGCAAACTCCACACAGAGTTACCTGAGGCGGGAATTGAACCCTGGTCTCTGGCGCTGTGAGGCAGCAGTTCTAACCACTGTGCCACCGTGCCGCCCACCGTCTGGGCAGCACGGTGGCACAGTATGTTAGCACTGCTGCCTCACAGCGCCAGAGACCAGGGTTCAATTCCCGCCTCAGGTAACTCTCTGTGTGGAGTTTGCACATTCTCCCCGTGTCTGCGTGGGTTTCCTCCGGATGCTCCGATTTCCTCCCACAATCTAAAAATGTGCAGGTTAGCTGAATTGGCCATGCTAAATTGCCCATAGTGTTAGGTAAAGGGGTAAATGTAGGGGAATGGATCTGTGTAGGTTGCACTTCGGCGGGTCGGTGTGGACTTGTTGGGCCGAAGGGCCTGTTTCCTCACTGTAAGTAATCTAATCTAAGTCATGTTACAACTTTATTTGCCATTGGTGAGAGTATTGTGTACAGTTTTGGTCAACTTGCTTAAGGAGCAACATATTTCTGTTGGAAGAAGTTCACTTAGTTGATTGCAGGGATAAGGGGTTTGCCTTATGAGGAAAGGTTGAGCAAGTTGGGTCAGTATTTGTTGCAGGGTAGAAAAGTGAGACATGACCACATTCAGAGAGGTCTTGATATGGTCTGGGATGTTTCTCTTGGAGAGGAATCCAGAATTAGGAGGCAAAGTAAGGCTTACCTCATTTAAGATGGGGTTGACAAAGACTTTTTTTCCTCACCAGGGACAGTTTAAATCTTTGGAATCTGCTTCCACAGCAAGTGGTAGAATCTGGCTTATTGAAGTTTGAGTTAGACAGACTTTGAGAAGGGCATCAGAATTTATGGGGGCTGGATGGATGCATGGGTAAAAATGGAGGTCAGGTCAGAATCAAATGAGGTAATGATTTTATTGAACTTTGAGTAGGCTCAAAGAGTTGTATGGTCTTCTTCTCCAACTCCTGTGGTTTTATGTAAAGCTGTTACTTGCTGAAGAATCCAACATTAAGGGTTGTACATATAAAATAGTTGGTAATAAATCCTAATACATAGAAATTTATTGACTTAGATTGTGGTTAGACTTTGGGACTGGATTGCAAGGAATGGATCAGATAAACTTCAAAAGGAAATTAGACAAGTATGCTAGAGAATAAAAAGGGATAGAAAGGTGTGTTGTAAGTGTGATGTGATAAGAGTTTGACTGGAAGACAGCTTGTGTAAATACCCATGCAGATTATTTGGGCCAACTAATTCTGTTCTCTGAGATAATTTTAAGTAATTTCGTATATAGTACAAACTGGAAGTATAATGTTTAACAAATCGCATTGCGTTCACAATGTTTTCTCGCTCAAGTACTTACACTGTGATTAAACTCACTCAACCATTTACCATGACCTTATCTGAAGATTGCAAATTAGGTTTTCCACTGAGATCAAGTATAGACAACTTGCCAATATGCTCTCCTCTAATTTTTCTCCTCTTGTGAAGACACAAGGCTAGATATTTAACCATGCAGTGCTTGCAGAACTAAACAATCACCTGCTCCTGTAATATGGCTGAAAAATGTTCATTCCATCACAAGCATTCTCTGCCTCTGTATTTTTTCAGCAAATTATCAACAAGAAGAATCCAAATGTACCACAGGTAATGTCCCTGTTTCTTATTCAAGTTAGTGGTGGACTCCCCTCTCCACCTTCTAAAATATTGGCTTTTCCTCAATGCAATTGGGGCCAGGATGACTGACCTCAGAAAAACAAGTTCTACATGGAGCCTCCCAGATCCTTAAAACCGTGCTAGTAAGTGACAGTTGTTAGATGCTGAATTCTCCTTCCTGCTCACCATGCTGCCTGGACTTTTGGATCCCATAAGGTAGATTTAGTGCCACCATCTTCCTTTGAGATTTATGGGACTTGCTTGGTGTAGCTTGGTAAAGTCTAATAAGTAAATGTTCTTGTGTTAAACAAGGTGTCGTTTATTGCCTGATAGCTATGAGTCACATTGCTATGAAGGATATTGCTACTCGAACTATGAGAGAGACCTAGATAGCCAGTTTAGCTCCTTTTGAGATCCAGAGCTGTTCACTCTCTTAAGAACATACAGCATTCTTTGGGTGTTGCAATATTGCATTTCTGGGCAATACCCTTTTCGAAATCTAAAAACTTATACACTTCAAACCACCATTCTCCTGAACATGTGAATGCTGGTACAGTGTTCAGCTCTGTGGAATCCTATGCTTTTTCTCATCAACACACAATCTTCCAATGTGGGTCAACAGATAATAACCAGGAAAAGCAACTGGGAGTTTCCCTCACTATATCCCACACCAATCCATGGTCACTAAAGTCAGTGGATCTTCCTCTGTCCAATGTGTTAACCCTCTAGTTTTGATTTTACAACCCCTCTATGTTTTATTCATTTATGAGATGTGGGTGTTGGTGGCTGGGTCAGCATGTATTACCCACATTGAATGCCCTTAAGAAGGTGGTGGTGAATTGCAGCAGTATGTGTGATGTGCAGGTGTCCACAGTGCTATTGAAAAGAAAGTCCTAGGATTTTGACCCAGTGACTATGAAGGACTATGAAGGGGGTGGCACAGTGACCCAGTGGTTAGTACTGTTCCCTCAAGCACCAGGGACCTGGGGTCGATTCCAGCCTCAGGCAAATGTTGCACATTCTCCCTGTATCTGCGTGGGTTTCCACAAGGTGTTCCAGTTTCTTCCCATAATCCAAAGATGTGCAGGTTAGGTGAATTGGCCATGCTAAGTTGCCTATAGTGTTCAGGGATATGTAGGTTAGATACATTAGTCAGGGGTAAATGTAGAGTAATAGAATAGGGGAATGGGTCTGGGTAGGTTACTCTTTGGAGGGTTGGTATGGACTTGTTTCCAGGGACTCTATGATAGTATGAATGGTGATATATCTCCACGTCAGCTTAGTGTGTGACTTGAAGGAGAATTTTTAGTTGATGATATTCAGATGTATCTGTTGCCCATATCCTTTTAGGTGGCGGAAACCTAGAAGGGTTTTGCAATGTGCTGTTGAAGAAGCCTTGCAGTGAGTTGTTGCAGTGCATTATAAAGATGGCACACACTGCTGCTACTGTGCTTTGGTGGTGGAAGGAGTGAACATTGAAGGTGGTGGATGAGGTGGCAATGGAGTGGAATGCTTTGTCCTGGATGGTGTCAAGTTTCTTGAGATGGTATTGTATCACCTGAGGAGAATCCTGAAGAGGAATTTGGAGTAGCTTTACACCTTCTTGTGTACACGAATAGACCAAATGACTTGGAATTGTAAATATAAGGAAATAATTCAAAAACAAACCCATTATGCCACAAAACACTAGTTAGCCTTTAGCTATTGTGTTCCACCGAGCCATACTGTTATAGATGTGAAACAGACTTCCATAATACCCTGTAATAAAGGCACAGTATTTCAGATGCTAAAACAAGCACAGAGAATGCTGGAGAAACTCAACAGGAAGACTCCAAAGAAGAATTGCGTGTCAACTATGCTTCCCTCCCCACAAATGCTGCCAGATCTGTTGAGTTTCTCCAGCACTTTTAGTGTTTGTGTCAGCAAATCCTGTCTTTGCTAAAATGGCTAATTCTTTCAAAAAGGAACTTAATGGTTGTCTTCTTCAAATGTGTTTGGAAGTTATAGGATTTGCCTGAGAAGCAGCATTCTCATTTTAACTCTATTGGGATCCAAAGGGTGAGAAGGGGTTAATGAAAAGCCTCACTATTAGGTGCATAAGATGTAGAAACAGAAGTAGGCAGAATTGCCTATAATATTACAAGCATCAAGGATATGATTTCTGTCGCTGGTCCCATAGAATGGGAAACAGTCAATGTTGAAGCCAACAGTATATGAGCAGCCAGTGGTGAGGAACAGCTTTATAGCTGCAAGGGACCATATTCTACAGCGACAACATGCAGGATTCCTGCTGCAGCTTGCTGTACTGAATACATTATGAAGATGGTGAGTTCAGTGATTGCAGCATTAATGGTCTGCATGCCAGACGTATATTAATACATAGAAGGTCTTCAAGAAGAAGGAAATCTTGGCACCTACAACTGTAACCTGGGCTCTCTTCTCACAATTCTCTCTTCACGTTCAGACCAACTGCTTCGAAAAGTAGATCTGCATCTCTCAGAAATTGAAACTTAAGCCCACAGGAAGGCATTTTTCCAGATAGGGATAGAAAGTTGGAGTTGAAATGTCTGCAGTCTTATCAGCACTAACGTGTTCACTGCAAGCAAGATGTCAAACCAAGAACAAAGCTTAGTGAAAATGCCCGTTTTTTTTCTGTATAATGAGTGGCATATACAGTCTACTTCAATCTATCCTTTCATCACTCGGCTAGACGCAATACAACACAGGATGTAGAACTCCTGGGGGAAGGGGAAGAGATTTGTTAATATGATTGAAAAAACATGCACAAGTAGCAACTGACATTATCTGTCTACTACGCAAATAAAACTCTCCCTCCTTATCCTGCTGATAAATGGAAATACACAGTATAGGCAGATAACATGGTTCTTACTAAGCTACAAATTGCTTGTTACAAAAAAGAAAGCTACAGGGGAACAAATTAAGTCAACAGGAAAAAAAATGGCAGCATAATGAACTCAACCTGACAACATACTGTATGATCTATTGACTTTAACACAGAATACAGATTGCTGTAGAACTTTCATTTCTATTCTGTAAATTAAGGAGACTTTTTTTTTGCAACGGTGTGTAATTATTCGTCTGCTGAAATGTTAAGAATGCTGTAGTCATTTTACTGTCTGCCTTTAACAATGTCATGAATTGTGATGACTTGCTTTATTTGTGGTGTTTTTGTAATTTGGCACCTGCTATCATGATAGATTTTCAATAAACCGATTATCCATCTATCTATCCATCCACAAGCACTGAAGCTGCTCCAATGTATTTGAGTCTAACATTGTAACACCAATTGCAAAAGATAATTTTTACCTTATTTTGGAGGAAGCAAAATCTGAGCTCCAGGCACTGTGCTTCTCTCCTCAGTAACTTGGATGTATCATTTTCAAATGAAGTCGAAACAAGCTACAATCCCTAGACCATTGTGCCATTGAGGCCTTTCTTGCACGGCCCGGCAGTGACTCTCAATATAGTATTGGCCCCTATCTTAGGAACCCCTGTGGTGAAGCATATCTGAGCGTGTCCCTATCTCTTCCTTGTAGTGACAAACATACAAATATTTCTGAGGAATTAGCTGAATTGTTTGAGTTTGATTTATTGTTGTCACATGTACCAAAATAGAGTGAAAAGTGTGGTTTTGCATCATGGACATACAGATCATACCATACAAAGTAGGTAACAGAGCAGAGTGCAGAATATGATATTACCGAGAAGGTGCAGAGAGAAAGAGAGAGAGATCCGAATTAACATTTGAGAGGTCTGTCCAAAATCCTGATGACAGCAGGGAAGAAGTTTATACACATATTCAAACTTTTATAACTGCTGAGCTGTGTTCATTAATTACTGTAGCTAGGTTGCAGCTTCATGGGCTCTCCATATCATCGACAAGCTAGGTCAGAAACTGTCCTCTGTATTGGCCTTTACTTATTGGCTAACTCAGACAAAAGGAGAATGAAGGAAAACAGAAACTGCCACCAACAGAAGCTGGGTTGAGAATGCAGAATGATTCCAAGCAAGATTTCTCCAAGGGATTTCCATGAACTTCCCATAGTCACTAAAGGAGGAGAAATTCCAGGAAAACTACCAGGGTATGTGTATTCACACTGCCCACGCCCTCTGAAAACAGGTTAAGCCCTGTCCCTATAGCACTTAGTAGATATTAGGGATTAGTTTAAGTTCTGCTAACAATGCACAAAACATGATAACTAATAAATTTTACAAGTCGATACTACAAAACCAAGACATTATACTCTGAAACTCAAATCCAGAATTTGACCATGAAGGGATGGATTTCCACAATGATTTATCTGTTGGCATATGGTCAAAACAACTAAAACTAAAATTTGCATCTATATAGCATCCAAACACTTTCCAGATGATTCACAGAAATGCTATGAAACAAAATTTGTCCCTACGTGAGATGACCAAATGCTTAGTCAAAAGCTTTGGGTTTTTAGCAGCAGCATAAAGGAGAGACAAGGACAGAAGCAATGAGATTTAGGGAGGGAATTCCAAACCTGAAGAACAAAGCGACTGAAGCTCTGTCACCAATGGCCCATTTTGGGACCCGCCAGATGCCAGAGTTGGTGGAGTGAAGCGATCTCAGGGTGTGGCGGGGATGGAGGTAGTTGCCGAGATAGGAAGGATTTAGGCCATGAAGGAATTTGAAAACCATAATGAGAACTTTGAAGTTACCCAACTGAAAGTGAAAGTGGATAAAAGGGCGATGGGTGAATGAGCTGCTTGTGGGCTGAATTCAGTGACATGACTGAGTGAGACGTAGGTGACCCTTATGGTGACACTAATAAGGGTCCAGAAACTCCACTCGGGATCAAATATGACATAGAATCCCAACAGTGTGGAAACAGGCTTTTTGGCCCATCGAGTAAACATCAACCCTCCGAAGAGCATCACTCCCAAACCCATCCCCATCACACTGCATTTCCTGTGGCTAATCCATCTAGCCTGCACATCTCCAGACGGGATGGGCAATTTAACATGGTCAATCCACTTCACAGGACTGTGGGAGGAAATCAGAGCACCCAAAGGAAGCCCACACAGACTAAGAGAGAATATGCAAACTCCACATAGACAGTTGCCTGAGACTGGAATCAAACCCCTGTCCCTGGTGCTGTGAAGCAACAGTATTAACCACTAAGCCACCCATCAAGGATGCTGGTTCACATCAATCCTGTTGTCTTTCTGCACATTGTTTTGCAAATGTTTCCTTTGCCAGTATCTATCCAATCTGCATAGCCTTATGATGTAGTGGTTATGTCCCTATCTCTGAGCTAGGAAGCCTAGATGTAAGCTCCGCCTGCTCCAGCAATGTGTAATAACATCTTTGAACAGGTTAATTAGAGAATATTTATATCTCATCCCCTGTTGAAAGTTGATCTTAAATTTCTTCCAAGAATATTTCAGGCAGTGCAGTCCTGATCATAGTTCATTGTATAACTAAGCTTTTCCCCTCTGCTTCTTTTGCCAATTACCATAAGCCTGTGTATTTTACTGTTTCCTGTCTGTGATAACAGTTTCACCTTATTTAATCAGTCAAAAGCATTCACAACTGATGTTTTCTAAAGGTTCAGCATAACTTGCCTGTGTACTATACACTGGTATTTATAAATCCTGCACATATTCAAATCAAGGTTAATTGTGTAGCAACTGCGATATTCAAATTGTCAGTGACTGTTGAGGCTCTGATCATTGCTTAGCTAGAACATAATTTTCTATTTTGTGTTTAATAATTTTCCAAAAGGATAAACTGCAAATTTGAGCTTTGCAGAAGAGTTGGAATTGGAAAACAGTACCATTTCAGAGCATGGTCACAAATGGATGTGAATTCTTAGACAATAATGTCATTGTCATTAATAGCTACACCATCACTTCTACAGCTCTCTATATTAAAAAATATAAGACTTGCATTTATATAGCATTCTTCATAACCACTCATCATCTTGAAGCTTCTTTTTAAAATATTCCTTTGGAGTTCTGAAGAAGTCAGTTTGGACTTGGAATGCCTTTCCTCTCCACAAATTCTGCCTGAGCTGTTGGGTTTCCCTGTTTTTAAAAAAAATGTTTTGTACCTTCCCATGTGCCAGGTGATCTTTTACATCCTCTCAGGCAGGTGAACCTGATCTTGATCCATCCGCTCATCCTGGGCAGGATAGAACTGGTGCCTCAGCCCTGGGCTCTGTAAGAAAAACTGCAGGAGTGGGTCTTGAAAAGTCGCCTTGACTCAGCAATGAGAGTGCTACCCCACTGAGCCACAGCTGGACTCACACCTGCGACTGAATCTTAACAGTGTTTGGAGCATGTAATTAAAATGTGAGTTCCAGGTTATGCACTTTGCATTCTGAGCCAGACATGCATTTAACCAGTCTGTACACCAGCTGCACATAGATTATAAAGGCCAAAATAAATTCAAATGAGAAAGGATTACATCATCAGTTCAAACAATAGTCATCATATATGTATTGCAATCAGCTAAAGATGATTAGATTAGAATTAGTGTGGAAACAGGCCCTTTAGCCCAACAAGTCTACACCAACCCTCCGAAGAGTAACCCACCCAGACCTATTTCCCTCAGAATGATGCACCTAACACTATGGGCAATTTAACATGGCCAATTCACCTGACCTGCACATCTTTGGACTGTGGGAGGAAACCAGAGCAAACCCACGCAGACACAGGGAGAATGTGCAAACTCCACCCAGACAGTCACCCGAGGCTGAGAATTGAACCTGGGACCCTGGTGCTGTGAGACAGCAATACTAACCACTGAGCCACCGTGCCACCCCAGGCCTCAGAACAGATTAAAAGGCAGTTTTTGTTTCTCTAAAGAACCTTAGTAGAGCCATGAACGAAATGGCACACCAGACAAGGCACTTGGTTTGAAATTAGACATGGTCATTTTCTCCTGTGCTCACAAGTCTCTTCTAATCATTCTATCTCATCAATTGTAAAGCATACCCATCACCGTATCAAACACCTTAATTAAGTCATTGATTCTAACTGGACTAGTTTAGTTTGGAATACCTGGTCAGCATGGATGAGTTGGACTGAAGGTTCTATTTCCTCGCTGTAGAACTCTATGACTTTCGTGTTCCATTCAGAACTCTGTTCCATTAGCAATTATTCTTTGTACAAAGAAGGATTTTCTGAAGCATTCAGATTTAGATTTGGCCTCTCACTCACTTGGTTCATAGTTTTGCTGTTCTGTTTTAATATGAACCCACATTCAGCTTCTTTATTCTTATTTCCCTGTGTCTGAAAGCCCTCTCAGACATCATTTTCTCATGGCAAAAAGTCCAATTGCCTCCAGTCTTTGCACATAGTCAGAGTCAGATTCCAATGTTTAATACCATATGCGTCATCCAGCCAGTGGAAACTGTGCAGGATTAGCTGTGGCAATTTAAGCAGAATTCTGCAGTTTATTCTTCAGGTCTTAATGATATAAATCTCTCCTCTCGGGGTGAACATGCCTGTTTTTTAAAGCTTGCACAAAAGTCAAGATCTGTCCCATTGTTTCTTTTGTATGTGTGTGTTAGTGTGTGAGTGTGGGTGTCTCTCCATTACTCAATGGCACTACAGATCTGCTTCCGCCCCCAATTCTAGTTCAAACTCAAAACCTCTAAATCAAACTTGAAAAAAAAAAGAATTTGGAGACCAAAATTTACTCCATTTCTAAATGTGCATCCAGCCATGAATTCAGGGTGCTAAGATGGCAAAATGGCTGTCATGGATAGAGGACAGAGCCACTCCAAAGAATGAAAGAATGGTCAGTGAGGGAGGTCTTATGGTCCAGTGGTTAATGAGCCTGGCTCTGAATCAAAAGCTTTCAGTGTGTGTCTCACTTCATCTCTTGTTGGCCTTGGAAGGTGACCATGTACAGATCATGGCTGATCTGATAACCTTCACCTCCACTTTCTTGTCTTTTCTCCATACCTTTGATTCCCTTACTGATTAAAAATCTATCATCTACTGTGTCCGTTGCCCTCAACGTGGTCTCCTCTGCACTGGGGAGACCGGACACCAACTTGCAGAACATTTCAGAGAACAGCTCTAGGACACATGCACCAAGTAACCCCACTGCACTGTGACTGACCACTTTAACTCTCCTTCCCACTCCGCCAGTCCTAGGCCTCCTCCACCACCAAATCTAAGCCACCTGTTGCCTGGAGGAAGAATGCCTCATCTCCCGCCTTGGGACCCTCCAACCACATGGCATCAATGTCAATTTCACCAGTTTCTTCATCTCCTTTCCCCCCACCTCATTCCAGATCCAACCCTCCAACTTGGCATCGCCCTCTTGAACTGTCCCACCTGTCCATCTTCTGCTCTGACCTATAACCATTACCCCCCAGCTGCATCTACCTATCACCCTCCCAGCTACCTTTCCCCCAGCCCCAGCCCCACACTCCTATCTATCTCTTGTCCCCCTTCCCCTCACCCCCCCATTCCTGATGAAGGGCTTATGCCTGAAACGTTGATTCTCCTGCTCCTCGGATGCTGCCTGACCTGCTGTGTTTTTCCAGTGCTACTCTAATCTTGACTCCTTCTCCAGCATCTATAATCCTTACTTTCTCCTAGATGGGATATATTTAAGGTTACTAAGAGAAGAGAGGGAAGAGTTTACTGCGAATTTGGCAATGACCTTTTTAGTCTCACTGACTACTGAGGTCGAGCCAGATGATTGGAGGGCGGCAAAAGTTCCCATGTTCAAGAAAGGGAATAGGAATAATCCTGGGAATTACAGACCAGTCAGTCTTACTGAGGATTGAAGAGGATTCTGAGAGACAGGATTCATGGTTATTTGGAAAAAGCATAGCTTGATTAGAGATGGTCAGCATGGCTTTGTGAGGGGCAGGTCATGCCTCACAAGCCTTATTGAATTCATTGAGAATATGACAAAACACATTGATGAAGATAGAGCAGTGGATGTGGTGTATATGGATTTTAGCAAGGCATTTGATAAGGTTCCACATGATAGGCTCATTCAGAAAGTAAGATGACATGGGATAAAGTGAAATCTGGCTGTCTGGATACAGAATTGGCTGGCCCATAGAAGACAGAGGGTGGTGGTAGATGGAAAGTATTCAGACTGGAGCTCTGTGACCAGTGGTGTTCTGCAGTGATCTGTTCTGGGACTTCTGCTCTTTGTAAATGCCTTGGATGAAGAAGTGGAAGGGTGGATTAGTAGGTTTGCCGATGACACAAAGGTTGGTGTGGATAGTGTAGAGGGCTGTTGTAGGTTGCAGTGGGACATTTACAGGATGCAGAACTGGGCTGAGAAGTGGCAGATGGAGTTCAACCTGGAAAGTGATTCATTTTGAAAGGTTGAATTTGAATGCAGATTACAGGGTTAAAGACAGAATTCTTGGCAGTGTGGAGGAACAGAAGGATCTTGGGGTCCACGTTCATAGATCCCTCAAAGTTGCCATCCATGTTGATAGGATTGTTAAGAAGATATATGGTGTGTTGGCTTTCATTAACAGGGGGATTGAGTTTAAGAGCCGCAAGGTTATGCTGCAGCTGTCTAAACCCTGGTTAGACTACACATGGAATATTGTGTTCAGTTCTGATTGCCTCATTATCGGAAGGCTGTAGAAACTTTAGAGACGGTGCAAAGGAACTTTACCAAGATGCTGCCTGGACTGGAGGGCATATCTTAAAAAGAAAGGTTGAGGAAGCTAGGGTTTTTCTCACTGGAGTGAAGAAGGATGCGAGGTGACTTGATAGAGGTGTACAAGATGATGAGAGGCATAGATAGAGTGGATAATGTTGACTTTTTAGCGTGGCAGAAATAGCTATCATGAGGGGCATAATTTATAAGGTGATTGGAGAAAGGTTTAGGGGAGATGTCAAAGGTACATTCTTTACACAGAGAGTAATGGGTGCATGGAATGCACTGCCAGCCATGGTGGTAGAGTCAGATACATTGGGGACATTTAAACGACTGTTGGATGGGGGCACATGGATGATAATAAAATGAAGGATGCATAGATTGGTTTGATTTTGGAGTAGGATAAAAGGTCAGCATAACATGGAGGGCCAAAGGGCCTATACTGTGCTGTACTGTGCTGTATTGGGCTCTACTGTGCTGTACTAGGCTGTACTGTACTGTACTGTGCTGTACTGTACCGTATTGTACTGTACTGTGCTGTACTGAGCTGTATTGTGCTGTACTGGGCTGTATTGTACTGTACTGTGCTGTACTGGACTGGACTGTGCTGTACTGTGCTGTACTGGGCTGTACTGTACTGTACTGTGCTATATTGTACTGTACTGTACGATACTGTGCTGTACTGTGCTGTACTGGGCTGTACTGGGCTGCATTGGGCTGTACTGTACTGTACTGGGCTGTGCTGTACTGTACTGGACTGTATTGTGCTGTACTGTGCTGTACTGGGCTGTACTGTACTGTGCTGTGCTGCATTGGACTGTACTGTACTGTACTGTATTGGGCTGTGCTGTACTGTACAGTGCTGTACTGGACTGTACTGTGCTGTACTGTTCTATTTTATAGTTTCAGGTGAGCTGTGGAGAGAACCAGTAACGGAGGGAATGGTTAGTCAGGTCACTGGGTGCCGTTGTTACACTCATCCTCCCTCCTGAACCAAACAGGCAAGACATAGTTTGTGGCATATCATTGGGAATGGAAGAAACGGTACTGAATGCAGAACAACTTTTCTGACAACTGCAATGTCGACCAGACCCATCCCTGTGTACTCTGTGAATGGACAATATCCAACTTGAGGTACTTAAGCACTATAGCAACGACAGGTAGCACAGAAACCATTTACACAGTATTTCAGACAGTCACTTTCCATGTATTAGCCAATAAATTCAATAGAGCTTGACAGATTCTGTTGCCACAGTGGTACTAGAACTGATGATGCTGTACAATGCAAGGTTTTTCAAAGGCTCGAAAGGAGATCTAATTAATCATGCAATGTGCTAATTAATTGCATACTGTACAGTCTTGATTTAATTTATATTGATACAACAAACTGAAGCATTTAAAGGGCTTCACATAATTTCCAACTGTTGACTTTGATTGATATGCTAAGAGGATACCTGTTGCATTTTTATTATCCCTGTTCTGTTTGGGAAATTGCTAACCAACGACAGATTTCCATTCTGAAGCAGGGTCACTGGATCTGAAATATTACCCCTATTTTCTCACCACACACACTGCTGGACCTGCTGAGTTTCTCCAACACTTTCTGTTTTTGTTTGTTACTGATTTACATGGAACATGCATTAAGTAGAAAATCTCTCCATCCCGATTCCATTTGGATTGGTGTCTAAGAGGGCAGGAAGGGAGCCAGGTGTGTGGCAGTGTGTACAGGATACTATATGAGCTCCTGCTTACACTGAAAGTTTAGGGTGTAGGTTTGCTCGCTCTGCTGTAGGTTTGATATCCAGACCTTTCATAACCTGGCTAGGTAACATCATCTGTGGCGACCTCCAAGTGAAGCGAAGCTGTTATCTCCTGCTTTCTATTTATATCTTTCTCCTGGATGGGGTTCCTGGGGTTTGTGGTGATGTCATTTCCAGTTCGTTTTTTGAGGGATTGATAGATGGCATCTCGCTCTATGCGTTTGTTTATGGCCTTGTGGTTGGAGTGCCAGGCCTCTAGGAATTACCTGGCATGTCTTTGCTTAGCCTGTCCCAGGATAGATGTGTTGTCCCAGTCAAAATGGTGTTTTTTTTCATCCATGTATAGGGCTACAAGGGAGAGAGGGTCATGTCTTTTTGTGGCTAGCTGGTGTTCGTGTATCCTGGTGGCTAACTTTCTTCCTGTTTGTCCTACGTGGTGTTTGTGGCAGTCCTTGCATGGAATTTTGTAGATGACATTGGTTTTGTCCATGGGTTGTACTGGGTCTTTTAGGTTTGTTAGTTTTTGATTGAGAGTGTTGGTGGGTTTGTGTGCTACTAGGGTTCTGAGGGGTCTTAGTAGTCTGGCTGTCATTTCTGAAACTTATTTGATGTATGGTAAAGTGGCTAGAGTTTCTGGCTGTGTTTGGTCTGCTTGTCATGGTTTGTTCTTGAGGAATCTGCGGACTGTATTTTTTGAGTATCCGTTCTTCTTGAATACATTGTATAGGTGGTTCTCCTCTGTTTTCCGAAGCTCCTCCCACAGTCCAAAGTTGTGCAGATTAGTTGGAATGGCCATGCTAAATTGTCCCGTAGTTTCAGGAGTATGTAGGCTATTTGGATTAGCCATTGTGGATGTGGGGATAGGATGGGCCAGCTGAGTCTGGGTGTGGTGCTCTTCATAGTGTCAGAGCAGACTTGATGGGCCAAATGATCTCTTTCCATACTGTAGGGATTCTGTGACATGGGGGATGTGTGGGAGCAGGTTATTGAGCTGGATGATCAGCAATGATTATATGAATTAAAAGTAGAGAAGCAGGAGGCTGGAAGAACACAGCAAGCCAGGAGGCATCAGGAGGAAGGGTTATACTTGAAACCTTGACTTCTCCATCTCATGATGCTGCCTGGCTTGCTGTGTTCTTTCAGCCTCCTGCCTGTACCTTGGAATTCCAATATCTGTACATTTTCTGTCTCCAATGATTATATGAATGTCAGAGCAGGTTTGAATGGCCTATTCCTGCTCCAATGTTTTGAGTGTGTTAGAAAGAAATGACTTCCCGGTCTAGTTCTGCCCATTGAGAGGATGTAGATTATTGCATGTAATGAGTTACATGATTGACACTTGTACAGAGACTTGGAAGAAGACCATTGGGATCCTAAGCTGTCCTATCTCCATGGTATCATCATAGTAGGTGGAGTTTATAAGACTCCTCGGCATTAACCCTTTCAGACCCATATCTAACAGCGGGGAACTGGCATCCAAGAGGGCCTCAAGTAGACAGAGAGCAGATATTATGAAACAAAATTGAAGTTAGAGGTTAAAAAGGAGGTCGTCATTTCAGACAGGCCAAGGCTGAGGTGTGACACAGTCAGTCTGCCTGGCCTGTGGTATTACCTCCACTGCTTGTCCTCACCTGTTTTTTTTTAATAACATCAATGAGGTATTCAGGGCACAATTTTAAACTTTGTAGACCCATAAATCTAAAAATGCTGTGAACTGTGAGGCAGATAGTATTTTAAAATTGTTACTCATTGGGACGTGGGTATTGCTGGTATTATGTCAGCATTTATTGCCCAGGGTGAAGTTAAAAGATGACCACATTGCTGTGGGTCTGGAGTCACATGTAGGCCAGACCAGGTAAAGGATAGCAGATTCCTTGGCTAAAGGACATTAGTGAACCAGATGGATTTTTTTCTCAACAACTAGTGATGATTTCACTGTCATTATTAGACACTTAATTCCAGATTTTTATTGAATCTCAGGTCCTTCAAACATTACCTGGGCCTCTGGTTTAACAGTCTAGTGATAATACCATTAGGTCATCGCCTCTCCAATGGAGTCCAAGGTTTTTTCCTGAACCACACAGTGAGTAGTCAGGGTCCAGAATGCACTGCCTGAGAGCATGGGAGAAGCAGACTCAACCATGGCTTTTGAAAACAGATTGGATCATTATCTGGAAAGGGTCAAGGGTCAAGGGAATAGGTCCAGGAGACTGCAGAAAGACAATGGGCCAAATGGCCTCTTTCTGTGCTGAAACCATTCTAAAAGGGTGCTGTCTCTCCCTTGCAGGAGTCCTGTCTGCCTTTTCAGAAGTTATAGGGTAGTTATCCTGCTCTTACTGAGAAACTTTAGATTCAAATCCCAATCCAAGCCAAAGGAGGTATGTGATGTGGTGGTGCTGTCCTTACCTCTGGGCTAGAAGGCCTGCAGTTCAGGTCCTACCTGCTCCAGAGGTGTGTCATAACAAGAGTAAATAAGTTGATCCATATAAGCAAACTGTTCAAGTATGAACCTGCAAATCCTTCAGCACAATGTGGGAGAGATTCCTGCGTATGTAGGAAGTTGGAGTTTTGACTGTCAATTAAATATCCGGGGCTACAGATGACAACATGCACTTCACCACAGTAACTCGGGTTCCCTAAGTGAAGTGTAACACTGCCACCTTTCTCAGGGGGAACACGGACAATCCCGTAGCTTCGGTTGATCTAATATCCTTCACCCATACAAGGATACCACAAAAACTAGTGGCCATTCACCTTAATTTGTGGAACCTTGCTGTGCACAAATGGCTATTCCGTCAGCCAAGATACCAACAAGTGTACCCAGGATCGTGACTCAGTGTCTTTGGAGCTGTGTGGAATGTTGCACTTACAATTGCCACTTTGCATTTTGCTATAATGTTGAGCCTGGGGTTATAATTCTTACTGCTCTCAATGGTATGCAGCAGGATGTATGATTCTGAGGCTAGACAAGGTCAGCTTCTGACTCAGACGTGACATGCTCTTTAAGTGCAAAGAGAAAGGTCACGTTATCAGTATGAGATATCCTTAGATTTTCAGTTTCTGTGAATTTTCTTTGCATGACAGCACATTCGATATATCATGCACCTGAGGGCATTTCTTTTTAAGAACTATGTTTTTGTTTTTACCTCTGCTCGTAAAAAAGAATTGAATGAAATAAAGGTGATACCAGAAAGCACCTTAAATAAATAACAAAGTTATGAATTTGGTACTGGTTCCTCATAAGATGAATGAAGCAATTTGTGTTGTCTGTGTATCTGCGACTTTGCAACTATGTAAGCAATACTGAGCGTCGTTAATTAATCTTGTGCTCTGTACGACAGTCAGCAGGTCTGGAAGTGGACAGACTCTAAGGCCAGTCCAATTGCCCCTTTTGAAAATATTGACTTGGACATCCTGCAACCACTCACTGCTCACTCCATGGCTGTATTTAAGCAAAGGATAATGGTGCTGGGAGAAATAAATTTGAGAAAAGTCAGACTCAGGGAGAATCAAAGCACTGATCAAGTCCACCACAGAGCCAATAAGCATCCATGACAGTTTCCAATCTAATTGAAAGGTGTGTGATTACAATCATGAAACAAAAATCAATCTGTTTCACCCTTGTGTTTCCATTTCATCTAGGAGAAAGTGAGGACTGCAGATGCTGGAGATCAGAGCTTAAAAATGTGTTGCTGGAAAAGCGCAGCAGGTCAGGCAGCATCAAAGGAACAGGAGAATCGACGTTTCGGGCATAAACCCTTCTTCAGGAATGAGGAGGGTGTGTCAAGCAGGCTAAGATAAAAGGTAGGGAGGAGAGACTTGGGGGAGGGGTGTTGGGAATGCGATAGGTGGAAGACCTGCAATCTTCTTCCCAACCTCTCCACCCCCACCCCCTCTCCGGCATATCACCCTCACCTTAACCTCCTTCCACCTATCATATTCCCAACGCCCCTCCGCCAAGTCCCTCCTCCCTACCTTTTATCTTAGCCTGCTTGGCACACCCTCCTCATTCCTAAAGAAGGGCTTATGCCCGAAACGTTGATTCTCCTGTTCCTTTGATGCTGCCTGACCTGCTGCGCTTTTCCAGCAATACATTTTTAAGCTGCTTCCATTTCATGCTTGTTTCCCCCTTAATCTGAAAGTGGAACTGATAAGGCCTTTGCGGGAATTTATGAGCAGATTACAATCCCAGACTCAGAGAGAGGATGGCAAGGTGGTGATGGCGATGGCTAGCACAAGGGACATAGCTTTAAATTGAGGGATGATAGACAGAGGACAGATGTCAGAGGTAGTTTCTTTACTCAGACAGCAGTAAGGGCATGGAACCCACTGCCTGCAACAGTAGTGGACTCGCCAACTTTAATGGTATTTAAATGGTCATTGGATAAACACATGGATGAAAATGGAATAGTGTAGGTTAGATGTGCTTCACGTTGGTTTCACAGATTGGCATAACATTGAGGTCCGAAGGGCCTGTAATGTGCTGTAATGTTCTATGGTCTATGTTTTACTTAGTCCGGCCTATATGTGATTCCAGATGCACAGCAACTTGGTTGGCTCTAATCTCCCTCCGAAATGGCCTAGCAAGTCATTCAGATTTCTTTTTTATTCACTTGTGGGAGTTGCTGGCTGAGCTAGCATTTATTGTCCGTCCTTAGTTGCCCCTTGAGAAGGTGGGGATGAGCTATCTTCTTGAACAGCTGCAGTCCGTGTGCTGTGGATTGACCCACAATGTGCTGAGGGAGGGAATTCCAGGATTTTGATATAGCGACAGTGAAGGAATGGCGATATATTTCCAAGTCAGGATAGTGAGTGGCTTGGAAAGGAACTTGCAGATGGTGGTGTGCCCATATATCTACTACCTTTGTTCTTCGAGGTAGTAGTGGCTGTGGGTTTGGAAAGTGCTATCTGAGGATCTTCTGCAGTGTATCTTATAGATAGTATACACTGCTGCTACTGAACATTGGTGAAGGAGGGAATGGACGCTTTTGGATGTGGTGCCAATCAAGCGGGCTGCTTTATCCTGGATGGTGACAGACTTCTTGAGTGTTGTTGGAGCTGCACTCATCCAAGTAAGTGTCACATTCCTGACTAGTGCCTTGTAGATGATGGATAGACTTTGGGGAATTGGGAGTTGAGTTACTTGCCACAGCATTCCCACTCTCTGAACTGCTGATTTACCCACAGCATTTCTGTGATCAGTCCAGTTGAGTTTCTGGTTTATGGTAACCCCAAGATTTTGATAGTGGGGGAACTTAGTGATCGTAACACCATTGAATGTCAAGTGAAATTGGTTAGATTGTCTCTTGTTGGGAGATAGTCATTGCCTGGCATTTGTGTGGCATGAATGTTACTTGCCTCTTGTCATCCCAAGCCTGGATATTTTCCAATCTTGTTGTATTTTAACATGGACAGCTTCAATATCTGAGGAGTCCCGAATGGTGCAAAACACTATACAATCATCAGCAAATATCCTCATTTTCTGATCTTAAAATTGAGAGAAAGTAATTGATGAAGATGGTTAGGCCTACGACACTACCCTGAGGAACTCCTGCAGGGATGTCCTGGAGCTGGGATGACTGACCTCCAACAACCACATCCATCTTCCTGTATACCAGGTATGACTCCAACCAGTGGAGAGTTTTCACTCTCATACCAGTTATTTCTATACCTTCTTGATGCCACACTAAGTCATATGCAACCTTATTATCAAGGCTATAATGAGGACAAGGGCTGATTGGCCCTGGAGGAGCCCAAACTGGGCGTCACTGAGTGGGTTAGTGCTGAGCAAGTGCTGCTTGACAGCACTGTTGATGACACCTTCCATCACTTTACACATGACCATTCATGACTGGATGTGGCAGGATTGCAGAGCTTAGAACTGATTTGTTGGTTGTGTGATTGCTTAGTTCTGCCTATCACTTACTACTCATGCTGCTTGGCATACAAGTAGTCCTGTTTGGTAGTTTCACCAGTTGACACCTCATCTTCAGGTATCCCTGGTGCTGCCCCTGCCATGCCCTCCTGCACTCTCCATTGAACCAGGGTTGATCCCCTGACTTGGTGGTAATGGTTGAGTCATAGAGTCATAGAGATGTATAGCATGGATACAGATATCTCAACCTCATCAAGTCCCATTTGCCAGTTGGCTCATGGGGGATATGCTGGGCCATGAGGTTGCAGAATGCACTTGAGGACAACACTGTTGCTGTTTATGGCCCATAGTATCTCACGGATGCAAAGTCTTGAGTTGCTAGATTTGTTTGGTCTGTTCATTTAGCAGAGTGATACTGCTGCAAAACACGATGGCGGGTGTTCTCAATGTGAAGGAGGAATTTCATCTCCACAAACACTGTGTGCTGGTCGCTCTTACCACTACTGTCATGGATAGATACATCTGCAGCTGGAAGATTGGTAAGGATGAGGCCAAGTATGTTTTTCCCTCTTGTTGGTTTCCTCACTATCTGCTGCAGACCCAGTTTAGCAGCTATGTCCTTTAGGACTTGACCAGCTCAATCAGTAGTGCTGCTGCCGAACCACTCATTAGTAAACATTGAAATTCCCCCATCCACATTATATTCTGTGCCTTTACGACCCTCAGCGCTTCCTCCAAGTATTGTTCAACATGGAGGAGCACCAATTCATCAGCTGAGGGAGGACTGTACATGGTAATCAGCAGGAATATTGCTTATCCATGTTTCACCTGAAGCCATGAGACCTCACGGGGTCCAGAGTCAAAGTTGAGAACTCCCAGGGCAACTCCCTACCAACTATATACCACAGTGCCATCACCTCCTGCTGGTGAAATATCCAGTAATGGTGAAAGCAGTGTGTGGGGCATTGTCTGTCAGGTATGATTCCATGAGTATGACTGTGCTTTACTAGTCTGTGAGGCAGCTCTCTCATTTTTGGCACTGGGCCCCCTGATGTTAGTGAGGAGGACCTTGCAGGGTTGACAGGGCTATTTCGACCTTTGTCATTTCCACTGCCTAGGCCAATGCCAGGTGGTCAGCCTGCTTTCATTTCTTTTTTGATACTTCATAGCAATTGATACAACAGAGTGACTTGCTAGACCATTTCAGAGGGCAGTTGAGAGTCAATCACATTACTGTGAGTCTGGAATCACAAAAAAGTGAGACTAATTGAGGGTTTCCTTCCCTGAAGGACATTAGTGACCAGATGGTTTCTTTCAGTAATTGACAATGGTTTCATGGTCTTCAGTAGATTCTTAATTCTAGCTTTTTTCGAAAATTGAATTCAAATTCTACGATCTGTAGGGTGGTGGAATTCAAACTAAGGTCGCCAGAATGTTACCTGAGTTTCTGGATTAACAGTCTAGTGTTAATATCACGAGGTTATTGTCTTCCCATGAAGCCAAGTAAGGGCAGGCAACAAATGCTGGTGTTGTCATCAATGCCCCATTAAAGAAGAAGGACATCCAGGCTGGTGCTGTCTGTGTGACACACTATCCATTGTACCAGTTTCCATACTGGATGAGCTATTAATCTGAACATTATTCAAAATATCATAGAATCCCTACAGCGAGGAAACAGGCCATTTGGCACTTTGAGTTCACACTGACCCACCAAAGAGCATCCCATCCAGACCTAACCCATCCCTGTAACACTACATTTCCCCAAGACCAATCCACCTAACCAACACATCTTTGGACTATTAAAGGAAACCCACACAAACAGCTGCCCAAGGTTGGAATTGAACCCAAGTTCAATTTGGCACTATAAAGCAGCGGTGCTAACCACTGAGCCACCCTCTACATGCAAGTAGAATGTATGAACTCTCCAGCTTCCTGGTCCTTTTACTGACAGAGTTAAAATATAAACGAGACTTAGGCATTTTCTCATGGCCGTTGAGAAACCTTCCCAGTCTGAAAATTGGCTGGAGAAGCTTCGAGATTACAAAGTGACAACAACAAAAATTACTGTAAAAGCATGTTGGGATGTCTGGGAGAGCATAAATATTCACGAAAGGCACATACGTAAGTTACTTCTTGAATAAAAATCTCTTTTCATTCTTTGAATAAGGTGAAAGGTGCAAGGAAAGGATTGCTGAAGTGGGAAATGTATATTAATGGGAGTGGATATGATGGTGAGACAATAATATACAGCACCTTGTAGCAATGGCATCATTTTTGCTGCGCAAAGAATGAAAGATGCATTGCAGAGATCAATATTACATGCAATAGTGTAAATAAAAGAAGTTGCAGAAACAGACCAGTGCAGACAGTAGTCACTCATTAGTGAGGAAGAAATTGTAAGCAACATAGGAGCAGGAGGAAGTTGTTCAGCCCATCAACCCTCCTAGCCCATTTAATCTCATCCTGGATGAATATCCATTTCAGTGCCATATACTACCAGAAGACAGTAAGAGTTTAAGATAGCAAACTCCCCGTAATGCAAAACAGAACACTTGAACTCCAACAAGGCAAAGGTGAGGCCTGCAGATGCTGGAAACTAGAGTTTAGATTTATCTCTCCACCCTGGAGACTTTCTGCCTCTATTCCTGATGAAGGGCTTTTGCCCAAAACGTTGATTTTCCTGCTCCTCGGATGCTGCCTGACCTGTGCTTTTCCAGCACCACTCTGATTGAAACACTTGAACTCCAAACCCAGGGCAGCTCAAACAAAGAGGAGAGATCACCCAGAAACCGTTGGCACATTGGTATAAAATTGTGCTTAAAAGATCAGTATCCCACACTCCAAACCTTCAAACAAGCAACTTTAAAACTTTATGGATCATTAAATACTCTTTCGCAAAATTTATTAGCCTGCTTTCCACTGAATAGGAAAACTATATTTCAAAATGTTAGAAATCAAATGGTTAGAACACTTTTCATACCACAGAAATTACATTTGATCTACAAAGGTTATTGAGCCAACCACATTGGCAGAGGTTTTCACTGATATTAATGTTTAATGAGGCAGTGCAGTTTGCTGTAGGCCATTCAGCAAGTACAGCTCGGAAATTATCAGACAATCTGTGGGCTACAATAAATTCTTACAATTTCCTAGCCACATGTTCTGACTTCCTGAAGAGTTTTTGTCGAGTAATTATTTTCGCCTATCTTTGGGTGTGCTTGAAATGACTCTACAGAGACCCAACTCTGAGTCCCCCCTTATTTACACATGTACAGTACTTGACGCTAATGAAGCTCCCTCAGAGCCAGTTCTCAGAGTGAGCAGAATCCCTGACACTCCTGTTTATATCTGTCAGCCAGGGCTCCCTGATTGGAACAGGTTAACAGCCCCATTCAGGGAACTCATACTTTGAGGTCCACTTGGCAGACTTTGTTACAATCACTATGGTGCCATTTACAGAATCGTGAGAGTGGTTGCAGTTCAGAAGGAATTCTTTCTGACATTTGTGTCCATGCTGACTCCCTATGAAATCAGTTTGTGCCACTCACTGGCACTTACCCTGTGACCTAGCAAATCTTTACTCATCCTTCTGAAAGCTGTGCATGAATATGCCTCAACCAGTACATTCATGATGACTTGATCTTAACCACTTGTTGGTTCCTTAGCCATACATCCTAAATCTATCCATGTAACTGAAGTCCCTTATCCCTGAAAGCCATTTTGTGATTTTTCTTTCGATGCTCTCTCTAATGCCTGTGAAGCTTTCCTCTTACACTTAATAATACTTTGAGATAGGTCTCCAGTATCCTCAAGAGCTGATGGCTCTGTTGCTAGTCGAGTCATCCAGAGATTCAGGCTAATGCTTTTCTAGATTATATTACTTACAGTGTGGAAATAGGCCCTTCGGCCCAACAAGTTCACACTGACCCCCGAAGCGCACCCACCCAGACCCATTCCCCTACATTTACTCCTTCACCTAACACTATGGACAATTTAGCATGGCTAATTCACCTGAGCTGCACATTTTTGGTCTGTGGGAGGAAACCGGAGCACCCAGAGGAAACCCACGCAGACACGGGGAGAATGTGCAAACTCCACACAGTCAGTCGCCTGAGGCGGGAATTGAAGCCAGGTCTCTGGCGCTGTGAGGCAGCAGTGCTAACCACTGTGCCACCGTGCCGCCCCGTGCTCTAAACAAAGAACAAAGAACAAAAAAAATGACAGCACAGGAACAGGCCCTCTGGCACTCCAAGCCTGCGCCGATCCCGATCTTCTATCTAAACCCGTCACCTATTTTCGAACGATTTGTTTCCCTCTGCTCCCTGTCCATTCATGGACCTGTCTAGATATATCTTAAATGATGCTATCTACCACCTCCGCTGGCAAAGCGTTCCAGCCACCTTCTGCTTAAAGAACTATCCATGCAGATCTCCTTTAAACTTTTCCCCTCTCACCTGCTACTCATGACCCCCCGCTCTGGGAAAATGTTTCTTGCTATCTGCCCTGTCTATACCCCTCATAATTTTGTAGACCTCAATCAGGTCCCCCCCTCAACCTCCATCTTTCTAATGAAAATAATCCTAATTTACTCATCCTCTCCTCATAGTTAACACACTGTATACTAAGCAACATCCTGGTGAACCTTCTCTGCACCTCTCCAAAGCATCCACATCCTTTTGGTAGTGTGGCAACCAGAACTGTACGCAGTGTTCCAACTGTAGCTGAACTAAAGTCTTATACTATTGTAACATGACCTGTCAACTCCTGTATTCAATACCCTTCCAATGAAGGAAAGCATGCTGTATGCCTTCTTGACCACTCTCTATCCATCTGCATTGCCACTTTCAGAGTACAATGGACCTGAATACCTAGATCTCTCTGTACATCAACATTTCTCAGGGCTTTTCCATTTACCATACAGTTCAGTCTAGAATAGGATCTTCTAGCATTTGCCCAGGTTGAACTCCATCTGCCATTTCTTCTATGAAGTCTCCAATCTATCTATATTCTGCTGCAATCTCTGACAGTCCCCTTTTCCAATCAGGTGGAGTAGCAGATATGTGTTCATATCCCTCATTGCTTGGGCCTTCTGAAGAAGGGTCATTCGTCCTGCCGCATTAATTCTGATTTCTCTCCACTGTTGTTGCCAGACCTGCTGAGGTTTTGCAGCAATTTCCGTTGTTGTTTCTGATTTCCAGCATCCTCAATGCTCTGTTTTTATTGCATACTCTAAACACTCAGGAATCTATAAATCTGAATTTTTTATTGTGGTACCAGAGACTCCTCCTCAAAACTCCAATTCATATTGGACTTAAAGCATTAACTTTGCTTCTCTCTCCACAGATGGTGCCACACCTGCTGAGTTTCTCCAGCAATTTGTTTTTATTTCAGATCTCCAGCAGGTGCAGGATTTTGCTTTTTTGTGATTGCGTATCAACTTGTTGGAAAATTTGTTTGAGGTACTTAAAGCTGTGTGTTGGTACATGCTTTTAGTTGGTGTGAGTCTTCAGACTGTGATACCATTTTCAATGTGAGGCCAATGGAGGTGAGTGTCTGGAAATGACCCTCTGCCCAAGTGCTTATCAAGCTCAGTGCTGAGCTAATTCTAACAGAATTTTCAGATATTAGAAATGGATGATGTCGGCCTAGTGTGGTATTATCACCAGATAATGAATCCAGAAACTTAGCTAAGGTTCTGGGTATTTGGATTCAAACTCTGCACTGGTAGAATTCAATAAATCATTCAGGAATTAAGAATCTGCCGATGACTATGAAACCATTGTCAGTTGTTGGAAAAACCCATCTGGTTCATTAATGTCCTTCAGGGAAAGAAATTTGTCATCCTTACCTGGTCTGGCCTACACGTGACTTCAGACCCACAGCAATATGGTTGACTCTCAACAGCTCTCTGAAATGGCTGAGGAAGCCACTCAGTTCAAGGGTGGTTTGAAATGGGTAATAAGTGCTGGCCAGCCAGCAACACCCACATGAATGTTTTTGCACTGTGCTCAGGACACATCAGAGTGCAGTTTGGGCTCACAGAGTAAAAGTAAAGGAATCCTCACCCTACCAGGCCCTAACACAGCTCCTTCAGCATGGGGTGACTGGTGGTGGCTTAACCTGAGGTTCACCACACCTCAGACGAGGGGAAAGGTTGAGAACCTTTCACGTAACCCTTCAGTAGGTACAGGGATTGAACTCATGTTCTTGGTAGAGCTCTGCCTTTCAAACCAGCCAACAGAGCTAACTGACCTCCACGCAGTAGAGGAGCAATGTGTAGCTAATGGATACACTGATCAGTTCATTTAAAAGATCAGAATAAAGCTTGGCTCCTCAATTTGTGGCATATTGCTAATGCCGAGAGGCTTATGTTTCTCACCCTCGAGAGATTAAGGTCTGAGAGAAGATTCTAGGCTGTTGATAACATTGGGACCACAAAGGTTGTCGGAGAAAGCACTGCTGAACAAACAAGCTTCAAAGGATTGAGTTTAAAAGCAGGGAGGTTATGTTGCAGCTGTATATGATGGTGGTGAGGCCACACCTGGAGTACTGCATGCAGTTTTGGTCTCCTTACTTGAGAAAGGATGTACTGACGCTGGAGGGGGTGCAGAGGAGGTTCACCAAGTTGGTTCCAGAGTTGAGGCGGTTGGCTTATGAGGAGAGATTGAGTAGACTTGGGACTATGGTCATTAGAATTTAGAAGAATGAGAGGGGGGATCTTATAGAAACACATAAAATTATGAAGGGAATTGATAAGATAGAAGTGGAGAAGATGTTTCCACTGGCAGGTGAAACTAGGACAAGAGGGCACAGCCTCAATATTAGGGGGAGCAGATTTCGGACTGAATTGAGAAGGAACTTCTTCACCCAGAGGTTTGTGAATCTCTAGAATTCCCTGCCCAGTGAAGTAGCTGAGGTTTCCTCAGTTACTATTTTCAAAACTAAGATAGATAATTTTTTGAAAATTAAAGGGATTATGGTGAGAGGGTGAAGTAAGTGGAGCTGAGGCTGTGAAAAAGATCAGCCATGATCTTATTGAACGATGGAGTGGGCTCAAAGGGCCAGAAGGCCTACTCCTGCTCCGAGTTCTTATGTTCTCATGTTCTAATATTCCTCTCGACTGTCCTCTGGTCATTTGGGATGGCAGTAAATACAAGCCAGGCAGCATCAGGCGGTGGAGAGGTCAATGTTTGGGGTATAACCCTTCTTCAGGACTCAGAAGAAGGGTTATACCTGAAACGTTGACTTCTCCACCTCCTGATGCTGCCTGGCTTGCTGTGTTCTTCCAGCCTCCAGCCTGTCTACTTTGGATTCCAGCATCTGCAGTGTTTTATTTTGTCTCTGAGTAAATACAGGCCTAGCCAGTGATATCCACAACCAGTGAATGAAACAAGAGAAAAAAAATTCTAGGATTTTGACCCAGCGACTGTGAAGGAACAATCTAAATGGAGAAAAACTTCAGAGTGCTTCAGTGTAGCAGGATCTGGGTGTCCCTGGCTATGAAATATGGAAAACTAGTCTGTAGGTACACAAAGAGGAGTCAAGAGTGTGGTGCTGGAAAAGCACAGCAGATCAGGCAGCATCTGAGGAGCAGGAGAATCGACGTTTCGGTCATAAGCCCTTCATCAGGAATGTAGGTGCACAAGGCATTAGGATGTCAAGTGGAATTTTGGCATTTATTGTTAAAGGAATAGAGCTTAAAGTTGGGAGGTAGGAATAAATTACTGCAGATGCAGGAATCTATACTGGAAACATCAAATGCAGCAGATCGCAGCAGGTCAGACAGCATCCGTGGAGAGAGAGCAAGCTAACATTTCAACTCTAGATGAATTGTCATCAGAGCTCTGTCGGATGCTGTCTGACCTGCTGTGATCTTCAGCATTTGGTGTTTTCAATAAACTTGGCAAGTGCTCCTGCTGAGACCAGACTGAAGTACTGCATACAGTTTTGGTCTCCTTACTTGAGGAGGAATAGAATTGCATTGGAGGCAGTTCAGAGGAAGTTCACAAGACTGATTCTGGAGACGAGGGCTTGCCGTATGAAGAGAGATTGAGCAGTTTAGGCTTACACTCTCTAGAGTTCAGAACAATGACAGAAGATCTAATTGAGATATAGAAGATGCTAAAAGAGATTGAAAAAGTAGACATAGAGGGGATGTTTCCTCATGTACGGCAATCTAGAATGAGAGGTCATAGTTTTAAAATAAGGGACAGCAAATTTTAAACAGAGATGAGGAGAAATTACTTCACTCAAACGATTTTGAACCAGTGGAACTCACTACCCCAGAGCGCAGTGGACACCAGGACATTGAGTGAGTTTAAGGAGGAGATAGATTTTTACCTAGTTATGGGTAAAAGGGTTATGAGGAGCAGGCAAGAAAGTCAAGTTGAGGCTGAGATGAGATCAGCCATGATTGTATTGAATGCCAGGGCAGCCTTGAGGGGCTGAATGGCCTACTTTTGCTCCTAGTTTCTATGTTCTCATCAAGTGCTGGCTACCTGCAAATGAAACAGTGCTAAAGGAGGCGGGGCTATTTAGGAGGTTAATTTGGACATGTATGTTCTAGTGAACAATGATTTACACCAAAGCTTCAAAAAAAACCTTGATGCCACCCTTCGATGCCTGGGGGTCATGCTTAGCGTTGGCCCCATTCTCACCTTCCTGTGACATGTTCTGAGCAGAGGGAAAGCCTGGGAATGGCACCTGCCCACCATATCAAGGTGCCCTCAGTTTATACACCCCACTTTCAGGCATCTCCTGGCACCAACTGATTGATCTCCATGCTAACCCCCAGAGTAGTAGTGTGCTTTAAACTGGAAAACAGTGTCATAGCGCTAGTGATGGTGCAGGGGATTCAGAAGGGAGTTTGGACATCAGCTTTTGGATCCTGGATTGGAAAGGCAGACTGCATACTGTTTGTGGAATCTTGCTGTGCACAAACTGGCTACTGCATTTCCTGCATTACAAAACTGACTACACATCAAAAGTGGTTCATTGACTCTCAGCACTTCTGGACTTCAGTGACTATGTGATGCAATTTTCTTTTCATTGCACTAATGGCCTTCACATGATTAACTTACTACAAGACCTTGTTTAGGTGACAACATTCCCCAGGTTGCCTCTGTTAGCTCCTAGCTTCCTCATGTTACCTGCTCCTGCTGGCAGTTTAACCTATCACCACCAGTGAAAAATTTACCAACAATCAAACTTGGTCCATTCTTCTGAAGGAGCGTTACATTCTTATCCAAGATTCAAGATGGCGTTGCAGTGTGGTGACATTTTGCAAGCTGTCTGCAGCAGATCTTACTCTTGCAGTACAGGCCTGATGGACTGAATGACCTTTTCTGCTCCCTAACACCTCTGTGATTCTGGGAATTCCCTTCAAGAGCTTTTAAGAATTCAATAGCGTCATCAAGAAGTCCTCTGTTTGAATAGGAAACCAGATCATCTAACTCACCAATAATATCCAGTAGCACAGTTCACGCCTCTGAGTAATTTCCAAGGTTCTTGCTTTTGATCCCACTAAAGGAGTGCTCCATTGTCTGAGATGCCATTTTTTTGAATGCAACATTAAATGAATACTCTATCTGCCAGTTCAGGTGTTTGTAAACGATCCCTTTAGCATTATTTTTGGACTAATGGAGTCTAGTGTTGTATTTTCAGATACCACCACTGCCAGTGTTTGGGTAATTCACCACTGCCAATCTTCTTTCCTCTAATTATCAGTAATAAAGGATAGGTCACATTTGTCTTACATAACGACATGGCTTATTGCATGGTAGCAATAGATTAGGTTTACATGAACTTGCCAAGCATATTTAGTAATGACTCTCGGGAGTTGTACCCAACACATCTGCTCCCTTTGTGCAGAACTCAAATATTTGGATCATTGATGATATCCAAGACTGATATTTGATCTTGAAACAGGGCGTCAAATATTATTGGTGGGGGGGGGGGGGGGTGGGCGAAAGCCAAAACGTTGCGTGAAAGTCCCAATTCAAAACTACAGAATGACAGAGCAGGCTTGATCTGCCAAATACTTATTCTTGTTCTCATTTTTTAAGATCTAATGTTTTATCCCTTATTACTGTGTCTGGTTGGAATGAAATGAATGAGAGATCCTCAGGTTAAACATCATTAAGAGACACTTAGGTAAGTACATTAATAGGAAAAGTTTGGAGGGGCCCACGCCAGGAGCAGACAGGTGGGGTAAGGTTAGTTTGAGATTAGAGTGGTGCTGGAAAAGCACAGCAGGTCAGGCAGCATCCAAGGAGCAGGAAAATCGACATTTCGGGCAAAAGCCCTTCACCAGGAAATCCCAAAACGTTGATTTTCCTGCTCGTTGGATGCTGCCTGACCTGCTGTGCTTTTCCAGCACCACTCTGATCTAAACTCTGGTTTCCAGCATCTGCAGTCCTCACTTTTGCCTAGTTTGAGATTATGTTTGGCATGGACTGGTTGGACCGAAGGGTCTGTATCCGTCTGTATGACTCTGTTAAGAAAGTAAACTGTGAAGTTAGGAGTACCTTTATCATTCTGACAGGTCTTACTGCATTAAGAGCTTTCCTCTAGGGGCTAGTTGAGGTACACATTATCTCCATTTTTGACCAATGAACTGGAGACTGACTTGAACCAAAGGAAGGTATGTGGTGTGGTAGCTGAGAGATTAAGTCTTGGAATTGCCTTGTGAAGTTGCAACATAGGCACACTTAGCTAAACAACCTCTTGCTCTGTGGAAAACCTGTATATATGACACTCAAAACCTCTTTGTTGCTTGAATCAAAAGCTTGCACAGGGCCCTGAAATGGTGCGATTAAGCTACAGTTGTTAAGCAGAGGCCAGTCCTATTTAAAAGCTGTTTTTACAATGTTAGTGCTGGCTATCATCAACAATGTGCCTGAACAAAAGAAGTAACAGTGGCCTCCAGGTGCAATGTTAACTGGATATTTTTTCTTAACAGCAAGATACTATTCAGCAGACTTGGCCGAGGCTATATTTGTGAGCAAACTATACAAATATATCATATTTTAAACCTAGCGAGGAGGCTTTTCTTTCACGAGTCTAGCCCTTTATGATCCAAGGCCTTTTCCTTTTTGGGCCTTTGGGAGTGCTGCCTAGCAACCATCTGAAATCCTTGTCAAAGCCAGAGATTCTTTTATCAATCATTTAATGTCTGGCAAAGCCACGACCTTGCTATCACACTTTGCATACCAATAAGTAGATTCAGTGGTCTTGGTCAAATGCTTATTTTACTGTGAGCATTAACACTTTAGAAACTGGCCTGTCTGGGGAAATTTCAGGCTGGAGGCAGTTGTTTTGCTTCTGTCTGTGTAAGTTAGCACTAAGTTTACAACACTATAACAATTCACTGCCTTTCAGATTCAACTCAACATGGGTTCAACCATTACATGTCATAATCATTGCTGTTAATCGTGTTCTATGATAATTCCTAATAATAACTCTGCGGTTGCCAATTCCATCTTCCCAAACTCACCTTTGATGACTTTAATGGTCCAATGATCAACGCTTTTATGCCTTGCACCATCACCCCTGTTGATGGTCCTGTCGAAGGTCTTCCATTTTATTCTGTCCTTCTCTCCCCTCCCATTCAGTATCTCTTCGTTTAATTCAGAGAAGGGACTCAGTTAGCTGGCCTGCAATACTGAGTGAAACCAGGTTCAGCTCCACCACTAGCTGAAGTCATCATGACAATCCCACCTAAACAATTTCACCCCTCACCTGAGGTGTGTGAATCTCCGGTTAAACTCATCACCAGTCCTCTCTCTCTCTCTCTCTTTCTCTCTCTCTGTAATAAGAAAATGGTCCACTGAGACTGTAGCAACAAGTACAGCTATTTAATCCTGACATGGAGGTTTTACATTCTGGAATTCTCTGCTTGTCTTGTTTCTGTTAAAACCTATCTTTAACCAAGCTTCTGGTCATTTGGCCTAACAGCCCCCTTGTAACGCGATGTCAAAGCTTGCTCAAGGAGGGGAGGTGATGGCCCAGTGGTATTAGCACCAGACTGTTAATCCAGAGACCCAGGTAATATTCTGAGGAAAGGCCATTCAATCTGAAACATTAACTCTGATTTCTCTCCACGGCAGATGGTGTAATTTGTATTCACAAAGTATCTGGAATTTAGAATTGAATGAGGACAATGAAACCATTGCCAATTGCTGGAGTAAAAAAAACTCTCCTGGTTCACTATTGTCCCTTAGGGAAGGAAACAGCCATCCTTACCTGGTCTGGCCTGCATCTGACTCCACACACATCACAATGTGGTCGACATGTAACTACTCTTTAATTAATTAGGAATGGGCAAGAAAAACTAGCCAAGCCAATGGTGCACATATCCCAGAATGTGTAAAAAAGGTCATGTGCTTATTGGTATGTTGGACTTGAGTAGAGCGGTGCTGGAAAAGCACAGCAAGTCAGGCAGCATCCAAGGAGCAGGAAAATCGACATTTCGGGCAAAAGCCCTTCATCAGGATTCCTGATGAAGTGCTTTTGCCCGAAACGTTGATTTTCTTGCTCCTCAGATGCTGCCTGAACTGCTGTGCTTTTCCAGCACCGCTCTAATCTAGACTCTGATCTCCAGCATCTGCAGTCCTCACTTTCGCCTGTATGTTGGACTTGGTTGAGTTCTGTATAAAAGCAGGTCTTTCTTGTTGTTTGAAACCTGTTCCATTTCTAACTCGTTCAGGTTTTGATGAAAGGTCATTGACTTGAAGAGTTTGCTCTGTTTCCATCTCTGCAGAGGCTGCCTGACTTGCTATTTCCAACAACATTTGTTCTTACTCAGGTGTCCGGCAGGTGTTGTGTTTTGCTTTAGTTCGTGTGATAAGGCTTACTCCACATCAGCAACAGCTCTCAGGCTGCAGAGTTAATCTTAAACTGCCTAAATAAGCACTGACCAGGCAGTGCCAACTGTGAATAAAATAAAATACCAATTGTGCTTCAGTAAACAACACCATCAGACACTGTACAGCTGAATTTATTGGCGGTCTTTGTGAATGTTAAACTCAGTGCCACAGAGAGGAGTTGAAATAACTAGAACAGATGTATGTAAGGGGAAACTGGATACTTATACAAGGAGAAAATCTTGGAAGGTTAGCATGAGATGAAGGAGGGTCATGGGGAGCATCAGCACTGACATGTCTCAGATGGGTAGATTGACCTGCTTCCCTATATGAACTCAACTATTTGGATCATTGACTATACCCAAGACTGGGAGAAAGTGAGGACTGCAGATGCTGGAGATCAGAGCTGAAAATGTGTTGCTGGAAAAGCGCAGCAGGTCAGGCAGCATCCAAGGAGCAGGAGAATCGACGTTTCGGGCATGAGCCCTTCTTCAGAAATGAGGAAAATGTGCCAAGCAGGCTAAGATAAAAGGTAGGGAGGAGGGACTTGGGAGAGGAGCGTTGGAAGTGCGATAGGTGGAAGGAGGTTAAGGTGAGGGTGATAGGCCAGAGTAGGGGTGGGGCAGAGAGGTCAGGAAGAAGATTGCAAGTTAGGAAGGTGGTGCTGAGTTCCAGGGTTGGGACTGAGACAAGGTGGGGGGAGGGGAAATGAGGAAACTGGAGAAATCTGAGTTCATCCCTTATGGTTGGAGGGTTCCTAGGCGGAAGATGAGGCGCTCTTCCTCCAGCTTAGGTGGAAGATGAGGCGCTCTTCCTCCAGCCTAGGCAGAAGATGAGGCGCTCTTCCTCCAGCCCTAGGCGGAAGATGAAGGCGCTCTTCCTCCAGCCTAGATGAAAACTGACTGAGAGAGACATTTTATCTGGAAGCCAGGAGTCAAAGGTTATTGAGGAGGGGTAGGCCGAAAAGTGGAATGAAAGTCTCAATCCAAAGTTATTGAATGACAAAGCAGGCTTAATGGGCCAAATGACCTATTCCTGTTCTCATTTATTTTAAGATCTAATGTTTTATCCCTGGTTATTGTCAGTCTGGTTGGGATGAGGTGCTAAGAGATCCTCAATTCAAACATTGATAGATTTAGGCTGAGAAGTTAGAAGTAACTTCATCCAGACAGGTGGCTGCAATTCTACTTTCCCAGTCTTGTATTCCCCCTTGCCTCCCCTTCTCCCTTCAATCTGCCTTCTGCATCTCATCACCTCTCCTTGCCCTCTGAGCCATCACTCCCAGCAGCGCTTTCAGTCTTGCCAACTGCAATTCTCAACCCAAAACCTTTGACCCCTTTCTTTTGCCATCTTAAGAAATCCTTCTTTACCACAAAGCTTTGAGTCAACTCTGTCTAATATTACCTTACAACATTTGTGTGCCTTCCTTTAACTACCTTTACAGACACTGCATGACGCATACGAAACAATTAAACAAACAAAATCAAGGAAAACTGCTGTACATTGGGTCTGAAATTATTGGAAACACATTCCAATCTGACCTCGTGCCTGAGATTATTAACAACAATCACAATCAATATCCTTTAAAAAGTAGCAGTGTAATAGAATCTTCATTCTGTGATGCTTTTATAAGACCATATAAAATCGGATCAAGAGTAGGCCACTTGGCTCATCATGCCTGATCTATCATTCAGTAGGATCATGGCAGATCTAGCCAACAATCTTCATATCCACCTTCCTGCCCTCTCCTCGTAACTCCTGATTCCCCGTCTGATCAAGAATCTATCTCTCCCAGTCTAATGGGGGCTCTGCCCTCGTACCTCTCTGTGTTGAAGAGTTTCAAAGACTCCCAAGCACCTGAGAGAAGAAATTCAAAAAACAAGCTGTCCTCTAAAGAACAAGTTCCTGACTATTTACACAAGTTCTTCACTTCTGTGATGTTAGTTAAGTTATTCACAATTGCACATTCTCTGCTTCTTTCCTGATGCTTAGTTTTGCTCCGGTGATGTTCTAATGGAAGCTTTCCACCAAATGGATGACAATGTTTTGCTCCTTGCTCCAGAGGTTGTAACTCAAGGATAGACATGTCCCCAGGCAGGTACAAAAGTTCCCTTTAAAATATTTCAATGGAAAGTAGCAGTGTGACTTTCTTGCAGCACACAAAGATAGATGGGCAGTTGTGAGCAGCTTTCACAATCTCAAGATGTCCCAAAGCACTTTTACCGGAAACGATATACTTTTGAAGTGTTGTCATGGTTTCAATATAAGACAAAGCCAAGAGAGAACCTAACAATATCTTCTTGAAATTCAATGGCATTCCCATCACTGAATCCTCTTCCATTTAGATCTTGGGGATTATTTAAATTGAAATGGACTGCTTATATAAATATCAGAGCAGAACAGAGGTTGGGAATCCTGCTGTGAGTAACTCATCCCCCGTCTCCAACATCTACAAGGCACATGTCAGGGGTGTGATGGAATACTCTCCACTTTACCCATTTCAGGACAAAGCACCTCCCCGATCAACACCCCATGCATCAAACATCGATTTTGCCCAAAACGTCAATTTTTCTTGCTCCTCAGATGCTGCTTGACCTGCTGTGCTTTTCCAGCACCACTCTAATCTTGACTCCATGCATCAACCTTCACTTCCTCTACCAGCAGGGCATTGTGGCAACAGTGTGCACCGTATACAAATGTTTTGTATCCCATAATCCAAAGATGTATAGGTTAGGCGGATTGGCCATCAAAATTACCTATAGACCCCTGGGATGTGCAGGTTAGGCAGGTTAGCCATGGTAAATGCAAGGTTACAGGGATAGAGTAGGGGTGATGGATCTGGGTGGGATGCTCTTTGGAGGGTCAGTGTGGATTCGATGAGCTGAATAGCCTGCTTCCACACAGTAGGGATTCTATGATTCCATGAACTCAACAAGGCCCTTATGACAGTACTTCTCAAACCCGTAGTCTCTACCAACTAGAATGGCAGTGATACTAAACAGGGAACAGCACTTCCTGCAAGATCCTTCCAAACCACACACCATCCCAATTCAAAGTTATATCACTGCTCCTTAACTGTTACTGGGCCAAAATCCTGGAACCCCCTTCTTAACAACACTGAGATGTGGCTGCACCAGAGAATTGTGGCACTTCAAGACGACAATTTACTGACACGTTCTCAAGTGCAGTTAAGAACAGGCAGTGATAAGATAAGGGAAAGGCGATGACATTGTGTTAATGTCACTCGTCATCCAGAATCCCAGGCTAATGTTGTGAAGGAGACAAAGAGCTTAGAGAATGGAGGGTTGGAGGGGGTTAGGGAAAGGGTGTGAGCCAGGACAGATTTGCAAACAAGAATGCAAGTTTAAAATTGAGGTGCTGCTAAAATAGGAGCCAATAGAGGTCATTGTTCAAGAAGTTAATAGGTGATCTTGCTTCAATTGAAGATATGGTTGGAGAGTTTGACATGTGTTCCAGCATGTGAAAGGTGGAAAATGAGAGAGTGTAATATTTGTTGGCTGGGAAGGATTTAAGCTCTGTATGAGAAGTCCTTTCCTAGCAGTCAATGAGTGAGTTATAGTGAAGAAATATAACACTGTTCCTCTTGACCCTGAGTTGTACTCTGTATCAGCTACTCTCAAAGACTGGCTGAGTGTTAATCACAAGATGTACATTGTGCTGTGAAACATTTTAGTATGTACGTGGCTCAAAATTGGTCAGATGGAAGCCAAGTCTAGCCATCTCCTGGAAGTAAAGTGACAGTCAGAAAGAATTTTCTTTTGAGAGGTAAATGCAGGCAGATAACTATCAGCTCCTGAATGCTCCAGCATGAGTGAGGAAGCCAGACAACAGAGATGTATTTGGGACAACTATGCATGACAGGACGGTAGGATTGAAGCAGAGAGGTGGAACTTTTTCAGCTTCATGACATTTAAAATAACAACAATAAATAATATTAACCGCGTGGACGCATTAGGGCACTCACCGAACAGAGTAACTTTTAAAGGATGGAAGCACAAATATAATGGAGGATTTCTCTGTTAAATAATAAATCTACCAACAGTAATTTTCCAGAAAATCTTTGCAGGTCAATATATCTTATAATTGCTTCCAGTATTGGAAATATCAGCAATTAAATATCCTAAGGTTAATCTTCTGATTTAAGTAGGTGGCATGGTGGTTTAATGGTTAGCATCACTGCCTCACAATGCCAAGGATTTGGTTTAATCCCATCCTCAGGCAACTGTGTGGAGTTTGCACATTGTCCCCGTGTCTGCATGGGTTTCTTCTGAGTGCTCCAGTTTCCTCCCACAGTCCAAAGATGTGCAGGTTGGGTGGGTTGGCCATACTAAATTGCCCCATAGTGTGCAGGCTGCATGGATTAACCATGGGCAATGCAGAGATGTGCTGGATCTGGGTGGGATGCTCTTCAGAGGGGCAGTGTGGAATTGATGGGCCAAATGGCCTGCTTTGACACTGTAGGGATTCTGTGAAGTGGCTTTGTGGTTGCACCAAGGATTCCTTGAAGAAAGTCAGAGATCTGATGAAGAATGGTGGAGCAGTTAGATGATGGTATAGGAAGGTAGGTGCAGAAATAGGCCATTCGGCCCTTAGCTCCTATTCTGCCGCTTAATTGCATCGTGCCTGATCTCTATCATACATATCCACCTACCCAACTTTGTTCTATAATATTTAATAAATTTGTCTCAAATAAAGCCATGAATCTCAGTTGTTACATTTTCAACCAATCTCCAGCCTCCACAGCTATATGGCAGAGTCTATCCTGGATTTTCACTTCCCATTGTGCTTCCTTAGATCACTCACGGGCAGCTGAGCTCAAAAGGAATAAGATTACTGCAGACACAGATAAGCACCTTACAGCCTGAAATGGCTGAACTGAAAACGGAGAACAAGGAAATGGCAAAGTAACTCAACAACTGCTTTTAGTTCTGTCATCCCGGAAGGAAGACACCAATAATTTCCCAGAAATACCGGGGACAGAAGAAACCTTCGGGGTGCAGGACTTGAACAGAATTGTTACTGGTTAAAAAAAACCTCAAGAAATGAATGGGAGCGAAAGCTGAACATCCCAGTGTTTGATCATTGCATTCCAGGAGATAAAGGAGGCAGCCAGTGAAATAGTGGATGCATAGTCATCCGAATAAATTCTGTAGATTTTGGTACATTCTTGGCAGATTGGAGGATGACAAATGTAAGCTCACTGGTTAAAAACAAAGGAGGGAGGGGAAAAATGAGGCATTACAGAATGGTTAACCTAATATCAGCAGAAGGGAAAATGCTGCACTCTGTTGCAATGCTTGTGATAATAGAACATCTGGAAAGTACCAACTGGATTATACAAAGTCAACATGAATGTATGAAAGGGAAATCATGTTGCGTGAACTTACTGTAGTTTTTGAGGTTGTAACTAGTAGAGTAGATGAGGGAGAAACAGTAGATGTGGTGTACAGTCAGTCCTTGTGTAAAGTGGTTTTGATAAACATGGTTTCACCATAACAGTTGTTATTTTCCAAGGCCATCAGTC
Organism: Chiloscyllium plagiosum; assembly: GCF_037043375.1. Lineage (NCBI taxonomy): Eukaryota > Metazoa > Chordata > Chondrichthyes > Orectolobiformes > Hemiscylliidae > Chiloscyllium > Chiloscyllium plagiosum. The sequence continues at coordinate 12,692,124 of NW_028270162.1, read as the reverse complement.
CAATGATGTGCCTAATTCACAATAATGCAGCTTTTAGCTGACTCCCAGGAGCACGGAGGGAAAGGAATGCCAACATTCAGCACTTTTATGCAACGTCCTGTTGGTTCAGCTTGTTTCAGCCATGTCTGCCTCAATTAAGGCTGGATAAGGTTTTAAAAGCTATTTCTCAGGATGCCTCAAGCCTCCAGTTCTAAAGCAGCAGAAGAGCAATCTGATGGTCCTCAATTTTCACTCTTCAACTTCCTGGGCTGTGGTTATGTTAGATGACGATCCACAGCCAGGTAAGCAATCTTGTACACAAAACAAGAAACTTTGGAATATACCCATATTGCATATCTTCATGTCCATTTTAGTATTTTCCATTAACTTTGTGCTTGTATTCTGTACTTGATTGCCAAGGGAATGTAATTCAAGCATTTATAGATTTCATAATATGTGTTTCAAATAACTCAGTTTTGCTGAACACAGTGATTTTCAGCATTTGTAATGATCGTGTCAATGGGGAACTACCTGCATTTGGATTTTCATAAAGTTGCTGATAAAATTCCATGTAAACGTTTATTGTGCAAAACCAAAGCACATGGGATTCTTGGTAATGGACTGGCATGGATTGAGAATTGGTGAGCAGATATATGAGAGGAATGAATGGGTCATTTTCAGTGTGGGGTACCACAAGGTTTAGTGCATGCTCAGCTATTCACAATACATATCAATGATTTAGATGAGGAAATCAAATGTAACATTTCCAAGTTCGCTGACAACACAAACTAGGTGTGTTTGTGACTTGTGGAAAGCATGCTAAGAGGCTTCTGGATGATTTGGACATGCTGAGTGAGTGGCCAATACAAAGAACAATACAGCACAGGAAAGGCTCTTCGACTCTCTGAGCCTGCATTGACGTATCTTGCCCTTCCATACTAAAACTGTCTTCACTTACAGGATCCACATCCCTCTATTCCATTCCTATTCCTGATGTGGATGTGTTGGTGTTGGACTATTAATCAGATTATAAATCATCCCATCACTTGCTATTTAGCTCTTCACACTTTACTCACACCATCTGACACTTTTGATCACCTCCAGAGAATTATTATTCCGTCCGTTGGACACTCCATTCAGACCATTTGTACGATCTTTGATCTCTCTGCCTATAAATTATGTGGCTGTGTGCTTCACTTCATCTGACGAAGGGGCAGCACTCCAGAAGCTTGTGATCTCAGATAAACCCATTGGGCTATAATCTGATGTCATGTGACTTCCTATTCATGTATTCATCTAGGTGCCTCTTGAATGCTGCTATTGTGTCTGTGTCCACCACCTCCTTTCCAAATACTCACCATCCTTTGTGTGAAAAGCCTGCCTTGCACATCTCTTTTAAACTCTATTCCACCCCCACCTCCAGCTCCCAGTATAATGTAGATAAACATAAAGTTGACCACTTTGTTAGGAAATTCAGAATGTCGACTATTATTTAAATAGTGCGACTTTGGGAAATGTTAATGCACAAGGGACTTGGGTATCCTTTATACTGGGCACTGACTGCAAGCATGCAGGTGCAGTATGCAAAGCCATGTTTGTCTTCTTGGTAAGATGGTTTGAGTACAGGAGTAAGGAAGTCTTGCTACAGCTATTTCGGGCTTTAGTGAGACTGTACCTGGACTACTGTGTGCAGTTTGGTCTCCCTAACCTCGGAAAGTTAAACCTGCCTTGAGGGCTGACCATGAAGGTACACCATGCTGATCCCTTGGATGATAGGTCTGTTGGGTTAGGAGAGATTAGGCTGACAGGGCTGGACTCACTGAAGTTTAACAGAACATGATTAGCTCAACAAACTAGACACAGGGCTGATGTTTCCCCTGGCCAGAGAGCTTTAGTTCAAGGAGTCACCACAAGGGGTGTGTGGGCCACAAGGGCCTTAGGGTATGTGGTGTGCCGAGGATGGTGGAGCTGAATTCATTACCCCAGAAGATTGAGGAGGACTAGTCACTAAATATACTTAAGTGAAAAGCAGATAGATTTCTAGAAGGGGTACAGGGAGAGAGTGGGGGTATGGCATTAAGATAAACCCTCTGGCATGATCATATTAAATGGTGATGTGAACTTGATTGGCCAAAATGGCCTATTCCACTTACTATTTTTCTATGATAGCTCTAATATCAAAGCTATCCAAGTTCTGGATATCCTTGACACAGGTTACAGTCTCTGTCTACCCTAGGGATTTATTTAATCATCTTAAACACCTCAGTTAGAACACCCTTAATCTGTCCTCATTGTTTAACTCTCTTAGTCTGGTATTATTTTGGCAAATCTGCAACCACTTCCTAAGGGTTATACTGTATTAGCTTCCTTGAGATAAGTTGCCAAGAAAGGAACATCATTCTCTAAAGTGGACGTAAGACTGAATATAATTTTCACCCCTTTTGAAACAAAGATAAATATTTAATTCACTGCTCATTTTTGCACGTGCTCAATTTGGGTGCAGATTGGAGATTCACTACTCTCTTTAAGAAGATATTCCTCCTCATCTGTGTCTTAAATTGGTATCCTCTTACTCTGCCCTCCAATCCGACACTGACTCGCAAGGGGAAACAACCTTTCCACATCTACCCTGTCAAGTCCTGTAAAAATCTTGTGTTTTTTTAATGAGGTCACTCCTCATTCTTCTAAACGCCAATAAGTTTGGGCTTAACCTACTCGACTGCTACCTGTAAGAAAATCCCTCCCTGCCCAGAATCAATGTACTGAACCAATTATGCTCATATATGCTAATAAAACTCGCTAATACTAATATAAGTCCAATGCCAGTATAACTTAGCTTCTATAAGTGGAGCAAAATTGTTCACAATATTCCAGCTGTGGTCTAATGAGTCCTGTGTATAGTTTTAGCAAGATTTCCCTATTATTATACTTAATTCCCTTAGAAACATATTAAGGAGAAAAGGTTAACTAGGGAGAGAATAGGACCCCTCAAAGATCAGCAAGGCGGCCTTTGTGTGGAGCCACAGAAAATGGGGAAGATACTAAATGAATATTTTGCATCAGTATTTACTGTGGAAAAGGATATGGAAGATACAGACTGTAGGGAAATAGATGGTGACATCTTGCAAAATGCCCAGATTACAGAGGAGGAAGTGCTGGATGTCTTGAAACGGATAAAGGTGGATAAATCCCCCAGGACCTGATCAGATGTACCTAAGAACTCTGTGGGAAGCCAGAGAAGTGATTGCTGGGCCTCTTGCTGAGATATTTGTATCATCGATAGTCACAGGTGAGGTGCCGGAAGACTGGAGGTTGGCAAACGTGGTGCCATTGTTTAAGAAGGGCAGTAAAGACAAGCCAGGGAACTATAGACCGGTGATCCTGACCTCAGTGGTAGACAAGTTGTTGGAGGGAATCCTGAGGGACAGGATGCCCATGTATTTGGAAAGGCAATGACTGATTAGGGATAGTCAACATGGCTTTGTGCGTGGGAAATCATGTCTCACAAACTTGATTGAGTCTTTTAAAGAAGTAACAAAGAGGATTGATGAGGGCAGAGCAGTCGATGTGATCTATATGGATTTCAGTAAGGCGTTCGATAAGTTTCCCCATGGGAGACTGATTAGCAAGTTTTGATCTCATGGAATACAGGGAGAACTAGCCATTTGGATACAGAACTGGCTCAAAGGTAGAAGACAGAGGGTGGTGGTGGAGGGTTGTTTTTCAGACTGGAGGCCTGTGACCAGTGGAGTGCCACAAGGATCGGTGCTGTGTCCTCTACCTTTTGTCATTTACATAAATGATTTGGATGTGAGCATAAGAGGTACAGTTAGTAAGTTTGCAGATGACACCAAAATTGGAGGTGTAGTGGACAGCGACGAGGGTTACCTCAGATTACAACAGGATCTGGACCAGATGGGCCAATGGGCTGAGAAGTGGCAGATGGAGTTTAATTCAGATAAATGCAAGGTGCTGCATTTTGGGAAAGCAAATCTTAGCAGGACTTATACACTTAATAGTAAGGTCCTAGGGAGTGTTGCTGAACAAAGAGACCTTGGAGTGCAGGTTCATAGCTTTTGAAAGTGGAGTCACAGGTAGATAGGATAGTGAAGAAGGCGTTTGGTATGTTTTCCTTTATTGGTCAGAATATTGAGTACAGGAGTTGGGAGGTCATGTTGCGGCTGGGCAGGAATTGGTTAGGCCACTGTTGGACAATTGTGTGCAATTCTGGTCTCCTTCCTATTGGAAAGATATTGTGAAACTTGAAAGGGTTCAGAAAAGATTTACAAGGATGTTGCCAGGGTTGGAAGATTTGAGCTATCGGGAGAGGCTGAACAGGCTGGGGCTGTTTTCCCTGGAGCGTCGGAGGCTGAGGGGTGACCTTATAGAGGTTTACAAACGTATGAGGGGCATGGATAGGATAAATAGACAAAGTCTTTTCCCTTGGGTCAGGGAGTCCAGAACTAGAGGGCATAGGTTTAGGGTGAGAGGGGAAAGATATAAAAGAGATCTACGGTGCAACTTTTTCACACAGAGGGTGGTACGTGTATTGAATGAGCTGCCAGAGGAAGTGGTGGAGGCTGGTACAATTGCAACATTTAAGAGGCATTTGGATGGGTATATGAATAGGAAGGGTTTGGAGGGATATGGGCCGGGTGCTGGCAGGTGGGACTAGATTGGGTTGGGATATCTGGTCGGCATGGACGGGTTGGACCGAAGGGTCTGTTTCCAAGCTGTACATCTCTATGACTCTAAATAAAAGACCAAGATTTCTCTTGCCAGCTTTATTACTTGCTGAACTTGGATACTAAGGATGAGAAGAAATGTCTCCACCTAGAAAGTGGAGAGCCTGTTGGATTCTCTGCCATAGAAAGAAATTTCGGGCCAAAATATCAAATGTTTTCAAGAAGGAGTTAGTTACAGTTCTTAGGGCGAAAAGGATCAAAAGGTGATCAGGAGAAAGCAGGGTCAGGGTATTGAGTGTGATGCTCAGCTATGAACATATTGAATGGTGAAGCTGGCTGAATAGCCTACTCTTGCTCCTATTTTCTATGTTAGCTTTTTGCGATTCATGCACAAGGACCACCTGACTCCCTTGTACTTCAGCTTTCTGCAGTCTCTCTCCATTTAAATAATGTTCAGCTCTTCTGGTCTTCCAGTGTTCATACTCTGATATTTTCCCACATTATATTCCATTTTGTCCATTCACTGAACCTGCCTATGTTCCTCTGTGGCCTCTGTGTCATCCTCCTGACCATCTATTTGCCTTTCATCTGCAAACTTGGCGATAGTACATTCTTTTCCCTTATCCAAGTCATTATATTGACACATATATTAATTAATATGTATTGCAATAATTGTGGGCCCAGCACTGAAGATGGTTATGAATCCCTAGGGAGGAATGACTTGGAGTCGGAGATTTTGGCACACTGAGGATTCTGATGAAGACAGAAGCGAGTCTAGGATGATCAGTATAAAGCTCTAAAGTTTACCCTGCAACAATGTGATTTTGAAACTGGTAAGTCATGCATTTGGTCCAGTCCACAGAAATGAACCATCTGATTAATTTCCAAGCCAAGCTGACAATTATTTAATTAGATCAAAGAATCAAGACACATGACTGAGCATTGTTTTTTCCTTTAAAACAGAGTTCAAAGAGATAAATAATTTTATAAAAACCATAAGTTATTGTAAGTCAGAAACAAAAACAGAAATTGCTAGAAAAGCTCAGCAGGTCTGGCAGCATCTGTGGGGAGAAATAAGAGTTAAAGTTTCGAGTCCAGTGACTCTTCCTCAGCTGGCTGTGAGGAAAATGTCGATTTTCATGCCAAAACTAGAGTTGGGTGAGGGGTTAAGGAGTAAAAGATAGGTGGAGATAGAGCGCAAAGAGAGGGGAGTACAGTTGGACAGACAAAGGAGTAGATAATGATCTGGCTGGGAGGGTGAATAGCAATTAATTAAATAATTTTATCATCCTTCTGTTTATTCGTGAAATTGAATAAATTGATTTTATTTTAATAAAATGCCATTCATCCACATCATTTATTGGCAGTTAAGACATTCACAATTTCCAAGTCCCCAAAAAGGTTAATCTGCACAATTCTATTTCACTGATCCTGTGATATTATTAAGGGCTTTTGTTGTACTACAGAAGAGAATTGTAACAAAATTAATGGAATCTTGGGGAGGAACCTTCCCCGTTGTGATAATGCTACCACCCACTGACCGCTTACCATGGAATAGTTATTTACAGCTAATTACAGCAAACTTGGATTTTTCCAGAGTTAATCACAGCATCAGCGCATTACCTCAAAGTGGCTAAAGCACCAATTAAGATAATTATTTAGGACTAGACCTGCCTAATACAAGCCACTGTGATTTTTCACAAACTTCTTCACACACTGAGCACATGTTCTACAAGGTACTACTGTAGCAGGTTCAATATTTTCCTCTATCCCTGTGTAATCCCTGAGACATTGACATGTAGCCAATTGTCATAAATCCAAGCAGCAGTTGAAGGTATCCTCTCAGCCTTGCTGCACTGTGGAGTGATGGAGTTGTGCAGGAAGAGGGCAGAGGTCTATAGCTCTCCTCAGGCAGGTTCACTGCCTCAAAATGTGTCAAACACTTGCTTTACTTACTACATTTTTTTAATGCCATACTGAATATAGAATGGGGAGAGTGATTAACACATCAAGTGAGAGGCAGCAAACCGATACCCAATTAATGACAACAGGAGCAGTGGCTCAGTGGTTAGCCCTGCTGCCTCACAGAGTCAGGAACCCGGGTTCGATCCCAGCCTTGGGTAGCTGTCTGTGTGGAGTTTGAACATTCTCCTTGTGTCTGTGTGCATTTCCTCCAGGTCCCCCCACAGATGTGCATACGAATGGCAATAGATGGGGAAAGAAGGTTTGGATATATAATTGAAAGTAAGTGTGCGGGTGCAGTAGGCAGTAAAAAGACATGTCGGCCTTCATAGTGAGAAGATTCAAGTACAGGAGCAGGGATGTCTTGCGGCAAATGTATAGGGCCTCTCTTTATCTGAAGATGGATGTTCCGGATATGGATTGATTGCAACATAGGTTCACAAGATTGATAGCTGGGATGGCAGGACTGACATATGAGGAGTGACTGGATTCTTATTTGTATTGATGATGGGATGTGGATTGGCCATGCTAAATTGCCCATAGCAGCTAGAGATGTGCAGGTTAGTGGACTGCCCATGGGAGATACAGGGATGGGGTGGGTCTGAGTAGGATGCTTTTTATAGGGCCAGAGTGGACTGGATGGGCTAAATGGCCTGCTTCTACACTGTAGGGATTCTATGAACAGAATATGAGTCACAAAAAACTATGGTCACAAAATTATACAGATTACAAATAACTTGCAATGAATAATTACTGAAACAAGCATTGAAGAGAAAAGAAACAAGTCTACTGATGCCAGAAGCGTACATGTCCTCAAAAGGTATAGGAAGCAGAGTCTTGGAATATTAGCGAGTTTTGAGAAGATTTGTAACTCAGGTTGAGGTTTTAGATGTCGGTTTACCCACTGAGCTGGAAGTTTCATTTCCAGATGTTTTGACACCCTACTAGGTAACATCTTCAGTGGGCCTCAGGCGAAACACTGCTGAAAATTCCTGCTTTCTGCTTATATGTTTGGGTTTCTTTGGGTTGGTGATGTCATTTCCCTGTGGTGAAGTCACTTCCTGTTCCTTTTCTCAGGGGGTGGTAGATGGGGTCTAACTCAAGTTGGAATGCCACGCTTCTAGGAATTCTCGTGCGTGTCTTTGTTTGGCTTGTCCTAGGATGGATGTGTTGTCCCAGTCAAAGTGATGTCCTTCCTCATCCGTATGTGAGGATACTAGTGAGAGTGAGTCATTCTTTTTGTGGCTAATTGGTGTTCATGTATCCTGGTGGCTAGTTTTCTGCCTGTTTGTCCAACGTCGTGTTTGTTACAGTCTTTGCACGGTATTTTGTAAATGACATTAGTTTTGCTCATTGTCTGTATAGGGTCTTTCAAGATCTTTCTTGGAATATTTTTAAGACAGAGTTGGATCAATTCTTGTTGAGTGACGGAATGAAAGATTATTGGGAGGTAGGTGGGAATGTAGCACAGAGGTTCCAATCAGATCAGTAACAGTTGGCAAAGAAGGCATCAGAGGGCCGAATGGCCTGCTCCTGCTCATACCTTTGATTGTAGCGAAAAGGTCAGGAGAAAGAGAAAGAACGACAGACTGCCAGAAGAAGATAGAGAGATCAGATCTATTTACTTTGACAAGCAGTCAAAAACAACCAAGCAGTTTATTTTCAGAATCTTTCATCCAATTTCAATCATTGCAAAGATGTGGTATCATTTCTTCCCTTTCTCGGTCCAGTATCTTAAGAATGCTGAAGGTTTCATCATTTTAATACCTGATGTCAAAATCTGATCCGTGCCTTACAGCAAGTGCTTGACAGGGCCCAAGATCCTTGTTATACTGAAAAGCTGGTGGGCCAAATGTAACTCTGCTTAGATTTTTTTTTGAAAAGAATTCTTTTGTCTTACTGTTTGGGAGAAGTGAGTTACTCCAATATACTGAAATATTACATAAATATATACAATCCTGGCACAGGAGGAGCTAGGTTAGCAATCTATTGAGTCAGCCCCCTACTGTGGAGCTGATGGGCTTTGCTTACAAAATGATTGCATTATCTGCTTAGTCAGGTCCCTGAAATGTTAAGTATAGGCATTCTTGCAAGCTCTCATCAATCTCAAAATCATTGGTTCTAAGGACCAAATCATTCAATATGGAGGGTGGGAGGTTAAAGTAAATAGGAGCTGTCAAATTCTGAAGCCACATATTCATACTTCTATTAACAAAAATTAAAGAAAAGCAGATTAGTATTTAATTGTTGCGAGGGATCCAGTCCCATGAGCTTGAGTCTGTTCTTTTCTATCATGGAACCCCTGTGGAAAGATATAGTTAAACGGGGTTCATCTGTTTCATCATTTCCCACTCCTTTGTCTGAACTCTAACATCTTCAAGCTTTGCACTAATGAGGGAATTCTGACAGACTGAGATACAGCAATATAATTGTCAAAAATTCAAATTTGTAAAACTGCATCATAGAAGTCAAAATTGACAATACATGAAGTATAAGGCAGACCAGCTTCTTGCCAAGTAGTACATGAGGTTGCTCACTACACTCAACACTACAGGGCTGGGTTTATAATGTACAATTATGTTTTATGTCAAACCTTCTATGCTGCAAGTCACCTGAAGGTTTTTACATGGTTTCCAGTCCCTTGGTATGCCATAGCAGGAGAGTCTGTGATAGTGGCCTTTCAATGTTGAGTCATTGCAGCTGCTTTCCCAAGACTTATTGTGTCCCTCAGCATGTAGTCCTGGAACTTGGAACCTGCCTGTTGTTGACCACCAGCCTACCATTAGCACTCATGACTTTGGCTGTCGAAGCTCTAGACTTCCCACCCTAAAATCCTTTGACTCTCTAGAGACTCCCTGCAACTTCGTTGGCTAATCTTTCGAACATGTATCCTAATATTACTTTACGCAGTCAGTTGCTGCTTGGCAACACTCCTGTGAAACACCTCGGGATGCTTTGCTATTTTAAATGCAAGAGAAATGAAAATTGCTTATGTAGGAGGAATGTCTCAGACCTACATACATTACACAGTGCACATTAAAAATTCAACGACCTTCTGTCGATCTACGCCATACAGTAGATCACATTTTTGTGACATTCTGTATTTACGTAATAGTAACTGGTTTTCACTTCAATGTGGCTAACTAGCTTGTGCTGAATTGCTTTCCAAGTGTAGAGTCACTGTCAACAAGAGATGGACTGTAAAAACAGAAAATGCTGGAGAAACTCAGCAGGTCTGGCAGCATCAGTGGAGAAAAGAAACAGAGTCATTATTTCAAGTCCACTGTGACGCTTCCCAATAAAGAAGGATAACAATTGCTGGCCTCATCAGCAGTACCCACATTCCAAAAATGAATAATAAGTAACAGCTATAGACATTGATAGTGAACACAACATGCAATGTGAATGGAATTGACTGTTACTAACATTAATCAATTAGTTAGTTTGTAAACTTATCCACTGAGAAGTGGTGGAGGCATGTACAATTGCAACATTTAAGAGGCATTTGGATGAATATATGAACAGGAAGGGTTTGGAGGGTTATGGGCTGGGTGCTGGCAGGTGGGACTAGATTGGGTTGGGATATGTAGGCAAAAGTGAGGGCTGCAGATGCTGGAAACCAGAGTTTAGATTAGAATGGTGCTGGGAAATGCACAGCAGGTCAGGCAGCATCCGAGGAGCAGGAAAATTGACTTTTCGGGCAAAAAATATCTGGTCGGCATGGACGGGTTGGACCGAAGGGTCTGTTTCCGTGCTGTACATCTCTGTGACACTATGACTCTATTGGATGTACTGCATAATTAGTGTTTACTTCAGAAATTTACAAGTAATTTTAAATCAGATAGATCCTATATAAATTGCTGTTTGTTAATGAATGTTGAATTGTAGGTGGATGAGTTGTCGGTGAAATGCACTAAGAAAACCTTCCATTCCAAGACAGCTCATAAGCTCAGACTTTACTTATCCATTTATACCATATGCCGGCTGTAGTGAGGCATTAAGAAAACATATGAAACACTAAACCAGATACCATTATAAATCAAATCTTCATTACATGGCTCAATGGGGTTGAAGTGATGCTTAACTGCTTGATCAGCAGGGAATGAAAAAAATATGTGTCTTAAGTTGATGGTGGGTCTTTAGTGCTTGGCTATGCCTGTGCATACATTTTCTGGAGGATCATAGTGCCCCCTCGTCATGTCCCAGATCACTATCGTGGGCTGCAGAGATAATTGGTGCACCACCAGCTTCCCAAGGGAACTTGGGGACGGCCAGCGGTGCCCTGCAAATAAATAAGAAAAGTGACTTCAGCTGACGAAGGAGCGGGGCACAGGCTGAGACGGGAAAATTTGGCCCATGTAATTATTTCCACACATGTATAAAAATAGTAATGAGTAAAGAAAAGTTTGGAGTGGAGATATTGAAGAGGTGTAATCTGAAAGGGATAATACTGAGGAGCACCTTAAGCACCACCACCACGGGCATTATGGGAAAACAACTTAAAATCTTGAAGGAAGACCACAGCCGGGTCTTCCTCATTGTCTCTGAAACAAAGTCATTGTGTAATTTGTCCGTAGTTGATACCAGGAGGAGAAAGTGAGGACTGCAAATGCTGGCATGCAATCAAGCATATCTTGATTAAGACAACAGCCTCTTCCTGATGGATTAGTAAGTGTCTTTCTCTCTTCCAGACTAGACCAAGAAAGACCCTGTCTGTTCCCTACTCTAAGAGGATGGTGATGGTAACACTACCCCATGGCATGCATTATTGCAAATAGCCTCATACAATCTGCGATCAGGACTAAGGGTTGTTCAAGAGACACTTACTTGCACCTTTCATGCCTGCACTTACTGATCTATGTTTGTTTGGAGTCAAGCAAAGCTTTAATTTTAAAAGTCACATCCTTGTTTCCAAACCCCTCCCTATCTCAGTGATCACTTCCTGCCCCCCAAACCCCTCCCTATCTCAGTGATCACTTCCTGCCCCACAACACTGTGCACTTATCTAATTCTGACCTCTTTAGCATTCTCGAGTTTGATTGTTCCAGCAGCAGTTGCATGCTTTCAGCTGCTAAGCCATAAGCTCTGAAGTTCCCTCACTGTCAGTCTGCACTTCTCTAACCCAATCACCTCCTTCAATTCTCTAACACTATCGCCTCCTTCAAGATTACCCTTAAAGGCTATCTGTTTGAACTTCTATGATCTTCTGTAAAATTTCCTTGTGTGGCTTATGTAGGATATACAGCACTCATACAGGCCATTCAGCCCATATTGTCCTGGCCAGTGCTTGTGAGCTTCTCAAGTCTCCTTTAATCTTTTCTTCTTCATACCATTCAGCAGATCTGTCTATTTCTCTTGCCCTTAAAGACAAGTCACCCTTCCCTTTAAAGACATCCATACTATTCACTTCAACCCTCTCTGTGACACCGGGCCCCACATTCTCACAACTCCCTGAGTGAAGAAATTTCTTCTGAATTGTCAACTGATCTCTTGGTGACTAATTTTTATTGGTGGCCTATAGTCTCCACATGAGGAAACATTCTCTCTGTGCCCACTCTATTGAAACCTTGTTAATGCCACTTCAATGAAGTGCCTATGAACATTTTATTACATGGAAGGTGATGTATAAATATAAGCTATTGTTCTCGCTGTTTTGTTTCCTTTGGAAAATAAGAGGTATCAACCAACCTTACAATTATAGTGGTATGGTGACTCAGTGGTTAGCACTGCTGCCTCACAGCAACAGTGACCCGGGTTGGATTCCACCCTCAGGCAACTGTCTGTGTGGAGTTTGCACATTCTCCCTGTGTCTGCGTGGGTTTCCTCTGGGTGCTCTGGCTTCCTCTCACAATCCAAAAACGAGCAAGTTTGGTGGATTGACCATGCTAAATTGCCCATAATGTCCAAATTAGCCATGAGAAATGCAGGTTTACAGGGATAGGATAGCGGTCTACATGGGATGTTCTTCAGAGGGTCAGTGTGTACTCGAAGGGCTGAAAAGGACTGCTTCCCCACTGTAGGGAGTCTATATTTCAGATCCAGTAGCTCGCTTCTTCTTCTCTGCATTGAAAACTGATGAAGTTAGAGATTTTTGAAAAAAGCAAAAAGAACAGTATGAACAAAAGTGCTGCCTGTGTCTACAGACATGGTATGTCACGCTCACCCGTCCTGCATCATCCTCATACATCTACTGAAGCTCATCTGCAACTGCTCTGTGATGTCCGTCATCTCAACCCCTCTTTCTCTTGCCTTCCACTTTGCCCTCTAGAAGAGATCTCTGTATCCTATCAGCACTGATTAAATGGCTGAAGGACTGACATGCCACTACTGATGTTCTCTTTTCTGAAGGTCATCTTTCAAGAGTTCTTTTTGCTCTTTTAATTTTACAATAGGATATTGATAGCTTCGATGAATGGAAAAAGTGGTGGCAGATGCATTTTAATATAAGCAAGTGTGAAGTTATCCATTCCAGACCGAGAGAAAATAGATGCCTGGGGCTTAGAGGTTTTTTGTTGCCATTACTAAAGATTTTTATCATTAAAAGCACTCTCAGAGGGACGCTTGCGGTGCATTGGCTGTGTCCCTACTTTTGAGCCAGGGAGTCTGGGTCGAAGGTCCCACCTGCTTCACATTGCTGAGCAGGTGGATTAGAAAATAGGTTTAGAAAAATGCTCTCTCAGGCTGTTCATTACTGAACTTAAATTACCTGTGTTGAGTTTAATGCCTAATTAAGACACAGTTAAAAATCACACAACACCAGGTTATAGTCCAACAGGTTTAATTGGAAGCACACTTGCTTTCGGAGCGACGCTCCTTCATCTCCGAATCATAATTAAGACACAGTTGCAAGATTGTCTTGGAAAGAATAAGATTGGAGGTGAGGTGCCATTTTCATGAAGTTACTAATGACAAAATGTAAATCGGTCAACAGCTTCTGGTGATCTGCAACTCATGGGAGCCTCTTTCTTACCACAACCTACTGACCAATTTCTGCGTTAATGGAGCCACACAGCATTAATTTATTTTAAGAACTTCTGGAGGAATTTCAGTCAGAGAGGAGGTCTGGGAGTTCATATTCATCACCTTTTCATGGCTGTGTAAATTCTCCTCTTTATAAAGTTCGAGCTTATGCTTTTGGTTCTTGCGAGCGTTTGACAGGAATTCAGCGTAGCAAATATTTATCTCAAACTCACTGGGCAAGGTGTGTAATTTTGTGAAGAGTAGGTGGATTTATTGGAATATAACTTTTCATTGTGGTGTGTAAAATTTGATGCAACTGCATGGTACATTAACCTGGTATTATGACTCCTAGTCTTCTATTTTCAACAGGTTGTCAAGCTGTGGGATAAAGTTATCAAGTTAAATTAAAGGGTAGAAACTATAGCCATAAACACTATTGCTCACATTCTTAATCCATCACTAGTGTTGATCTTCTTATTAACAGGGGCTTGAACACAGATACAGATTGACATTTTTACTAAAAGTAAAGAAAGGAATAAGATAACAAGCTTATTTAAGCCTGTCGCCATCACTAATTTCTAACCTTTAAATGATCGCCAAATAAATGCTCTTTATTCACAATTCAGATTTCCCTTATAACACAGTGCTGGAGAGAAAAGCATTTGGCATGATACATTGGGAATATGTGCAACAGTGAGCAACCCATAAACCTTGAAATTAATGTTGGCAACGTTAGCGGGTGACCTATTAATACATTTACATTTCATTTGTCTGTCTAAACACAGGCATTAAAGAAGAAAGGTTTATTGAAGGAACAGTTGGAGATGTTAAGTGATTGCCCAACACCATTACCAATAGTAATCTTTAGCTACAATAACTGGCAGTAAGGTTGCCCTTACAAGAGAAACTTCTATCAGTTCCCTATTTCCCCAACGTTATTACTAGAAAGGAGTGGAAAATATGAGTACTTTTGGCCCAGGAACTAACTTGTCTAAAATCAAAGAAAGAAGCTTCATTTATAATGCAACTTTCACATCCTAAGGATGACTCAAAGCATTTCACAACCAATTAATCATCTTAGATAGACAGAAAAGCCAAGTGAAGTGGGTTGATCAAGAATCGAAGGTCAGGAATCAAAAGAGCTGTTAAATACAGTTGGAGAGGAAGAGAGATCATCAAACACTGGCATTGGGAACAAAGACCCCGACTGTCAACAGAAGGAGAAATTGAAGGTAAAAACAGAAGATGAGAAGAAGACTGGAATGGGTAAATAACATTGAGAAATGGACTGAGGGACTCTTGAAGAAAGCCAGAGACAGAGCAAGGCAATATTACTAAGACAATAGGGGCAACAAATGAGCAAAAGAATTACCTTTGAAGTGTAATTTCTGTTGCTATGTAAGGAAATGTAGCAGACAACCTTTGCACAGCAAACACGTATGTTTGTCAATGGGAGAGGTAGAACAATTTTCCACTTTCTGTAATGTTGGCTGAGGAATAAATGTTCAATCATTGTTTTTAAAAATAAAAGCATGGGATCAACCACCCACATATTAACAACCACTCTAGTAATTAGCAATCTATTGCTGGCAAATTACTGCTTGTTATGATATCTTCCAAGGCATTGGATACATCCAGATCATTTTTATATGAGATTATATCTTTAACACTGTGTCTGGGTATATTGTTTCAAATCTATTAAGGTTCATTTCATTTGCTAATTGAGCTTTAGTGTGCTGGTCAAATTCTTTTCAAACTATTTTATGCGCTAAAACAGCACTGACAGGAATTTAACATGGTTGGGGCTGAAAGTATTCATGTAAGAGAATGAAGTGAGAAGGACAAAAAGTAATTTGTTTATCACATTGTTGTTTTTTTATGGGAGCTTGCTATGCATTATCAAAATTCCAACAGAGACAATTGTCCCAATATCAACATGGAAGGGTGAAGCAAGTAGGAAACCAGACTTGCTTGCTTTAAGCCTTGCTGATTTTAATGACAGAACCTCACTATCACTACTTTGGTCTTTGTTTCTTGATTGTAGCCAATCAGATTGAGAAGATAGTTATTGAGTAGCTCAACGTTTGGCATCAGACCAGAGACCCAGTAGTGGAACAGAGATGGGTGAGATAACAATGATCTCGACGCCTAGCCAGCGGATGATGCATGATGGGTGAGGTGGGAGAATAGATTGCAGGCCTGAATTAAGAGAAATCAGAGATCACTTTTGGAAGAATTGAGACACTGGGAGGAAGAGATCTGAAGGATTGGTGCGGATATTTGAAAAGGAGAGTGCTGGGCAGAGCTTATAGAATCCCTACAGTGTAGAAACAGGCCATTTGAACCAACAAGTTCACACTGACCCTCTGAAGAGTATCCTACCCAGACCCATTCCCCTGCCCAATTGGTCTACATTTACCCCTGACTAATGCATCTACCCTACACATCCCTGAACACTATGGGCAATTTCCCATGGCCAATTCACCTAACCTGCACATCTTTCGACTATGGGAGAAAACCAGAGCACCCGGAGGAAACCCATGCAGACACAGGGAGAACATGTAATCTCCATGCAGACAGTCACGCAAGGCTGGAACCAAACCCGGGTCCCTGATACTGTGAGGCAGCAGTGCTAACCACTGAGCCACTGTGACACCGCTCATACACGTCAAGCTAAGATAGGAGATCAGGAAAACCAATTCAGATTGTGGATCCAAGAGCATGTTGGCTTCAATGGGCAATTAGATTGTTTAAGGAGATCCTTGCGATTGGGGGAGTGCAGAGTTAGTTATATTAATTGGATAGTTAATTCTAAGTTTGTGGTTGGTGTGTGATTTGTGTTGGGTAGGCAAGTAGTACAATATTCATTACAAAATGGCTTCCCAGGTTTGTCAAAACTATCACCAGGATTGTGAAGCTGCTGTCAACAAGCAGACTAACATGGAGCTCACTGCCTCCTTTCTCTATCGGTCTTTGATGTCGTACTTTGACCGGGATGATGTTGCCCTGCACCATTTCTCCCAGTTCTTCAAAGCTCAGTCCCAGGAGAAGCAGGAACATGCAAAGAAGCTGCTGAAATTCCAGAATCAGCATGGAGGCAGAGTCCTCCTCCAGGATGTGAAGAAGCTAGAGAGGGATGAGTGGGGTAACGGTCTGCAGGCAATGCAGGTTGCCCTGGATCTGGAGAAGAATGTGAAGCAGAGTTTGCTGGATGTACACCAACCCCCCACTCCCCAGACTGACCCTCATCTGTGTGGCTTCCTGGAGATTCACTATTTGGATGAGGAGGTTGAGATCATCAGACAACTTGGATCAACCGACTTGGGGACTACACCACCAACCTGAAGCATCTGGGAGCTCCTGAGAATGGGATGGGAGAGTACCTGTTTGACAGGCTCTCACTGGAGGGCAGCCGTTAGTGGGGCACGGAGTACTGTCTACTTTGTCTGAATGCATTACTGACTTCACTTGGACAATCTGGCTTCCCCCAGGGAGAAGGAATATGTTGGCAAAATGTAATGGCTGTACCACCTGAATGGAAGTGAATAAAATTTTGTATTGATAAAAAAAAGAGTCATTGGGGACATTTAAGCGACTGCTGGACATGCACATGCATAGCAGTGAGTTGAGGGGTGCATAGGTTAAGTTACTATATTTTACATTAGGATTAAATCTCGGCACAACATTGTGGGCCAAAGGGCCTGTGCTGTGCTGTACTTTTCTATGCTCTATGTTCTTAATTGCATTCAGTTGGCAGACATTAAATGGGGATTTACCCTGTGCTCCCGTATACAAGAGCAGGTAAACTATGGTTATTCGGTTTGGAGGTGAGTGTCTGTAATATATTATTTCTGTAAATTGAAGTTTATGTGCTGGTAAAGATTAGGCTCTTGTTCCGATCTTCACTGCTTGGCTCTCTGATTGTAAAACAGGGGAATGTGGTGGTGTGTAAGAGAGGGGAAAGCATGTTTATCTGTTGGAAAAGGCAAGTGTGAAATAGTTCCTCTTGTTCCACAAGGCCCTGCAAATTCAACCCAGCAGTCTTCACTTCCATTAGGTTTCCAGAGGCCTGGGAAAAAATGCTTGAAACTAAAATAGAGATGGTATATATGACATACAGGCTAATTGAAGTATTTAAATGAGCATCTTGTCGAGAGACAATGTGGTTCTTAAAGCCCACTTGATATCCACTCACCCTTTTCTTGGGGTTCAAATTTTCACTCACCCTTTTCTTGGGGTTCAAATTTTCTGTATACTTCAAAAGTATTTATTTCACTGTAAAGCCTGTTGGATGTCCTTACAATGTGAAAAAGGCTATATAAATACATGTCTGTCTTTTAACTTAATTTCACAGTTAATATTTCAGCCAGAATACACTGGGAATGTTTTTCAGTAAGTATTTGTTAATGCTGCTTCTTCATTTTCTCCTACCTCATTAATCCCTTATTAGCTTGTGTAAGGTATTTTTGGTCCAAAACATTGAGCAATCATCAGTTCATTTGAAGATTATCCAAAACTATTTCCACTCCAAAATGCAAATTGATTTAGTTTTACAGTCTGTGGGCGAGATTCAAATCTGTTTCCTCAATCTTGCTTGTTAATTAGATGGAACAGATCCTGTCAAACCCAATTAAGTTATCCAAAATAATGCCTACAATAGCTTTCATTTGATATTATAAGCCACCTCATGGATAACGCTACAAAACCTCCTCTTGCATCCTTTGCCCCACCTCAATGTAGCTGGTTACTCTGTCAATTTACTGGTACCAATTAACCCAATATGCCCGTTACCTCATAGAATAATTCAGCCAAAGTGAAAGAAAAGTTTTGTATCTATTTAGCATCTTTCATGACCTCAAGACGTCCTGACAGGTTTTGCGCCTATCTTATGCTTTAGAAGTGCTACCCCATCTGTTATGCAGGAAATATGGAAATTCAAGTTACATCTCAGAAGATGTCAAAGACAGCAATGTGATAGGTTGAGATCATTTGTTTAAGTGTTGATAGTTGAATGGATAAATATTGGCCAAGACCTCAACATACTTTTCATCATTTATATAAATGATTTGGATGTGAACATGGGAGGTATAGTTAGTAAGTTTGCAGATGACACCAAAATTGGAGGTGTAGTGGACAGCAAAGAAGGTTACCTCAGAATGCAATGGGATCTTGATCAGATAGGCCAATGGGCTGAGGAGTGGCAGATGGAATTTAATTCAGATAAATGTGAGGTGCTGCATTTTGGAAAAGCGAATCTTAGCAGGACTTAATGGTAAGATTTGAAGGAGTGTTGCTGAACAAAGAGACCTTGGAGTGCAGGTTCATAGCTCCTTGAAAGTAGAGTAACAGGTAGATAGGATAGTGAAGAAGGTGTTTGGTATGCTTTCCTTTATTGGTCAATGTATTGAGTACAGGAGTTGAGAGGTTATGTTGCAGATGTTGGTTAGACCACTTTTGGAATATTGCGTGCAATTCTGGTCTCCTTATTGGAAGGACGTTGTGAAACTTGAAAGGGTTCAGAAAAGATTTACAAAGATGTTGGCAGGGTTGGAGGATATGAGCTATAGGGAAAGGTTGAATAGGCTGAGGCTGTTTTCCCTGGAGCGTCGAAGATTGAGAGATGACCTTATACAGGTTTATAAAACCCTGAGGGGCATGCATAGGATAAATAGAAAGTCTTTTCACTGGGGTGGGGGAGATATTTAAGCAACCTAAGGGGCAACGTTTTCCAAACAGAGGGTGGTACGTGTACGGAATGAGTTGCCAGGGGAAGTAGTGGAGGCTGATACAATTGCAGCATTTAAAAGGCATCTGGATGGGTATATGAATAGGAAGGGTTTAGAGGGATATGGGCCAAGTGCTGGCAGGTGGGACGAGATCAGGTTAGGATGTATGGTCAGCATGGACCGAAGGGCCTGTTTCTGTGTTGTACATCACTATGACTCTAAGACTCTATTCAAGCATACAGCCTCTTGACCTTTCAGGTCAGTTCCGTCATTCAGTGGGATCATAGCTGCTCTGTTTGATTTGATTTATTATTACCACATACACGTAGGTACAGTGCAAAGTTTTGTTTTGTGTGCACTGCAGGCAGATCATACCATACAAAGTGCGTTAGGGTAATAGAACTGATTGAGGACTACAATGCTACAGCTGCAGAGAAGGTGTCCAGAGAGCAAGATCAACATTAAATTTAATATTTGAGAGGTCCATTCAGAATTTTAATAACAGTGGGGAAGAAGCTGTTCTTGAATCCGTCGGTACATGTGTTTAAGCTTTTGTATCTTCTGCCCAATGGAAAGATTTGGAAGAGGTCATAACCGGGGTGGGAGGGATGATATTGGCTGCCTTCCCGAGGCAGGGAGAAGTATAGATGGAATCAATGGATGGAAGGTTGGCTTGCATGATGGGTTGGGCTGTATTCACAACTCTCTGTAGTTTCTTATGGTCCTAGGCACAGCAGTTACAATACCAAGTTGTAATGCATCCGGATAGGATGCTGTATGTGATGCATCTACAAAAATTGTTTAGAGTCTATATGGACATGCTGAATTTCCTTAGTCTCCAAAGGAAGTGGAGGCTTTGTTCTGCTTTCTTGACCATCACCTCAACATGGTGGTCCAGGACAGATTGTTGGTGATTGTCACTCCAAGGAACTGGACGCTCTCTGCCATCTCCACCTCAGCTCCATTGATGGAGACACGGGCGTGCCCTCCTCCTTGCTTATGAAGTCAATGACCCGCTCTTTCATTCTGCTGACATTGAGGGCAAGATTGTTATCTTTACACCACGCCACCAAGCACTCTATCTCTTTCTGTATTCTGTCTCGTCATTGAGATCGGGCCTACTATGGTGATTAGATTAGGTTAGATTACTTACAGTGTGGAAACAGGGCCTTCGGCCCAACAAGTCCTCACTGACCCGCCGAAGCGCACCCACCCAGACCCATTCCCCTACATTTACCCCTGCACCTAACACTACAGGCAATTTAGCATGGCCAATTCACCTAACCTGCACATTTTTGGACTGTGGGAAGAAACCGGAGCACCCGGAGGAAACCCACGCAGACACGGGGAGAATGTGCAAACTCCATACAGTCAGTCGCCTAAGGCGGGAATTGAACCCGGGTCTCTGGTGCTGTGAGGCAGCAGTGCTAACCACTGTGCCACCGTGCCGCCCAGTGAACTTGACGATGGAGTTCGGTCAAAACTTGGCCACACAGTCATGGGTGTACAGGGAGAATAATAAGGGGTTGAGTACACAGCCTCCAATCCACATTCCCACTCATCCCTGATAATCCCCTTGCTTCCCATAAAAATATTCCAAGCATTTTACCTCAACCAATTTTTCAAGAAGACCGTTCCAAAGGTTCACTACCCACCGAGAGAAAAGGAAATCAACTTCTCTCCATCTGAAATTGATGCGCTTTTATTTTTAAACATTTATCTCTTGTTCTTAATTCCCTTGTAAGAGGAAATATCCTCATCATGTCCCATGTTTCTGGACGCCTCAGAATCTTACATTGCCTCTTGCTCTTATAAGCTCCAGTGAATTTAAACCTTAGTGTCTGACCTCTAACCTCTTCTCATTAGATACCTCATTCTGACTCAGTTTGAGCTGCTCCTTTGATTAATTAATTCCCACTGCCCTTTCAGTGAAAACCTTGTTAAAACCTCGTTCAACACTGGCAACTTCAGAATTTACACCATAGTTTCCTTAAGTGCTAACCACAAACAAAGTCACATTTATACAAAAAAATGTAGACTTTCCCATCCATCAACTGCCAGCATTCAGACACCAAGGAGATATTCCTTGTTCCTCTTCAAAATATTACCGTGGGATCTTTCACTGCGAACTGAGAAGGGATACTGGGCTCTGGATAATAAACCACTCTCAGTTTAAGTTTGGGATAGTGTCATAAATCCCCCTTTCTCAATCAAAGGCATGCCTAATGTTCTGTAATAGAGGATATGCACAGGAAGAGGCATTTGTCTAACATGTCAGAGACAGATTATTGCATTTAGCAAAAGGCACACATTACATTGACTAGTCAAAAATAATTATTTCAGACTCTCTGGAGCCAAAGCCCTCCAATACCTCATCATATTAGGCTACTCAATTCTCCTGAAGGGTCAAGGGGCCGACACCTGTGTCTTGAATAGAGTTGAAAAGTGGAGCGCTGGAAAAGCACAGCAAATCAGGCAGCATACAAGGAGCAGGAGAATCAACATAGAACATAGAACAGAGAACATAGAAAAGTACAACACAGGACAGGCACTTTGGCCCACGATGTTGTGCCGAGATTTAATCCTAATGTAAAATATTGTAACTTAACCTGTGCACCCCTCAACTCACTGCTATCCATGTGCATGTCCAGCAGTCGCTTAAATGTCCCTAATGACTCTGCTTCCACCACGACTGCTGGCAACGCATTCCATGCATTCACAACTCTCTGCGTAAAGAACCTACCTCTGACGTCCCCTCTATACCTTTCTCCTAATATGTTCAAACTATGACTTCTTGTACCAATCAATCCTGCCATGGGGAGAAGTCTCTGGCTATTGATTCTATCTATTCCTCTCATTATTTTGTACACCTCGATCAGGTCTCCTCTCTTCCTCCTTCTCTCCAGAGAGAAAAGTCTGAGCTTATTCAACCTTTCTTCATAAGGCAAGCCCTCCAGTCCAGGCAGCATCCTGGTAAACCTTCTTTGCACCCTCTCCAAAACATCTGTCTCTTTCCTGTAGTAGGGCAACCAGAACTGGACACAATATTCCAATGTTTCGGACATAAGCCTTAATTTTCCACCCAAATGTGTTGTATCATCTGATTATGGGGACCTTATGCAACATTAACATTAACTCTTTAAGAACCATTACCTTTTACAGCCATGCCCTGATGTAAATTCTCACCTGACTGGACAGCCCTGGACAGTGAGCTCAAGTCTCTGTGAGAGTGTATCTTGACCACAACACCTACTGGCTCAAGCACAGAAATGCTACCAGTAGAGTCACAGTTATATCACAGCCAAAGGCTTGTCATGTTTACACTGTCCCATTGACTCAAGCTGCATCTGCCATGCTGAGCCTTTGTATTGGGGAGCAGCTTTCTTATTTTACTCGGCATTGCATTTTATGGAACAATGTGATCATCTGGTTTCAGATGCATCCCAGTCAACGTCCCATTCTGAATTACACATTTCTTTAACACTTGTCTTTGATTGATCCAGTTGACATTTAATGAGACACTGAGTGGCTCAGTGATTAGCACTGCCCCCTCACAGTGCCAGGGACACAGGTTAGATTCCACCCTCAAACAATTGTCTGTGTGGAGCTTGCACATTCTCCCCATGTCTGCGTGGTTTTCCAACAGGTGCTGCAATTTCCTTCCACAGTCCAAGATCCAAAGGTGTGCAGGTTAGGAAAATTAGCCACGGGAAATGCAGAGTTATAGGATGTGTTGAGTGGGATATTCTTCATAGGGTCAGTGTGGACTCATTGGGCCGAATTGCTGTTTCTGCAGCGATTCTATGATTCCATTCTTGACAAGTTGCTCAGATGTGCTGTCTGTCAACCAAAAACAAAATGTATGTATGAACTTAAGAGCTTCTAGAGTTCTGTGAGTCATCTGTACTGACATGACATTAGTTTTTAACATACCATTAAGCTCTTGGTATGTGCTGTTGGCTGTTCATGGTATCCAACACTCTGTGGAGACAAAATGCTGGCCTGAATGGATTGGTTGGACTGGAGGGTCTGTTTCCATGATGTATGACTCTGTGACTCTGTAACTCTGTAACATGACTTTATGAATAGTGGGATATCAGTTTAGATTTGATACTGAAGCAAGACTTGAACTACAGCTTTCCGATTCATTGTGGTCACTGATCGAGGGGTGAAATCTGGGCTGGAGAGGATAATTCCAGTTGAAGAGGTGGCATTGGCACAAATAAACTGGGCTGAATGATCTCCTTTGGGACTCAGTACGACTTGAGTAACACTCCACCAACCTGCAGTCCTCCTGGCTTAAGGGCATAGGTTTAGGGAAAGATATAAAAGAGACCTAAAGGGCAACTTTTTCAAACAAAGGGTGGTACGTGTATGGAATGGGCTGCCAGAGGAAGTGGTGGAGGCTGGCATAATTACAATATTTAAAAGCATCTGGCTGGACATATGAATAGGAAGGGTTTGGAGGGATATGGGCCGGGTGCTGGCAGGTGGGACTAGATTGGGTCGGGATATCTGGTCAGCATGGACGGGTTGGACCAAAGGTTCTGTTTCTGTGCTGTACATCTCTATGACTCTATGGCTTAAACTCTCTTGTTGTAGCAGTTTTATCACATCTATTAGTTCCTGATATTTATGTGTTGGAAGCAGTTCAGAGAAGGTTTGCTAGACTTATACCTGGAATGGGCAGTTTGCCATACGAGTAAAGATGGGACTGGCTGGCCTTGCATTTAGAAGAGTAGGAGGCAACCTAACTGAAATAGAAACAAAAACCGAAAGGACTGTGGATACTGGAAATCAGACACAGAAACAGAAATTGCTGGACAAGCTCAGCAAGTCTGGCAGCATCTGTGGAGAGAAATCAGAATTAATGTTTTGTGTCGAGTGACCCTTCCTCAGGACTGAGTTCTGATTTCTCTCCACAGATGCTGTCAGACCCGCTGAGCTTTTTCAGCAATTCCTGTTTTTGTTTCTGAAATGGAAACAACCTGACGATCTGGATGCAGAAAGGATCTTATGGGAGTAAATAGAACAATGGGTCACTGTTTAACAAACAGGCATAAGGAAAACTAAACTCCTCATAGAGCACCCCAAGTCTTTGGGACCCTCTTCCTCAAGACATGACGGAAGCAGTGGCTTTGAATCTTTTTTAAAGCAACTTTAAATAGATCTTTGGAACCAATGAGTGAAAGGGTACGGAGGGTAGATGGGAATGCGGAGTAATGTGATTGAACAGCTGAACAGGCTCAAGGGGTCAAACTTCCTACTCCTGCTTCTAACACACGTGTCCACATGTTCCTCCACATTCATGTTGTATTTGTACTACCACATCAATCTTCAGAATACATCGCTGATAATACAAGGGTTTTTATATGCTACACATGTGGTGCATACTTGATATGATGAAACACCTCAGTATTAGAGCTTAATGACTCCATATAAAATTATACAGTAAACACACTTCTATTAACTGATATGTTTTGACGGCAGTAAAAAAAATACTTCAATTATGTTGCCTTTCATCTGCTGATAAACATTAGGAATGTGACCCAAATCTGACTTAGTTGGCAACACAGAATTCATACCGCTACTTCAGACAATTTTGATCTCAATGTCAACAGCAGTGAGTTCCATCGCTGCTGAGTTCACAGCATCATGCAGCGCATAAAGAGGCCATTCAGCCTCCTGTGCCTGTGCTAGCCAATTCGACAGAACAATCTAACCATGTCGTCAACCTATTGCCAGAATATGCTGACTGACATCACGATCGTCCATCTTCTCTTTTCAAAATGTCTGCACTTCCATTGTCTGCCAGACGCTGCTATAAAAGAAAGAGGCTTACATTTAAATAGCACCTTTTGTGGGTGCAGGACATCCCAGTGCTTGTTACAGCCAATGTAGCATTTTCGAATTGTAATCACTGCTGTGGTCCAAAAATCGTAGCAACCAGTTTGTTCACAGGGAACTCCCGCAAACTGTGACAGAGTAAAGCAGTTCATCTGTTTTTGTAACCTTTATTGAGGGATAGATGGGAAACTCACATGCACTTCCTTGAAGGAAATGCTATTGTATCTTACACATCCTCTTGATAAACGCCATGTGTGAAAATCAACACTGCAGCATTCCCTCAATACTGTATTGGAGTACCACATTTCATTTTTTGTTTTCAAGTCTTGCAGCAGGACCTGAACCCTTAACCCACTGATACTGAGGTGGAGATGTTACTATTTGAGCCAATACTTTACAGTCAGTTGACTGTTTAGTATCATTTTGAAGAGTTATTGAGGAGAATTGGAGGCTTGCCCCACTGCTACAGGAACAGGCCCGGGGCCTGATTTAGTTAACAGGTTTACCTCCCATCCACAACTGGGAGGATATTATCAGACCCATGAGGATATTGGTAGTTCCAGGTGGGTGGGTGGATTTGGGCTGGGGATCCCCACTTGTGGGAGAGAAGATGCGGGGAAGACGATGTCCTGCACAGCAGAGACCTCAGTGTCACTACCCCAACAACGCTCAAGGCCTGAATTTAAATTGCTGCCACGTCCTGATTATTTCATTGGCTTCCATCAAACATGTTAGTAACTTGCTTGTCCACAATGTGACTCTTACTGTGGGAGTTTAGCAGAAAAAGTGAGAGGACCCCGGCCTACATCCGATGGAAATCGGACTGTGATCTGTATATAGGTTCTGAGCAAGAGATGGAAATGCAATGCGGAGAAAAACCGTGGTACAATATGTGGTAATGACCTAAAATCCACTGCTTCCGAGGCTGATGGAAGTGGAGGCAATTGACCTACTCAAAAGGACGCGAGCTACAAGCTCAGGGAAGATACATTTGGAGGACTACAGGGACAGAATTGGGGAATGGGATTTAACGATTGTAATGCAGAGAGTCAGCATGGACCAAAAGGCCATTATAGCAGTAAAAGAGGACTAACTTGGCTCCTGACCAGTTCTTTTATTATCTATCAAAGATCAATTTCAGGGTTGGGATAAAAATAGCTGATTTATTAGTTGGTGCTAACAAGAACTGTCATTGTGCACTGCAGCCTTTACACTGGGCATTGGGTTGTAGTGTAACATCAGCTGTTGCTGAATGGTGAACACTTTCAGTTCTGAATCCCCGGGTTATACATTCCAGAAAACCCCAGCCAGAAACTAACGTGTGAAATGTTAATGGAAACCTGGCCAATGGGTGCAGTTCAAATCCCTTGCTTCTCACTCTCCTTTGGATAGTCCGATCTTCTACAGTCTGTGTCATCATCGATGGTGTGATCCCAGCCTTGAGATCCTTATTTTCATACCGTATCCTGTGAGAGAAAAATGTAGCTTTCATTCAAACTGTTGGAAGCAATTTGCCAGAATCTCTCATGGGACCTGGTGTAAGGAAGAAAAAGCCCTCAGATATCTCTCTGAACCAGAACTAGCAGAGAATTGGATGACCTACAAGTTGACAAGTAATAAGCAGCACTTTGATTTTGTCTCCGAATCAATATCCTTTCTGTTTGTCAATTAAGTAAGAATGGTGGATCTATTCCCAGTTCATTGTCTATGCCCTCATCATGCAGCAGCCAATCTAATTAGCTGCCACACAAAACCGGGGAGACAATGCAGACATCAGCGAAGTCATGTTCAGCAAAAAGAAAAAGAAGTGATTGTGTGTACCTTACTGAAGCTAATACCAAATCCTTTCCTTGCTACATTTAATGCCAACACTGTCAGGTACAATGTTGAAAACAATCATCTATCCAACTAACGATGATGCTAGTTCAAATCATAGAGTCATAGAGTTGTACAGCATGGAAACAGATCCTTCGGTCCAACCCATCCATACGACCAGATATCCCAACGCAATCTAGTCCCACCTGCCAGCACCCGGCCCTTATTCCTGCAAACCCTTCCTATTCACATACCCATCCAGATGCCTTTTAAAAGTTTTTAACGTACTAGACTCCACCACTTCCACCCTCTGCATGAAAACATTGCCCCTCAGCTCTCTTTTATATCTAAACCTATGCCCTCTAGTTCTGGACTCCCCCACCCCAAGGAAAAGTCTTTGTCTATTTATCCTATCCATGCCCCTCATGATTTTATAAACCTCTATAACGTCAGCCTTCAGTGTCCGATGCTCCAGGGAAAACAGCCCCAGCCCATTTAACCTCTCCATATAGCTCAAATCCTCCAAACTGGCAAAATCCTTCTAAAAGAAAGTGAGGACTGCAGATGCTGGAGATCAGAGCTGAAAATGTGTTGCTGGAAAAGTGCAGCAGGTCAGGCAGCATCCAAGGAGCAGGAGAATCAATATTTCGGGCATGAGCCCTTCTTCAGGAATGAGGAAAGTGTGTCCAGCAGGCTAAGATAAAATGTAGGGAGGAGGGACTTGGGGGAGGGGCGTTGGAAATGCGATAGGTGGAAGGAGGTTAAGGTGAGGGTGACAGGCCGGAGTGGGGTGGGGGCGGAGAGGTCAGGAAGAAGATTGCAGGTTAAGAAGGTGGTGCTGAGTCCAAGGGTTGGGACTGAGACAAGGTGGGGGGAGGGGAAATGAGGAAACTGGAGAAATCTGAGTTCATCCCTTGTGGTTGGAGGGTTCCTAGGCGGAAGATGAGGTGCTCTTCCTCCAGCCGTCGTGTTGCTATGGTCTGGCGATGGAGGAGTCCAAGGACCTGCATGTCCTTGGTGGAGTGGGAGGGGGAGTTGAAGTGTTGAGCCACGGGGTGGTTGGGTTGGTTGGTCCAAGGTGTTCTCTGAAACGTTCCACAAGTAGGCGGCCTGTCTCCCCAATATAGAGGAGGCCACATCGGGTGCAGCGGATGCAGTAAATGTGGAGGTGCACGTGAATTTGTGGCGGATATGGAAGGATCCCTTGGGACCTTGGAGGGAAGTGAGGGGGGAGATGTGGGCGCAGGTTTTGCATATTTTGCAGTTGCAGGGGAAGGTGCCAGGAGTGGAGGCTGGGTTGGTATGGGGTGTGGACCTGACGAGGGAGTCACGGAGGGAGTTGTCTTTTCGGAACGCTGATAGGGAGGGGAGTTGAGGGAAATATATCCCTGGTGGTGGGGTCCGTTTGGAGGTGGCGGGAATGACGACGGATTATACGATGTATATGGAGATTGGTGGGGTGGTAGGTGAGGACCAGTGGGGTTCTGTCCTGGTGGCGATTGAAGGGGCGGGGCTCAAGGGCGGAGGAGCCGGAAATGGAGGAGATGCGATGGAGAGCATCGTCAACCACGTCTGAGGGGAAATTGAGGTCTTTGAAGAAGGAGGCCATCTGGGTTGTACGGTATTGGAACTGGTCCTCCTGGGAGCAGGTGCAGCGGAGATGAAGGAATTGGGAATATGGGATGGTGTTTTTACAGGGGGCAGGGTTGGAGGAGGTGTAATCTAGGTAGCTGTGGGAGTCGGTCAGTTTATAGTACATGGCAGTGTATAAAATCCTTCTAAATCTTTTCTCAACCCTTTCAGGTTTCACAACATCCTTCTAATAGGAAGAAAACCAGACTTGCACACAATATTCCAACAGTGGTCCAACCAATGTCTTGTAGAGCTGCAACATGACCATTTTGAAAGCAAATCTTACACTTGATTTAGAAGGTCAGAAATCACAGAACACCAGGTTATAGTCCAATAGATTTATTTGAAATCACAAAGCTTTTGGAAGGGCAGCGCTCCAACAACTTGTGATTTCTAATAAACCTGTTGGACTCTAACCCCGTGTGCTGTGACTTCTGACCAGTCCAACACCAGCACCTCCACATCATGATTTAGAAGTGTCACTTCTCCCTGTAAATAATCTTGCTTCATCCCAGGGCACTGAGCTGAACTTTGCACTTATAGAGTCATAGAGATGTACAGCATAGAAACAGACCCTTCGGTCCAACCCGTCCATGCCGACCAGATATCCCAACCCAATCTAGTCCCACCTGCCAGCACCTGGTCCATATCCCTCTAAACCCTTCCTATTCTTTTATTTTAAACAGTGTGGAAACAGGCCCTTCGGCCCAACAAGTCCACACCAACCCGCCGAAGCGTAACCCACCCAGACCCTATTCTCCTACACCTAACACTACGGGCAATTTAGCATGGCCAATTCACCTAACCTATACACGTTTGGACTGTGGGAGGAAACCAGAGCACCCAGAGGAAATCCACACAGACACGGGGAGAATGTGCAAACTCCATACAGTCAGTCGCCTGAGGCGGGAATTGAACCAAAGTCTCTGGCACTGTGAGGCAGCAGTGCTAACCACTGTGCCACCGTGCCACCCACTAATTCCTTATAGATTGGATTTAAAGTGGAGGACTCTATTCTGTGTCTCAGTTCACTCGTAGCAGCAAATTGTTACAGCGCAGAAAGAGGCCATTCAGCCCATTGAGTCAGTGATAGTTTTTTGCAAGAGCAGTTCAGCTTGTCCGAACACCACCGCCCTTTCCCTGTAGCTCAGTATCCTACAAGCAGCTCCTCGACTTTTATCTGTAAAGTGCTTATTCAATTCCTAAGCAGTAACTGAGTCAACTTTCAGCACCCTCTCAGATGGTGTATTCCGTACCCTAACCATTTTCTTCATAAGATAGTTTTTCACATTGCCTTGAGTTCCTTTGCCAATCACCTTACATATGGATCTTTTTATACTTGAATTTTCCAACGATGGGTACAATTTCTCTTTGCTTTCTCTCCCCGATCCCTTATGAACATCTCAAACAACTCGCCTCCCATCCTTCTCTTCTGAACGGAGAACAATTTCAGTCTCTCCAAGTCTCTCATCCTTGGAGGGATTCTACTGAAACTAAACCCACTCTCAGAATTGTTTAGAGAAACCTATGTATATATTTGCAGTGGATAACTGTACTCCAGGAAACATCTTGAAAACCCAATAACTTTAGAATCAACCAGTTCAGAGATGTTATTACACATCTCTGGAGTAGGTGGGATTTGAACCCAGACCCAGCCAAGAGGGAGCGAGCCTACCTCTATATCACAAAAGCCCCAATTATCCTGACATAAGCTTGTCAATCTTATAGAGAGACTTATTGACATCACTACACCCCAATATGCTTGGGCATTATTGCTCTGCTTTGTCTGCAAGTTCTGGAGAGACTCAACAGGTCTGGCAGCATCTGGGAAGAGAGAAACGGAGTCAACTGCAGTATGACTGTTCAGAACTGAGAGGTCTGGGAGTTGATTGAAGAGGGTCCTGAAGCACCATCAGCTTCTGGTACTGCACAGAATCCATTAGTTACTTTAAAGCCTGTCTGAAGCTTAATGATTTGGGACTCATGCAGTACAGCCTTCTCAACGTTCAGTGTGACATCGTTCCCAGTAACTGGTTCCAATTCTCAGAAGAATTGTACGACAAACTGGCTCAGCAGACTTCATCAATAATGAAAAGGAGCTGGTGTTGGACTGGGGTGAACAAAGTTAAAAATCACCCAACACCAGGTTACAGTCCAACAGGTTTATGTGGACATATTAGCTTTTGATCTTGTGCTATAAATTCCGTGTCTTATAATCCTGCCCCACGAGCTACCTGTTGAAGGAGCAGTGCTCCAAAGACTTCCAAATAAACCTGTTGGACTATAACCTGGTGTTGGGTGATTTTTTTGACTTCATCAATATCATTTTTTGCAGTGTTCCCGGCCTCTGAGAAAACAGAGTCCAAATTCTACTTTGAGCATGCTAGCTAGCAGAGACTGTGCTGTATGCTTGCCTCTTGAATGTACACTGCATTTGCGTAGCACCTCTCAGTGCAAGAGGGAATCTTTGTGAACATCACAGCCACCAAAGTACTTTATCAAGTACAGAGTCGCTGATGCAAATTAGTGAATGCAGCAGCTAATGTGTACACAGCAAGATCCTGCAAGCAGCTTCTCTCCATTTTGTCATCTCCATTGGTGATATTATCACTGGTTTCTACTTCCAGTAGAAGTAAAACAGGACCCTGTGACTGTAAAACCAGGGATGGGACATAATTGATGGTTCTGTACAGGCAGAGGGACTTCCAAGTAGTTTCAAAATATCCCATAGTGTCTGACATAGAGAAAAGTTAGCAAACAATAGATGAAAGCAGTCAGAAATTCTAAATAAATTGCCCGTCAGCTCATATGACCACAGTCTATATATAATAATTACATAAATTAGAATCTAATAGGGAATAATTTTTCTATCTAAAATTGTTATTGGTTTCTATTGATACCATTAGCCTATCTATAAAACGCTCAGCTGAGGTCATAACTGAAATGTGATTATCCTGGAGGTAATCTCCTGTTGCATAAAATCATATTACTGACTGTTATGGATTTATCTAATAAAGAATAATAAATCAGATCAAGATTTCTGTGGCAGGAAGAACAGCAAAGAGTGACAATTCATCGCTGAGTGCTTTTGAGCCAATCTTCAGCTTAATGATTTGGAGCAAAGCCCTCTCTGAGGTTCAACATTCAGTGTAATGTGGTTCCCATTCCTGGTTTTAGTTTGGTTCCAATTCTTAGAAGAATTTCCAACAAACTGACTTCGAAAGCCTACTTCATCAATGTCAGATTTTGCTGCTGTGCTGTGTTACAGGACTTTTAGTCTCTGAGAAAAGAGACTGCACTGTGATTGTTGGTCTTACTGAAACACTCTTGCAGAGGGAACACAATAAGCTAGTCTGCTGCAGTAAGCGCTTCGAGGTTTTGGGGATCAGAAGACCATTGGGCCCAATGAAGTCTGCCCTCTACTGATCAGTGTAGCATCTGCCATTGTATCACGTCCCCAAAACATTCCCTTTCACAAGGACCACATTTCATTGCTCTCCAAACTCATTTAGAAAATTTAGGGCATTCAATGTTACAATTCCTGACGTGGACCCACGTGAAATGAATTCCATTAAATCAGTCCAGTAGCTTCAGTGCACACCGATCAAGTAGAAATAAAAAATGTTTATGATTATCTTATAATGTCCTTGACTGTTTTAAAGTGAAAATAAAAGGTTCAATTTACATGGCACCTTCCATAACCTCAAGCTTTTGCAATCCAACATGTTCTTTGTTAGCACTTATTCACCGCTTTAATGTGAGAGAATGTAGTTAAAGTATGCACAGCAAGATCCCACAAACAGCAACATGATGACAACATAATAATCTGCTGGTTAGTTGGTTTAAGGTCAGAAGTCACACCAGGTTATAGTCCGACAGGTTTATTTGAAATCACAAGCTTTTGGAGCACAGCTCCTTTACCTGACAAAGGAGCAGCGCCCCGAAAGCTTATGATTTCAAATAAACCTGTTGGACTAAAATCTGGCGTGATCTCTGTCCTTGTCCACCCCAGTCCAACACTGGCACCTCCACATCATAGTTGGTTTCTGATCATATTTGAAGGCACTCCATGCAAAATATCAGTTTCCATCATTCCATTTCCATCATCCACTATTTTAATTTCGGACACCCACTTATCTCTGTCATGGGCAATCCTGCTTTATCATCTCTGTACTTTCTCTGTTAGACTAGTCCTGTAGGGGTGGCTGTGCAATCTACTACTGATTTATACTCGACATGCCATTGCGGCACAAATCTCTGAGTTAAAGGCCATAAAGCTACTCATGTGGCTAATATTGGAGATGGTGGCACAGTGCTCATGTCATTGTATGAGTAATCTAGGGGTTTGGGTTCAATTCCCACCTTGGTAACTGGTGGAATTTAAGTTCAATCAATAACATCTGGAATCTATAATTAATTTCAGTAATATAGCTACAATACCCTTATTGTAGAAAATCCTCCCAACACACACACAAGGAGTAGTGACTCGATGATACATTAGATAAGCACAGCATACAATGAGGCACCTTTAATATATGGGAAGAGTTTTATTTGAATAATACCACTGACGAGGAACTTCACTTACATCAAAAGTTAAGAGAAGCAGGGATTGTTCTTCTTTGAACAGAGATCAATATCACCAACTTACCTCTTACATTTATGTATGGTATCTGTCTTGGTTACAGTACTCCGAAACCAAGAGTCTGGCATTTCGAGGCAGTAAAACTCATCAATTGTTTTGATGAAGTCACTGTTTTCATTGGCAGAAGGGTCAGTAACACAGGGACGTGGGTTTGAACTGATCGGCAGAAGAACTAGAGTCGAGGAGAGAATTTATGTTTTTTTTCCACATCAAGTTTTAGATTAGATTTCCTACAGTATGGAAACAGGCCCTTCGGCCCAACAAGTCCACACTGACCCTCCGAAGAGTAATCCACCCCCAACCCTACATTTACCCCTAACTAATGCACCTAGCACTATGGGCAATTTAGCATGGCCAATTCACCTATCCTGCACATCTTTGTGGACTGTGGGAGGAAACTGGAGCAGAGGAAACCCACATAGACACAAGGAGAATGTGCAATCTCCACACAGACAGTTGCCCAAGAGCTGGAATCGAATGGAGGTCCCTGATGCTGTGAGGCAGCAGTGCTAACCACTGAGCCACCATGCCGCCCTTGCTCTCACCTGAAATGCACAGCTTGAAAGGAAGCTTGGCCCATAGTTCTCAGTCTGGTTATGAACAGCAACAATCTCTGCCCATACAACTCTGTCCAGCTTCCTCATGGTTTTGAAAGTTTCTATCAAATTTACTCTGAGCCTTCACCATTGTAAGAAAAACAGTCCCAACTTCTCCAACCTTTCCTTATAACTGACATGTCTCATCCTTGGAATGAGCTGTATTTTTAATGTCAGATTCTCAGATTCAATGAGAAGCATGTTTAGCAAGAGAGAATCACCCGGATCCTTATCTATCACACCCATTGTAATGAGCGCAGTCAATGCTTTAGGAAAATCTTCCTGAATGTACCATCTCCATCCACATCCCTATTTTCAACGCTGCACTGAATTTATAGCAGTTGCTCTTCATCTCTGCAATAGAGATTGGCTCGAAAAGGTGCTAACATGTTAAGGGAAGTACCTTGCCACAACATATGCATTATTTGTTCTCAACTCACTGCAGTGACTGCAACTGTAATATTTAACTGAGCTTCAATATCCAGAGCTGTGACTTGCTCAAACATAAAATGAAAGTTAAGCAATTTCAGTAAAGCACCCTTATTAAAATGAAGCTGTGTTGAAAGCACAAGAGTTGGAAATTTGTGAAGAGGAATACAAACTAGTTGATGAAGTAATAGCGCTCCAAAAGCTAGTGCTTCCAAATAAACCCGTTGCACTATAACCTGGTGTTGTGTGATTTTTAACTGAATACAATTAAAGCACAGTATTTGAGAAAACAGCATTAGGAACCCAATTATGGTCCTTGACTAATATAGTGGCCACTTCAATATAAATAAGCCAAATGACTTTAAAGTTATGAAATACAGTTGATTATACTCTGAAAAAACATTATCATTCAAGTTACTTATGAAATTGTTCTGGGAGCATCTGGATAAAAGCTATTTCTTAAATTCTTGCCTGGCATAATACCAACAGGAAATAGTTCTTTTTGGTCTTAATACTGAATTGTGGTAATTTTATACAATGTTTTTCCCAACACATAAACATTGTCCTTTATTTTAAATTGGTGAGTGCTCCTTTTTCCACAGATTGAATTTTATAATTCTCATCAAACAGGCTTCATTTCCCCAGGGTAAAAACAATGACTGCAGATGCTGGAAACCAGATTCTGGATTAGTGATGCTGGAAGAGTACAGACTGCTCCTTGGATGCTGCCTGAACTGCTGTGCTCTTCCAGCACCACTAATCCAGAATTCATTTCCCCAGCACTGGTCATAGAGTTGGTCTATTTCTAAGCCTGCCCAGCATGTATAGAAGGAAGGAATTTGTATTGATATAAGACCTTACCATGTCCTCAGGACACCCCACAGGATTTCACAACTAAAAAGATCCTTTTCAACATCTGTTCTTTACTGATTTGCAGGAAAGTGTAGCAGTTAGTGTACTAACAGTAAAACCTTGGGATGGAGGTGGGAACTATTTTAAGAAAGACTTGCACATTTTGATGACCAGCAAACATCTCAAAACACTTTCCAGCAAATAAAATATTTTATGTGGGAGAGCAAGAGTCTGTTTGTGTCTGTATGTGAGAATGTCTGTGTCCTTGCAAAAGAGAATACGAGAGAGAGTGAGTGTATGTCTGTCTGTGTGTATGGACATAATCAGTTTGAATCTCACCATCAACAGCAACAACAACAAAAACTGAAATTGCTGGAAAAGCTCAGCAGGACTGAAAGAATCTGTGGAGAGTTAACATTTCAGTGTTAAACATTCCAGTGACCCTTCTTTAGAACTGACGGTAGCTAGGACAATGTTGAATATCCTGCCTTTCCAAACTCTTCCAGCATCGAATCTCATCATGGCAGTGAAAGGAATTTTTAAAACAAAAATCTGGAATTAAAGGATTGGTAACCATTGGTGTAAAAACCCATCTGGTTCACTAATGTCCTTTAGAGAAGGAAAGCCGCCATTTTCACCCAGTTTGGCCTACATGTGAATGCAGACTCACAGTAATGCTGCGATTTTACAGGACACTGGTTAGGCCACTTTTGGAATATTGCATTCAATTCTGGTCTCCTTCCTAATTGGAAGGATGTTGTGAAACTTGAAAGGGTTCAGAAAAGATTTACAAGGATGTTGCCAGGGTTGGAGGATTTGAGCTATAGGGATAGGCCGGATAGGCTGGGGCTGTTTTCCCTGGATCGTCGGAGGCTGAGGAATGATCTTATAAAATCATGAGTGGCATGGATAGGATGAATAGACAAAGTCTTTTCCCTGAGGTGGGGGAGTCCAGAACTAGAGGGCATAGGTTTAGGGTGAGAGGGGAAAGATATAATAGGGACCTAAGGGGCAGCTTTTTCACACAGAGGGTGGTACGTGTATGGGATGAGCTGCCAGAGGAAGTGGTGGAGGCTGGTACAATTACAACATTTAAAAGGCATCTGGATGGGTACATGAATAGAAAGGATTTAAAAGGATATGGGCTAAGTGCTGGCAAATGGGACTAGATTAGGTTAGGATATCTGTTTGGCATGGATGATTTGGACTGAAAAGTCTGTTTCTGTGATGTACATCTCTATGACATTAAGACTCTTAACTGGTGTCTGGGCAATTCAGGATTGGTGGTTAATGGTGGCCTAGCCAGTAATATCCATATCCCGTGAATGATTAAATAAATGTAGGAAATGTGACAGCCAATTCACGTACAGCAAACTTCCACTAACAACAGTGTGATAATGACCAGACACTGGGTTGGTAAAGTTTATTGAATGTGGGACAGGCCAGGACACTGGAGATAACTCTGCTCTTCTTCAGATTCGGCCTATTGGATCTTACACATTTATCTGAACAGTCAGTCTTGGTTTTAAAACACAGCATCTCTGACAGTACAGTATTTCCTCAACATTTAACTGGAATGACTGTAAAGCATTGTGGGTATCCTGAGGTTGTGAAAAGTGCTAGAGGAACTTTAAAATCTTTCTTTCTTTCATTCGCTGTCTCATCAGATTTGCTATTTTCAGCAGTAAGTGTGATCATAAATAATGGCAGAACTAAATGACATCTGCCAGCTAAATGTATACATTATTAGTTAGTCCAAATATATTCTCTCCTTTAAGTACAAGGCTTGATTCGTTGAGTTGGTTTTCAAATAATTTTAATCAGTTGATGAGCAAAAAAAATAGCCTTATTGTATTTGACTTTCAATATATTATAATTTAAATATTACAGAGACAGAATGAAATTTAAAATCTCTGAAAAATTGGCTCCTTGGCTTCTCAAATTAAATAGCATACTCATGAACCTTGCATTCTGCTTTTCCAATTCCGAGTAGATTAGATTTCCATTTCCAAGGTTACATTGATGAAGGATGAACAGAGTTTCAGCCTATATCGAAATTCAGAACAGTTGCTTAGATACAAAAGATTAAAATAACATAAAGCGTGCCTCAGACAGTATTGTATTCATACTGCAATCTTAAACTACCATTCATGGAAATTATCTCTGCTGGGAGTAATTCACAGATCTGGGCTGCTCACAAAAACAAGCTCTGTCCCGACTGATAAGAATGTAGGATCACAGACGATCGTGATATTAAAAATATAGACTAGGCTGTTACCAAATCAAATTGTATTCCAGGTCGCACAAATGACTGTCCCATGTCAAAATAAGGTCAATCTAGCTTTGCACAAGTGTTTTATTTGCAATCTGCAGGTTTCTGATGTGAATGGTGAACCTGTAATTATGTAGCACTACAGCCAAAAAAATACTTTTGATGTCATAAACGCAGTGGACAACGCAGCCAGCAAACAGCCGCAAAAACCAAAGTGATAAATGAGCCCATCATCTGCTTCTTATTGATGTCTTTGAGGACTCAGACACCAGAAATTTCCTTAACTCTACTTCCAATCATACCATGTTAATCCTTACATGCACTTGGAAAGATAGATGGGGCCTTACTTTAGCTTTCCCATCAAAATAGAGTGCCCCCTTCCCCCCCCCCTCACCCCAGAGTGTGGCATTCCCTCAGTGCTGCACTGCAGTAGAATATATGTTAAAATCTCTAGATTCACACCTGAATCCAAAACTTTCTACTTCAGAGCTGCTGAAAATGCTACCCTTGAGCCAAGACTGACATCTGAAGGAAGTGGGCTGCTAGCATTTTGAGGTTTTGTTCAAGTGATAATGAAAGATAAAACATTTTTCACAACAATTAGTCATCTCAAAGATCTTTGCAGCCCATGAACCAATTTTAGTCTGCACTATTGGAACATATAAAAATGTTTACATTCAATTCCTTATATGCCTTGTAACATAAAGGCCAGAAATTTCCTTTAAGTTTCTATTGACTCTGCCCAAGATAGAGTCATAGAGGTGTATAGCTCAGATACAGACCCTTCAGTCAAACTCATCCATGCCGACCAGATATCTTAACCTAATCTAATCCCATTTGCCAGCACTTAGCCCATATTCCTCTAAACCCTTCCTACTCACATACCCATCAAAATGTCTTTTAAATGTTGCAATTGTACCAGCCTCCACCACTTCCCCTGGCAACTTATTCCATACATGTACTACCCTCTGCGTGAAAACGTTGTCTCTTAAGTCTCTTTTAATGCTTTCCTCTCTCACATTAAACCTATGCCTTTGGTTTTGAACTTCCCTATCCTGGGAAAACGGCCTTGGCTATTCATCCTATCCATTTCCCTCATGATTTTATAAACCTCTATAAGGTCACTGCTCAGCCTCCGACACTCCAGGAAAAACAGCCACAGCCTATTCAGTTTGTCCCTCTAGCTCAAACACTCCAACCCTGGCAACATCCTTGTAAGTATTTTCTGCACCCTTTCAAGTTTTGCTATTTCTTTCCTATAACAGGGAGACCAGAATTGAATGCAATATTCCAAAAGTGCCCGAATTAACATACAGCCACAACATGATGTCCCAACTCCTATACTCAATGCACTGACCAATAAAGGTAAGCGTACCAAATGCCTTCTTCACTATCCTGTCTATCTGCAATTCCACCTTCAAGGAGCTATGTACCTGCACTCCAAGGCTTGGCAACGCACCCTGGACCTTACCATTAAATATTGTAAGTGAGACTGAACATACAAAAAATATGCGATGAGAAAGTGAGGACTGCAGATGCTGGAGATCAGAGCTGAAAAATGTGTTGCTGGAAAAGCGCAGCAGGTCAGGCAGCATCCAAGGAGCAGGAGTATTGACGTTTCGGGCATAAGCCCTTCTTCAGTAATGAGGAAGGTGTGCCAAGCAGGCTAAGATAAAAGGTAGGGAGGAGGGACTTGGGGGAGGGGCATTGGGATAAAAGGTAGGGAGGAGGGACTTGGGGGAAGGTCGTTGGGATACACTGGCACCACTCCCCACCTTTCCCTCAGCTACATCGATGACTGTATCGGCGCTACCTCGTGCTCCCACGAGGAGGTTGAACAGTTCATCCACTTCACTAACACCTTCCACCCTGACCTCAAATTTACCTGGACAGTCTCAGAATCATACCCTGCCCGTCCTAGACCTTTCCATTTCTATCTCGGGCGACTGACTCAACACGGACATTTACTATAAACTGACCGACTCCCACAGCTACCTAGAATACACCTCCTCCCACCCTGTCCCCTGTAAAAACGCCATCCCATATTCCCAATTCCTTCGCCTCCGCCGCATCTGCTCCCAGGAGGACCAATTCCAATACCGAACAACCCAAATGGCCTCCTTCTTCAAAGACCGCAATTTCCCCTCAGACATGGTTGACGATGCTCTCTACCACATCTCCTCCACTTCCCGCTCCTCCGCACTTGACCCCCGCCCCTCCAATCGCCACCAGGACAGAACCCCACTGTCCTCACCTACCACCCCACCAACCTCCAGATACATCGTATCATCCGTCGTCATTTCCGCCACTTCCAAATGGACCCCACCACCAAGGATATATTTTCCTCCCCACCCCTATCAGCGTTCCGGAAAGACCACTCCCTCCATAACTCCCTCGTCAGGTCCACACCCCCCACCAACGAAACCTCCACTCCCGGCATCTTCCCCCACAACCGCAAGAAATGCAAAACTTGCGCCCACACCTCCCCCCTCACTTCCTTCCAAGGCCCCCAAGGGATCCTTCCATATCCATCACAAATTCACCTGCACCTCCACACACATCATTTACTGCATCCGCTGCACCCGATGTGGTCTCCTCTACATTGGGGAGACAGGCCACCTACTTGTGGAATGTTTCAGAGAACACCTCTGGGACACCCACACCAACCAACCCAACTGCCCCATGGCTGAACACTTTAACTCCCCTCTCCCACTCTGCCAAGGACATGCAGGTCCTTGGCCTCCTCCATTGCCAGACCCTGGCAACACGACGCCTGGAGGAAGAGCGCCTCATCTTCCGCCTAGGAACCCTCCAACCACAAGGGATGAATGCAGATTTCTCCAGCTTTCTCATTTCCCCTCCCCCCACCTTATCTCAGTCCCAACCCTCGGACTCAGCACCGCCTTCTTGACCTGCAATCTTCTTCCCGACCTCTCCGCCCCCACCCCCTCTCTGGCCTATCACCCTCACCTTAACCTCCTTCCACCTATCGCATTCCCAACGCCCATCCCCCAAGTCCCTCTTCCCTACCTTTTATCTTAGCCTGCTTGGCACACCTTCCTCATTCCTGAAGAAGGGCTTATACCTGAAACGTCGATTCTACTGCTCCTTGGATGCTGCCTGACCTGCTGTGCTCTTCCAGCAACACATTTTTCAGCTCATCCAAAAAATATGTCCAATGTTTTGTGTCGACACAATTCTACTTAGAAGGATCAAGGGTATTTAAAATATTTTGGAAAGGACCGATTGTCAACCATAGGATAGGACCTCCCTCAGACACTTGAAAGGTTGGAATCTGTTGTAAGCATGGCCTTTTTCTACCCACGCAGGATACAAAACCTCAACCAGACCAAAAGGAATTTTAGCACTTAGAATCCTTTGGAATAACAATGTCTATCAGGTCCAACAACATTCCCTATTTCGCAATCCTTTTCATGAAGATGACCTTCTCAAAACAGGAGATGATTGCCACTGCAGCGCCACAAACCCCTTAACAAATTTGGAGGGTTTTAATCTCCTTACATAAAAAGACAGCTACCTGATGAAGGAGCAGCGTTCCGAAAGCTAGTGCTTCCAAATAAACCTGTTGGACTATAACCTGGTGTTATGTGATTTTTAATTTTGTACACCCCAGCCCAACACTGGCTCCTCCACAACATATGTAAAAAGAGGAGAGGCTGCAGTGGAGACAGGCCGGAAGTGCCGACCACACTGATTTCTGTCGTATGAAGAGCACTTGAGAAGGTTGGGCCTGTAACTCTCCACTGACCTTATAGAGGTTTATAAAATCATGAGGGGAATGGATAGGGTGAATTGCCCAGGGTAGGGAAGTTCAAAACCAATGGCTTAGATTTAAAGTGAGAGGGGAAAGATTTAAAAGAGACCTAAGAAACAACATTTTCAAGCAGAGGGTGGTACATGTATGGAATGAGCTGCCAAAGGAAGTGGTGGAGGCTGGTACAATTACAACATTTAAAAGATACCTGGATGGAGTTTGGAGATGAATGGGAATTGGTCTTATTGAAATATATAAGATTCTGAGGAGGCCTAACAATAGCTTAGATGCTGACAGAATGTTTCCTGTCAGGGGGAATTTATAATGAGGGGGGATTGTTTAAAGATATACTGTCATTCATTTAAGGCAAAGATGAGGAGTCATAGAGTTGTTGAGTTTTCCAACATGGAAAGAGGCCCTTCGGCACATCGTGTCTATGACAGTCATCAAGCAACTATCTACTCTCATACCATTTCCCAACAGAGCCCACAGTCTTGTTAGCTATGGCACTTCAAGTGGTCATCTAAATGCTTCTGAAATATTGTGAGAGGATTTGCTTCTTGCACTATCTTTTCAGGCAGTGAGTTCCAGATACCAATCACCCTCTGGGTAAAAAGAATTCTTCCTTAAATCCCCACTAAACCTCCTGCCCTTTCATCTATATTTTTCTTTCACTTGATTTATTTTATGTATCTGCATCTCAGTTGAGTTGTTCCCCTTTCAAATTGATGCTGAGTCACTTTCTCTGTCACTGTTATTTTATTGTCTCCAGGACATCCCATTAATTATCATTCCATTGGATTCAGGAGAGAAACCTTACTGTGCAGTTTGAAAAGATGTTTTTCTAATATCTTTAAAACAGAAATCAAACAATGTGCATGGTTCCAAACTCTGCTTGTTTGTTCCTCTTACAAAAAATACATACAATGTTCTCAAACTTAACTGGCAAGATTACACTTGGCATTTCTTCATTTCAAAATTGTCCAAAATTCAAATATAGCAACAATAGACCTGAGAGTTTCTTTTGCATATAGCCTCAGCTATGTTGGTTGGTCTGACAGGCGTTTAGTTATAAGGTCAAGTAATTTCTGTCAAATAGCCTATTCCATTTTTAATACAAATTAAAATAAGTTGTTTTATTTCACCGAGTTTCAGAAACAGTTATGTCCATATAAGTTGGTTTGAATCAATGGTTTTACATTGAAGATATAATCATCAGTCAGTTCAGGTTTCGCTCATTTAGAATTTTTTTTTCTCGTGGAAATTACAACTAATTCATGCATGTTCTAATTGAAGGTCTACAAATTTTCTCTTGCTTGCATACTTCAGGAACATATAGAACTTTTCCCACAATAAGAAAGTTTCTTTTTATAGCATTCAGTAACAACAAAATTTACTTTCCAACCTCTTTCAGTCAAACTAGTTTTGAATCTGTGACAGTTGAGGGTGCCCCTAGTCTTCATTCTGATTTCATCTCGTTGCAAAAGTCAGGGGAACTCTCTGTGAAAGCAACCCCATTTTCACAGAGTTCCTTTAACGTCACTAGGGAAAAAGGACTTGTGCAGGGTATTGATCACTTCCTTAACTGTGCCTGAGCGGCCTTCACCTGCCCCTAGCCTTTCCCAATCCTGGGTCACATTACGTGTTGGCTTCATCTCACGACAGGGAACCAAAGAGGAGTGTGCTCTCAATTATGTCCTCAAGGTTACCTGCCCAGTCACACCTTCTACTGGTTCACAGTTTACTACTTGACAGGTTTTAGTTTTAGCAAAGTCAGGAGAGAAGTCTGTTTTGTGGTCATTCTCAAAGGTCAGTTTTTCCAGTTGCAACCTTGGGCCCACTGTAGCCTTTACCAGTTGTCGCACACTGCACTGTGTTAGATAGTAGTTTCCTGCTGCTAATTATTTTTATCCTGTAGCTTTTACATCAATTCCCGCATCTCCTTATTTTTCTTATCCATTTTGTTCCTCAGGGAGGTGATGGCCTAGTGGTATTATTGATGGCCCATTAATCCAGAGACTCAGGTAATGTTCTGGAGACCTGGGTTTTAATCCTGCCATGGTAGATGGTGGAATTTGAATTCAAAAAAAAAGAATCTGGAATTAAGAGTCTGGTGATGACCATGAGACCATTATTGGGGGGAAACCCATCTGGTTCACTAATGCCCTTTAGGGAAGGAAATTGCCATCCTTTTCTGGACTAAAAGTAACTGCCCTCTGGGATGGGCAATAAATGCTGACCTAGCTTGTGAATGAATCAAAAAAGTCCAGCTGAAAACCACACTGTAGGTTAACTTATTCCAGACTGTTTCTAACTCAGTTGTTCCTTTCATTAACTCTTTTTAAAGCCAGTCAAGGACATACTCAGAATTAGCGTTGCATATTCCTCCAATTTCCAGTTCAGCTCCCCCTCCCAATGATTGGAACTGCTCCAGTAAATTAACCATTTGTCACATTTGCAAATATCCGAGTAACTTCAATCATAGGCCCAAATTAAAAACCAATTAAACCTCGACTCCTGTGGGATCATCCCAGTTCTCGTCCACTGGCACGACCACCCCCAGCAACAATTCACACTTCAGCAGTATTTTCTCTAATGAGTGGTCTGCCCAAATCTGCATAGATTGACTTCCTGTCTGCTCCCAGCTGAGAGCCACCAGTACGGTTCAACCCCCTTTGCTCAACACCACCTGGCCTGAGTCCTCTCCTCAGCTTCTGTAGATATGTAATTGGGCCTCTCTCGGATAGGTATACTGCACCAACGTGGGTTATAAATGAAATATAATCACCACTTCGCAGGGCCAACTCAAGGATCCAATTGGATTATCCTGCTGACTACACCACTGGTCACTCTCCTTACACATACCACAGGAAGACTCAGATATGCAGGTTGGTCTTATTTTCATTCAATGACCTGTTTTAGACTGAACAAAATTTGTCTGATACTCTATTCCATGGCTGTTTGGTCACTGTCCCCCATCTATCCAAATCAGAAAATTATCATTTTTAGACCCATGTGATCACATGTGTATACGTTGTTTCATTTCATAATGTATAATAAATATATATCTTCTATTCCACGTCTTTCTTCTATCCTGCCTACAG
This sequence comes from Chiloscyllium plagiosum, assembly GCF_037043375.1. NCBI lineage: Eukaryota > Metazoa > Chordata > Chondrichthyes > Orectolobiformes > Hemiscylliidae > Chiloscyllium > Chiloscyllium plagiosum. The sequence continues at coordinate 12,647,848 of NW_028270162.1, read as the reverse complement.
GAGTCTGTTTATACTCTAGTCTGCTCTCAAAAGGCTAATACAGGTCTCAGTATGCACAAGGTTCCTCTTCAATCATTCCAGCTAACATGGACCTTCAGGATGTTCAAGACACATGTCTGCTAAAAGTAGCAGAGCAGTGTGTATATTGTTGCTTTACTCTTTTGAAACCTGCTTTTATACAATTTTATTTAATTCCCACTACACTGACCCTTTTGTGTTAGCAGTAGTTTTCTCTGGTAACTTATTCTTCAAACGTTTACCTTCAGCTCTTGTTTCTAAAGTTTATCATTTTTACCTCAAGCCCTGAGACTTTTCAGAATTCATGGAGAATTTGTTTTCAATTTTATTCTGCTATTTCCTGGAAGCATTTTTCAGTCAATATTCACCAGCAAAAAGCAAATCAAAATACACTTTGTGATACCAGCAAACTAACTGCAAGGTCAACATTGTGGCTCAGTGGTTAGCACTGCTGCCTCACAGCACTAGGGGCCCAGGTTTGATTCCACCATCTGTGTTGGGTTTGTCCATTCTCCCTCTGTCTGTGTGGGTTGCCTCTGGGTGCTCTGATCTTCTTTCACAGTCCAAAGATGTGTAAGTTGGCGGATTGGCCATGTTAAAATGCCCATTCTGTCCAGTAATGTGCAGGCTAGATGGATTAGCCATGGGAAAGACAAAGGTAGGGTAGGGGTTGGGTCTGGGCAAGATGCTCTTCAGAGGATCGGTGTGAACTCGATGGGCCGAATGGCCTGCTTCCACACTGTAGAGATTCTATAAAAAAGTATTAGGCCAACAGTTGAGTCAAAAAGTGAAAATAACTGTCTGAAAAGATGCGACTGACTGGATTTACAAAACAGTGGAAATACAGACATGTTGAAAATTCTGATTTCCCAACCCCTGTTGATAATATGTGATGACACTTTGAAAAGTTGACCATTTAGCACCCAGAAAGAAAAGAAAAAGCTTCCTTTTATCTCGTGCCTCTCCCCAACATGCTTTTCAGACAAATAAATAGTTCTTAAGTGCAGTCATTGTTTTAACTTTTAAAGAAGTCAGTTTCTGTACATTAAAAATGTCTGGAGAATCTGTTGCCTTCACTTATTTGGCCATTAGTCAGATTATTGGGATGAACTCATCTGCTCTACTTTCGATTGGTGCCGTGGGTTACATTGCACTGCAGAATGCAGAGGTAGCCTCAGGCTATTGGCTTATCTGACTCTTACAGTGTAGATCGCTGATGATACAGAATGGAGCCACAGGATTCTGGGCTCAAATCTCTAAAACTAGTCTGAACCCACAAAACTAGTCTGAACCCACAGCTGCTAGTAGATTCTGTTGTCTCTGTTTAATTTGCTCTGAGTCTACACCCAGACCCCTTGGCATCATGGTAGCCCACAAATCCACCAACACACTAAATCAGCAGCTAATGAACTTGAAAGACCATATACAGACAACAAGCAAAACTAACGTCATTTACAAAATACCGTGCAAGGACTGTAACAAACACTACATTGGACAAACAGGCAGAAAACTAGCCACCAGGATACATGAACATCAACTAGCCACAAAATGACATGACCCTCTCTCACTAGGATCCTTACATACAGATGAGGAAGAACACCACTTTGACTGGGACAACACATCCATCTTAGGACAAGCCAAACAGAGATTCACACGAGAATTCCTAGAAGTGTGGCATTCCAACCGGAACTCTATCAACAAACACATCGAGTTAGACCCCATCTACCACCTCCTGAGAAAAAGAACAGGAAATGACTCCAAAACAGGAAATGACATTACCAACCCAAAGAAACCCAAACATATGAATAGAAAGCAGGAATTATCAGCAGTGCTTCATCTGAAGACTCACTGAAGATGTTACCTAGTAGGGAAATGAACCTTCCAGCTCAACGAGCAAACCTACATCCAAAACCTCAACCTGAGCTACAAATCTTCTCAAAACTCTCTAAGACTCAGGCTTAACCCATCAAATGAAGTGAACATTGGTCAGTTACCAGACTCCCATAATCAAACACAGAGCAATTTTTTTTTATTCATTCACAAAATGTAGGTGTCATTGGCTAGGTGTCACCAGCATTTATTGTCCTTCCCTAATTGCCCAGAGAGCAGTTAAGCATCAACCACATTGCTGTGGGTCTGCAGTCTCATATAGGCCAGACCAGGTAAGGATGGCTGATTCCTTCCCTAAAGGCCATTAGTGAACCAACAATCAACAATGGTTTCATGGTCATCATTGGACTCTTAATTCCAAATACTTATTGAATTCAAATTCCACCATCTGCCATGATGGGATTCGAACCCCAGGGTTGACAAATTTATTAGAATTCTCGTAGGAAATAAGCAAGTTAAATGGGAAGTGAAGGAAATATACTTAGATTTTCAGAAGGCATTTGATAAGGCATGTTAGTTTACTTAAGACCATGATGGTCCCCAGGACATAACCAGGGTCTCCAGGTGAACAGTGCAGCAATAATACTACTAAAGTCAAGATAAAAGTGGTGCTAGAAAAACACAGAAGGTCAGGCAGCATCCACAGAGCTGGATCAGCATCAGCATCAGCATCCCTCCGTGACCATCTGGTCAGGTCTACGGCCCCCAACAAACCACCCTTCCCTCCTGGCACCTTCCCCTGCCACCACAGGAATTGCAAAACCTGTGCCCACACCTTCCCCCTCACCTCCATCCAAGGCCCTAAAGGAGCCTTCCACATCTATCAAAGTTTCACCTGCACTTCCACACATGTCATTTGCATCCGTTGCTAGATGCGGTCTCCTTTACATTGGGGAGACTGGATGCCTTCTCGCAAAGCGCTTCAGGGAACATCTCCATGACACCCATAACAATCAACCCCACTGCCCCGTAGTCAAACATTTCAACTCCCACTCTGCCGAGGACATGCAGGTCCTGGGCCTCCTCTACCACCACTCCCTCACCACCTGACACCTGGAGGAAGAACGCCTCATCTTCTGCCTTGGAACCCTTCAACCCCAGGGCATCAACGTGGACTTCACCAGTTTCCTCATTTCCCCTCCCCTCACCTTACCCCAGTTCCAAACTTCCAGCTCAGCACCGTCCTCATGACCTGTCCCACCTGTCAATCTTCCTTCCCACCTATCCGCTCCACCCTCCTCTCTGACCTATCCCTTTACCCCTTCCTGCATCCACCTATTGCACTCCCAGCTACCTTCTCCCCAGCCCCACCCCCTCCTATTTATCTCTCCACTCCCGAGGCTTCCAGCCTCATTCCTGATGAAGGGCTCCTGCCCGAAACATCGATTTTCTTGCTCCTCAGATGCTGTCTGACCTGATGTGCTTTTTCAGCACCACACTAATCTTGACTCTAATCCCCAGCATCTGCAGTCCTCACTTTCGCCTAATGATACCACCAGGTCAGCCCCTCTACTTAATGCTCCCTTCTAAAGTTATATTGTCAAGTAGGAATGTGCAGTAACCATCTTTTAGAAAGGAATGGGGCATATCTGCTGCTATTAGTCAGAGAAAGAATATCTGTGGTCAGAGACTAGTCAGTTCTTACCAATTTCACAATCTTAGCAAGAAGTAATCTTGAAAAGTTAGAAAGATCACAGAAAATCAGCGAACAGAGCATAGTGCGATTTACCCCAATCCTTGCCTCTATGATGGTGGCCGAGTTTGGAAACTTATATTCCTGTCATCTGGCAATAAGGAGGAATGAACACACTTAAGCAGCTGACGCTGATGGCAGAGTCATGTGTCTACAATATTAACCAGAGAAAATCACCAAGCTTAAGTGGAGGGCAATAGTTGTCAGAAGGCTTCTCAGTGTATGTGCAGTCCTGTCGAGATCAATAAGCATCTCTAAATGATGGGGTGTGTGAAATAGCAATGCTGTTGTTGAACAAAGATGAATGCTTTGACTACAAGGACTATACAGGCAGGATCTAATTTCTATGCAGGAAAGGATGCATCCTAATCACATTAAATCACATATAAATGACCAATGACCATAAAATGAGAAAAATCAGGCTACATCACACATTTTGACTGTGACTGTTAACAATAAAGTCTTGGGAAATCCAACTATCGTGTTTTATTAATTTAGAGTATTCTGGAACAATGTTTTCATCCAAATTTAATTTAAGACATTTATTAAAGAAAATATGCCATGTCTTTTATATAAATTAGGAAAACATAGAAAATTGTTTTCTGATTCATTCATGGGATTTGGGTCTTTTGCTCTTTGACTGAGTGGCTTTCTTTGCCACTTCAGAGGACAGTTAAGAGTTAATTACACTTCTGTGGATCTGGAGTCACTGAATCACAGAACTGTGACAGAAGGCCATTCATCCCATCATATCTACCCCGCTTCTCTGGCCATTTAACTTTGTGTTTATGTCCCGTCTTTTCTCTGTAACCCAGCTCATTGTTTTTATTTAAATGATCATCTAATGTCCTCTTCAATGTTTCACGTGAATCTGTCTCCACCATAATTCCAAGCATGTGTAGGCCACGTGTAGATTTCTTTCCTAAAAGAACATTTGGCGACTTGTTGAGATTTTACAATCGATATAGTTTTATGGTCAGCATTGCTGGTACTAATTTTCAGATTCAGTAATTGGATCTAAATGTCGTTGGTTGCTATGGCGGGATCAAACCTGTGTCATTATAGTCATTGGGATTACTAGCCCAATGATAGTACCACGACACCTATGAGTAACTTCTCTGGCCTAATGCTTTGTTTCTTTATTGCAACCATTACCAGGCTCTTTGTCTATTGTTCCTGTGATGCCTTTAATCACTAATTACCCACAGATCCTAACCTTTCCTTTGTACCACTTATATCTCCTAACCTTTTATGAGCATTATAAAACCCATCATGCTTTAGGCCTATACGCCCTAGAGTTTAGAAGAATGAGAGGAGATATCATTGAGGCACTGAAGATGCTCAGGTGCTTGACAAAGTGATGTAAAGAAGATGTTTCCTCTTTTGGGACCATCTAGAATGAGAGGTCACAGTTTTAGGATAAGGTATAGCCAATTGAGAGGTGGTGGCCTAGTGGTATTATTGGGAAACTATTTATCCAGAGACCCAGGTAAAGGTCTGAAGACCTAGGTTCAAATTCTGCCACACAATTCAAGTTAGTGGAATTTGAATTTGATAAACATTGGGAATTAAGAGTCTAATGATGACCATGAATCCGTCGTTGATTGTAATGGAAAATCCATCTGATTTGCTAATGTTTTGTGAAGGGTAAGTTGTGCCTCACTAACCTTATTGAGTTCTTCGAGAAGGTGACAAAACAGGTGGATAAAGGTAAAGTGGTTGATGTGGGGTATATGGACTTCAGTAAGGTGTTTGATAAGGTTCCACATGGTAGGCTATTGCACAAAATATGGAGTTTCGGGATTGAAGGTGATTTAGCAGTTTGGATCAGAAATTGGCTAGCTGAAAGAAGAAAGAGGGTGGTGGTTGATGGGAAATGTTCATCCTAGAGCTCAGTTACCAGTGGTGTGCTGCAAGGATCTGTAGGTGGGCATAGAAGGATAGGTTAGTAAATTAGCGAATTACACTAAGGTATGCAGAGTTGTGGATAATGCCAAAGGATGTTCTGGTTACAGAGGGATATAGATAAGATGCAGAGTGGTGTTGAGAAGTGGCAAATGGAGTTTCATGCGGAAAAGCGTGAGGTAGTTCACTTCAGAAGAAGTAACATTAATGCAGAGTACTGGACGAATGGTAAAATTCTTGGCAGTGTAGTGAACATAGAGATCTAGGTGTCCAGCTCATTTCATACACAGACCACACTCTGCGTGAAAAGGTTGCCCCTTAGGTCCTTCTTATATCTTGTTTCTGGATCAGTGGTGCTGGAAGAGCACAGCAATTCAGGCAGCATCCGAGGACAGGCAAAATCAACGTTTCGGGCAAAAGCCCTTCATCAGGAATAAAGGCAGAGAGCCTGAAGCGTGGAGAGATAAGCTAGAGGAGGGTGGGGGTGGGGATAGAGTAGCATAGAGTACAATAGGTCAGTGGGGGAGGAGATGAAGGTGATAGGTCAGAGAGGAGAGGGTGGAGTGGATAGGTGGAAAAGGAGCTGGGCAGGTCGGACAAGTCCGGACAAGTCAGGGGATCGTGTTGCCCAAGGTTAGAAACTAGGATGAGGTGGGGGAAGGGGAAATGAGGAAACTGTTGAAATCCACATTGATGCCCCAGGGTTGAAGTGTTCCGAGGCGGAAGATGAGGCGTTCTTCCTCCAGGCGTCTGGTGGTGAGGGAGCGGCGGTGGAGGAGGCCCAGCACCTCCATATCCTCGGCAGAGTGGGAGGGGGAGTTGAAATGTTGAGCCACGGGGCGATTTGGTTGATTGGTGCGGGTGTCTCGGAGATGTTCCCTAAAGCGCTCTGCTAGGAGGCGCCCAGTCTCCCCAATGTAGAGGAGACCGCATCGGGAGCAACGGATACAATAAATGATATTAGTGGATGTGCAGGTAACACTTTAATGGATGTGGAAGGCTCCTTTAGGGCCTTGGATGGAGGTGAGGGAGGAAGTGTGGGCACAGGTTTTACAGTTCCTGCGGTGGCAGGGGAAAGTGCCAGGATGGGAGGGTGGGTTGTAGGGGGGCATGGACCTGACCAGGTAGTCACGGAGGGAACGGTCTTTGCGGAAGGCGGAGAGGGGTGAGGAGGGAAATATATCCCTGGTGGTGGGGTCTGTTTGGAGGTGGCGGAAATGTCGGCGGATGATTTGGTTTATGCGAAGGTTGGTAGGGTGGAAGGTGAGCACCAGGGGCGTTCTGTCCTTGTTGCGGTTGGAGGGGTTGGGTCTGAGGGCGGAGGTGCGGGATGTGGACGAGGGCATCTTTAACCACGTGGGAAGGGAAATTGCTGTCTCTAAAGAAGGAGGCCACCTGGTGTGTTCTATTGTGGAACTGCTCCTCCTGGGAGCAGATACGACAGAGGTGAAGGAATTGGGAATACGGGATGGCATTTTTGCAAGAGGTAGGGTGGGAAGAGGTGTAATCCAGGTAGCTGTGGGAGTCGGTGGGTTTGTAGAAAATGTCAGTGTCAAGTCGGTCGTCACTGATGGAGATGGAGAGGTCCAGGAAGGGGAGGGAGGTGTCAGAGATGGTCCAGGTAAATTTAAGGTCAGGGTGGAATGTGTTGGTGAAGTTGATGAATTGCTCAACCTCCTCGCGGGAGCACGAGGTGGCGCCAATGCAGTCATCAATGTAGCGGAGGAAGAGGTGGGGAGTGGTGCCGGTGTAATTACGGAAGATCAACTGCTCTACATAGCCAACAAAGAGACAGGCATAGCTGGGGCCCATACGTGTGCCCATGGCTACCCCTTTGGTCTGGAGGAAGTGGGAGGATTCAAAGGAGAAATTTTTAAGGGTGAGGACCAGTTCGGCCAAATGAATGAGAGTGTCGGTGGAGGGGTACTGTTGGGAACGTCTGGAGAGGAAAAAACGGAGGGCTTGGAGGCCCTGGTCATGGGGGATGGAGGTGTAGAGGGATTGGATATCCATGGTGAAGATGAGGCGTTGGGGGCCGGGGAAACGGAAGTCTTGGAGGAGGTGGAGGGCGTGAGTGGTGTCTCGAACGTATGTGGGGAGTTCCTGGACTACGGGGGATAGGACAGTGTCGAGGTAGGTAGAGATGAGTTCAGTGGGGCAGGAGCATGCTGAGACAATGGGTCGGCCAGGGTGGTCAGGCTTGTGGATCTTGGGAAGGAGGTAGAACCGGGCAGTGCGGTGTTCCCGGACTATGAGGTTGGAAGCTGTGGGTGGGAGATCTCCTGAGGTGATGAGGTTCTGTATGGTCTGGGAGATGATGGTTTGGTGATGGAGGGTGGGGTCATGGTCAAGGGGGCGGTAGGAAGAGGTGTCCTCGAGTTAGCGTTTGGCTTCAGCGATGTAGAGGTCAGTGCGCCAGACTACCACTGCGCCCCCTTTGTCCGCTAGCTTGATGGTGAGGTCAGGATTGGAGCAGAGGGATTGGAGGGCTGTGCGTTGTGAGGATGAGAGGTTGGAGTGGGGGAGGGGGTTCGACAGGTTGAGGCGGTTAATGTCCCGGCGGCAGTTGGAAATGAAGAGGTCGAGGGCAGGTAATAGGCCAGCGCGGGGTGTCCAGGTGGATGTAGTGTGTTGGAGGTGGGCGAAGGGGTCCTCGGAAGGTGGGCGGGTGTCCTGATTGTGAAAGTAAGCTCGGAGGCGGAGGCGACGGAAGAATTGTTCGATGTCACGGCGTGTATTAAATTCATTGTTGCGTGGACGGAGGGGGACGAAGGTGAGTCCTTTGCTGAGGACTGATCATTCGTCCTCAGTGAGGGGGAGGTCTGGGGGGATGGTGAAAACTCGGCAGGGCTGGGAGCTGGGAGCTGGTGTGGGTGTAGAACTGGGAGTGGGGGCGGAGCCAGTACCTGGAGTGGGTGTGATGGTGGGGGGAATGGGGGTAGAGTCATGAGCAGGGGTAGTGTTCCCCTCGGGGTTCTGGGGGGTGGGGATAGTGACAGTGGCGTCTGTGGGGGGCATGTCAGCAGAATGCAGGTGAGTGGCGCTGGTGGGGGCGGAAGTGGTGGCAGACACGGCAGTAGGGGTGGCGGAAGTCACTGAGCGTGTGGCATCGGCAATATCTTGCCCCACTCACCCTAAACCTATGCCCTCTAGTTCTGGATTCCCCCACCCCAGGGAAAAGACTTTCTCTATTTATCCTATCTATCCACCTCATAATTTTATAAACCTCTATAAAGTCACCTCTCAGCCTCTCCCTATAGCTCAAATCCTCCAACCCTGGCAACATCCTTGTAACTCTTTTAAGACCATAAGACCATAAGACATAGGAGGGAAAATAAGGCCATTTGGCCCATCGAGTCCACTCCGCCATTCAATCATGGCTGATGGGCATTTCAACTCCACTTACCCGCATTCTCCCCGTAGCCCTTAATTCCTTGTGACATCAAGAATTTATCAACTTCTGCCTTGAAGACATTTAGCGTCCCAGCTTCCAATGCACTCTGCGGCAATGAATTCCACAGGCCCACCACTCTCTGGCTGAAGAAATGTCTCCGCATTTCTGTTCTGAATTTACCCCCTCTAATTCTAAGGCTGTGTCCATGGGTCCTAGTCTCCTCGCCTAATGGAAACAATTTCCTAGCGTCCACCCTCTCCAAGCCATGTATTATCTTGTAAGTTTCTATTAGATCTCCCCTTAATCTTCTAAACTCCAATGAATACAATCCCAGGATCCTCAGTCGTTCCTCATATGTTAGACCTACCATTCCAGGGATCATTCATGTGAATCTCCGCTGGACACGCTCCAGCGCCGTATGTCCTTCCTGAGGTGTGGGGACCAAAACTGGACACAGTACTCCAAATGGGGCCTAACCAGAGCTTTATAAAATCTCAGTAGCACAACAGTGCTTTTATATTCCAACCCTCTTGAGATAATTGACAACATTGCATTCGCTTTCTTAATCACGGACTCAACCTGCATGTTTACCTTTAGAGAATCCTCAACTAGCACTCCCAGATCCTTCTGTACTTTGGCTTTACGAATTTTCTCACCGTTTAGAAAGTAGTCCATGCTTCTATTCTTTTTTCCAAAGTGCAAGACCTCGCATTTGCTCACATTGAATTCCATCAGCCATTTCCTGGACCACTCTTCCAAACTGTCTAGATCCTTCTGCAGCCTCCCCACTTCCTCAGTACTACCTGCCTGTCCACCTAACTTTGTATCATTGGCAAACTTCGCGAGAATGCCCCCAGTCCCTTCATCTGAACGCTTTCAAGTTTCAACAACTTCTGATAGGAAGGAGACCAGAATTGCATGCAATATTCCAAAAGTGGCCTAACCAATGTCCTGTACAGCCACAACATGTCCTCCCAACTCCTATACTCAATACTCTGACCAATAAATGAAACCATGCCAAAGCCTTCCTTCATTATCCAATCTACCTACTTTCAAGGAACTACGAACCTGCACTCCAAGCAGCAACACTCCCTAGGAACTTACCGTTAAGTGTATAAGTCCTGCTAAGATTTGCTTTTCCAAAATACAGCACTTCACATTCATCTAAATTAAAATCCATCTGCCACTCCTTAACCCATTCACCCATCTGATCAAGATCCCATTGTATACCTCCTATGATCACATCCAAATCATTTATATAAATGACGAAAAGTAGTGGACCAGCACTGATCCTTGTGGCACTCCACTGGTCAGAGGCCTCCAGTCTGAAAAGCAACCCTCCACCACCACCCTCTGTCTTCTGCCTTTGAGTCAGTTCTGTATTCAAATGGCTAGTTTTCCCTATATTCCATGAGATCTAACACTTTATCTTTGGAGCAGTTAAAGGAATAGGTTACCTCAGCAGAAAGGTTTAGATTGTGCAAATTCCAGTTAATTATAATTATAATTATAATTATAAATTACACCTTGTTAGAAGCCTAAACTTTCAGTTTTGTGAGTATTAATGTCAGAGGACTCTACCATGAACAGGAAAGAAACTGGAGACAATCAATTGAGTCAACCTTAAAATTTTGATAAATTTTGATTTAATGTGAATCACTGTAAAGTCATGGAGAATTGATTGCATTTTTATTTTTATTTTTCTGGGTGGTTTCAGATTTTCCAACTGTGTTTAAAGTCTGGACAAGTTGATTTTTTTTTGTTTTCACCTTTTGTGTAATATACTTTCTGTTCTTCAAGAAACTCTGGAGCCTCTTGTGACTAGGTTTCAGTGAATGGCCACCTTGTCAACTAAAAAAAAGCAAGCAGGTTTCATTCTGCAATCTGACCTGTTCAGTTGTACAGTCAGTGGAATATTAACAATGTAAAATATGTGTTTGATGCCAATCGTATTTGGAATATCCATTAAGGGCAGTATCAATCAAAATAAAAATGATGAAGGCTGAATGTTCATCAAATCAGAAAAGTTAAATTTCCTTAGGATATATGATGAATGACCTTTCATCTGGTTTTCGGAAATGATGAAGTGTCTATCAATGATTGCATTCATTGGTTTCAAGGAATAACTAATTTTATTTGTCAATGGAGTGAATCGACCAATTGCAGTGATTAAGGAGAAGAGGCTGCTGTACCTGCAGAGCTTATAAGACAAATGTGATAGATAATTTTCATGGATGGGTTAAGCATTGGCAATTCTTTTAAAAATGCATTGGAAAGCTCTCCACATGGACTGGAAGTACAAATCAGAAAATCCCGAAGCTGATTCCTAGACGATGACGAGCCAGTTTAACAATTTTGGAGCTGCCCTGGTTGTCATTGAGTCATACAACATGGAAGCAGACTCTTCAGCCCAACTAGTCCATGCTGACCAGGTTTCCCAAGCTGAACTCATCTCATTTGCCTGCATTTGGCCCATATCCCTTTAACTCTTTACCATCCATGTTATCGTCCAAATACCTTTTAAATGTTGTAATTGTACCCACCTCCACCACTTCCTCTGGCAGCTTGTTCCATATACGCACCACCCTCTGAGCCTCTGAGTGATAAATTGCCTCTCAGGTCCCTTTAAATCTTTCTCCCTCATCTTAAACCTTTAGCCTCTAGTTTCCCTACCCTGGAGAAAAGATCTTAGCTGTTCACATTAATTGATGCCCTGTATGATTTTATAAACCTCTATAAAGGCACCCCTCAGCATATTCCATTCCAGAGGGAAAACTTCAACCTCTTCACCTTCATCTGTCTTCTTGGTCACCTCTTCAAAAAACTCAATCATGTGAGACATGATTCCTACACAGAAAGCCATGTTGACTATCCCTAATCAGTCCTTGCCTTTCCAAATGCATGTACATCATATCTATCAGAATCCCTCCAATAACTTACTGACCATTGTCTTTCTATGGTTCTCCAGCTTTTCTTTGCAGCCATTCTTAAATAATGGCGCAACGTTAGTCACCCTCCAGCCTTCTGATGCCTGATCTGTGGCTGTCTATGATACAAATATCTCTACTAGAGACTCTGCAATCTCTTCCCTAGCTTCTCACAATGTCCTGGGAGGCACTTGATCAGGTCCCAGGTATTTATCTACCTTCTTGCTTTATTAGATCTCTAGCACCTCCTCTTCTGTAAAATGGACTCTTTTTCAAGACATCACTATTTATTTCCCCTAGTTCCCATGTCTTTCCCCACAGTAAAGACTGAGACAAAATATTCATTTCAGATCTCACCCATCTCTTGTGGTTCTATGTGTCGATGGTCCTGGGATTTCTAAGGGACCCTATTTTCTCCTCAGTTACTCTTTTGCCCTAAATGTGCTCTTTTGATTCTCCTTAAGCGTATCTGCCAAAGTTATCTCACATCCCTTTTTTTGTCCTCCTGATTTCCCTCTTAAGTGTACCCCAACACTTGCTATAATCCTCAACAGATTTACTTGATCCCAGCTGTCTACAGCTGACATAAATCTCCTTCTTTTTCTTAGCCAGAGCCTCCATAATGGCATGGTAGCTCAGTGGTTAGCACTGTTGCCTCACAGCACCAGCGAGCAGGTTCGATTCTAGCCTCAGACGACTGTCTGTGTGGAATTTGCACATTCTCCCTGTGTCTGCATGGGTTTCCTCTGCGTGGTCTGGTTTCTTTCCACAATCCAAAGATGTACAGGTTAGGTGAATTGTCTGTGTTAAAATTGCCTATAGTGTGCAGGGGTGTATGAGTAAGGGGTAAATGTAGGGGAATGGGTCTGGGGGCATACTCTTTGAAGGGTCAGTGTAGACTTGTTGGGCCAAAGGGCCAGTTTCCAAACTGTAGGGATTCTAATTCTAAATCTCTTAGTCATCCAGTGTTCCCTGCTCCTGTCAGTCTTGCCCTTCACACTAATAGGAACATGTTGGCCCTGAATTCTCATTGTGTCACTTTTGAAAGCCTCCCACTTGCCAGATGTTCCTTTACCTGCAAACAGTTTCCCCAATCAATTTTGCAAGTTCCTATCTGATACCATCAAAATTGGCCTTGCCCCAATTTAGAACTTTAACTTGTGGACCAAGCATACCTTTTTCCATAACTATTTCAAAACTAACAGAATTATGGTCACTGCTCCCTCACAAACACCTCAGTCACTTGTTCTGCCTTATTTCCCAAGAGGGGGTCGAGTTTTGCGTCTTCCCTGGTAGGGCCAGCTACATATTGAATGCGAACGTTTTCTTGAACATACTTAACAAACTCCTGCACATCAGTCCTAGTCTATGTCTGAAAAGTTAAAATCCCCTACTATTGCAACCCTATCATTCCTATAGCTATCTGCAATCTCCCTACATATTTGCTCCTCAATTTCCAGCTGGGAAAGGGTGGGTGAAAAAAATCAGAATCTGATTTATGTAGAGAAAGCTGAACTGAATTGATGAGTACAGAGTTGGCAATAAACTTTTGAGACTCATACTACACTGCAATTGAAATGTTGATTAATTCATAAACTGGAGTTGGAGTTGCGGTGCAGATTAGCTGGGGTATACCTCAGCATTTACAGCAGTTTGGCATTGTCAGAAACCTGTGTGCACCCATTGTTATGATAGTCCATGACTCATCTATGTCAAGTGAATGTCTGTGAGCAGAGGTCAACAGATTTAAGGCACCACTCTAACCTTGACTCTGATTTCCAGCATCTGCAGTCCTCACTTTTGCGTAGATTTAAGGTAATTGCAAAGGAACCAGACAGGACATGAGGAGAAGGTCTTTTACACAGTGAGTTGACAGTGATGTGCAAAGTGCTGTCGCAAAAGGGTAGGAGAAGCTGAGCAAACGTTTGTTTATTCTTCATAGAATTTGCTGACATTTGTTGCCAATTCCCAATTGCCGCTATTTAACTTTAAAAAAGGAAGCGGAAATAGATTAGAAGTGAGAAATGCAGCGGTACATAGAAAGATCTAACGGGATTTGAACTAATTACTCTTTCAAAGAGGAACAATGGGCAGAATGATCTCCTTCTGTGGAGAATGTGTACACTTCCCTATGCCACAGCTAGAGGATGTAGGAGTATTCCTTATGCCTTTTGTGAAGGAATATGCAAAAGAGTCCCTTTATGTTGCTATGAATCAAAGTCATTTTTCATAAGCTAGTAAAACAGCCTTCAAGTGCCAAGAGACACAGTAATGTTCGGGGGAGAACATATGGAAATTGTTTTCATATAATGGAACATTCAGCTTTCAATGTCGTTCCCCTTGGCAGATGAACTTACATTTGCCAACACTTTTCAATGAATATAGTGAGTAGCAGAGCATGACTGCAGAAATTCCTCAGCTTGTTTCCCAGGAATATTCTAGGCTGAAGGGTCTTGAAAACAATTTCTAGTCATCTAAATTAGCCCTCAAAACCAATTTGACTGGAATAATTGATTGATGGAAGTCACAGTAGGCAGTATTAGTGATTTTAACCCTGGAATAACATGGGACAAGAAGTGAAATGCTGGCGTTAACTGGACTGGTTACAAAGAAAGGCCATGCTTGAAGCCCCTGAACAAAGACAGAAGATTGTGGAAAGATTATAGAGATTTTCATTTCTTCTACCAGATGATTACCAGGCTCCTGTGAATATAATCAGACATTTTAGATGCTGATTGTTAAATAAGTTTACTGGATGCTAAATTGTTTAACATCCAGCTTTTCCTGTTTCACGCAACTCCACTCCTCGTTTTCCGGTACCCTGTTTTTCTGCTGTTGCTGTGGTTGAGTTAACATCACTTGGCTCCAATCAGAGTTCTGGACTCAAGTCTCCTTCAAAGGTTTGAATGTTCAAGTCAAGGCTGACATTCCACTGGGTGTGAAGAGGAAGAGGGAAGTTATCAATGTTTTAAGTTGGCCAATATTTACTGTGTTGATGAAGAAACAGATCATCAGCACAAAGTGTGTGGGCAAATTGGCTTCAGTATTTCCAATATCAAGCAATAAAATAGAACAAAGAATAAGTTTAGGGTGAGAGGGGAAAGATATAAGAGGGGCCTAAGGGGCAACTTTTTCACGCAAAGGATGATGTGTATATGGAATGAGCTGCCAGAGGAAGTGGTGGAGGCTTGTACAATTACAGCATTTAAAAGGCCATCTGGATGGGTATATGAATAGGAAGGGTTTGGAGGGATATGGGCCAAGTGCTGGCAAATGGGACTAGATTAATGTAGAATATCTGGCTGGCATACACGAGTTGGACTGAAGGAGCTGTTTCCATGCTGGACACCTCTATGACTCTATGACTCTGTAACTGAGGATGCTGGTGATCAGAAGCACACAAAACCAGGAATGCTGGAGAAAATCAGAAATAAGCAGAGTTAATGTTTCGAGTGCAGTAACCCTTCTTTAGGACAACAGTACATTACAACAGTAACGGTACTTCAAATGTGCTTGTGTTCTGTAAAAATCTTTTGGAGGACCTGAGAATCTGAAAGAATCTGTGTAAGTGCAAATATTTCTCATTATCATTGGCTCTGCAGGTTCCTTAGAGTACAGCTAGACCATCATCCCACCCCTCTCTTTCTCCTGGATTAGCTGTCAATGGAAGCAACTGATATCTTCCCCCATTATTACAATGAGGCTGGATAAGCTTCGAACCTTTATTTGTCACATTGTGCAATCTGAGTATATGCCTTTTCTCCTCAGTCCCAACATCCTATCAGACAATCTATTGCCAACCGGCCAAAATAGACTATCTCCGTTCCTGTGTACTCTTATTTCCGCCAATAAGTGAACCTTGATTACATAGAAATAGAGTTACTAAGAAAGCTTCAGACATCCTAAAGAATGTTTCCATAATGGAGTCAACCCAAAGTCCAGTCATTATGGTAATGGACAAAACAAGCCAGCAAATTTGTGCACAGCAATCTCCTACAAACTGTATAGTCATAATGATGAGATAATCTGTTTCTCATATTGTTGGTCAGTGCACACCAGGGACACCTCCCCTAGTGTGCCTTGAATAGTATCATAACTTTCTTTTATGTTCAACTGAGAGCCTCAGTGTTGCCATCTTACTCAAGAGACAGCTTTTATGCCACATTGATACTGTCCCTACTTCTGAGCTATGGGGTACAGGTTCAAGTCCCACCTGCTCCTGAAGTGTGTAATAGAATCTCTGAATGGATTAACTACCGCCTTATTCAAGAGGCAAATGCAATCCCTGCTGAAAATAATGGTGCATTTGTGCTGATATGATTTACCTTCTGTAAGTGTGGTTCATAAAACCGAAGCAATTTGTAGCAAGAAGATGTCAATTATGATTAGACATCTTCAACAGTATGTGCACACTCAAAACTCCCCCCTAATTGTTAGAACATAGAACATAGAACAATACAGCACAGAACATCTGAACAGTTACATCTGAAACAACACCAAAACTAAGAATAATATAAAACCAACAAATGCTGATGCTGATAATCTGAAACAAAAAGAGAAACTCAGCAGGTCTGGCAGTGTCAGTGAAGAGAAAGACAAAGTTAATATTTTGAGTCCAGTGCCCCTTTTTGAGAACTTCTAAAGAAGTTAGATGAACTCAAAACATTTTCTGATTTCTCTCCACAGATGCAACCACAAAAGTTAAGAAGCTTGTCACTAACTTAATGGTGCCTTAATGAAGTGCAAACAGCTGATTATAAAGCTGTTTGAATTTCTATATGTAACACGGTGTCAAAATATGGCCAATAACTCACCCTGAAATATCTGGAGATATTGTACCATATGAAAAGAACCATATTATAACCATATTATAAAAACAAAACAACCACAGGTTGTTTAAAATTGGTGTTTGCCTAAAATTAACTGAGCTTTTTAAATTGTGAATAACAGTACAGGGCACAAACACAGTGAGAAAATCATCATAGTTTGATTTCTTCTTTGGAGGTGTGAAGAATACATTAAACTGTTTGGTTGTAAGCAGCAGCTTTATCGTTGACTTTGATGCCATCAGCAGATGGTTAATTTTATCTCACATATGATTACATGGGTTATACAGCTCAGAAACAGGCCACTTGGCTCAACTAACCCACGGATGCTTTTTTTATGTTCCACTGAAAATTCTTTCTGTCTTTCCTCATCTATCTTTATTAGTGTAACCCTCTTTCCTCTTCCCCTTAGCTCAGAGAAGGTTTACAAGATTAATTCCAGAGCTGAGAGATTAGTTTTATGAGGAGAAATTGAACCGTTTAGGCACATATATGTGAGAGTTTAGATGAATGAGAGGAGATTTAATTGAGGTGTATATTCACAGGATATGGCCTACATTACCCATCCCTAATTACCCAGAGGACAGTTAAGTGTCAACAGTATTTCTGTGAGTCTGTAGTCACATGTAGGCCAGACGAGATAATGATGACAATTTCCTCGTTAAAAGACATTAGTGAACCAGATGGGTTTTTCTAACAATGGTTTCATAGACATCATTAGACTCCTAATTCCAGATATTTATTGATTTAAAATTCCATTATCTACCATAACAGGATTTGAACCTGTATCTCTCGAACATTACCAAGGTCTCTGAATTAACGGTTTTACAGAAACATAGAATCATAGAATCAGGCCATTTGGCCCAACAGGTCCACACCGACCCTCCAAAGAGTATCCCACCCAGACCCATTCCCTTACCCCTAACACTTCCCCTGACTAGTGTACCTAGCCTACAATCTCTGAACACTATGGGCGATTAGCATGGCTTAGCGATAATACCACTATCATCTCCCAATGTGTTTCCCCCATGTGGGGCAATCTAGAATGAGAGTTCATAATTTTAAGCTAAGGAGTTCATATTATGGGCTCATATTATGCTTGGATCACTAATTTAGCATCATCTGCTCTCCAGCCAGGTCTGCAACCTATCTAGCTGTTTCCGTAACTCATTTCTTGACTTCAGATGCAAGATTTTGATTGTTGTGCCTTATATTCCTTCTAGCCATCATCACATCCTCAGGGAACACTTTCTCGTGAGCCTCATTCTTGCTTTCTTTGGAGAACTATCCAGTCAGTTCTCTGACCAGCTTGCTGGCAGGGAATTGCATGCTCTTTATGTAGGTTTCAAGGGTCTTCAAGGAAAAAGAAGAAGAAGGGTTTGTATTTCTATGATGCTTTCAATAGCCCTCTTGACATCCTGAAAGCATTTTACAGCCAATGAAGTGTTCAGGTTTTGAAGTGTACTTGATGTTTAGTTTGTGAACCGTTGCTATTTTCTATTGCACAGGCCAGTGGAAGCTCAGTCTTTGAGTATGTTCAAGATAGGGATTGATACATTTCTAATTACCAGTAGTGTGCTGTACAACATTATGTGAACGGGTGAAAATGACTGAAGTGTTCAATCAGACATGAATGTTTTGAACAATGGGCTGAATAGTCTACTCCTATTATATGGAAAATCAGCGTTTCTCTTGCCCGAAATGTCGATTTTCCTGCTCCTCAGATGCTGCCTGACTTGCTGTGCTTTTCTAATCTTGACTCTAATCGCCAGCATCTTCAGTCCTCACTTTCGCCCAGTCCTATTATACCCCTGTGTTGTAGGAAATGCACACGGCCAATAATGTGATAATGACCAGGTCATTTGTTTCAGTGATATTAATTTACATACTGACCACATCACTGAGAGGACTCCCATCCAATTTTTTGGAAGTGTTTGGGATCTTCTTTTTATGTCCACTTGAGAGTACAGCCCAGGTTTCAGTTTAACATCTCATCAGTTTAACACTTAAGACATGGTACAGCACATCAATCTATCCATATATTAAAGAATTACCTTGATCCATTCTAGAAGCAAAAAATATTTCTGGCAGCAACAATTCAGAGATGGTGATGGCCTATTGGTATTACAACTAAACTGTTAATCCAGAGACCCATTTAATGTTCTGGGGACCTGGGTTCAAATCCTCCCATGGTAGATGGTGGAATTTGAATTTAATAGTAATCTGGAAATAAGTGTCCAATGGTGGCCATGAAGCCATT
This sequence comes from Chiloscyllium plagiosum, assembly GCF_037043375.1. Taxonomy (NCBI): domain Eukaryota; kingdom Metazoa; phylum Chordata; class Chondrichthyes; order Orectolobiformes; family Hemiscylliidae; genus Chiloscyllium; species Chiloscyllium plagiosum. The sequence goes on along the minus strand of NW_028270162.1, from coordinate 12,628,935 downwards.
GTCAAAGGAAAAATCCATCTGTTTCACGAATGCCCTTTAGGGAAGGAAACTGCCATCCTTACCTGGTCTGGCCTACATATGACTCCAGACCCACAGCAACATGATTGACTCCCAACATCTTCCTGGGTAAATAGGGATGGGCAATGAATGCTGGCCTAGTCAATGACATTCATATCTTGTGAATGAACCTCTTAAAAAAATGTAGTTATGATGCACTGAGTACCACAGACAATCTCCTCTCAAAATGGACCCAAAATTCCTTTTTTATCCACTATTTTAACTGGTTATATGGGTAATGTCTCTATTAAAGAAAAGCTGAACTTGATTCAAACTTGCAGAGAACCTGACAAACTCTTGCTGTCTTGTATCGAATTAGACTCAAATGGAAACTACAGACAGTTATTACCCGAGATGTGGAATGAGAATTTTGAATCTGCAGAAGATGACAGAGGCAATGGAATAAAGCGCTGCAGTGGAACTAAACTGCAATTCGACATGTTCTACAGGGATAAAATTCTCTCCAAAATGTGAGGGATATGCCTTTCTGAACACCATGGATGGTAAGGAAAGCGATAGAACAGACAAATTAAGTCTGAAAGGAACAAAATTAAATATGCGTTACCTCATTTGTCTGTGTGTCGGTGCTAAATTGTCACAAATTAGGTGCAAGGTTGATTAATGCAAGCACAAACACTCAGAAATTCCTCAATATCACATGCCACATCAGACACAGCAACATGCGACTATTAACCTGAGTGAGATGATGACAATGTCTCAGCTTTAAAAATATAGTTTTGCAGTACCATTTCAGTTTGCAGTACCTCTTAGTTAGTGACTTTACTAGATTAGATTAGATTAGATTACTTACAGTGTGGAAACAGGCCCTTCGCCCAACAAGTCCACACCAACCCGCCGAAGCGCAACCCACCCAGACACATCCCCCTACATTTACCCCTTCACCTGACACTACGGGCAATTTAGCATGGCCAATTCACCTAACCTGCACATTTTTGGACAGTGGGAGGAAACTATCACTAGATCCCACAGAATAAAGTGTATTTTTTAGATTAGATTCCCTACAGTGTGGAAACAGGCCCTTTGGCCCAACAAGTAACCCACCCATACCCATTCCCTGCTCTATATTTGCCCCTGACTAATGCACCTAACACTATGGGCAATTTAGCACAGCCAATCCACCTGACCTGCACATCTTTGGATTGTGGGAGGAAACCCATGCAGACACGGGGAGAATGTGCAAACTTCACACAGACAGTTGCCCAAGGCAGAATCAAACCCAGGTCCCTGGCAATTAGATGCAGTACTCTGATGGACATAAAGTTGAACAGTACAACAGCAGTCAGAAACCATGTAAGCGTCACCTTGGGATGATTGGAGGGGTAGGGGGAGCGTGTTTATTCTCTCCTGTGTTCACCTTCCTCATATTCCTGATGGAAACTGGCACTCAAAGGAGGTTCAGGTCAAAACCTCTGGTCCGAATGTTATTTTTTTCTTATTCCTTGATGTTGCAATGGTTGCCCAACTCTAACTGCCCTTGAAGTAGACCAATCTCAAAGGATTTTTTTTGCACTTTGGAGTCACATGTAGACCAGGCAAGGGAAGGGTATCAGCTTTGTTTTCTTGTAGGGTTTTAGTGAACCAGATGGCTTCTCACAACAATTGATCCAAATTTGTTCCCTGTAAGTGTCCCAACCAGTCTTCATTTGGAATAGTTGCTTGGCTACTCTTTCTTTACCTTCATGAGCAGTAAGTTAAGGAGTCCATCCAACCAGAGTTGGCAACCCTACAATTCAAGGATAGAGTTTTCCATTCAATTCAAGACTTCAGGCTAGGAGAGATGCTTTGGCAGCTGCTGAATAATAAACTTATTATTCACAATCAACTCATTACTCAGTCATGGCCTGGACAGAGTGGGCATTGGGAAGATGTTTCCATTGGCAGGAGAGAAAAGGACCCAAGGCCATAGCCTACAGGTAAAGGGAAGACCCTTTAGAATGGAGATAAGGACAAACGTCTTTAGCCAGAGGGTGTTGAATCTGTGGAATTCATTGCCACAGAAGGCTGTGGAGGTCAGATCATTGAGTATATATAAAAATGAGATAGATAAGTTCTTGACTGCCAAGGGGATCAAACGCTATGGGGAGAAAGCAGGAAAATAGGGTTGAGAAACTTATCAGCCATGATTGGATGGCAGAGCAGACTCGATGGACCAAATGGCCTAATTTCTGCTCCTGTGTCTTATGGTCACAGAATCATAGAGTCATAGAGTCATAGAGATGTACAGCATGGAAACGGACCCTTCGGTCCAACCCGTCCATGCGGACCAGATATCCCAACCCAATCTAGTCCCATCTGCCAACACCCAGCCCATATCCCTCCAAGTCCTTCCTATTCATATACCCATCCAAATGCCTCTTAAATGTTGCAATTGTACCAGCCTCCACCACTTCCTCTGGCAGCTCATTCCGTACATGTACCACCCTCTCTATGAAAACGCTGCCCCTTAGGTCTCTTTTATATCTTTCCCCTCTCACCGTAAACCTATGCCCTCTAGTTCTGGACTCCCACAATCCCAGGGAAAAGACTTTGCCAATCGACCCTATCCATGCCCCTCATCATTTCGTAAACCTTTATAAGGTCACCCCTCAGCCCGATGCTCCAGGGAAAACAGACCCAGCCTGTTCAGCCTCTCCCTATAGCTCAAATCCTCCAACCCTGGCAACATCCTTGTAAATCTTTTCTGAATCCTTTCAAGTTTCACAACATCTTTCCAATAGGAAGGAGACCAGAATTGCACACAATATTCCAACAGTGGCCTAACGAATGTCCTGTACAGCCACAACATGACCTCCCAACTCCTGTACTCAATACTCTGACCAATAAAGGAAAGCATACCAAACACCTTCTTCACTATCCTATCCACCTGTGACTCCACTTTCAAGGAGCTATGAACCTGCACTCCATGGTCTCTTTGTTCAGCAACACTCCCTAGGACCTTACCATTAAGTGTATAAGTCCTGCTAAGATTTGCTTTCCCAAAATGCAGCACCTCGCATTTATCTGAATTAAACTCCATCTGCCACTTCTCAGCCCATTGGCCCATCTGGTCCAGATCCTGTTTTAATCTGAGGTAACCCTCTTCGCTGTCCACTATACTTCCAATTTTGGTGTCATCTGCAAACTTACTAACTGTACCTCTTATGCTCGCATCTAAATCATTTATGTACGTGACAATAAGTAGAGGGCCCAGCACCGATCCTTGTGGCACTCCACTGGTCACAGGCCTCCAGTCTGAAAAACAACCCTCCACCACCACCCTCTATCTTCTACCTTTGAGCCAGTTCTGCATCCAAATGGCTAGTTCTCCCTGTATTCCATGAGATCGAACCTTGCTAATCAGTCTCTCATGGGGAACCTTGTCTAACGCCTTACTGAAGTCTATATAGATCACATTTACTGCTCTGCCCTCATCAATCTTCTTTGTTACTTCTTCAAAAAACTCAATCATTTGTGAGACATGATTTCCCACTCACAAAGCCATGTTGACTATCCCGAATCAGTCCTTGCCTTTCCAAATACATGTACATTCTGTCCCTCAGGATTCCCTCCAACAATTTGCCCACCACTGAGGTCAGGCTCACCAGTCTATAGTTACCTGGCTTGTCTTTACCGCCCTTTTTAAACTGTGGCACCACGTTTGCCAACCTCCAGTCTTCCGGCACCTCACCTGTGTCTATCGATGATACAAATATCTCAGCAAGAGGCCCAGCAATCACTTCTCTGGCTTCCCACAGAGTTCTCGGGTACACCTGTTCAGGTCCTGGGGATTTATCCACTTTAACCGTTTCAAGACCTCCAGCACTTCCTTCTCTGTAATCTGGGCATTTTGCAAGATGTCACCATGTATTTCTCTACAGTCTATATCTTCCACAGTAAATACTAATGCAAAATATCCTTTTCCATAGTAAATACTGTTGCAAAATATCTGAATTAAACTCCATCTGCAACTTCTCAGCCCATTGGCCCATCTGGTCAAGATCCTGTTGTAATCTGAGGTAACCCTCTTCACTGTCCACTACACCTCCAAATTTGGTGTCATCTGCAAACTTACTAAGTGTACCTCTTATGCTCGCATCCAAATCATTTATGTAAATGACAAAAAGTAGCACCGATCCTTGCGGCACTCCACTGGTCACAGGCCTCCAGTCTGTCAAACAACAGTCCACCACCACACTCTGTCTTCTACCTTTGAGCCAGTTCTGCATCTAAATGGCTAGTTCTCCCTGTATTCCATGAGATCTAACTTTGCTAATCAGTCTCCCATGGGGAACCATGTCGAACGCCTTATAGATCACATCTACCTTTCTGCCCTCATCAATCTTCTTTGTTACTTCCTCAAAAAACTCAATCAAGTTTGTGAGACATGATTTCCCATGCACAAAACCATGTTGACTATCCCTAATCAGTCCTTGCCTTTCCAAATACATGGGCATCCTGTCCCTCAGGATTCCCTCCAACAACTTGCCCACCACTGAGGTCAGGCTCACTGGCCTATAGTTCCCTGGCTTGTCCTTACCACCCTTCTTAAATAGTGGCGCCATGTTAACCAACCTCCAGTCTTCCGGAACTTCCCCTGTGACTATCGATGATACAAATATCTCAGCAGGAGGCCCAGCAATCACTTCTATAGCTTCCCACAGAGTTCTAGAATATACCTGATCAGGTCCTGGGGATTTATCCACCTTTATCCATTTCAAGACACCCAGTACTTCCTCCTCTGTAATATGGACATTTTGCAAGAAGTCACCATCTATTTCCCTACAGTCTATATCTTCCATATCCTTTTCCACAGTAAATGCTGATGCAAAATATTCATTTAAAATCTCCCCATTTTCTGCGGCTCCACACAAAGGCTGCCTTGCTGATCTTTGAGGGGCCCTATTCTCTCCCTAGTTACCCTTTTGTCCTTAATGTATTTGTAAAAACCCTTTGGATTCTCCTTAACCCTATTTGCCAAAGCTATCTCATGTCCCCTTTTTGCCCTCCTGATTTCCCTCTTAAGTATACTCCTACTTCCTTTATACTCTTCTAAGGATTCACTCGATTTATCCTGTCTATACCTGACATATAGAATTTTCTAACCAAACCCTCAATTTCTTTCGTCATCCAGCATTCCCTATACCTACCAGCCTTTCCTTTCACCCTAACAGGAATATACTTTCTCTGGATTCTTGTTATCTCATTTCTGAAGACTTCCCATTTTCCAGCCATCCCTTTACCTGCGAACATCAGCCTCCAAACAGCTTTTGAAAGTTCTTGCCTAATACCATCAAAATTGGCCTTTCTCTAGTTTAGAACTTCAACTTTTAGATCTGGTCTATCCTTTTCCATCACGAGTTTAAATCTAATAGAATTATGGTCACTGGCCCCAAAATGCTCCACCACTGACACCTCAGTCACCTGCCCTGCCTCACTTCCTAAGAGTAGGTCAAGTTTTGCACCTTCTCTAGTGGGTACATCCACATACTGAATCAGAAAATTGTCTTGTACACACTTAACAAATTCCTCTCCATCTAAACCCTTAACACAATGGCAGTCTATGTTTGGAAATTTAAAATCCCCTACCATAACCACCCTATTATTCTTACAGATAGCTGAGATCTCCTTACAAGTTTGTTTCTCAATTTCCCTCTGACTATTAGGGGGTGTATAATACAATCCCAGTAAGGTGATCATCCCTTTCTTATTTCTCAGTTCCACCCAAATAACTTCCCTGGATGTATTTCCGGGAATATCCTCCCTCAGCACAGCTGTAATGCTATCCCTTATCAAAAATGCCACTTCCCCTCCTCTCTTGCCTCCCTTTCTATCCTTCCTGTAGCATTTGTATCCTGGAACATTAAGCTGCCAGTCCTGCCCATCCCTGAACCATAGCAATTTTTGTAATTGCTATGATATCCCAGTCCCATGTTCCTAACATGAGTTCATCTGCCTTCCCTGTTAGGGCACTTGCATTGAAATAAATGCCGTTTAATTTATTAGTCCTGGTTGAAGTGGTGCTGGAAGAGCACAGCAGTTCAGACAGCATCCGAGGAGCAGTAAAATTGATGTTTCGGGCAAAAGCCCTTCATCAGGCATACAGGCAGAGAGCTTAAAGGATGGAGAGATAAATGAGAGGAGGGTGGGTGTGGGGAGAAAGTAGCATAGAGTACAATAAGTGAGTGGGGGAGGAGATGAAGGTGATAGATCGGGGGTGGGGGGGAGGGTGGAGTGGATAGGTGGAAAAGAAGATAGGCAGGTAGGACAAGTCATGGGGACAGTGCTGAGCTGGAAGTTTGGAACTAGGGTGAGGTGGGGGAAGGGGAAATGAGGAAACTGTTGAAATCCACATTGATGCCCTGGGGTTGAAGTGTTCCGAGGCGGAAGATGAGGCATCCTTCCTCCAGGCGTCTGGTGGTGAGGGAGCAGCGGTGAAGGAGGCCCAGGACCTCCATGTCCTCGGCAGAGTGGGAGGGGGAGTTGAAATGTTGGACCACAGGGCGGTGTGGTTGATTGGTGCGGATGTCCCAGAGATGTTCTCTAAAGCGTTCTGCTTGGAGGCGTCCAGTCTCCCCAATGTAGTGGAGACCACATCGGGAACAACGGATACAATAAATGATATTCTTGGATTTGCAGGTAAAACTTGGAAGGATGTGGAAGGCTCCTTTAGGGCCTTGGATGGAGGTGAGGGAGGAGGTGTGGGCGCAGGTTTTGCAATTTCTGCAGTGGCAGGGGAAGGTGCCAGGACGGGAGGGTGGGTTGTAGGAGGGCGTGGACCTGACCAGGTAGTCATGGAGGGAACGGGATTTGCGGAAGGTGGAAAGAGGTGGGGAGGGATATATATCCCTTGTGGTGGGGTCCGTTTGGAAGTGGCGGAAATGTCGGCGGATGATTTGGTTTATGCGAAGGTTGGTAGGGTGGAAGGTGAGCACCAGGGGGGTTCTGTCCTTGTTACGGTTGGAGGGGTGGGGTCTGAGGGCGGAGGTGCGTGATGTGGACGAGATGCATTGGAGGGCATCTTTAACCACAGGGGAAGGGAAATTGCAGTCTCTAAAGAAGGAGGCCATCTGGTGTGTTCTGTGGTGGAACTGGTCCTCCTGGGAGCAGATACGGCGGAGGAGGAGGAATTGGGAATACGGGATAGCATTTTTGCAGGTGGTAGGGTGGGAAAAGGTGTAATCCAGGTAGCTGTGGGAGTCGGTGGGTTTGTAAAAAATGTCGGTGTCAAGTCGGTCATCATTAATAGAGATGGAGAGGTCCAGGAAGGGGAGGGAGGTGTCAGAGATGGTCCAGGTAAATTTAAGGTCAGGGTGGAATGTGTTGGTGAAGTTGATGAACTGCTCAACCTCCTCGCGGGAGCACGAGGTGGCGCCAATGCAGTCATCAATGTAGCGGAGGAAGAGATGGGGAGTGGTGCCGGTGTAATTACGGAAGATGGACTGTTCTACGTAGCCAACAAAGAGACAGGCATAGCTGGGGCCCATACGGGTGCCCATGGCTACCTCTTTGGTCTGGAGGAAGTGGGAGGATTTGAAGGAGAAATTGTTAAGGGTGAGGACCAGTTTGGCCAAACGAATGAGAGTGTCGGTGGAAGGGTACTGTTGGCGACATTGGGAGAGGAAGAAACAGAGGGCTTGGAGGCCCAGGTTATGGCGGATGGAGGTGTAGAGGGACTGGGTGTCCATGGTGAAGATGAGGCATTGGGGGCCGGGGAAATGGAAGTCTTGGAGGAGGTGGAGGGCGTGGGTGGTGTCTCGAAAGTATGTGGGGAGTTCCTGGACTACGGGGGATAGGACAGTGTCGAGGTAGGTAGAAATGAGTTCAGTGGGGCAGGAGCATGCTGAGACAATGGGTCGGCCAGGGTGGTCAGGCTTGTGGATCTTGGGAAAGAAGTAGAACCGGGCAGTGCGGGGTTCCCGGACTATGAGGTTGGAAACTGTGGGTGGGAGATCTCCTGAAGTGATGAGGTTCTGTATGGTCTGGGAGATGATGGTTTGGTGATGGTGGGTGGGGTCATGGTCGAGTGGGTGGTAGGAAGAGGTGTCCTCGAATTGGCGTTTGGCTTCAGCGGTGTAGAGGTCAGTGCACCAGACTACCACTGCGCCCCCTTTATCCGCTGGCTTGATGGTGAGGTTGGGATTGGAGCAGAGGGATTGGAAGGCTGCGCGTTGTGAGGGTGAGAGGTTGCAGTGGGGGAGGGGGGTAGACAGGTTGAGGAAGTTAATATCCCGGCGGCAGTTGGAAATGAAGAGGTCGAGGGCAGGTAATAGGCCAGCGCGGGGTGTCCAGGTGGATGCAGTGTGTTAGAGGTGGGCGAAGGGTCCTTGGAAGGTGGGCGGGAGTCCTGATTGTGAAAGTAAGCTCGGAGGCAGAGGCGGCGGAAGAAGTGTTCGACGTCACGGTGTGTATTAGATTCATTGATGCGTGGGTGGAGGGGGATGAAGGTGAGTCCTTTGCTGAGGATTGATCGTTCGTCCTCAGTGAGGGGGAGGTCTGGGGGGATGGTGAAAATTCGGCAGGGCTAGGAGCTGGGAGTGGGCACGGAGCCGGTAACTGAAGTGGATGTGGTAGTGGGGGGAATGGGGGTAGAGTCATGAGCAGGGGTGGCGTTCCCCTCAGGATTCTGGGGGGCGGGGATGGTGACAGTGGGATCTGTGGGGGGCATGTCAGCAGAATTCAGGTGAGTGGCGTTGGTGGGGGTTGTAGTGACAGCAAACATGGCAGTCGGGGGGATGGAAGTTACTGAGCATGTGACATCAGCGATGATGTGAGGGGCGGAAGTGATGTCACATGTGGTGCATGAGGAATTGTGAGGGGCGGAAATGGCTATGAGAGCGGCCATGATGGGGGCGGAAGTGACTTCATCAATCAGCGTAGGGATGGTGGCTACATGAGCCGCATGGCTAATGGTGTCCTTGCAGTTCCAGAGGCCGGGGGAATCTACTGGAATATTTGAGGAGTGCTGGTTATGGAGGTGGGTAGATAAACGTTTGTTGTACTTACAGTTTTTGATGTTTGAGATGGAGTTGAAATACTGTTTGTTGAGAGTATGAATTCTCCTGAGAATATAGTAAAGAAGAGGTCCTTTGCAATTCTGAGAGAGTGTGGCCCTCAGCTTAGACAGGGCTGACTGTAGAGAGGTTAGGTGCTGGCGCATTGCTGCGAGCGTGGAGCAGAGGATCTTGAAGGAGAACCATTGCTGGTGTTTTTGAATCTGTAGTCTGTACTGTTTGCCCTGTTCGGTTCCGAACTCTGCTGGTTTAAAGGTGGTCCGGAGTCCGTGTGGGGTGAGTTGGTTACGGAGACAGGCACTGAGGAAGCAAATGTGGCTGTGATAGCGAGTTTGTTTCACGACATGGTTGAAGAGCTTCAGGGCAGAGGAAATGACCTGGGAGTTGCAGTGGGAGAGGGACTCCCTGAGATTCTTGTAGAGAGAGGAGGAAAACTTCTTCAAGGCAGGCATGTATTAGTCCTACCTTGTCCCTGCCTGCCCTGACTGTTTGACTCGCTTCTGTTCTCAGCTGTACCAGTCTCGGATTGATCTCTTTCCTCACTATCTCCCAGGGTCCCACCCCCCCCCCCCACCTTACTAGTTTAAATCCTCCTGAGCAGCTCTAGCAAATTTCCCTGCCAGTATATTAGTCCCCTTCCAATTTAGGTGCAATCCGTCCTTCTTGTACAGGTCACTTCTACCCCAAAAGAGATTCCAGTGATCCAAAAATGTGAATCCTTCTCCCATACACCAGCTCCTCAGCCATGCATTCATCTGCTCTAACCTCCTATTCCTGCCCTCACTAGCTCATAGCACCAGAAGTAATCCAGTTATTACTACCCTTGAGGACCTCCTTTTTAAATTTCTGCCTAACTCTCTGTAATCTCCCTTCAGAATCTCAACCTTTTCCCTTCCTATGTCATTGGTTCCAATGTGGGCAATGACCTCTTGCTGTCCCCTCTCCACCGTGAGAACACTCTGCACCCTCTCTGAGACATCCTTGATCCTGGCACCAGGGAAGCAACACACCATTCTGCTTTTTCGCTGCTGGCCACAGAAACGTCTGTCAGTACCACAGACTAGAGAATCCCCGAACACAATTGATCTCTTGGAAGCCGACATTGCATAAGAGCAGGTCTCCATACCAGAAACATGGCTGTTTGTGCTACGTTCCCCTGAGAATCCATCACCCCCTACATTTTCCAAAAAAGCATACCTCTTCAACATAGGTACATCCACAAAAGACTCCTGCCCTAGGTGCCTACCTCTCTTACCTTTCCTAGAGTTAACCCATCTATGTGACTGGATCTGAGACTTTCCTCCCGTTCCTATAACTTCCATTCATCACGTACTATTGCTGTTGCAAATTCCTCATCGCTTCTATCTGTCTCTCCAACTGATCCATTCGATCTGATAAGATTGGCAGCCAACAGCATTTATGGCAGATATAATCCTCAGTAACCCTTAAACTCTCTTTAAACTCCCACATCTGACAAGAAGTACATATTAGTCTATTAAAGGCCATTTTTGCTCCTTCATAATCTACATACCCAGAAAATAACACCATCTTATTCCTCTGCAAACACTGTCCCAGGTTAAATTAATAGTTATGGCTTACATTTTAAGTTTAATCAAGAGACATATCTCCAAAATCATATAATCAAGAAAGAATGCACTCTACTCACTACTGCAAATTCTCTGTAGGCAACACTTAAAACAACAATTAACTTACCTGATTCTGTGCTGTGAACTTCGCCCAACAGTTCCTCCAAGATTAGTTGTGAATTTCACTGTTTGTTAATTTTCCCAGATGCACTCAGATGAGTTGATATAAATGTTGAATTAGCAAGAGTTTGAAGGTCACCAATGGAGAGAGTTATGTCAGATGAACCCATGTTTTGTTTAGTGAGGTTGGAAGAATTGACAAGACAATGCTCTATCTATTCACCAATTGTCATATTCAGACGGCATCTAACAACTTGTTTGTGTCAGAAATTGAGTCGTTTGTTAAAATGTGGCCCTATACAAACACTGAAAATTCAAACAGCAAAGGCGGTAACTGTGCAGGTTCTCTCTGTCTCTCTCTCTCCCCTGCACTGACCTCACCATGTGCTTCCTTTATCTGTCCTTCTCCATTTTAAAACTGCTGTTGTTTTGACTTTTTTTTCCCCAAAGTTCCAAAACAATGCTGCTCCTGCAATTCGAGGAAATCAACTCCAGCAACATTCACAGCAGTACCCTCATCCACTGCCTGTGTCAACTCAAAAAAGATCTCAATTAAACCTGTCAGTCATGACCTGCCCTTGACAAAGCCATGTTGACTGTCCAGCATTAATTTATTTTTCGCTAACTGTATTTACTTTATCCTGTATTATGGCCTACCTCATTTTCTCAGTATTGATGTCAAACCGAGGGGTCTTTAGGTTCCTGGGACAAAATCCTGGAACTCCCTTCCGAACAGCACTTTCGGTCTATCTTTCCAGCTTGAGCTACAGTAGTTCAAGAAGGCAGCTCAACACTGCCTTCCCAAAGGCAATTAGGAACAGGCAATTAATTCTAGTCAAGCCAGCAAAGCACATATCCTTAAATGAATGAACAAATGATCAAAAAAGCTCTTCTTCATTTAACCATTTTAGACCAGTGCTGGAGCATGGTCCAAGCATTCATGTATGATATTTGTCAGACAACTGCATGACCATTATATATTGTAGTAACCCATCAGGGCTGGTTTGCATTTTCTTCATGTAGGTTATTTGAAAAAGTAATTTTAAATTTTAAAAATACCCATTGTGTGGAATAATGCAGCACAACAGACTATGGCGTCATTTCTGCTGTTGTAGATTCTATCCCTATCTCTCCCTTTCAATGTTATTTTGCAATATGGAAAGAAAATTACTTTTCTTTATTCAGGAAGGCTGCAGTGAGTTGATATGAATGTTGAATTAGCAAGAGTTTGAAGGTCACCAATGGAGAGAGTTATGTCAGATGAACCCATGTTTTGTTTAGTGAGGTTGGAAGAATTGACAAGACAATGCTCTATCTATTCACCAATTGTCATATTCAGACGGCATCTAACAACTTGTTTGTGTCAGAAATTGAGTCGTTTGTTAAAATGTGGCCCTGTACAAACACTGAAAATTATATTTTAAATAAGGAGACCAAAACCAGGAAAAATATTCAAGATGTGGTCTCATCAATCCCCTGTCTAACTGAAGCATAACATTCTTGCTTCAGAAGTGTATTTACACTCGGTGTAAATGGCAATTGCTATATGACTGTAGATAAAGTTTACAAGGATCGAATTTTATATGTGGACAATGAATTGATGTTTGGATTAGTGTGCTATCCTCAAGCATTGGTCTCCACGCTTAAAGATTCATGACCATTTTTTATTTCTTGCTTTTTTAGTGGGAGTGGGCAACAGGGAGAAGCTTCAGGTGAAGCCTTTAATCCAGGACATTACTGAGGTTAAACATGGTAGAGGAATGGAAGGGGGAGTTTTAAAAGCTTTACTTTAATCATGTTGGGAGTGAATGGAAGAATAAGGAAATTAAATTGAGAATCTGAAGAACTTTTAAGACAGATTAAATGACATATTCTTCCAATTTATTGTATTCACATGATATTGAAATTGCACCTTGTCAGATGGTCAGTTTGGAATTTAGAAGGCAGGAGAACATTGAAGACAAGCACAGGGCAAAAGGGTTGTGAAATGTTTTGGGATGTTCTCAGGATTTTCTGAGAAAGATGTGCTGTGCAAAATGAAGGTTTGTTTATTGTCATAGAGGAATAAGCATTGTGAACGAGAGACAAGATGGCTGATTTTGTGCTAAGGGATGGGAGCAAAGGTCACCGCCGGCTGCTCTCTCACTACAGTCAACCAGTTGTGATTTCAATCTGGAGTTACTATGCCTTGGTTAAGATTGAGGAGGTGGGGCCATTGTGGTAATTTCAGCTGGTACAGGAATTGAACCCATGCTGTTAGTGTTCCTCTGCATTGCCAACCAGCTATCCAACAAAAGGAGCAAACCAATCCCTAGTGCTACCTGGAAGTCTGTCCAGCTACATTTAACTGTGTTGTAAACAATGCTTCAAATACAAATTTGGTGCTGAACGTCTTATGAAGTTACAGAATGGGGTAACATCGAGGATTTTCCATGGCTAGGCAAAACTAAAAGTTTAGATTAGATTACAGTGTGGAAACAGGCCCTTCGGCCCAACAAGTCCACACCGACCCGCCGAAGCGAAACCCACCCATACCCCTACATTTACCCCTTACCTAACACTACGGGCAATTTAGTATGGCCAATTCACCTGACCCTGCACATCTTTTGGATGGTGGGAGGAAACCGGAGCACCCGGAGGAAACCCACGCAGACACGGGGAGAACGTGCAAACTCCACACAGTCAGTCGCCTAAGGCGGGAATTGAAGCCGGGTCTCTGGTGCTGTGAGGCAGCAGTGCTAACCACTGTGCCACCGTGCCGCCCAAACTGCAAGTCAGAGACAAAAATAGAAGTTGCTGAGAAAGCTCAGCAGGTCTGGCAGCATCTGTGAAAAGAAATCAAAGTTACCATTTTGGGTCCTTTTTGGTCCCTTTCAACTCCTTAATGAGAGTGTGAGGTTCTGGACAAACCAGTTCTTATCCCCTCATTCACCGGTTGAGGATTCACACATTTATTGTCTTTGGAAATGTTTTTTTCCCTCTGCAAGGGAACTTGCAGAGATTGAGAGAGTACCTCACTGCTTTACTTTACGTCTTCCTTTACGTCTCCTCTCGCTGATGCGAGAGTGAGAAAGTTGTTTTGTTTCTCACAGCCTGGATAATTCAGTTGCATTGCCCAAACACACAACACAAAGCCACTCATCCACAGACCAATCAAGAAGTTGTGACTATATTGATTCCTCCTGAATACACAAAACTAGTCCTGATTGAAAAATGAATCAAAATCAAATAAATAATTGGACAACACTGAACACACATCTACAGAGGTGTCTAGCATCCTCCCTCACTACTTGGGTACGGGAGCTTTGCAAAGAAAACTTACAATGTGTTCTGGTTACTCACTTTTCAATACTACAAAGTCTTCTTTCACAGTAGCTTGGTTGAAAGTAGTATCTTTCTCACTTCCAAATCCATAGTCCCAAAAAAAAAGTGATCTTTATTCAAAGGAAACAAACAAGAATTGAACCCTTCCAAAGAGCTAGGACATATGCAGTGGGTTGAATGGCCTTCTTCTATATCAAATGAGTCTGTAAATCAGCATTCACTTGCCAAAAAAGGCACTTGCACTCAAGTGCTTCTTGAATTCAAGCTTCCTAATGGTTAGAAAACACAGTAAGCAATTTATGTTCAGCAAGATCCCACAAATAGCAATGACGATGTGCAGGTAATCTGTTTGTAGTGAATGAGGGATAACTGATGCCCAGGATGACAGGAAGATCCTCCCCCCGCCCCCGCACTTCTTCAGGGAAGTGTCATGGGATCCTTTACATCCACCTGAGAGGGCAGGTAGGCTGGTTTAAAATCTCATTAAAAGAACAACACTTCCGACAGGGCAGCCCTCCCACAGCATTGCACTGGAGTGTCAGCCTAGATTCTGTACCGAAAAGTTGCTAGGATGAGGTTTTGAATGGATAGCCTTCAAGGCTTAGAGGTGAGAGTGTGGAAGTATTCAAAGAAGCAATCTCAGTAACAGATGCAGCAGCTTTATGCCTGCCAAGGACATTTTCATAAATGATAAGACTGCAGTAGATAAAGTAGCACTGCAGAACGCTATTGTAGACGTCAAAGAGTTACACGGATATGGATAGCCTGTAAAAATTAATATTCAGTCCTCAAGATTAGTGGAGCGTGTCCACGCAGTGCAGTAAAGAACAGTCAATGCCTGCTAACCTCAACATCCATCAAAGGCTGGAAAGAGAAGTGGTGCTGTCAGTGCCTCACCAGGGTGTAAAAAGTGATGGACCGCAGTTAATGAAAAGGAAGTTTGCATTGAGATCTGAGCCTGAACCTTTCCATTCTGGTTCAGTGATTGTGAATAAAACCTTGGCAGTAGGGTTAGTTACTCAATGGACTCAAGGGACATGATGGAACTGAATTGCCAGCTAAACATTCCAAATGAATTTCCCTTCAGTAAGTGAAGCTGCTCACGAAATACAACACACTGTTCTTTCTGGCCTGCAGAGGGCAGTGCAGTGCAGGTTTCCTATGACTGAAAGTTGTCCATTCATGTGGGTGCCATTGTTGGCCAAAAACCTGTGCAAAGTACACAGAAATGAAGGTAATACTGGGGAATATTTACCCTGCCTTTAAAAAGACAATGTTGTCTGCAGTCCTCAGCCACGGACATTTGGGGAGAAGCAGGACTGTGGGAAACAATGTTTGGATCTTTCACTTCACCCTTTAACAATTTCTCTTCGTGCTTTGTTTTTGTTGTACAAATCCTACCCATTCCAAAGTCCAACAGGGTGAAGATCCCATTGAGGAGAAGGACAGACCATGTCATTGGCAGAGAGATCATTGATTTGCCCTCAAAAAGAGGGAAGACAGGAGTTAGCAACAGACGGATGTGGCCTTCCAATCAACTGAGCCAGGCTAGCAATTCACGGTGCCCAGAGGGACGTGCGTCTGCCACTAAATGCCAATGACTTTGTTCCTCAAAGCAATGGCACAACTTGATCAATTAACCTCACCAGGGCCAGCAGGATTACACACCAGGCACACTTCTCCTGCATTGCCCACACTAGATAGCAAGGCATTGCTCACCTTCCCTGAGTAAACACTTCTACAACTGACTCTTCTCATGCATTCTGGCTAAGGATGGGGGTAAGGGGTCAGAGCTTGCAATCTGGTTACTCCACTCCCTAAATAGTAATGATCTATCTGCCCAATCTGAAACCCTCACCTTCTCTTCAGCAAGCTGATGGTCTCAGTTCTTAAATTGTACTTCCCCCTTGCCTCCAAGCTCATCGTTTCCAGCTGATAGCCTTTCTTGTCATCTACTCAATCTTCTTGCTGGGGAAGGTGACACACAATACCTTCTAAAGGCATGCTAATAGGTGGGACATTCCTCAATTCAGTCCCCTTTCAAAGAGAATGTTGTGGGGCTAGTCGGCACTTTACCTTTGCTCTTATGATGGGGATGGTGAAATCAGTGGAGTATTATTACATTGGCACCCTTGAAAACTGCCAGCCCGAATCTTCCAACCTAACCACTGTTTCCTTAACCTCATAGAGTGAATGCTCACATGTTCATAGCTCCGCAGCAGCAGCGGAGGGTGGACAGAGACACAAGAAGGTGATCACAAGATGGAGGAGAGGGAAGATGAAATCTAGCCACTCTTGAGATCCTGCAGGGCCCCTGCTCCACTGCCTGGACTTTCTTCAGTTCAGTCCCAGATAGTGTTGCTGAGAATATGGCATCAGGTAAGGAGTGGAGGAGAGGGGACACTGAAGGAGTGCGTAGATATCACGCTTGAAAGCAGAGGGAAAGGAGAAGAAGGCCTTTTAGTTTTGGAGTTATGGGGTTCAGAATCTTTGATTTGATTAAGGCACATGTATCCTTACTTAGTTAAAGAAGGCAGTACAGCACACAGTACTCCTGTTGGGTCTCACCAAAACAAATTGTGAAGTTATGGTCTTGGCTGCCTGTTTAAGAATGTTTTGAGTGGTCTGGCCTAGTCCGTAACAGACTGGGGGCTCGTCCGGGATTTTAAAGAGTGAGTAGTAGGTGCTATCATTTTTATTTCGGGTGTTGGCTTGGTTGGGTAGACAAAGCTTGGGATAATAAAGGCTCTTTCAGTCACCAGACATTTTCTACATGTGGATGCGGTGACTTTGGGCATTTTGCAAAATGTGAATAAGACCAAGCTACAGGAATTAGCAGAGAAGCTGGAATTAGACCTGCCTGCTTCCATGAGGAAAGGAGAGGTAATTACAGTAGTAGCTCAGCATTTAAACTTGCTGGAGAAACCATCATAATCTATAGAGATGGCAAGAATTCAATTGCAAAAGAAGCAGCTTGAGTTAGAGGCGAGAGATAAGGAAAGGGCAGCAGAAATGAAACAGTTTGAGTTACTTTTGAAAGCAGAAGAGAGGGGAAAAAGAGAGAGCAGAGAAAAGAAAAGAGAGAGTTTTTGAACTTCAAAGATAAGTCCCCTGGGCCTGATGGCATTTATCCTAGGATTCTCTGGGAAGCAAGGGAGGAGATTGCAGAGCCATTGGCCTTGATTTTTATGTCCTCGTTGTCTACAGGAGTAGTGCCAGAAGATTGGAGGCTAGCAAATGTGGTTCCCTTGTTCAAGAAGGGGAGTAGGGATAACCCTAGGAACTATAGGCCGGTGAGTCTCACTTCTGTTGTGGGCAAAGTCTTAGCGAGAATTGTAAGGGATAGGATTTATGAACATCTAGATAGGAATAATGTGATCAAGGATAGTCAGCATGGTTTTGTGAAGGGCAGGTCGTGCCTCACAAACCTTATTGAATTCTTTGAGAAGGTGACTAAGGAGGTGGACGAGGGGAAAGCGGTAGATGTGGTGTATATGGATTTTAGTAAGGCGTTTGATAAGGTTTCCCATGGTAGACTACTGCAAAAAATACGGAGGTATGGCATTGAGGGTGAGTTGGAGGTTTGGATTAGGAGTTGGCTGGCTGGAAGAAGACAGAGGGCAATAGTTGATGGCAAAGGTTCATCTTGGAGTGCCGTCACTAGCAGTGTTCCGCAAGGATCTGTTTTGGGACCATTGCTGTTTGTCATTTTTATAAATGACCTGGAGGAGGGGTTAGAAGGTTGGGTGAGCAAGTTTGCGGATGATACGAAAGTCGGAGGAGTTGTAGACAGTGAGGAAGGATGTGGCAGGTTACAGCGGGATATAGATAAGCTGCAGAGGTGGGCAGAAAGGTGGCAAATGGAGTTCAATGTAGCTAAGTGTGAGGTGATTCACTTTGGTAAGAGTAACAAAAAGATGGGGTACTGGGCTAATGGTCGGATACTTGGTAGTGTGGATGAGCAGAGGGATCTTGGTGTCCATGTGCACAGATCTCTGAAAGTTGCCACCCAGGTAAATAGTGCGGTGAAGAAGGCATATGGCGTACTGGCTTTTATTGGTAGAGGAATTGAGTTCCGGAGTCCTGAGGTCATGTTGCAGTTGTATAAGACTCTGGTGCGGCCACATCTGGAGTATTGTGTGCAGTTTTGGTCGGCATGCTATAGGAAGGATGTGGAGGCACTGGAACGGGTGCAGAGGAGGTTTACCAGGATGTTGCCTGGTATGGTAGGAAGATCGTATGAGGAAAGGCTGAGGCACTTGGGGTTGTTTTCATTGGAGAAAAGAAGGTTTAGGGGTGACTTGATAGAGGTGTACAAGATGATTAGGGGTTTAGATAGGGTCGACAGTGAGAATCTTTTTCCACGTATGGAGTCAGCTATTACAAGGGGGCATAGCTTTAAATTAAGGGGGGGTTGGTATAGGACAGATGTTAGGGTTAGGTTATTTACTCAGCGAGTCGTGAGTTCATGGAATGCCCTGCCAGGAGCAGTGGTGGACTCTCCCTCATTATGGGCATTTAAGCGGGCATTGGATAGGCATATGGAGGATAGTGGGCTAGTGTAGGTGAGGTGGGCTTGGATCGGCGCAACATCGAGGGCCGAAGGGCCTGTACTGCGCTGTATTCTTCTATGTTCTATATGTTCTAACTGACACTGAAAAACGAAAGTCAGCTTAAAAGGCTGGAGATAAAGGCTGAGGCTTGGCTTAGTGAGGAAGAGAGTGAGGATGAGCAAGCCCCTCGTAGTCAGAAGCTGAATGAGAAACTGATTACATATATTCATGCATTGCCTAAATTTGATGAGATGGATGTGGAAGCCTTTTTCATCTCCTTTGGAAAGGTGGCTAAATAAATGCAGCGGCCAGTGGCAACGTGGGGTTTGTTGACCCAAACGTAACTTGTAGTTAGGGCTAATGAGGTATCTGGGGAGTATGGGGAGGTGAAAGAAGCCAGGTTAGGTGCATATGAGCTTGGACCAGAAGTCTATAGACAACGTTTCAGGAATCTAAGGAGGGACCCTGGTGAAGCCTATATTGAGTTTGAAAGGATCAAACAGAGTAATTTTGATAGATGGAGAGGAGCTTTAAAAATTGAGTAAACCTATGATGCCCTTAGAGAGGTAGTTATTTTGGAGGAATTCAAAACTTCACTGCCTGAAGTAGGGCAAACTCATGTAGAAGAGTAGAGAGTTAAAACAGCAAGGTTAGCAACTGAAATGGCTGATGGTTATGAGCTAGTCCATAAACCACGGTTTGGTTTCCAGAATCAATTTCAGTCAATGAGGGATAGAAATTAGGGCAAAGAAAAATCCTCACTTGGAAAGGCAAAGGTAGATCTCAGTGAAGATCATAAGGAGAACTTACCACAGGGTAAAAATTAAATCCTTGAGGGGGACAAAGAAGTTAAAAGGCTCTGTTGTTTTCATTGTAATAAAGTGGGCCACACAAAATCACAGTGTTGGTGGGCTAGGAGAAAGCCAAATGTAGGAAAACCTTGCAAATGATATAGCTGATTCACCAGTAGGCATGTTGCCTACTCTTTTTGAAAAGCCAGTGGAGATGCAGGTAACTGAAGACATGAAGAATGTTTTTCCAGGGATTTTCTGTGATTATGTGATCACAAGATCACAGAGGCACAAATTGAAGTAGGAGAGATCAAAAGGCCCAGATAAAGAAGCTGGTATAGTGTTATTCAAAACTCTATTTGATCAGATAAGTGAAACAGAGAAGGAGCAAATAGGTAAATATGCTCGTATATTTTGCTCTACGAAGTGATTGAATTATGGCAGAAAGATGAGGAATTAAAACAGTTACATCAAAAGGCATTTACTGCGAAAGAAAATAAATGCATTCCTGTGTGCTATTACTTAACAAATGATGTCTCAATGAGGAAATGGGAGACTATCACACGTTCATGCAGATGAGAAATGGGCAGAGATTCGCCAAATTGTTTTGCCAGTAGGGTATACAAAGGAGGTGCTACAGGTGACACATGAGCTACCACTTGGAGGTTATTTAGGGGTGAGGAAAACACATACTAAGACACAAAGATATTTTTATTGGCCTGGACTGCACAAGGATGTAGTTAAACTTTACCAAATGTGTCATACATGTCAGCTAATCAGAAAACCACAGCCAGTAATAAAGCCTGCACATTTAATACCTATTCCAGCATTTTAGAAACCTTTCACAAGAGTCTTTATTGATTGCATAGGTCCACTACCTCAAACAAAAAGGGAATATGTAATTATTAACAATAATGGATGTGTCAACTAGATTTCCAGAGGCAATCCCATTATGCAACATCACAACTAAAAGTGTTACAGAAGAATTACTTAAATTTTTACGAGATAGGGACTACCAATAAAGATCCAGTCAGATCAAGGATCCAACTTCACATCCAACCTATTCAAGGAGGTTATGGATAACTTGGGAACAAAGCAATTCAAATCTACTGCATACATCCCAAATCGCAGGGAGCGCTAGAGAGATGGTATCAAACACTAAAGACCATGTTGAGGGCTTATGGTCAGGATTATCCAGATGAATGGGATAAGGAATTTCAGTTTGTACTTTTTGTGATCATGGATGCACCAAATTAACCAACCAAATTCAGTCCATTTGAATTAATGTTTGGGCATGAAGTAAGAGGACCATTAAGATTGATTAAGGAGAAGATAATAAGTTAGAATTCAGAGACCACCCATTTGGACTATGGGTCAAATTTTAAAGAATAATTCAATAGAGCTAGAGAGTTGGCTAGACAGCACTTAAAAGTATCACAGCATACAATGAAACAGGAAGTGGATAAGAAATCACAACTTTGCAATGTTGCAATTGGGGATCAGGTATTGGTGTTACTTCCAGTGACAGGTGAACCTTTAAAAGCAAGGTTTAGTGGACCTTATCAAATTGAGAAAAACATGAGTGAGGTGAACTACCTGATAAGGACTCCAGACAGGAAGAAATCCCACAAGAGTGTGTCATGTGAATATGCTCAAAAGGTATTTTGATAGGGAAGGAAAGCAAGAGGAGAAGGTGTTAATGATGACAGCACAGAAGGAGGAACCAAGTTCAGAGGGTTCTGAATTGGACATTCCTCAAATCAAATTGGACACTGAAGAAGTTGTCAAAAATTGGGATAAATTATTGAGTTACCTTCCACAAGAAAATTGAAATGACCTGAAAGAGTTATTACTGTCACATGGGGAGATATGTGGAAGTAAACTGGGAAGTACTAACTTAATTGTGCATGATGTATATATAGGAGATTTAAGCAAGATCCTTATAGGCATAACCCTCTAAAGTTAGCATGAGTTCAGATGGAGATAGAGCATGTGCTGCAAGATGGCATAATCGAAGTGGGTTACAGTGACTGGAGCTCATGGTGCCAAAGCCATTTGGTACCCAATGGTTATGTGTGGACTATTGCAAAGTCAACACTGTTACAAAGACTGATGCATATCTAATTCCATGGTTGGAGGACTGTGTCGAAAAATGAGACAAGCAACTTGCATTTCAAAGTTGTACTTGCTCAGAGGCTACAGGCAAGTACCTCTGTCAGAGACAACAAAGGCAATTTCAGCCACACTGGATTACACAAAGCCTTTCAATGCCAATGATGTGGGTGTAGGTGCGGTGTTCCTGTAGGAGGATGATGATGGAATAGAAAGATCCATTGGGTATTTTTCCAGGAATTTGAACATTCATCAACAGAAATACTCAACAGTGGAGAAAGAGACTTTGAGCTTGGTGTTGGCATTACAACATTTCATTGTTTATATTACCAGCAATGCATCTGAGATAATCGCATACACTGATCATAACCCATTGACATTTGTGGAAAAATTTAAGGACAAAAATGCCAGACTGTTTAGATGGAGCTTGTCGCTGCACCATTCAATTTGACAATTGTGCATGTGGTAGGTTGTGAAAATGTGATTGCCGATGCGTTATTGAGACTCGAATGAAATAAGGAGGCGTTCGATGGTGGCTGTACCGCAACCTGAATTCGCAAGTAGTTCTGCATGTTAGTATCTTTACAGTTAGTGTAGTGTATGTGTGTGTTTAGATACTAACCGGGTTTTTGAAGGGTTAAAATGAAGCACTCTTTTTGTATTGATGGTTCAGTTTTTTTTTAATGGGGGAGATGTCACAAAGATAGTCCCTGTTTTTTTCTATAAGCTGTTCCTTGGCTCAAGGAGACACTGTCCTTGATTTTGTTCAGAGGGGTAATAAACCAGGCCGGGCTCTGCAGCGATGAAAAGGATTTTGAGAGGCCTTTTGTTTATATGTAAACAGATGAGACTTCAAGCCAAAGTGGTCATGTTTTAGAAGTGACCTGTATAATGAAAGGGGAGTGGTCAGCTCTCTAGCTGAGCAATTTAGTTCATTCTGATTAGGTCAGAAGTTCAACAGTGAGCTGTGTAGAAACTCTCTCGTTCTTTCTGCCCTTCAACTTTAATCTGTAAGCATGTGTTCTATTTATATTGGTTTTTAAAGGGAGTTTGCTTTGGGACTGTTATGTATATTCGGAACAGTATAATTCAGTCAAGTTGGATAGACTGATTTTTGTAGGGGTTCTTTATTCTGTCCTTTGTGTTTCATTGTGTAATTTTGTGAATAAATGTTCGTCTGCTTTAAAAACTAGTAGTCAACCTCGCTATCTTACTCTGGGTAATTTTCACTGTATACTGAAACAAATTGCAAACTTATGGTCTGGGGCTGCCTGCTTAAGAATGTTTTGAGTGGTCTGGCTTACTCCATAGCATCACTTGCCTTCTAACTGCTTACTGCACCTACATGCCTGCTTTCAGTGACCAGTGCACAAGCATCCCCAAGTCTCTAGTACATCAACCTTTCCCAATCTATCACCATTTATAGAATACTCTGCCATTTGTTATTTCCTACCAAAGTGGATAGCCTCACACTTATCCACATTATACTGTGTTTACCCAATTCTTAACCACCTAAAACATCTTGAAGCATCTTTATATCATTCCCATCTCTCTCAATTCCACCAGTCATCAGCAATTTTTAGAAATATGACCTGGGGAGAAGATGGCATAGTGATATTATCAAAAGACTATTAATGCAGAGACCCAGGTAAATTTCTGGGTTAGTGAGATTTGTAGCTCAGTTTGAGGTTCTGGATATAGGTTTGCTTGATGAACTGGAAGGTTCGTTTTCAGACTTTTTGTCACCCTACTAGGTAACATCCTTAGTGAGCCTCCGAATGAAGCATTGGTAGTATAACCCACTTTCTATTTACATATTTGGGTGTCCTAGGGTTGGTGATGTCAGTTGCTGTTGTGACATCATTTCCTATGGTGATGTCATTTCCTGTTCTTTTTCTTAGCGGGTGGTAAATGGGATCCAAGTCAATGTGTTTGTTGATAGAGTTCCGGTTGGAATGCCATGCTTCTAGGAATTCTTGTGCATGTCTCTGTTTGGCTTGTCCTAGGATGGATTGTCCCAGTCGAAGTGATGTCCTTCCTCATGCGTATGTAAGGATACTAGTGAGAGTCGGTCATATCGTTTTTTTGGCTAGTTGATATTCATGTATCCTGGTGACTAGTTTTCTGTCTGTTGTCCAATGTAAGGTTTGTTACAGTTCTTGCAAGGTATTTTGTAAATGACATTAGTTTTGCTAATGAACATCAACTAGCCACAAAATGACAAATTGTATATCATATAAATCATATAAATATATATATTATAAATAGCTGGGACCAACCCCTGATCCCTGTGGTACCTTAATCAGAATTTCATCCAAAGATGTTTGAAAATCCAAATGGACCAATTACACTGATACTCCCTTATCTAATCTATTATTTACACCTTTAAAAAGCTCCAGTAGGTTTGTCAAATATTTCATGATTAGATTAGATTAGATTACTTACAGTGTGGAAACAGGCCCTTCGGCCCAACAAGTCCACACTGACCCGCCGAAGCGTAACCCACCCAAATATGGTTTCTCTTTCATAAATCCATGTTGACTTTGTCTATTCCAGTTGATATTTCCAAAGTGTCCCGTTGTCATATTCTTTATAAATGACCCCAGCATTTCCTTATTACTGATATGAATTGAACTGGTCCTTAAATCCCTGTTTATGCCCTCTTTCCATTTTTTAAAATACTGGGGTAACATTTGCCATCCTCCAATGTTCCATGGATGTTCCAGAATTTTGTAAGGTGATTACCAACACATCCAGTATATCCATGGTCACCTCCTTTCATATCCTAGGATTCAGAATAGGAGACAGAGAGTTGAGATAAAGGTGGCATTTTCAAGATGTGAACCTGTAACTAGTGGAGTGCTGTGGGCAGCAGTGTTATTATTTATAATATTTACTCATGCTTGGATGAGGTAAGTGAATGTACTATTGGCACGTTTGCAACTGACACAAAAAATTGGCAACAAGGACAATGTTAAGGATGATGCAAAGAGCCAACAAATGGATAGAGACAGGTTAAGTGAGTGGGCAAAGTCTTGGCAAATGGAATATAAGAGTGGGCGGCACGGTGGCTCAGTGGTTAGCACTGCTGCCTCATAGCGCCTGAGACCCGGGTTCAATTCCCGCCTCAGGCAACTCTCTGTGTGGAGTTTGCACGTTCTCCCCGTGTCTGCGTGGGTTTCCTCCGGGTGCTCCGGTTTCCTCCCACAGTCAAAAGATGTGCAGGTCAGGTGAATTGGCCATGCTAAATTGCCCGTAGTGTTAGGTAAGGGGTAAATGTAGGGGCATGGGTGGGTTGCGCTTCGGTGGGTCGGTGTGGACTTGTTGGGCCGAAGGGCCTGTTTCCACGCTGTAATGTAATCTAATAATCTAATATGGGAAAATGTGAGGTTATTCAATTTGACTGTGTGATGTCAAACAGGAAGGGATGAATGAAGATCAGAAGATAGAGAGATCATAAAATCATCATCAGAATAAATGACCAGATCATTTACGTTGGGTGTGGGGACAAGGCTACCAGGACACCTCTCCTGCTCTGCCTTGAGTACTGAAGTGGGACCACATACATCCATCTGAGAGGTAAACAGGACCTTAGTTTAATATCTCGTCCACAAGACGATATTTCGGGCTATGCAGCACTCCAACAGTGCAGCACTGGTTTGATTTTATGCTGAAGATTCTTAAACCCACAACAGTCTGATTGAGGGGTGAGAATGGTACCCACAAGTTACAAATAAACCCGCATATAGAGTTATAGAGTCATAGGGATGTACAGCACAAAACTCATCCAACTTATCTTAAATTAATCTCGTCTATTTGGCCCATATCTCCCTAAACCCTTCCTATTTAGGTACCCATCTAGATGCTTTTTAAATGCTGTAATTGTGCCAGCCTCCAACACTCCCTCTGGCAACTCGTTCCATACATGCACCACTCGCTACATGAAAATATTGCCCCTTAGATCCCTTTTATATTTTACCCCTCTCACCTTAAACCTGTGCCCTCTAGTTTTGGACTCTCCTACCCTTAGGAAAAGATCTTGTCTATTTACCCTTTCCACAGCCCATGTGATTTTATAAACCTCTATAAGGTCACCCCTCAGCCTCCAACGCTCCAGGGAAAACAGCCCCAGCTAATTCAGCCTCTCCCTATAGCTCAAACTCTCCAACCCTCGCAACATTCATGTAAATCTTTTCTGCTCCCTCTCAAGTTTCACAACATCCTTCCTATAGGAGGGAGACCAGGATTTCATGCAGTATCCAAAAGTGGCTTAACCAATGTCCTGTACAGCCGTACCAAGACCTCCCAACTCCTACACTCAGTGAACTGAACAATAAAGGCAACTGTACCAAATGAGTTTCTCGCTACCCTGTCTATCCACGACTCCAGAACTATGAACCTGCACTCCAAGGTCTCATAAAGCTGGTGATGCTGTGACCATGTGAGACAAAGACAAAGACAGAAACATCAATCCTTTCTGAATGAAGAAATGCCTGGGCCAAGTGTACTCCGATGCTTTAATCTGGTCACCTAGGAGCTGTGCAAACTATTCCAGATATTCTGCTTGTCAGATGGCAGGTCTGATATGAAGTCGAGCCAGACATTTCTCTCCACCTCCCTGGCACCCCACCCCAAGCAGACAAATAGTTTTGTCAGGAAAACTGGAATGTATTCCTCCCTCAGACAGTAACAATCTGCTCCACCAACCCACGCACTATGCCAACAGCAGAGATAAAAGTCTTCAGCGCACAGTGAATCAATTACTGGTAAGCAAATACCCTGCATCCAGCATTTTCCATTTATAGGTCATTTATATTGAAAAGCGAGTGAATTTTCTTTATATTCATCCAGTCGAGGAATATCAGTCAGAATGCAATGCATTTCAAGTTGTTGCTATTGACTACCTTTTCCACACATTAAAAACAAAAGCATTCCCATGTGACCACTGAGATAAAGCACAACCTTGTCCAAACAAGGTGCTTCAGTACTCAACTGCAGAGGAACATCACCACCAGACTGAGTGAGCCTTGACATTTTTTATGCCATTTCTGCATGAGATGGGTGGTTGAGAGATAACTTGTGGTCAATTCTTGTGCACAAGATGAACTGGATTGAATCAGCCCAGGATTATGTAACGAGTGAGTCATCCCTTTGGCCTCATTTATACTCAAACCCATGTCTCAAAGGTGAACCAATGCCAGGCTAACTGATTTGACAATCTATATTCTCCATTTACTGCTCCTGCTGTACTAGAATAAGAACATAGACTCAGAATCAGGAACACAAGTGGAACATTCAGCCCCTGTATCCTGTTCCACTATGGCCTCAATGTTCCTGCCTGCTCTCCATACCCTTTGACACACTAGTCAGAAGAAGATGATGTTGTGGTGTTATTGTTACTGAGCTAGTAACCCAGAGACCCAGGTAATGTTTGGATAGGGCAGGGTTTAAATCCCACCATTCTCTGGGGAGTCTGATTTTATTTTAAATATGGAATTGAAAATCTAATGATGTGCATGAAACCATTGTCAAATATCTTAAAAGACCCATCAGATTCACTAATGTACTTGCTGGAAGGAAAAGGTTTATCTTGACATGGTGTGGCCCACAAGTGACTCCAGACCTGCAGAAATGAGATTAGGTGCCCTGTGAAATGGTTTATGTGGCTGTCGCTGGCTGGACCAGTGTTTATTGCCCTTCAGAATGTGTAAGTGAGCTGCCATCTTCAAAATCACTGCAGTCCCTGTGCTGTAGGTCGACCCATAATGCTGTTGGGAGGGGGGTAATTCCAGGATTTTAACCCATTGACAGTGAAGGAACAATGGTATATTTCCAAGTCAGAATGGTGAGCGGTCTGGAGGGGACCTTGCAGGTGGTGGTGCTCCCCTTTATCTGTTGTCCCTGTCCTTCCAGGTGGGTTTGGAAGGTGGAACATAGGAATATAGGAATTAGTTGCAGGAATAGGCCCTTCAGCCCTTCAAATCTACTCCCCCATTTCACATGATAATGGCTGATCTTATCCTGGTCTCAACTCCACTTAAGTTGTCTTGGTATCTTGGTGAATTTATGCACTGCATTGTTTAGATGGCATACACTGCTATTGCCAATAATCGCAGGTCAAGTGAGTGGATGTTTGTGAACCTGACACAAATCAAGCAGTTTGCTTTGCCCTGGATGTGTTGAGCTCCTTGAGTGTTGTTGAAGCTGCACCCATCCAGCGCAAATGGGAGGTATTCCATCACACTCCTGACTTGTGCCTTGCAGTTGGTGGACGGCTTTGGGGAGTCAGGAGGTGAGTTATTCGTTGCAGTATTCCTAGCGTTTGGGAGAAAGAGAGGACTGCAGATGTGGAGATCAGAGTCACATAGTGTGGCGCCGCCACACTCTTCCTAGCCTCTGACCCACTCTTGCAACCACGGTATTTATGTAGTGAATTCAGTTGAGTTTCTGGTTAACAGCAACCCGAGACTGTTAATCGTTGGGGGAATTTAATGATGGTACTACTATTCATTATCAAATGATGATGGTTACAATTTGTCTTGTTGGAAATGGTCATTGTATGGCATTTATCTGGGTGTGATTGTTACTTGCCATATGTCAGCCCAAACCTGGATATTGTTCACATCTAAGCCTTTCCCCAGCTGCTCATGATAATAGCTAGAGCATGCTCACACACATACTCCATTGACACAACATTCGCAACATGAGCAAGAGTGGATCCGTAACCTTCCTGGAAGGGGCCACATATTCGGGGAATGGTCCTCCAGGACTTGATAAAAGAAACTTTGGACTTTTTCCTGCCTTGAGTTCCCCACTTCCATATCACCAGCACTCCCAACCCAACATCACCTCCTCACAACTTTTCAGAGGGAGACAATGAGCTCAGAGATAGTCTAAAATTACATTTTCAATTCCAGGCATATCAATGGAGGCCTGCAGGTCACAATATCTGTGACCTCATTCTGGCATGGGACTGTGGGTAATGAACTGAAAGCTGTGGCACCCCCCTCTCCCCCCACACTCCCGAAGGAAACCCTGTACTGAATAAAATTGATGCTCCCTCTCAAAGCTTGATTAAGTCCTCAACGCAGATTTAAAGGAGAACCTGATACTTTCTCCCTGGAGCATCGGAGACTGAGGGGTGACCTTATAGAGGTTTACAAAATCATGAGGGACATAGATAAGGTGAATTGCCAAGGTCTTTTCTCAAAGAATGGGGGGGGAGGGGGAGAGGGGTTCCAAAATCAGAGGGCATAGGTTTAAAGTGAGAGGGGAGAGATTTAAAAGAGACCTGAGGGGCAACTTTTCATACAGAAAGTGGTGCATATACAGAACGAGCTGTCAGAGGAAGTGGTAGAGGCGAGTACAATTACAACATTTAAAAGACATTTGGACAAATACACATATAGGTAAGGCTTAGAGGGATTTGGGTTGAAAAGTGTGGTGCTGGAAAAGCGCAACAGGCCAGGCAGCATCCGAGGAGCAGGAGAATCGACGTTTCGGGCATAAGCCCTTCTTCAGGAATGACGCTGGTGTGCCAAGCGGGCTGAGATAAAAGGTAGGGAGGGGGTAAATTGGGGGAGGGACGCTGGGAATACGATAGGTGGAAGGAGGTGAGGGAGAGGGTGATAGGCCGGAGAGGGGGTGGGGGCGGAGAGGTCGGGAAGAAGATTGCAGGATCCATTGGGGCCTTGGAGGGAAGTGAAGGGGGAGATGTGGGGGTGCAAGATTTGCATTTTTTGCAGTTGCAGGGGAAGGTGCCGGGAGTGGAGGTTGGGTTGGTGGGGGGTGTGGACCTGACAAGGGAGTCACGGAGGGAGTGGTTTCTCCGGAACGCTGATAGGCATGGGGAGGGAAATATATCCCTGGTGGTGGGGTCTGTTTGGAAGTGGCGGAAATGATGGAAGATGATACGATGTATCCGGAGGTAGGTGGGGTGGAAGGTGAGGACCAGTGGGGTTCTGTCCTGATGGCGATTGGAGGGGCGGGGTTCAAGGGCGGAGGTGCGGGAAGTGGAGGAGATGCGGTGGAGAGCATCATCGACCACGTCGGAGGGGAAATTGCGGTCTTTGAAGAAGGCGGCCATCTGGGTTGTTCAGTAGTGGAACTGGTCCTCCTGGGGGCAGATGCGGCGAAGGCGAAGGAATTGGGAATATGGGATGGCGTTTTTACAGGGGACAGGGTGGGAGGAGGTGTATTCGATCTCTCTGCCGCCACCCCCTCTCCAGCCTATCACCCTCACCCTCACCTCCTTCCACATATTGTATTCCCAGCGCCCTTCCCCCAAATTTTCCCCCCCCGCCGCCCCCACCTTTTACCCCAGCCCACTTGGCACACCAGTCTCATTCCTGACGAAGGGCTTATGCCCGAAACATCGATTCCCCTGCTCCTCGGATGCTGCCTGGCCTGCTAAGCTTTTCCAGCACCACACTTTTCAACTCTGGTCTCCAGCATCTATAGTCCTCACTTTCTCTTAGAGGGATTTGGGCCATTTTCAGTTTAGGAAATCTGGCTGGCATGGATAAGTTGGTCTGAAGGGCCTGTATGCGTGCTGTATGATTCTATGACTCCATGATTCCCAGCACTTTTGATAGCAACTGTGCTGGAAAACTCAAATCTCTTGGTTTTTCTGGTGAGCTGTCTGACTAAATCTGTCACTTCCTGATAAATGGATGTTTGTCTTTGAAATGAATAATTATGCAGGGATGTGCCAAAGCAGTGTACTTGGGTTCCCCTGTGTTCCCCATCATCATCAGCGACCCGAGCAACTTCACCAGACGTTATGTTCCTATTCATCATTGACAACATCATAGCAAGTGGTTAACGTGTGAAAGACAATTGATGATTGGGCCATTGCAGACAGACATAGACAGAACCACACATTGATGAAAAAGAAAGTCTTATTTTCAGCATGGCCTCCCCCACCCTGTGTCTTTTAGATTAGATTCCTTATAGTGTGGAAACAGGCCACTTGGCCCAACAAGTCCACTCTGACCCTCTGAAGAGTAACACATCCCCTTACATTTCCCTCTGACTAATGCACCTATCACTATGGGCAATTTAGCATGGCCAATTCACCTGATGTTCTCATCTTTGGATTGTAGGAGGGGACCAGAGAAAACCCAAGCAGACACAGGGAGAATGTGCAAACTCCACGCAGACAGTCACCTGAGGCAGGAATCAAACCTGGGTCCCTGGTGCTATGAGACAGCAGTGCTAACCACTGAGCCACCATGTTGCCCCAATTGAGCATTGTTTGGCGCTGTGGTGGTCAACTTTGTGTTGAGTCATTCCCACACTCTGGTGTGGCAGTCTCCACCACATTTTTGCAGAGGAAGGCAATAGTCTGACGAGATGGAGGGTCCAATGCCCTCTGTTCTCCCTGAGAACTTCTGTACGACCAGCGGAGCCTTACCGTTCTTCTCACCTCTTCCAACCTGTCAGAATCCAGAGGTCACAGATGTCAGTGAGTGTCTCCTAGTTATCAGTGTCAGTGTTCGCCACCTTCACCTCTCACTTGTCGATGGCTTTGCAAGGGAAGTATTGACACCCGGCTGATCCTGACCCAGTGGTCAGTTCACCATGCAAAAGCTCTTTGCGCATACAGCAATGAATTTTTCTGAAGAAGGGTCACTGGATGTTAACTCTGCTTTCTCTCCACAGATGTTGCCAGACCTGCTGAGTTTCTCCAGCCTTCTCCATGTTTGTTTCTGGTTTCCAGCATCCGCAGTTCTTTCTGTTTTCCTTGTTAGCACATACAGCTGTCATCCACGTGATGCATATGTCTGAGCCAATTCAGTTGTCATTAGCTCCGCAATGCGTTTGCACTGATGGAATTAGCTCTCTTCAGGACCTCTGGGTTAGGGTCCTTGTCCTGCCAAGAGATGTCTAGGATATGCCTGAGACAGTATAACTGGAAGCTGCTCATCCCTTTCTCCTACCCATCATTGATTATCTAGCTCTCACCACCGTATAATAGTCCACTGAGGATACAGGCTGGCAGTTTGATGTTCTCCATTGGGCTATTCCCATTCCGCAATCTCTTGCTCAGCCCAGACTTAGAGCTGTGCTCATAGAATCTTTCATATTAGACAGAGCCTCAGTTTTATAGCTCATCTGAGAAATGGCATCTCCAACTGGTACTCAGTAGGTACTGCACTGGTTGGCCAGTCAAGAGTGGGTTCTCACGTTTCTGCAGTGAGACTTGAACCTATGACCGCCTAAGGTTAGCCCCTTGTTATTGACCCTTCGGTTAAGATGCCAAAGCAATATTGTGATCCATTCAGACACAGGAGAAGTTAAAATGAATGTCAAGGAAGTCAACATCTCTGAGCCCTCAATGTCGTTTGCCTTCTGTTGGAGGGACTGCCCAGTAAAAGCTCTGGTTTGTGGAGCCACTGGCATTCACGTTGTGATTGGGCTGCTAAATATTAAGCTGTGACCTCTATTTGGTTTGTTGTGTACGTTGAGATCAATGCCCTGTTAGTGCTACAATTGATTGAGAATGACTACATTTCGATGGCCATTTGTGTTGGAGTTCCACTCCAAGCTGCACGCCATCTTGATTTAGAACTGTATCGCCCTTCCTTCACTGGTGCTGGGGCAACATCCTGGAAATTGTTTCTCAGCAGCACTGTGAGGGACCCTGCGCTGTGTGGACTGCAGCAGTTCGGAAAGGTGACTCAGCAACACCTTCTCAATTTTCAGTCAGGCATGGGCGATAAATGCCCAGCCAGTGATGCCAACATCCCGTGATAGAATGAAGAAACAAATGTCACTATCAATTCTTGTGCAGCTGACTCCTTCCAAAGTCGCATCTACACTGTTGGACACTTTATTGTCCCCACGCCTGTCAGGAAGAGTATGAATGCAGAAGCTGTTCCTCTTAGCTGAAGGTTCAACAACAAGGGATTTAATTTTAAACTGAAAAACAGAAGACTTAGGAGTGATTTGAGGAAAGCCTTTTCCCACTCAGATGGGGGTGAGTTTTGGAATGCACTGCTCTAGAGGGCAGTTGAGGTGGGAAACCTCACCACCTTTAAAAAGTATTTGGAGGAACACTTGAAATATCATAACAATCAGGACTATGGGCTGGGAGGTGAGAATAGTGCAGATTTAGTGTAGTTCTGGAAGTATAATCAGAGGAATCGAAGACCCTCTGTACTGTATGATTCTATGACCGTAATGAATGCATTCTCCATGAGGCACTAAGCTAGGTTGTTCCCTGCCAGGTCAATGTAACTTGACTATGTTATTTGGCTCCCCAAAGGTCCAGGAAGCCATTGCAACACAATAATACTATGGTACTGTAGAATATGTTTTAGACTTCCTAGATCTCTGTGTCTTTGACTTCAGAATGTCATTCAGGCAGGCTCCTTTGGGGGCAGGAAACCCAAAAGGGAACTGGCTTCTCAAATGTTCTTCGATTATTAGTTGCAGGGCAGGTGGTGGCACAGAGCTTTAGATCTTTCTCTGTTGGTTTTCTGCCTGCTGGATAGCCTGACTGACAAACTCTAGTCTAACAGGGAAACCAACGACACAACAGCAGCACAGCCAAGGAAAGCTGGTGGGTATAGCTGAGTGGGGAGAGTGAGTATAATATGTAGGACAGGTTGTAGGAGGGCTCGCGATCGCCCATTTTTGAGGGGTGGATTAAATGTTGGTGGATTCAGGAAGTCCAATGGCAGCTCCAAGCGGAATATGTTTCGTGATGGATAATGGGTCTCCATTTGCCTGTGGAATGGGGGGCAAGAAGATGACGATTAGGGATGGCTTCTGATATTGGGGGTGGAACAATTCAATGGTAAGGAGTGACCAAGTGCATCACAGAGACAGGGAGGTTGAGCTCAGAGAGACTCTGAGGCAATGTTCTCTCAAGTTTTACCTGCTACTTCATGAAGCCCTGAGGTCTGTGCAATGAAAGAAGTATCACTCATAGAATCGAGAGTGTTTTGCTGGAAAGGCACAGCAGGTCAGACAGCATCTGAGGAGCAGGAGAATTGACATTTCAGCCCTTCATTAGCTTTTGCCCAAAATATTGATTCTCCTGCTCCTCGGATGCTGCCTGACCTGCTGTGCTTTTCTAGCACCACACTCTTGACACTAATCTCCAGCATCTGCAGTCCTCACTTTTGCCTAGTTGATTTTGACCTCACTCATAGAATCCCTACATGGTGGAAGCAGGCCATTTGGCCCATCAAGTCCACACCAACCATGTGAAGAGCATCCCACCCAAACCCTGCAACCACAGATTTCCCACGTTTAACCAATTAGCCAGCACATGCCTGGACACTTTAGCATGGCCAATTCACCTAACCTGCACATCTTAGGACTCTGGGAGGAAACACATGCAGACACGGGGAGAACATGTAAACTGTGCACACAAAGTCACCCAAGGGTAGAATCGAACCAGGCCCCTGACACTGTGAGGCAGCAGTGATAACCATTGTGCCACCATGCCAATTCAGTTCTGGGAAGTAAACTGACATGGATAATGAAGTGAGATGGAAATACAATTGGGAAATAGCGATCAAAGATTCAAGTTTAATGTGAAAATAGGAAAGAAGAGTGGATAATCATGCACTGATTAACCTCTTATTGATTAAGCAGTGCAACACTCCCTACATTACAATTTTGACTACAATTCATTGATTATAAAGTGCTTTAGGACAACTTAAATGGTGTTTTGTTTCTGTTCTTGATCTGATGTAGTATAAAAGCGAATCATAGAGTGGTCACAGCCCAGAAGGAGGCCATTCAGCCCATCATGTCTTACAGAATCCAGGGTTGAAAATCCGATGGGGACTACGGCAGCTGAATGCTCTAGTCCTTCTGGCTTACCCACATTACAAAATGACCCCCACTGTCTCCAAGGGTGGAGTTACCAATATTCAACAGGTACTTTTTCAACCATTAGCAGGATCCTGGAGGTTTCTTCAGGTGTTTGATGATCGTGACATATTTATTAAGCTCTGATTGTCCAAGCTTAAACAATAGCAACAAAGAGAAACTTTAGCTTGGAATGACCGAACCATTTTATGAAAAGGTAATTTTGAAATGGTGGAGCGCTGAATTGGGAACAGTAAAAGCAGGGAGTGCAGTCAGTCAATTGTCAAGTTAATTTTAAATGGACACAGTCAGAAAAGGGAACCTTTATAACAACAAGAACAGCATGAACTTACATGGCATCGATAAGGCCTCTTCTGCCACAGTGGTAGTGTCTCTCCCTCTGAGGCAGGAGATTCCAGTCCAACGTACTCCAGACATGCGCAATAACATCTCTGAACAGGGTGATTGGGACAAACTCTATAATGCTGGTAATTTAGTAAAGCTGATAGAAAAATATAAAGAGAAATCTGAGTTTGCTGATCTGATATATGGGAGCATGCAGAGCATCAAGTGAAATGTTTGAGGTAAAGAATGATTAAAAACCTAACAAACTCAAACAAAGAAAATAAATAATGGAAATGTATGGAGGTGAACAGAAAAAAAAAAGCTGCAACTCAAAATAGAATTTATTTTTAAATTTATAAAATGCGAATTACATTTGTGTATTTTTCAAACATTGTATGCACAGTCAGAATTTATCATCAGATCACTGGTTTCAGCAGTAATTGTGTAAAGAGAGACTAAAGCTCAAAGATATCAACTGCTTCTACCACAAGGGGCAGCTCATGGGGATAACAGCTTGCAAAATCCTTTTAAAATGTTGGAAAGAGATTTACTTTTCATATCCAGCAGCGAATTCCAATACGTTGGTGAAATCACATTCTGACAGAGCACTTGGTGATGTGCAGTCGTAATTAAGGTCAGGCAGCTTAATTGAAGGGCTCATCTTAACCCACTCATCCTTCCATCAAACAGCCCATCTTCAATTACTTAACAGTGCATTGGCACATCCATTATGTCTCAGTGAGACCACTATTCTCCACTAGTGCTGCACTTTGCCCTGAAGGTTGAAAGATAATGAAGTAACTGTCTCAAGTTGTGTTAGGGCTCAACTGTCTGACATGACTTAATTATTAATATTCTGATTGTGATGTTGTGACTGTGGCACAGAATTCTTGTCTGTTCTTCTGATGTGACAAAGGGACACAGTTTAACCCTATCAGTGCACTGCTGTGTTTAAGTTTGAATATACATCGATCATCTGTAATGTTAAAGAATAGGGGAGGTAAGATATTCTGAAACAACCCAATTCTCTTCCCTCACTGACTGTAATCAGTTTGTTTTATTTTTGAAAAAGTAGGTATGTATGTTTCGAAGCCCCCTTAGAGTGTGGTCACTTTAAAAGCTCCAGCAGCAGATTTTTGTCAGTTTAAACAAAATGTACATTTATTCACTTGATCATCACACCAGCTCGAAACACTATATCAGTCACACAACCACATACTCAACAAATATACAATTAAAGATGATCATGAGCTACTACAAGTATTAAACTAAAAGAATTGTTAACGGTTCAAATTTCTTGGTGATTCCAGTTAAGAAAGAGTTTTTCCCCAAATTTCAATTATAGTTGAGATATAAAGATATGTAATTCTGATAATTGGGGTTTAGCACTACTGCAAGACTCCTGCAGAGAGAAGACTAGATCTTTTGGTATCAATTATAGCCACCCAATGCATCCCCCCTCACCATCCCAATCCTTTCCCCTGTACCCTTTGCCCATGGTTCCTCAAACCCCTATCTCAACCTCTACCTCTAAACAGTATAAGAATAAGGGGTAAACCATTCAGGACTGAGATGAGGAATAATTTCTTCACTCAGAGTTGTGAACCTGTGGGATTCTTTCCCACAGGAAGCTGTTGGGGCCAGTTCATTAGATAGATTCAAGACAGAGCTGGACATGGCCCTTGCAGATAAAGGGATCAAGGGGTATAGCGAGAAAAATGGGAGTGGGTTGCTGAGATTATATGATCAACCATGATCATATTGAATGGTGGTACAAGCTCCAAGGGCTGAATGCTTATCCTGCACCTATTTTCTATGTTTAGATATTTTTACGTTTCTATACCAACCACTCTGGCCCTTAAAAACTACATTCCCAATCTATGCCCCCATACCCACTACCCTGACCCTTTATGCACCCCATGCTAACTTATTGTCAACTCATGCCAACTTATGCCACTACCTACCAGCTTTATGTCCCTTCATCTTTCATGCCAATTCACCATGACCTGACCTCAGGATCTATCCACAAAGTAAAATTCTATTAAATAAAGTTCTAAATGTGAAATAATTTACTCTATTGAGAAAGGCACTCTTACTGATATGGAAACATATTGATTACATTTAAACTTTCACCGCAATGAAGCCTTGTGAAAGCAAACTTTATTTAAGACCAAAAAGCATTGGAATTCACAGTTCCATGACAAACTTCTGGCTGTCAGATTGAAATTTGATTTGATTGATTACTGTCACATGCACCGAAGTACAGTCAAAGGTTTTGTTTTGCATACAGTACAGATCATATTATGCAAAGACCATAGACCACTGAACAGAACGAGAAGGTGCACAAAAAGCAAGATCAACATTAGATTTGAAATTTGATCTGCTACCATAAAAATTGACCCTTGTGAAATCAGTCATGCAAGACTAATCCAGTAATGGCGTTTCTCAGGCTTACGATAAATGCCTTGACAGGTAGACAGTTCCTTGACGGGGTCTTGGACAGTTTGATAGTTCAAATGGTTTTCCGCTGTTCTCTCACACACTCATGTTTACTTTGAACAATCCTAAAGCATAAAAGAGCCACTAATGTTCCCACTAAACTGCATGACTGTGTGGTTGCTCAGTCGGCAAGAAATCTCCTCATTGAACATCATGTCACTACGTAACTTCTGCTTCCTGAAGCTGCAACAGTGCATGGATCTCATTGGTCCATGCAGGAGGAAGAAAAATTAGAGGGGGTGTTTTGACTAGCTCCTTCCAAAGACCATCTGACCACACTGAAAGGAAACTTGAGCCTACCCTCACTCCCTTCCCCTCTTCCCACAGCTCTCCAAGTACCATTAGTGAGATAAAGGATTACCCTGACAATCGAAACGAACTCACTGAAACAGACTTCCTGGTCTTTTCTGCACACTCTGTGTTCCAGACAGTGTGTATTGTAAAATGGGAATTAAATAGAGGCAGCTATGTGGGTCAAACAAAGGCAGAAATTGCTGGAGAAACTCAGCAGCATCAGTGGAGAGAGAGTAAAGTTAATGTTCCATATCTGAAGAAGGGTCATTGGATTCAAAATGGTAACGCTGTTTTTCTTTTCTCTTCACAGATGCTGCCAGACTTGCTGAGTTTCTCCAGCGATATCTATTTTTGTTACAGATTTCCAGCTTCGCAACTCTTTGATTTTGTGGGCAGCCATCTCCACCAACTGCATATAAATGAAGTGTGGGCTACCATCAAATGTGTCCCTCTTGAAAGTCAGAGAAAATGTGATTGAGGCAGGACTTGTCATTCGAGGAGACTTTTAACATTTTTGCCTTGTAGGCAAGTCCAGTAACGTTACATATTGGATTAAGCATTGATTGATAATCGTGTGAATTCCACAGATCAGTGCCGGGGAAATTTGGAGTTAGCCCATCTGTCATGTGACAGAGATGGCTGCCTCATTAGACACATAGCTGTGAACAAGTGTTCCCAACCCCAGAATGATGTGAACATTGGTGAAACCGTGTAAAAATGACAAGATGGGAATCTCACTGGTAGGGAGACATTCACTGATGAAGGGCTTTTCCCCGAAACGTCGATTTTCCTGTTCCTCGGATGCTGCCTGACTTGCTGTGCATTTCCAGCACCATAATCTCGACTCTCAACTCCAGATGCTGCCTGCCCTGCTGTGCTTTTCCAGCACCATTCTAATCCAACATCTGCAGTCCTCACTTTTGCCTAGAAGTTCACTGACATCCATTTGCAATCTGTTCTGACCTAATATTGCTTCACTGATGTGCACTTTTCCATTCTCCCAGCTGCCAGATAGAAACTAAACTGGGATATTTCCTGACGGGAATGTTAGAACAGGTACCAGCTTGTCCCTCCCTCCTCCATCCCGCCATCTTGGTCACCAACATTTCAGGGCATGCTCCATGCACAGTGACTGTCCTTCCCTCCCTCAGCAATGGGCATGTACCAACTTCATCTCATCCTCATGGAACATCTCCAATCCACTTGCAATGGGGTGGCAGGGTGGCTCAGTGGTTAGCACTGCTGCCGCACAGCATAGGGACCCAGGTTTGAATCCAGCCTTGGGCAACTGTCTGTGTGGAATTTGCACATTTTCCCCCAGTCTGTGTGGGTTTCCTCCGGGTGCAGACCAGGTGAATTGGCCATGCTAAATTACCCATTATGTTAGGTGCTTTAGTCAGAGTGAAATGCGTCTGGGTGGATTAGTCTTCGGAGGATCAGTGTGGACTTGTTGGGCTGAAGGCCTGTTTCTATATTGCAGGGGAATCCAATCTAATCTACTGTTCTGTACTTCACTTTGGAATGCACCAACACCTATGATCCTAATGTTGCTGCCAGGTCATGTTACAGCTACATAGACTGCTTTCAGCTCCTCTGCATTGACCTTTTGCCCTTTTCCCTCTCAGCCAGAGCTGAAATACTGCAAATGCTGGGAATCTATAAAATAGCGAACGCTCCGAAGGAGAGTTATACTGGACTCCACCCATTAATTCCATGGATGCTGCTGCTGGATCAGTTGTTTCTCCAGCATTTTCTGCGCTTCTTCCACAAAATTATCTAGTCGAAGTCAGCTAAACCTTCTCAGCAGTTTCTGAGCAAATCAAGTTTTTTGTGATTGCAAGGCATTTTTAAGGTATGTCAATTACTGCCCCGGGCGTTTCAGTGGCATAGTAGAGAGAGCCTTCCCAAACCAGGGCAGAATCTTGCCATTTACGCTTGGTGAAATGAATGAGGAAAAATTACACCTTGAGCCACTGTCAGAGACAATGGGCGTACCTCATTCACATTTAAAATTCTTCAGCTTTTCAGCCCTGACACTTAGGTTATGTCCAGGATAGGCTAAAATCTGAGCACAAAATAGGTGGAAATATTCCAGCATTCAACTCACACTACACCCAAATTCCCCACAGTGCTTAATAAAATCTGCACTAAATAAAATAACAGGCTCATTTAAGAGGCATTTTGCTGTTGTAATTTGTGTTAAAAATTGCAAGGAGCTGTGAAATATGTTCCTTGCTTCAGTGCAGTGTTGTTAACTGGGTTACAGTGGCTTAGATGTCAAGGTAATTACAAAGAAAGCATCAGGGTTTAATTCTGTACAGTGAGAGAATGCAAGGAATGTTAATGCTAAATAAATCTTGCATTACATCAGTGTCACACAGGTCAGTTAATTTGTAGCAATGATAATCGTACTATTTGGTATCCCTGTGTTGCATTCCCGAAGTATAAATAAAGAGAGAGATCTCTTTGAAATAAATGAAGTTTCTTTGGAGTTTAATCTATTAAAATGAAGGAACAACATGGGTCAGCAGATTTCCACTTAAGATGTGGCATATTCTGTAGTTGGAAAACTAATGTCATAAACTGGCATCTAATGGTATGTGATATTAATGGGGATTATTGTTACAAAGAATGCCAGTAAATAATGGTCTTGCACAGTCATTTGGCATCAAAGAGTTTCACAGTGCAGTACATAGCTCAGTGAGCATGAATGATTCCCAATGAAAAACAGCAGGGTGAGTTTTGTGACCCCTAGAGAACAGGATCCTATTCCGCCTCTCCCACCACCCTTCTACCTTTGCTGAGGGAAAGCTCAAACAAGAGTACAGCCTGCCACATTTTGCCCGGTGGCCACATGGTCAAGTTGGACATTCCAGTTGCTTTCCCCGATCCAGCGTCCGGTGCTCATTGGAAGCAATCCCAGCCCTCGTAGGAGACCCATCCCCAACATGTCCCATCCTCCTTCCTTGCCCTGTCAATCCCAGGTCCCCCCTCAATGCCAGAGCCAAAGATCCTAGACCAGCCAGAATATCGGACTCCATCAGCTTCCTCTGTCTCAGGCTGCTGGTGGTCACAAGGTAGTTAAACCTGAAAGGGTTAACTGGACATTGCCACGTGTCCTTTACAGTAAATTGTAGTGAAAAGCTTTCAATTGTTGACATGATTTGGTGCCATTTTAAATAATTTATGAACACGGGAAAAAATTGTGAGATATAGCTTAAAGAAACTCCATAGTCAGTCCTGAGCCAGTTCATCACCATCACCACCACCTGCACCACCAGCTCTTTCCATCGGCAGCACCAGACCCAACCAAAGTCGAAGCCATTGATCCTCAGGCACCATCTTTCACCGCCGGTCTGATTCTCCTCCTCCACTGCTTCACCGCTGCCTGCGCCGGATCCAAACAATGAGGAATCGCATCTCCTGCTGCTGGAGCAACTAATAACAAAGTCGTCAATCCTCAGGTGCCAAATTTTGCTGCTGAGCCTACCTCACAGACGTCACCTCCGCCAATGTAGCAGCCGCCGATTCCAATTTCAAGTCCCTTGCTCACCCCCGAAATGTAATCAAGGACTCACTCAAGATCTGTACTAGACCACTCAAGGTCTGTGTTGGGTCTACTCAAGGCCTGTGCACTGGCCCACTTGGAGTGTGTGCATGGCCCACTCAGGGTCTGTGTACTGGGCCACTTGGTATCTATGCACTGGGCCAACTTGGTGTCTGCGCGCTGAGACCTCTTGGTGTCTGCGTGCTGGGCCCATTTGAGATCTCGCGCTGAGACCGCTTGGTGTCTGCGTGCTGGGCCCATTTGAGGTCTCACGCTGAGACCGCATGGTGTCTGCGTGCTGGGCCCATTTGAGGTCTCGCGCTGAGACCGCTTGGTGTCTGCGTGCTGGGCCCATTTGAGGTCTCGCGCTGAGACCGCATGGTGTCTGCGTGCTGGGCCCATTTGGTGTCTCGCGCTGAGACCGCATGGTGTCTACGTGCTGGGCCCATTTGAAGTCTGTGCACCAGGTCCACTCAGGGTCTGTCTACAGGGTGTACTCGAGATCTGTGTGCTGGGCCCACTCAGAGTCTGTGTGCTGTGCCCACTCGGGGTCTGTGCGCCAGGCCTACATTTCTATTGAAAGTGGTGGCTGGACTCAGACGTTTCAGTGGGTAGTAGATGCTGCTGATGTGTATTCTCTCCCCCACTAATTATCTATGCTCTGTGATTATTGTGATGGTATCCTGTTAGCCTCAGGCAGTATCTGTGTATGCTTTTCTGTATTTTTCCATGTAATGGCTCAGCGGCCATCTTGTGTGCTAAGTGACCAGTTTATGGTTTAGCAGCCATCTTGTGTATATGTGCCTCATATCAGCATGTCCCATGTCAACTCCCACTTCACTTCAAAAGTACCTAATTGGATAAAAAGCACGTTGGGATATTCTGAAGTCATGAAAGGCCATATATAAATGCAACAACTATTATCTTTTCCATCCTCCCATCTCCTCAAGGTGATCAATTGATAAATACACTATAAATTGTATGACTGGACTTGGACTTGTTTTGAATTTATCACTCCCAGCAATGGTA
Organism: Chiloscyllium plagiosum; assembly: GCF_037043375.1. Lineage (NCBI taxonomy): Eukaryota > Metazoa > Chordata > Chondrichthyes > Orectolobiformes > Hemiscylliidae > Chiloscyllium > Chiloscyllium plagiosum. Next base: position 12,586,839 of record NW_028270162.1, on the reverse strand, counting down.
GATATGCTACAACTGACATCATTATTTGTGAGTAATGAATTAATTCACATTACTGCTGATGGTAACTGAAGAAATTGGGGTTATTAGAACAGAGAAGCTAAAAAGAGATTTGATAGTGCCACTTAAAATGATGGAATATTTAGATAGAATAAATAAAGATAAATTGTTTTTGATGGCTAAGGATTAAAACCAGGGGGCACAGATTTAAGGTGACTGGCAAAATAGCCAGAGATGAGATGAGGATTTTTTTTTAATTTTAGCTGCAAAACCTTGTCTTTTTTTATTTTTATTCATGGATTAAAATGAGCCATTCTAACATGAAAGATTGTTGAAGCATGACTGCATGCTTTGAAGACAAGTAACCTGACACTCATTGTAAGCACTATATGCTTGTCCAGCATTGATTGAATTGTGGCTGCAGACAAACTGGAACTGAGAGGTTGTGTACAGGTAAATCTTTGACCGGTACAAGAAGCTGATTGGTCTGTACACCAGGACCAGTTGTAAACGGCAAAGGCCTCCTGCCTGCCAACCACAATGTGATCGGGTCTTAGCTTGCAGATGTGAACAAATGTGAAACTTCAGACCACAACCAGCTGAAGCTCTCTCTCTATTCTCTGCAGAAAAAGAGCCATTCTAAGCTAGAAGAAAAGCTTGATTTTGCTCCAGAAAGCTGTGCTTTTCAATTAATAAGTAAGAAATGATTTATAAGGGTGACAGCTATCCTATGCCTTTTGCAAACCAGTGGAAGCATCCAGAAAAGGAAGACAGAGAAGCAGCAGTCTGACCAGTACAAGAACCATCTCAGCAGATCCTGTGAACAGAAACCACTGAACTGTTCTTCCAGTGTTCAACCCATCCATGACACCCATGTTTTATTTCCCATTCTGTGTCTGTCTTTATGTGTTTGTATATGTGTGCTAATACTTCACATCGACAGTAATGGAAAATGATCTTCCTTCTCAGGAAGAACGATCGCGACCACTGAAACAGACAATGATTTTGTAATGTTTTCTGCAAACAAATCGTGCTGTAAAAAGACTCGATACTTGAACTATTGTACCACAAAATGTAGAAAATATCATGACATGTGCTCCAAGAGTGAGAGGAGATTCCCAGCTGACAGCTATGCTGACGAACGTCTCTCTCTGTCTCTCTGTCTCTCCGCCTGGAGCTCCGGTTTCTTTGTACAATAAATTCTGTCATTGAATCCCGATTCTGACTCCGAGACAGAAACATTGACATTATTGGTATAGAGGAAGTATAGAGCCATAGAGAGATACAGCAAGGAAACTGACCCTTCAGTCCAACTCGTCCATGCCAACCAGACATCCCAAACTAATCTAGTCCTATTTGCCAGCATTTGGCCCATATCCCTCTAAACCCTTCCTATTCATATACCCATCCAGGTGCCTTTTAAATGCTGTAATTGTACCAGCCTCCACCACTTCATCTGGCAGCTCATTCCATACACGTACTACCCTCTGCGTGGAACCATTGTTCCATCAGTCCCTTTTAAATCTTTCCCCTCTCAGTTTAAACCTATGCCCTCTAGTTTTGGTCTCCCTTACCCTGGGGAAAACACCTTGGCTGTTCACCTTATCCATGCCCCTCATGATCTTAAAAACTTCTATATGGTCATCCCTCAGTATGCACAGTAAACTCAAACAAACAGCAAGTTGATATTGGCTAAATAATCTGATTTTGTGAGTTGGTGACAGAGGGCTAAACATTAACTGGTGAAAACTCCCCAACCCTTCTTCCAGTGAGTAAGGGATTGTTTACAGCTTTGCAGCTGAAGAGGGGCAGATTCGAGCCTTGTTTTAATGTCACATGCAGGGAAAGTGTTTAAATAGTTTCTGCTATTATTAACACGTTACTCTCTCAAAGGTCTCTTATGCTTTTTGACTCAACCTTTTGGAAAGTAACAATAGTTTTGGGGATTGCCCTTTGATAGAATGAATGAGAAGTAAAACCCATAATAAATTTGCAGTAATTACAGCCATATCAGACCACATCAGTGCTGACAGCAGTTCCTTTTACTCAAAGTGTACTAGTGAGGTTACAACTTAATATATAATTCAGGATCTGAACGGCTCTTATTTCTCAGAGAGGCTGTGAAGAGTTCTTGTTTTGATATATTTGTATGGAATATAGATAATGAATGTTATTGCTTCTGAAGCTCAGTCTAAACAGATTGCAATAAGAATATTACTTTCCATAAGGCTGTGCTCAGAAGGATTTGTGTCTCCACTTGCACAATTCTATTAAGGCAGTGAGGAAAAAGCATAAGGATTATTAAAGTCAACCTTTCATCTTTCTTTTTGAAAAAAGACTATGATCAATCTATTAAACAGAATGATATTATTCCTTGCAGAAAACTGTGCATGAGATACACTTGAGGCATTGATTCATGTAAGTGTTATGTACACAGCTCTCAAAATGGCTTCATGGTAAATGATGTGCAATAACACTGATGGGAGCAAGCAATATGGACCAGCAAGGTGCAAGGTTTGATCCTCGGTGTGGTGTCTTCCACTTCTTTTTCTCTTTATTTGTGGGATGTGGGTGCTGCTGGCTTGGTCCAACATTTATTGCCCGTCCCCAGTTGCTCCTTGAGAAGGTGGTGGTGAGCTGCCTTCTTAACAGTTGCAGTCCACCTGCTGTGGGTTAACCCACAATGCTATTAGGGTCATTTCTTTTGAGACATTGTAGCAATTGGTACAACTGAGTGGCTTGCTAGGCCAGTTCAGAGGGCAATTGAAAGTCAACCACATTGCTATGAGTCTAGAGTCTCATGTTGGCCAGGCGGGGTAAGGATGGCAGGTTCTTTCCCTTAAAGAGCATTAGTGAACCAGATGAGTTTTTCCAACAATCAGCAATGGATATTGGTCATCATTCGATTCTTAATTCCAGATTTTTATTGAATTCACATGCCACCATCTGCCATGGCAGGATTCAAACCCAGGACCCCAGAACATTACCTGGGTTACTAAATTAACAATCCAGTGATAATACCACTATATCATCAATAATTTGTGGGTCTGCACTAAGCTGACAGCAATGGCACCTTGTACTGATGTGGGAACTTCAACAGAACAAAATTATCCAGGGAGCATGCTGTAATCTATTATAGGAAGGGTTTCAAAGGCAAACAGAAATGTAGCAGGGTTCAATGGTGGGGAAGATGTTGTATTTGGCCAAGAAGTTGATCAACATTGAAAAAGCAGTTCACCTGAACAAGGACAAAGTGCTGAAGGAAGCAGGACCCTTGCTGTTCCTGATTTATTCAGTTTTGATGACCTAGACTTGGGCGCAAAGAAATACTTTCATTCCCATAATGCCCTTCATGACCTCAGGGCATTCAAATTTCTTGACCACCAATGCAATACCATTTGAAGTCTGTCACTGTTATAACATAGAAAGTGCAGCAGTCAATTTGCACACAGGAAACTCCCTCACATAACAATGTGCTAATGATCAAAGGATCTGATGTTGATTGATGAATAAACACAGGCCAAGACACCAGAGATCAAGGCCCGGTTCAAAATAGTGCTGTGGAATCTTGTACAATCACCCTGCGGAAACAGACAGGGCAAGGTTGAGAATGTCATCAGGAAGTCAGTATTTCAGACTTTGTAGCACTCCCCTAATAATAAACTGGAAGGTCAGTCTTGATTTTTATGCTTGAGGTCTGGTGTGTAAATGTGAACCTCTGAACTTGTGACTCTTGTTTGCGACAGCAAAGTGCTGTCCATCTCAACGTCTTGGAGAGCAGCTGGTTAATGATGCTGTATAAAAAAAGAAAGAAAGAAATGGCATTCATTATTTTATCAAATATATCCTCTTCAGGGCTCAGCTGTGATTACTTCAAAGGGATCTTGATTTACTTATCTTAGATTTCCTTTCACTGGAGTGGTACTTGAAATGTTGGGGAGGAGTTTTTTGTCATGTAATTGCATTCCTGCAAGAAACTACAAATTGGTCCCTCAATTGATGGGTGTTAGCGTTTAACTGTGCTACACACTGATAGCTGCTCTTGACACAGATTGCTTTGTTCATCTTCATAAGCGTGACGGTACATTTTTCATCATCCCAGTTTTATTTCCACTCTCTCCGCTACAAGATGAAAGAAATAGTTGACATTTATGTAGCGCCTTTCACAACCATGGGGGATTGCAAAAATTTTACAGCCACTGCGGGACATTTTGAAGTGTAACTGTGGTGGTAGTATTCAAAACAAAGCAGCCATCCTTGTGCACAGCAGGATCCCACTAACAGTAATAATCATCTGGGATTTCTTCTAATGAATTTGATTGAGATATAGTTACTGACATAAAAAAACAACAAAACTGTGTTGAACTTCCTGCCCATCTTGCTGATGTCTCTTCAAAAAGTCAAACAATTTATTCCATTCTCCACCCTTTTCCCATAGCCCTGCAATAATTTCTCCTTCAATTATTTATCCAGTTTGCTTTTGAATGTCACTGTTTAATCTCTGTTTATGTCCCTTTCAGTCAGTGCATTCTGGACATAGCAATGCACAATGTAGGAAGAGGCTTCCTTCAGTCATATCTGATTCTTCTATCAACCATCTTCTATCCATGCCCTTTCATTCTCAGCACAGAGTTTTTTCCCCCTCATCAAGTGTTGTGAGCCTTAATTCATAGAATCTCTACAGTGATTCAGCCCATCAAATCCATACCAATCTCTGAACAGCATCCCACTCAGAACCCCTTATCCCTGTAACGCTGCATTTCCCATGGCCAATCTACCTAGCCTACACACCCTGGAACACTACAGACAATTTTGCATGGCCAATCCACCTATCCTGCTCATCTTTGGACTGTGGGAGGAAACGCACGGGGAGAAAATGAAAACTCCATGTACACAATCACCCAAGTCTGGAATCAAACCCTGACCCCTGACACTGTGAAGCAACAGTGCTAACCACTGAGCCATCGTATTGGGGACCTACTTCTCAACAGCCTAAGGCTTTGAAAATTTGGAAGGCAGAGGAAGATAGATTCTTGGTAATCAAGAAGCTGAAAGATTATTGAGGGTAGACCATAAGATATAGGAACACAATTAGGCCATTCTGTTCATCAAAGGGCCAAGTGACCTATTCTTGTTCCTCACTCGTATGCTTGTATGATCCTCTGACCGTAGTAAGAGCTCCTTAATTTACTCTTATCTGACCCCTTTGTGGTTTTAACACTTTGGTGAAAACTTCTTTTCACCTTCTCTGCTTTAAGCATTATGATCTGCTGCCCTTGCATACGTGTAAATGCATGAGATGCTAACAGTTTTTCAGTGTTAGACTGTGCGGGCTATATCCCTGCACAACTGGAAACAATTTTAAGAGTCAAGGCACATAAATGCGGAACTGGCTGCTGCAGCCGCCAGTGTAAGAACCTTAGATCAATGAGCCCCCTCGTTTCCTGCTTTATCTCTTTCAGAATACGACAAACGTTCTCGTTTTACTCAGTCACACAGCTTGTGGTGTAAAAGCTGCCTCATTCCTGATGCCCTGTCTCACAGGCAATTGACGTTGGGTGCCTGTAATAAGTGGTATCAGATCAGCTTGAGAAGACTAGCTACTTCTGAGTGTCATCTCATCTGGGAATGACATATACTTAGCTGGGATTGACTGCAATGTGCCATAATCTGTTCACTTGATTGAATGTTATAAGGCTTCAACAATTGTACTTTGTCATTCACAGGGTTCAAAATTCTGTAAAGGCCCCATTGCCTTAATGTGTATCTCTTCTCTTCGCTTTCATTGTTTCGAATTTCTCATTTATGAAGACTTAGCGGGATCCAGCAATAAATCTGGGGATACTCTATTATATAATGCAGTTTGTACAGTTCAGAGAGCTGTAGCATTTTAATGCAGCAAATTGTAGGATCAACTACAAGCCTCAAAGTGTTTGGCATTGGCCTTTTATTGCCTCACCAATCGTTCCTTTTAGAAAAAAAGCAAGTTTCTGATTCACAGTTTGTCCCTCTCACCCTACTTATGTCGACCGATATCATGTTTATTTGGTGGTGCTCCTGTGAAGGCTCTATATAAATGCAGTTTGTTATTACATAGACGTGGATGTTTGGGTTTCGGCACTTGTGCATCCTCTAATGGTGTCAGCAGCTCTTGCCATGAAAGTCTGACGCTGAGGGGAACAGCCTTTCCTGCCTTTACCTACCAATAGTCTCATGGAGCCACAAGTCTAAGTCCAGGAAGGGTCCTTACCTGCCACCTCATTGTATGAAAATGGCATTTCTTCACATTGGAGGGGAGTGAATGCTTTGGAAGTTTATCTTGAGTGAAATAGATGTGAGAATGGTCAGGGTGGACAACTTAAGCCGACCAAAATGGATCTAAGGGGTGATCAAAAGAAAAAGGTCACAAGGTAGGCAGAAGGAAAAGAAATTTTGGAATCCCCGTGTGTAAAACTTATGGTGGTGTAATCACCAAAATGGTAATCCCTTTAAGCTTTATCATTTCTTTGAAATAAAATACTTCCCCGGCGAGATTACATTTCTCAGCTATGACCTCTTATGTCGGTCATAACCAAGACTAAACTCTATATTCCCAACACATTGCTCAGAGATGTGGGATGAAGTCATTTAAAATAATGTTGTTGAAAACAGTGACATGTTTCTGAACAATTTTCATGCTGCCTTCATCAGGACAAATGCAAGAATGCCAAATTTCAAAAGGGTGCAACAATTTATACTACAGAGGAAAATGGGACTGATTTGTTGGCAAGTTAACTCTGATTGGCCAGGTTGTTGCAATGATGACAGTCGCATGTAGCAAGTTGCTGTGATGGTTCCATGGTAACACTTAGGGCAATTAGAGTCAACTGGCCACTCCTACAGCACTCTTTCTCCTATAGTAAAAGGTATTGTAATCATTTGAAGTTTGACATTCTTGCTTTCATTTGTTTTGATGAGTGCAAAACAAAACAAAACTTCAGCAATATGTCCCTCTTTATAGCGCCAACCAACTTCTGTATTGCCAAGTGACTGTGTCCATTGAGAGACAGAAAGTAAGACTTGCTGTTCTGTAGTAGCTTTCATGAGCAGAGGACATCCAGCACACTTAACTGTGGTATCTATTGGATAGATTGTCAAACTGAAGTCCCCTCCACTTTCTCAATTGAATGTAAAAATACCCTGCTTTAATTCAAAGAAGCACAGGGAAGCTCTCAATAGTGATCTGGCCAATACTTATCCTTCACCAGAAAACAGCACTTAGAGTCATAGAGATATAGAAATCTACAGCATTGAAACAAATCCTTCAGTGCATGCAGACCAGATATCCCAGCCCAATCTAGTCCCACCTGCCAACACACGGCCCAAATCCCTCTAAACCCTTCCTATTCATATCCCCATCCAAGTGCCCTTAAAATGTTGCAATTGTACCAGCCTCCACCACTTCGTCTGGCAGCTCATTCCATACACGTACCACCCTCTGCATTAAAAAGTTGCCCCTTAGGTCTCTTTTATATCTTTCCCCTCTCATTCTAAACTTATGCCCTCTAGTTCTGGACTCCCACACCCCAGGGAAAAGACCTTGTCTATTTATCCTATCCATCCACCTCATGATTTTATAAACCTCTATAAGGTCACCCCTCAGCCTCCGATGCTCCAGGGAAAACAGCCCCAGCCTGTTCAGCCTCTCCCTATAGCTCAAATCCTTCAATCCTGGCAACATCCTTGTAAATCTTTTCTGAACCCTTTCAAGTTTCACAATATCTTTCCGAAAGGAAGGAGGCCAGAATTGCATGCAATATTCCAACAGTGGCCTAACCAATTTCCTGTACAGCTGTAACATGACCTCCCAACTCCTGTACTCAATACTCTGACCAATAAAGGAAAGCATACCAAACACCATCTTCACTATCCTATCTACCTGCAACTCCACTTTCAAGGAGCTACGAACATGCATTCCAAGGCCTTTTTGATTAGCAACACTCCCTAGGACCTTACCAATAAGTGTATAAATCCTGCTAAGATTAGCTTTCCCAAAATGCAGCACCTCGCACTTATCTGAATTAAACTCCATCTGCCGCTCCTCAGCCCATTGGCCCATCTGGTCCAGATCCTGTTGTAATCTGAGGTAACCCTCTTCGCTGTCCACTACACCTCTAAGTTTGGTGTCATCTGCAAACTTACTAACTATACCTCTTATGTTCACATCCAAATCATTTATATAAATGATGAAAAGTAGTGGACCCAGCACCAATCCACTCCACTGGTCACAGGCCTCCAGTCTGAAATACAACCCTCCACCACCACCCTCTGTCGTCAGCCTTTGAGCCAGTTCTGTATCCAAATGGCTAGTTCTCCTTCTATTCCATGAGATCTAACCTTGATAACCAGTCTCCCATGGGGAACTTTGTTAAACGCCTTACTGAAGTCCATATAAATCATTTCCACCCCTCTGCCCTCATCAATCCTCATCGTTACTTCTTCAAAAAACTCAATCAAGTTTGTGAGACATGATTTCCCATGCACAAAGCCATGCCGACTATCCCTAATCAGTCCTTGCCTTTCCAAATATATGTATATCCTGCATCCTCAGGATTCCCTCCAACAACTTGCCTACCACCAATGTCAGGCTCACTGGTCTATACTCTCCTGGCTTGTCCTTACCACCCTTCTTAAACCGTAGCACCACATTAGCCAACCTCCAGTCTTCCAGCACCTCACTATGACTATCTATGATACAAATATCTCAGCAAGGGGCCCAGCAATCACTTCCCTAGCTTCCCACAGGGTTCCAGGGTACACCTGATCAGTCCTGGAGATTTATCTACTTTGATGCGTTTCAAGACATCCAGCACTTCCTCCTTTGTAATATGGACATTTTTTTCAAGATGTCACCATCTATTTCCCTACATTCTATGTCTTCTATGTCCTTTTCCACAATAAACACTGACGCAAAATACTACTTCAGTATCTCTCCCATCTTGACAAAAACATAATCACTCTTCATTATTGCATTGTTCTTTGTCAGAGCTTGCTGTGTACAAATGAAGTGCCTAATACCCAACATTGCAAGCACTGGGTTATTTGGTTGTCGAAGGTACAATCACCATAGGGCTGCTGTCTCAGTAGAGAGAAATGACTGGGTCACCTCAGGCAAGGGGAGATGTTGAGAAGGAAAGTCTTTCATGGCAACCTCAGCCGATATGGGAATTGAACCCACGCTGTTAGCATTACATACCAGCCGTCCAAGCTAACAGACTCCTAAGGGTCAGATGCAATTTGGGACATCCTGAAGTTGTGAAATACCCTATGTGCATGCATGTTCCTAATGACCATCTCTGCCTCCCTGAGGTTTTTAAAGCTCCACGATGTCTCTGTGTAAATTCATAAAAAGCATGCAACAGGGGCAACATAAATAATACTATAAGATATAGGGGCAGTAATAGTCCATTCAGCCTGTTCTGCCATTCGATCTTGGCTGATATGTTTGTCAGCCCCATTCTCCTGCTTTCGCCTCCTCACTTTCATCCCCTTACTAATCAAGACCTTATCTATCTCTGTTTTGAATACACTCAACGAATTGGCCTCCACAACCCTCTGTGGCAATGAATTCCATACATTAATCACCCTCTGGCTGAAGAAATTCCTCCTCATCTCAGTTCTAACAGGTCGTCCCTTCACTCTGAGGCTGTGCCCTCGGGTCCTAATCTCTCCACACCCACTGTATCCAGACCTCTCAACATTCTGTGAGTTTCAATCTCCATCAAGTATAGACCCAGAGTCCTCAACCATTCTTCACAAGGCAAGGCCTCCATCCCTCAGAACTAGAATTCCTACAGTGTGGAAACAGGCACCTCAGTCCAACAAGTTCACACTGCCCACTATCCCGCCAGACCCATTACCCTACATTTCTCTGACTAATGCACCTAATCTATACATCCCTGAACACTGTGGAAACTTTAGCATGGCCAATCCACCCTAACCTGCACATCTTTGGACTGTGGAAGGACACACAGGCACAGGGAGAATGTGCAAACTCCACACAGACAGTCACCTGAGGCTGGAATCAAGCCTGGATCCCTGGTGCTGTGAGGCAGCAGTGCTAACCACTGAGTCACCGTGCCACCCCAAAGCATTCTTGTAAATCTCCGGTGGAATTCTCTCCCCTTAAACCCCCCACACACACACCGCCCCCCAACAAAGCTAGCTCATTCTTCTGTAGATATACAGATATAAAGGGAGCTATTCATTACACCTAAAGGAGCTCCACCTAATCTGGGAGGGTTGAAACTGGCATTGGACCCATGGGTAACAAGAGTCTAAGTTCAGCAACTGACACCTTCCACAATGATTTTATAAGTCGTGAATTTCCAAGGTTTTGCTTCACTTGTTTTCAAGATTTGCAAGTGAGAACATCAGTGAGAGTGAGTGTAACGCAATTGCCCCTGTGTTTCTTCCAGTCCTGCACAGGACGGACCTTCTCCACGTGCCTGTGCTGTCTGCTGATTTGTGCTTTTCTCCCCCCGAACAACCCAAACCAATGCCAACCCCCCCCCCCCCCCCCCCTCCCCCACCCCTCACAACCAAGTTACAGCTGTTATTACATTTGCCACCATCAGCTGCATTTGTCTCTCTCAGGTTTAATTTAATGGGGATGTCTCCATGAGCTGACTTCTGACATAGCGGGAAGTAGATGATGCAGAGGAATCACCCTGTTAGTAATGAGGAAAGCAAATAGCTCTCTGCCTCATCATATGTAACTGGGCACAATATTTGATGGAAGAAGCAAATATGTTCTAACTTTTAAGAATTTGATCATATAAAATCCATACATGTGTGCCCAGGGTTTGAGAGTGTTCCAGGTACTCTCAATCAATGAAATAACTCACCGTTTTCTGATTAATTATAGATAGGCTTTATCATAGAGGAACAGCTTTGTACCAGATAAGTGCAGTATATATGACTTGCAGTGTCTATTCACAGCACATTAAAACACAGTCGCAGCTTCTCCACTGGGCAAAAGCCTGTTTTAAGGCTCTGTCTCAACAAGTTAAAAATGTCCACATGGAAGGTTTGTCTTTGCCGTGCATTCCAAAGATTAGTTTCAGAGAATCTCATGGCACAAAGATTGCTCTGCCCATTTGGCCTGTGATGGTTCTTTGAAAGAGCACTCGAATTAGTCACACTCCTCTCAACTGTTTCCCCGTAGTCCTGCAGCTTTTCCCTTTCAAGTATTCCTTTTGAAGATTACTGCTCAATCTGCATTCACCACCCTTTCATGCCACGCATCCCAGCTCAAAGAAACTCAAGGGAAAAAAAATCTCATCTTCCCTCTGGACACTTTTCTGACAGTTACCTTAAAATGGTGCCAACCCTTCTGCCAACTGAAAAAAGCTTAACCCTACCTGCTCCCTATTTATTCTTTCATGGGATTGGGAAACATTGGTGAGGCTGGCATTTGTTGCTCGCCCTTATTTGTTGGTGAACTAAGTGGCTCGTTACAGGCATATTCAAAGGGCAGTGAGAAGTCAGCCAGATTGCTATGGGTCTGGAGTCACATATAGACCAGATCAGATAAGGAGAGCAGATATCCTTCCCTAAGCAACATTCCTGAACCAGATGGGTTTTGCAACAATTGCTAACAGTTTTACGATGAGACTAGCTTTTAGTTCAAGCTTTTCCTTATTCATTCACAAGATGAGAGCGCCACTGGTTGGGCCAACATTCATTGCCCATGACCTGCATGGCGGCTCAATGGTTAGCACTGCTAGCTCACAGCACCAGGAACCCAGGTTCAATTCCTTCCTTGGGTGACTGTCTGGCACATTCTTGTGTCTGAATGGGTTTCCTTCGGGTACTCCGGTTTCCTCCCACAATCCAAAGAAATGCAGGTCGGGTGAATTGGTCATGCTAAATTGCCCATTGTGCTTGGTGCATAAGTCGGGGATAAATATAGGGTAGGGGAATGGGTCTGGGTGGGTTACTGTTTGGAGGGTCAATGTGGACCTGTTGGATCAAAGGGCCTGTTTCCACACTGAAGGGAATCTAATCTAATTGCCCAGGGGCAGTTAAGAGTCAACCACATTGCTGTGGGTCTGAAGTCACATGTAGGCCAGACCAGGTAAGGATGGCAATTTCCTTCCCTAAAGGACATTAGTGAACCAGGTGGGTTTTTCCTGCCAATTGACACATGGTCATCATTAATTCATGATATTGTTTCTTCTTATTGAATTCAATTTCCACCATCTGCCATGGTGGGAGTCAAACCTAGGCCCCTGGAACATTACCTGGGTCTCTGGATTATTGAAGTGAATTGAATTTATTGTCACGTGTACCGAGGCACAGTGAAAAGCTTTGGATTAACAGTCCAGTGATGATACCATCTGGCCATCACCTCCCTGTTTGTTGTGTCTTCATTAATTTTCAACAGCTGTTGGGGTGGGATTTGAACAAAGTCTCCAGGATTGGCTCTTGGCAACAATCTCCTCCATCCTCACAGCCCTTCCTAATTTTGAACATCTCCATGAATTCTCCCTTCAGTTTCATTCCCTTAAGGAGAACTATCCCAGATTCTCCAAGCTTTCCAAGTCTCTGGTGGATCTCTCAAAAGAATGGGAAACCTTGTAAAAGGATTGGTATTTAATGCAGGCAGTGGGGAACTCTCCAGTACTTGGATCTCCTGAGGTTGTGCTATATTAATGCAAGTCTTTTTCTCAATACCGGTCACACCCTGATGAGGTCATTGACAAAAGAAGGGATGGAAACATGAGGAGAAACCTTCGCACAGTGGCAGGTTCGATTGAGGTATTCCAAAAGGGAATTGGATTATTCTCTTTAAAAAGAAGAATATGCAGGGTTGCAGGGTGGCACTTTTTAAGAGATCCAGCACAGTTACACCTTGGAGAATAACCTCCTCTGTGTTGTAATAATTTAGTCTCACAAGGGGACCAATTTTACACAAAGCTCTTGCTTATCACTTGCAGTCTACAATTGTTCAGGCAGGACCATTGTTGCAATTGGTGATGTCCTGCAGTACAGTGAAATCATACTCCTGTCTCTGAAGCAGAGGTCTTGGATTCCAGTCTCATATAAGCTAGCCCAGTACTGCATGAAGGGAGCGACTGTCTTTCAGGTGGGAAGGTGAAACAAGCCCTTGACAGCTCTTTCACTTGGATACAAAGGATCTACTTGAAGCGGGACCATGGCTAATTGTCCCCCAGAGATAAGCCATGGTTTATTACCTCAACCAATAGCATTTGAAAAACATCATCTAGCCCATTCATTATCATGGTACTGCTTGTGGGAACTTGAGGCATGCAAATAAATTGCTTCACTTCCTATTTTACAACAGAGATTACAATTCAATAAGGGCTTAATTGATTGCTTTGGGACATCCAGAAGTCTTGAAAGGTGCTGTATAAATGCAGATTCTTTCTCCCTATTTGTTTCCAACATAGTTGGATATCAGCAATGGTAATCTTCATGCTTGAATTCGTTTCAACTTGCGCAATATACAATTTAAACAAATAAAATCACAGCTTAATTTGCTATGTGCACATATATAGAAATAGGTATTTATGTCAATTGTATGCACCATATCTCAAATAATCCATGTGCTACTTAACATCCGAACTGGTTTTTACCAATTTTCATACTGTCATTGCCAGTTGTTTTGGGTGACTAACCTCGCAGTGTGATTATTGTTGTAGTACCAAGTGCCTTACAACCTCCCTTCCTGAGGATGGGTCGATTCAGTACTCGCATCCAATTTCATGCACAATTAATTTTCTGGCTCACTCATGTTCAGTGTCACAAATAATTCAGTGTTTTTTTAATCATTTTACCTCTCATTGCTGCTTCATAACAGTAGGATGGGGAATCTCTGCAGTCATGAAAGATAATCTGGCTTTTAAGAAAATGGAGTGTACAACATGCGGTGATCTAATGTGTCTTTGGGAGCTTAGAATCATTAGTTATTTGTTATTGACTGCACTGGGAATATATCTTAAAAGTTTAATTAATCTAGTTTACTGTAAAGAGGTTTGTATAATTACTTATTGTCAATCCTTTGGTAGAACTCTAATCCGAATCAGAAGATTGACAGTTTGAGTTCCATGTCAGGGAACTTGGTACAAATCTAGCCGGACAATTCCAAGGGAATACTGAGAGAGTGTTGCACTGTCAGAGGTGCCATCTTTCAGAGCAGTTATTTCAAAGAGGAGCAGGGGAATTCTATTCAATGTCCTGGGCAATATTTAGTCCTCAGCCAGAAGCACTAACAGAAAATGATTGTGCCCTCATCACTTGGCTGCTTCTGGGATCTTGCCATTCACAAATTAGTTGCCGTATTTTCCACCTCACACCACTGAGAACACTTGTAAAATTCCTTGGTAGCCTGTGAACTGTCGGCCCTTGAACTGTGGATTATTTGGAATTTTGATTAAGTTTACACTGAGAGATTTACATACATGCATTTGCATAAAATATCATTTTTATAATTTAGGTTTTAAAATAGTGGTATGTGGGATTAATCACCTTTCAGAATGGTTTTTAGAAATAACAAAATAGCAGACTAGCCTAGTGTACTTTGGGTTAGAAGCAGAGACACTTCTGGATGGTTAATGGAAGAATGTTTTTATTTTGGTGATTTATGAAAGGTGGAGTAAATATTGATGGTTCTTCACTTGCTTTCAGTTCAGTATAGTTACTGGTCATCTTTAACTTAGAAAAAAAATAGACTGAAAGCATTTAGGACAGTTCAGAGAACACCTGACTGGCATCAGAAGCAAATATAACCCCTCCCTTATGATTTTGTCCCTTTAAGAGTAGTAAAGAAATAATGTACTTCAGTAGAAAGTTTAGCTTATGTGACTTCTGAACCAAGAGTGTTTGGTTAGAAATCTTCAAGTTATTAGAAGCTGAGAAAATTTAAGCTCTTGACTTTCTGAAATTTATAAAAGAAGACTTCAGAGTTCACAGGAAAGAACTTGGAGGCATCCGTTAAGACAAATTAAGGTGTAATTTCTCTGAATTTGCATCACTAAAAGTAATGTAGATGAACAGACTGAAATTTGTTTTGCTGGCTATCAAATTTGTCAAACCCATGTTCCATATTTAAGTAGCAAAGTTTGTCTTTATTTAGAACATAGAACACAGAACAGTACAATATAGAAACAGACCCTTCAGCCCACCATCTCTGCACTGACAATAATGCTATTCTAAACTAATCTCACCTGCCTGCACATGGTCTGTATCCCTCTGTTCCTTGACTGTTCATGTGTTTGTATATATTCCTATCTGATTCTACCAGCTCCCCTGACAGCATGTTCCAGGCACATACCACCCTCTGTGTAAAAGACATGCCTTGCACATCTCCTTTAAACGTCCCCCTCTCACCTGAAACCTACGCCCCTTAGTATTTGACATTTCCACCCTGGGAGAAAGATTCTGACTATCTGCTCTACCTACGCCTCTCACAATTTTATATACTTCTTTCAGGTTGCTCCTCAGCTGTAGTGAAAACAATCCAAGCTTGTCCAACCTCTCCTTACAGTTAATAGGCTCCAATCAAGGCAACATCCTTGTACAACTCTTTTGCACCGTCTCCAAAGCCTTCCCACCCTGATGGGCAATCAGAATGACACACAATGCACCAAATGTGGCCTAATCAACGAAAAACCTTATTTTTGTTTTTGTCTTTTGTGTAATAAAAATCTATTCTGTTGTTAATGAGCATTTGTGGCATTGTTTGACTGTGGTTCAATGAATGACTAGGCAAAAGTGAGGACTGCAGATGCTGGAAACCAGAGAAGGTAGCAAAGAGTACAATAGGTGAATGGGGGCGGGGCTGGAGGTGATAGGTCAGAGGTCAGAGATAGGTCATTTATCTCTCCACCCTGGAGGCTTCCTGCCTCTATTCCTGATGAAGGGCTTTTGCCCGAAATGTCGATTTTTCTGCTCCTCAGATGCTGCTGACATGCTGTGCTTTTCCAGCACCACTCTGATCCAAAACCCTGATCAATGAATGACACCATGTTAGATCAAATAACCAGACAACTTAGCAAGTCAGATATAATTATGGAACCTGACTTGTCCCACAGTACCATCAGCATCCCTGATGAAGGACTTTTGCCCGAAACGTCGATTCTCCTGCTCCACGGATGCTGACTGACCTGCTGTGCTTTTCCAGCTCCACACTCTCAACTCTAATCTCCAGCCCCCACTTTCTCCTCAGTACCATCAACTGGGATCATAACAGTTAGCAAATAAATGAATGTAGAGATAAAAGTAGCATTTTGTGAGTGAGATGCTTAAAGTACTTGCTCAGCATTTAGAAAAGGAGGATGAAAGCCTGCGACTAAGATATCGCTGCTAAAACTGACTAAGACTCAGCTAGAAATGAAAAGAAAGAAAGAGAAAGTAGGAGGCATGAGTTAAAAGAAAAAGATAAAGGAAGTGCAATGTGAAGAGAGGAGAAAGTAAAGAAAAGTAGAAAAGGTAGTGAAAGATAAGAAAAGAGAATTCAAAATGAGAAGGCTTCATTTTGGGAGTGAGAGATAAAAACTAAGAAAATGGAATTCCGAAAATTTGATCGGCAAAGAGAAAGAAATCAGACAATACAAATTTTAGAGAAAAAAAAACTTAGAATAATGTAAGACGAAGAGCTGGCAGATCAGAGGAATGATCTGATTTGTATAAGGATTCAGATTGAACTGAGGAGTGTGGAACAACCTGAGGAAGTGAAAGAAACTGTGATGCTGGAACATTCTCAATTGTTTCGTGTGTGTGGGGGGGGGGGGTGGGGGTGTGTGTGTGTGTGGGGGGGGGGGGGAGGGAAGTGTGTGTGGGGGGGGGAGGGAAGTGTGTATGTGGGGGGGAAGGAAGTGTGTGTGTGTGTGGGAGGGTGTGTGTGTGTGTGTGTGTGTGGGGGGGGGGGGGAAGTGTGTGTGTGTGTGAGAGAGAGAGAGAGACTAGATCTCATGCCTATAGAATTAGACAAGAAGTCAACGACTGTATGAAAACAGGAAATTCTGTTTCCTGGCACAATTTTCAAAATTTTAAACAAGGATAAATGAAAAGAGAATGAGGCTGACATGGTTACCTACTTTAATAACAACGTAACAAATCAATCAAAGATCGAATTCGAGCCAACATTGGGGTGTTCTTATTTAAAAGCCAAAGTGCTAATGTGGAAATAGGGACTATCTCAAATGCCAGCTGATGAAAAATGAGCAGTGCCCATAAAGCGATGGTCCTATCTGAATATTGTTATGGACTAGGCCAGACCACTCAAAACATTCTTAAGCATGCAGCCCAGACCATAACATTGCAATTTGTTTTGGTAAATGTACAGTGAAAATTACCCAGAGTAAGTTAGCTAGGTTGACTACCAGGTTAAAACCAGATAAAAATTTATTCACAAAATTACACAATGAAACACAAAGAACAGAATAAAGAACCCCTACAGAACTCGCTCTATCCAAACTAGACTTAGTTATGCTGTTCCGAATACACACAACAGTCCCAATAAGCAAACCTCCTTAGAAACCAGTGTAAATGAAAGGAACAGATGCTTACAGGTTGAAGGTAGAAGGGCAGAGAGAGAAAGAGAGATAGAGAGTTTGTTTCCACACAGCTCACTGTTGAACTCACAACTAGTTCTGATCTGAACTGAACTGCTTAGTTCCAGCCCCACCCCAGGTTCTAGCTTCAATCTCTGCTGTATGTTCACCATTCCCCCAAATCTCCCCCTCACTGATGACAAATGTTTAGCCATCAGCAAAGGCCCCACCTTCATCCCTCTATGCTCCCAGATTAATGAGTTTGACGCGCATCGTGACCTTGAACGTTTCTTACACCACCTCCGCCTCTGATTCCCACCCACCCACCGGGGACTCCTTCTCACGCCTCCAACACACCCCATTCACCTTGACACCCGTGCCAACATGTTACCCGCCCTTGACCTCTTCATTTCAAATTGCTGCCATGGCATCAACCACCTCAACTTGTCCACCGCCCTCACCCACTCCAACTTCCCACTCTCATAACACGGAGCTCTCCATTCCTTCTGCTCCAACCTCAGCCTCATCATCAAACCCTCAGACAAGGGGGCGTGTAGTAGTTTGGCGCACCATCTTCTACACCGCTGAAGACCGCTGACACCTCCTCCTACTGGCCCCTCAACCACGACCTCACCTCCTATCACCAAACCATCCTCTCCCAGACCATAAACAACCTCATTGTCTCTGGGGATCTCCCATACACAGCCTCCGTCCACATTGTCCGTGAACCCCGCACCGCCCAATTTTACCTCCTACCAAAGATTCACAAACCCGACATCCCCAGTCGACCCATTGTCTCAGCCTGCGCCTTTCCCAGTGAACCCATCTCTTCCTACCTTGAAATCATCCCGTCCCCCTTAATCCAGGAACTCCCTACCTACATTCGTGACACCACCCACGCCCTTCACCTCCTCCAAGATTTTTGTTTCCGTGGCCCCTAACTCCTCATCTTTACCATGGACAACCAATCGCTGTACACATCGATTCGCCATGACAAAGGCCTCTAAGACCTCCGTTTCTTCCTCTCACGCTGCCTCAACCAATACCCTTCCACTGACACCCTCATCCACCTGGCTGAACTGGTCCTCACCCTCAACAACCTCTTCTTCCCATCCTCCCACTTCCTCAAAACCAATGGGGTAGGCATGGACACCCGCATGAGACCCAGTCATGCCTGCCTCTTTGTCAGGTACATGGAACAGTCCATCTTCCACAGTTACATCGGCACCACATCCCCACCTGTTCTTCCGCTACATCGATGACTGTATCAGCACCACCTCATGCTCCCACAAGGAGGTTGAACAGTTCATAAACTTTACCAACACCTTCCACCCTCAAGTAAAATAATTCCTGATGAAGCGCTTATATCCGAAAGGTCGATTCTTCTACTCCTCAGAAGCTGCCTGACCTGCTGTACCTTTCCAGTGACATACTCTCAACTCTGATCTCCAGCATCTGCAGTCCTCACTTTCTCCTGCTCAGCTAGAGAGCTGATCATTCCCCTTTCATTATACAGGTCACTTCTAAAACATGACCATTTTGGCCTGGAGTCTCATCTGTTTGCATATAAACAAAAAGGCTTCTCAACCAAACCAGACTAATCAGCACTGAGAGTGATTTATGATCCCCTCTGAAAAAATCCAAGGACATAGTATCCTGGAGAAAAGGCACAGCTTTTAGAAAAAAAGAAACCTGCTTTGTGACACCGCCCCCTTAAAAAAATACTGAACCATCAATACCAAAGGCTTCATTTTTAAAACCCTTCACAAGCCCGGTTAGTAGTCTAAACACACACGTACACTATACTAACTATGAACATGCAAACATGCACAACCACATGCAAATTCAGGCCATGGTACACTCGCCACTGAACACCTCCGTATCTCATTTGAGTCTCGATAACGCATCGGTAATCGTGTTTTCGTGACCTGCCACATGCACAATTGTCAAATTGAATGGTGCAGCAACAAGCTTCATCTAAACAGTCTGGCACTTTAGTCCTTAACTTTTTCTGCAAATATTAATGGGTTGTGATCAGTGTGTACAATTGTCTCAGATGCGTTGCTTGTAATATAAACACTGAAATGTTGTAATGCCAACACCAAGTTTAAAGTCTTTTTCTCCACCATTGAATATTTCTGTTCAACTTCCTGGAAAAATGCCCAATGGGTCTTTCTAAACCCTCATCATCCTCCTGCAGGAGCACTGCACTGACACCCACATCACTGGCATCAATAGCAAACTTGTGTAATCCGGTGTGGCTAATACTGGGGCAGTGGTTAACACAATTTTTAAGCTTTAAAATGCCTTTTGACAGTCCACTGTACATTGAAACTTCTTGCCCTTTTTTAACAATTCGGTGAGTGGATCAGCCTCACTGCTAAAGTTTGGCACAAACTTACAATAAAATCCATTCAATCCCAGGAACTGTAGTCTTCCTTTTTTTGTCAATGGTGTGGGAAATTCCCCAATTACTTTTATTTTCACATCCTGTGGGGCCATTTGACCATGTCCAATAACATGGCCCAGGAAGGTGACTTGGGCTTTGGCAAATTCACTTTTAACCACGTTTATCACCAAGCCTGCCTTCCAAAGTCCATCAAATAAGTCCAATTAATGCTGTAAATGTTCCTTCCATGAGTGACTAAAAATCACCAGGACATCAACGTAAATAGCACAATTGGGTAATCCAGCAATGACCTTATTAGTCAGTCTCTGAAATGTGGCTGGAGCGTTTTTCATACAAATGGCATGGCTTTGAACTGATATAGTCCATTTGGTGTTACAAAAGCCGAAATTGCCTTTGCTCTCTCTGACAGAGGTACTTGCCTGTAGCCTCTGAGCAAGTACAACTTTGAAATGCAAGTTGCTTGTCTCACTTTTCTGACACAGTCCTCCAACCATGGAATTGGATATGCACCTGTCTTTGTAACAGTGTTGACTTTGCAATAGTCCACACATAACCATTGGGTACCAAATGGCTTTGGCACCATGACTATGGGTGAGCTCCAGTCACTGTAATTCACTTTGATTATGCCATCTTGGAGCTCTATCTCCTTCTGAACCTATGCCAACTTTAGAGGGTTAAGCCTATAAGGATCTTGCTTAATTGGAACAGCATCTCCTACATCTACATCATGCACAATTAAGTTAGTACTTCCCAGTTTATTTCCATTTATCTCCCCGTGTGATAGTAAAAAAATCTTTCAGGTCATGTCAATTTTCATGTGGAAAGTAACTCAATAATTTATCCCAATTTTTGACAATTTCCTCATTGTCTAATTTGATTTGAGGAATGTCCAATTCAGAATCCTCTGAGCTTGGTTCCTCCCTCTGTGCTGTAATCATTAACACCTTCTCCTCTTGCTTTACTTCCCTATCAAAATACCTTTTGAGCATATTCACATGACACACTCTGTGGGATTTCTTCCTGTCTGGAGTCCTTATCAAGTAGTTCACCTCACTCATGTTTTTCTCACTTTGATAAGGTCCACTAAACCTTGCTTTTAAAGGCTCACCTGTAACTGGAAGTAACACCAATACCTGATCCCCAATTGCAACATTGTGATTTCTTATCCACTTCCTGTTTCATTGTATGGTGTGATATTTTTAAATGCTGTCTAGCCAACTCTCCCACTCTATTTAATCATTCTCTAAAATGTGTCACAGTCCAAATGGGTGGTCTCTGAATTCTAACTTATTAATTTCTCCATAATCAATTTTAACAGTCCTCTTACTTGATGCCTAAAAATTAATTCAAATTGACTGAATTTGGTGGATTCATTTGGTGCATCCCTGATCGCAAAAAGTACAAACGGAACTCCCTTATCCCAATCATCTGGATAATCCTGACCATAAGCCCTCAGCATGGTCTTCAGTGTTTGATACCATCTCTCTGGCGTTCCTGTGATTCTGAATGGCACACAGTAGATTTGAATTGCCTTATTCCCAAGTTATCCATAACCTCCTTGAATAGTTTGGATGTGAAGTTTGATCCTTGAACTGACTGCATCTCTATTGGGAGTACGTATCTAGTAAAATAATTAAGTAATTCTTCTCCAACCCTTTTAGCTGTGATGTTGCACAGGATTGCCTCTGGAAATCTAGTCGACATATCCATTATTGTTAATAAATACTTATACCCACTTTCTGTTTGAGGCAATCAATCAAGACTCTTGTGAAAGGTTACTCAAATGCTGGAATAGGTATTAAAGGTGCTGGTTTTATTTCTAGCTGTGGTTTTCTGATTAGCTGACATGAATGACATATTTGGCAAAATTCAACTGTGTAGTCCAGGCCAGTAAAAATGTCTTTGTATCTTAGCCTGTGTTTTCCTCACCCCTAAATGACCTCCAAGTGGTAGCTCATGAACAACTCATAGCCCTTCTGGCAAAACAATTTGATGAATCTCTGCCCATTTCTCTTCTGCTTGAATGTGTAATGGTCTCCATTTCCCCATTAAGACATCATTTGTTAAGTAATAACACACAAAGATGCATTCATTTTCCTTCTCTGTAAATGCCTTTTGATATAACTGTTTTAACTTCTCATCTTTCTGCTGCAATTCAATCAGCTTAGCAGAGCTAAAGATACTTGCATGTTTACCTATTTGCTCCTTCTCTATTCCACTTATCTAATCAAAAAAGGTCTCAGATAATGCTATGTCAGCTTGTTGTGGTTCTGTTCGCTGAGCTGGGAATTTGTGTTGCAGACGTTTCATCCCCTGTCTAGGTGACACCCTCAGTGCTTGGGAGCCTCCTGTGAAGCGCTTCTATGATCTTTCCTCCGGCATTTGTAGTGATTTGAATCTGCCACTTCCAGTTGTCAGATCCAGCTGTCCGCTGCTGTGGTCGGTATATTGGGTCCAGGTCGATGTGCTTATTGATTGAATCTGTGGCTGAGTGCCATGCCTCTAGGAATTCCCTGGCTGTTCTCTGTTTGGCTTGTCCTATAATAGTGGTGTTGTCCGAGTCGAATTCATGTTGCTTGTTATCTGCGTGTGTGGCTACTAAGGATAGCTGGTCGTGTCGTTTCGTGGCTAGTTGGTGTTCATGGATGCGGATCGTTAGCTGTCTTCCTGTTTGTCCTATGTAGTGTTTTGTGCAGTCCTTGCATGGGATTTTGTACACTACATTGGTTTTGCTCATTCTGGGTATTGGGTCCTTTGTTCTGGTGAGTTGTTGTCTGAGAGTGGCTGTTGGTTTGTGTGCTGTTATGAGTCCTAATGGTCGCAGTAGTCTGGCTGTCAGTTCGGAAATGCTCTTGATGTATGGTAGTGTGGCTAGTCCTTTGGGTTGTGGCATGTCCTCATTCCGTTGTCTTTCCCTTAGGCATCTGTTGATGAAATTGCACGGGTATCCGTTTTTGGCGAATACATTGTATAGGTGTTCTTCTTCCTCTTTTTGCAGTTCTGGTGTACTGCAGTGTGTTGTGACTCTTTTGAATAGTGTCTTGATGCAACTTCTTTTGTGTGTGTTGGGGTGGTTGCTTTCGTAGTTTAGGACTTGGTCTGTGTGTGTGGCTTTCCTGTATACCTTTATGGTGAATTCTCCGTTCGGTGTTCTCTGTACCATCACGTTTAGGAATGGGAGTTGGTTGTCCTTTTCTTCCTCTCTAGTGGAAGCTATGTCAGCTTCCTTATCTGTACATTTTAATCTCTTCTGCTGCAACTTGTGCCTCTGTGATCTTGTGATCATGCAATCAGGGAAAATTCCTGGATAAATATTCTTCATTTCTTCAGTTGCCTGCACCTCCACTGACTTTTCAACTAGAGTATGCAGCACACCTACTGTGAATCAGCTATATCATTTGCAAGGACAAATTGTATTCCTGGAGCTGAGAGTTTATCCAGTACCCTGACCACAAATTCTCCGCTCTTCTCTGGACTCTCTAGCCTCACTTTTCATAATTGAGCACTTTTTGTCTCACAATGAATTCCTGTTACCAGTACCTTTTCTAACAATGGCCCTTCAGGAGCACATATCTCCTCATCCTTCAGCATCACAGACAAGAGGATCCTGTGTCCCTTAATATTGTAACCTCTTCACCTGCTACTCCTGGCCTATGTGAATACACTTTACCCTTGAATGTGTATTTTTTAAGCAGATCTGGCACTTCCTCCTTAACCAACCTCTGATCATCTTGTATACTCTGAGGCAGTTGTCTGACTTCCCTTGTGCTTTTTGTTACGGCCCAACAAAACTTCCAGACTTGTCTGGTTTTCTTATATCTGGCTTTCTCCTAGCCCACCAACACTGTGATTTTGTGTGGCCCACAATTTATTTTTCATTTTATTACAATGAAAACACCGGAGCTTTTCAAATATTTTGTCACCCTCAGGGGTTGCTTTTTTACCCTGTGGTAAATGATCCTTATGATCTTCACTGAGATCTACCATTCCCTTTCCAGGTGAGGATTTCTCTTTGCCCCAATTTCTATCCCTCATGGACTGAAATTGATTCTGGAACCCAAACCTGCAGGCAGTGGAGGGATCCCCTGTGGCCATGCCCCTCAACAGTAAGTATACCGTTTTGGATACTGTTGCCAGGGGAAAGCAGTGGGGCACAGGGCTGACACAGAGTCTGTCCCTGCTGCTCAGAAGGGAAGGGGGAAGAGGAGCAGAGCAGTAGTCATTGGGGACTCCATAGTTAGGGGGACAGATAGGAGGTTCTGTAGGAATGAAAGACTTACAGTTGGTGTGTTGCCTCCCAGATGCCAGGGTCCGTGATGTCTCTGATTGTGTGTTTGGGATCCTTAAGGGGGAGGGGGAGCAGCCCCAAGTTGTGGTCCACATAGGCACCAATGACATAGGTAGGAAGAGAGATGGGGATTTAAGGCATAAATTCAGGGAGCTAGGATGGAAGCTTAGAGCTAGGACAAACAGAGTTGTTGTCTCTGGTTAGTTGCCTGTACCACGTGCTAGTGAGACAAGGAATAGGGAGAGAGAGGAGTTGAACACGTGGCTACAGGGATGGTGCAGGAGGGAGGGTTTTGGATTCTTGGATAATTGGGGCTCTTTCTGAGGTAGGTGGGACCTCTACAAACAGGATGGTCTTCATCTGAACCAGAGGGGTACCAATATCCTGAGGGGTATACGGTATTGGGGTGGGTTTAAACCTAATACAGCAGGTGGATGGGAACCAAAATTGTAGTTCGAGTATAGAAAAGGTTGAGAGTAGGGAGGCCCAACATCAAGTTTCAGAGATGCAAGATGGCACCGGCAGGCAAGAAGTTGGTTTCAATGCCAAGAGCATCCAGAATAAGGTGGGTATACTTGCAGCATGGGTTGGTACCTGGGACTTGGATGTTGTAGCCATTACGGAGACATGGATAGAGCAGGGACAGGAATGGTTGTTGCAGATTCCAGGATTTAGATGTTTCAGTAAGAACAGAGAAGATGGTAAAAGAGGGGGAGGTTTGGCATTGGTGGTCAGGGACAGTATTGCAGTTGCAGAAAGGATGTTTGGGGACTCGTCAACTGAGGTAAGAAACAGGAAAGGAGAGGTCACCCTGTTGGGAGTTTTCTATAGGCCTCCGAATAGTTCCAGAGATGTAGAGGAAAGAATAGTAAAGATGATTCTCAATAGGAGTGAGAGAGACATGGTAGTTGTCATGGGGGACTTCAACTTTCCAAATATTGACTGAGAACACTATTGTATGAGTACTGCAGATGGGTCAGTTTTTGTCTAGTGTGTGCAGGAGGGCTTCCTGACACAGTATGTAGACAGGCCTACAAGGGGCGACACTACATTAGATTTGGTACTGGGTAATGATCCCGGCCAGGTGTTAGACTTGGAAGTAGATGTGCACTTTGGTGATAGTGATCACAATTTTGTTATGTTTACTTTAGTGATAGAAAGGGATAGGTGTATACCACTGGGCAAGAGTTACAGCTGAGGGAAAGGCAATTATGATGTGATTAGACAAGATTTAGGAAGCATAGGATGGGGAAGGAAACTGCAGGGGATGGGCACATTAGAAATGTGAAGCTTATTCAAGGAAAAGTTGCTGTGTGTCCTAGATAAGTATGTACCTGTCAGGGAGGGAGGAGCCTGTAGAGCGCGGGAGCCGTGGTTTACGAAGGAAATGGAATCTCTGGTCAAGAGAAAGAAGAAGGCTTATGTTAGGTTGAGATGTGGAAGGCTCAGTTAGGGTGCTTGAGGTTTACAAGGTAGCCAAGAAGGACCTAAAGAGAAAGCTCAGAAGAGCCAGGAGGAGACATGAGAAGTTGTTGGTGGATAGGATCAGGGTAAACCTTAAAGCTTTCTATAGGTATTTAAGGGATAAAAGAATGATGAGAGTAAGATTAGAGCCAATCAAGGATAGTAGTGGGAAGTTGTGCGTGGAGTCAGAGGAGATAGGGGAAGCACTAAATGAATATTTTTCGACAGTATTCACTCTAGAAAACGACAATGTTGTCGAGGAGAATACTGAGATACAGGCTACTAGACGAGGTGTGATTGAGGTTCACAAGGAAGAGGTATTAGAAATCCTGCAGAGTGTGAAAATAGATAAGTCCCCTGGGCCGAATGGGATTTATCCTAGGATCCTCTGGGAAGCCAGGGAGGAGATTGCGGAGCCTTTGGCATGGATCTTTAAATCGTCATTGTCTACAGGAATAGTGCCAGAAGACTGGAGGATAGCAAATGTGGTTCCCCTGTTCAAGGAGGAGAGTAGAGGCAACCTTGGTAAGTATAGACCAGTGAGAGCCTTACTTCAGTTGTTGGTAAAGTGTTGGAAAAGGTTATAAGAGATAGGATTTGTAATCATCTAGAAAAGAATAATTTTATTAGGCATAGTCAGCACAGTTTTGTGAAGGATAGGTCGTGCCTCACAAACCTTATTGAGTTCTTTGAGAAGGTGACCAAACAGGTAAATGAGAGTAAACCTGTTGATGTGGTGTATATGGATTTTAGCAAGGTGTTCGATAAGGCTTCCCACAGTAGGCTATTGTACAAAATGTGGAGGAATAGACTTGTAGGAGATATAGCAGTTTGGATCAGTAATTGGCTTGTTGAAAGAAAACAGAGGGTGGTGGTTGATGGGAAATGTTCATCCTGGAGTCCAGTTACTAGTGGTGTACCGCAAGGGTCGGTGTTGGGTCCACTGCTATTCGTCATTTTTATAAATGACCTGGAAGAGGGCGTAGAAGGGTGGGTTAGTAAATTTGTAGACTGCACTAAGGTCGGTGGAGTTGTGGATAGTGAGGAAGGATATTGTAGGTTACAGAGAGACATAGATAAACTGCAGAGCTGGGTTGAGAGGTGGCAAGTGGAGTTTAATGTGGACAAGTGCGAGGTGATTCACTTTGGTCGGAGTAACCGGAATGCAAAGTACTGGGCTAATGGTAAGATTCTTGGTAGTGTAGATGAGCAGAGAGATCTCGGTGTCCAGGTACACAGATCTTTGAAAGTTGCCACCCAGGTTGACAGGATTGTTAAGAAGGAGAAAGTGAGGTCTGCAGATGCTGGAGATCAAAGTTGAAACTTTATTGCTGGAACAGCACAGCAGGTCAGGCAGCATCCAGGGAACAGGAGATTCGTCGAATCTCCTGTTCCCTGGATGCTGCCTGACCTGCTGTGCTGTTCCAGCAATAAAGGATTGTTAAGAAGGCATACAGTGTTTTAGCTTTTATTAATAGAGGGATCGAGTTCTGAAACCATGAGGTTATGCTGCAGCTGTACAAAACTCTGATGTAGCTGCACTTAGAGTATTGTGTACAGTTCTGGTCACCACATTATAAGGAGGATGTGGAAGCTTTGGAAAGGGTTCAGAGGAAATTTACTAGGATGTTGCCTGGTATGGAGGGAAGGTCTTACCAGGAAAGGCTGAGAGACTTGAGGCTGTTTTCTTTAGAGAGAAGACGGTTGAGAGGTGACTTAATAGAGACATATAAGATAATCAGAGGGTTAGATAGGGTGGACAGGGAGAGCCTTTTTCCAAGTATGGGGACAGCGAGCATGAGGGGGCATAGCTTTAAATTGAGGGGTGATAGATATAGGACAGATGTCAGAGGTAGTTTCTTTACTCAGAGTCGTAAGGATATGGAATGTTTTGCCTGCAACGGTAGTAGATTCGCCAACTTTAAGTACACTTAAGTCATCATTGGACAAACATATGGACGTACATGGAATAGTGTAGGTTAGATGGGCTTCAGATTGGTATGACAGGTCGGCGCAACATCGAGGGCCGAAGGGCCTGTACTGCGCTGTAATGTTCTATGGTTTATGGACCAGCTCATAATCACCAGCCATTTCAGCTGCTAACCTTGCCATTTTAACTCTCAGCTCTCCCAGTTTGCATACTTCCTCACTAAGCCTACCCTCAGTCTTTATCTCCAACTTTTTAAGCTGAGTTTTTGAACTTAAAAGCTCTCTCTTTTGCTTTCTTTTCTGCTGCCCTCACATTTTTCTCTGTTCTGCTGCTCTCTCTTTCCCTCCCTTCTGCTTTCAATACTAACTCAAACTGTTTCATTTCTGCTGCCCTTTCCTTATCTCTCGCCTCTAACTCAAGCTGCTTCATTTGCAATTGAATTTTTGCCATCTTTATAGATTCTAATGGTTTCTCCAGTAAGTTTAAATGCTGAGCTACTGCTGTAATTACAGAGAACAGCGCAGTACAGGCCCTTCGGCCCTCGATGTTGCGCCGATCCAAGCCCACCTCACCTACACTAGCCCACTATCCTCCATATGCCTATCCAATGCCCGCTTAAATGCCCATAATGAGGGAGAGTCCACCACTGCTACTGGCAGGGCATTCCATGAACTCACGACTCGCTGAGTAAAGAACCTACCCCTAACATCTGTCCTATACCTACCCCCCCTTAATTTAAAGCTATGCCCCCTTGTAATAGCTGACTCCATACGTGGAAAAAGATTCTCACTGTCAACCCTATCTAAACCCCTAATCATCTTGTATACCTCTATCGAGTCACCCCTAAACCTTCTTTTCTCCAATGAAAACAACCCCAAGTGCCTCAGCCTTTCCTCATACGATCTTCCTACCATACCAGGCAACATCCTGGTAAACCTCCTCTGCACCCGTTCCAGTGCCTCCACATCCTTCCTATAGCATGCCGACCAAAACTGCACACAATACTCCAGATGTGGCCGCACCAGAGTCTTATACAACTGCAACATGACCTCAGGACTCCGGAACTCAATTCCTCTACCAATAAAAGCCAGTACGCCATATGCCTTCTTCACCGCACTATTTACCTGGGTAGCAACTTTCAGAGATCTGTGTACATGGACACCAAGATCCCTCTGCTCATCCACACTACCAAGTATCCGACCATTAGCCCAGTACCCCATCTTTTTGTTACTCTTACCAAAGTGAATCACCTCACACTTAGCTACATTGAACTCCATTTGCCACCTTTCTGCCCAGCTCTGCAACTTATCTATATCCCGCTGTAACCTGCCACATCCTTCCTCACTGTCTACAACTCCTCCGACTTTCGTATCATCCGCAAACTTGCTCACCCAACCTTCTAACCCCTCCTCCAGGTCATTTATAAAAATGATAAGCAGCAATGGTCCCAAAACAGATCCTTGCGGAACACCGCTAGTGACGGCACTCCAAGATGAACCTTTGCCATCAACTATTGCCCTCTGTCTTCTTCCAGCCAGCCAACTCCTAATCCAAACCTCCAACTCACCCTCAATGCCATACCTCCGTATTTTTTGCAGTAGTCTACCATGGGAAACCTTATCAAACGCCTTACTAAAATCCATATACACCACATCTACCGCTTTCCCCTCGTCCACCTCCTTAGTCACCTTCTCAAAGAATTCAATAAGGTTTGTGAGACACAATCTGCCCTTCACAAAACCATGCTGACTATCCTTGATCACATTATTCCTATCCAGATGTTCATAAATCCTATCCCTTACAATTCTCTCTAAGATTTTGCCCACAACAGAAGTGAGACTCACCGGCCTATAGTTACTAGGGTTATCCCTACTCCCCTTCTTGAACAAGGGAACCACATTTGCTAGCCTCCAATCTTCTGGCACTACTCCTGTAGACAACGAGGACATAAAAATCAAGGCCAATGGCTCTGCAATCTCCTCCCTTTCTTCCCAGAGAATCCTAGGATAAATGCCATCAGGCCCAGGGGACTTATCTATTTTCACCCTTTCCAGAATTTCCAACACCTCTTCTCTACATACCTCAAAGCCATCCATTCTACTTAATTGTGACTCAGTATTCACATCGATAACAATGTCCTGTTCCTGAGTGAATACTGACGAAAAGTATTCATTCAGTGTCTCCCCAATCTCTTCAGCCTCCACACGCAACTTCCCACTACTATCCTTGACTGGACCTATTCCTACCCTAGTCATTCTTTTATTCCTGACATACCTATAGAAAGCCTTAGGATTTTCCCTAATCCTACCAACTAAGGACCTTTTCATGTCCCCTCCTTGCTGCTCTTAGCTCTCTCTTCAGGTCCTTCCTGGCTACCTTATAACTCTCAATCGCCCCAATTGAACCTTCATGCCTCATCTTTACATAGGCCGCCCTCTTTCATTTAACAAGGGATTCCAATTCCTTATTAAACCACAGCTCCCTCACACGACCCTTTCCTCCCTGCCTGACGGGTACATACTTATCAAGGACACTCAATAGTTGCTCCTTGAACAAGCTCCACATATCAATTACGTCCTTGCCTTGAAGCTTACTTTTCCAAGCCACACATCCTAAGTCATGCCTCACCGCATCATAATTTCCCTGCCCCCAGCTATAACTCTTGCCCTGTAGTGCACACTTATCCCTCTCCATCACTAGAGTAAAAGTCACTGAATTGTGGTCACTGTCCCCAAAGTGCTCACCTACCTCTAATTCTAACACCTGGCCTGGTTCGTTACCCAGAACCAAATCCAGTATGGCCTCACCTCTTGTTGGCCGATCTACATATTGTGTCAGGAAACCCTCCTGCACACATTGGACAAACACTGACCCATCTAACGAACTTGAGCTATAGCTTTCCCAATCAATATCAGGAAAGTTAAAGTCCCCCATAACAACCACCCAATTACTTTCACTCTTCTCTTGAATCATCCTCGCAATCCTTTCTTCTACGATTCTAGGACTATTAGGAGGCCTGTAAAAGACTCCTAACAGGGTGAGCTCACCTTTCCTATTCCTGACCTCAACCCAAACTACCTCAGATGGCGAGTCTTCATCCATCGTCCTTTCCACAGCTGTAATACTATCTTTGACAAGCAATGCCACACCTCCACCTCTTTTACCCCCACCTCTGACCCTACTAAAACATTTAAACCCTGGGACCTGCAACAGCCAATCCTGTCCTTGTTCTACCCATGTCTCCGTAATAGCCACAACATCGAAGTCCCAAGTACCAACCCACGCTGCAAGTTCACCTACCTTATTTCGTATACTTCTTGCATTGAAGTATACACACTTCAAGCCTCTTTCCTGTTTACAGGCACCCTCCTTTGAAATTGATGCCATGTTCCTAACCTCCCTACACTCCAGGTCCTGCACCCTAAAGCTACAGTCTGAGTTCCCATGCCCCTGCAGATTTAGTTTAAACCCCCCCCAAGAGCACTAGCAAACCTCCCACCAAGGATACTGGTGCCCCTCAGGTTCAGGTGCAGGCCATCCTGTTTATAGAGGTCCCACCTTCCCCAGAAAGAACCCCAGTTATCCAAATACCGGAATCCCTCCCTCCTACACCATCCCTGTAGCCACGCATTTAACTGTTATCTCTCCCTATTTCTCGACTCTCTATCATGTGGCACGGGGAACAAACCAGAGACAACAACTCTGTTCGTTCTAACCCTGAGCTTCCAACCTAGCTCCCTGAAAGCCTGCCTAACATCCTCAACCCTCCTCATACCTATGTCATTGGTGCCAATGTGGACCACGACTTCGGGCTGTTCTCCCTCCCCCTTAAGGACCCGGAAAACTCGATCAGAGACATCACGTACCCTTGCACCTGGGAGGCAACATACAAACGTGAGTCTCTCTCGTTCCCACAAAACCGCCTATCTGTGCCCCGAACTATCGAGTCCCCAACTACTATTGCTCTGCTCTTCTCCACCCTTCCCTTCTGAGTAATGGGGACAGGCTCCGTGCCAGAGGCCTGAGCCCCGTTACTTACCCCTGGTAAGTCGTCCCCCCCACAAGTATCCAAAATGGTATACTTGTTCTTGAGGGGAACGGCCGCAGGGGGTCCCTGCACTGGCTGCTTCCTCCCAGTCCCCCTCACTGTCACCCATCTATGTGCCATCTTTGGAGTTACTACTTCCCTAAAACTCCGATCTATGACCCCCTCTGCCTCCCGAATGATCCTAAGTTCATCCAACTCCAGCTCCAGTTACCTAACACGGTCTTGGAGGAGCTGGAGATGGGTGCACTTCCTGCAAGTGTAATCAGCAGGGACGTCCAAGGCATCCCTCACCTCAAACATGTTGCAAGAGGAAATTACCTCTCCTTTCCTCACAGAAACAGGCAGGACCAATTCCAGCTTCTCTGCTAATTCCTGCAGCTTGGTCTTATTCACCTTTTGTAAACCTTCGAAAGTCACCACATCAATATCCAGAAAACTTTCGGTGACTGAAAAAACCATTACTATCTCAAGCTTTGTCTACCCAACAAAACCAACCATCGAAATAAAGACACTAGCACCTACCACTCACTGTTTAAAAGCCCAGATAAGACCCCAATCTATGGACTAGGCCCGACCACTCAAAACATTCTTAAGCAGGCAGTGCAGACTGTAACTTTGCAATTTGTTTCAGTAAGTGTACAGTGAAAATTACCCAGAATAAGTTAACTAGATTGACTACCAGGTTAAAAACAGTTACAATGTATTCACAAAGTTACACAATGAAACACAAAGAACATAATAAAAAACCCCTACAAAACTCTGTCTATCCGTACTAGAATTAATTGTGCTGTTCCCAAAAAGCAAACCCCCTTAGAAACCTGTATAAATGAATGGAACCGATGCTTACGGATTGAAGATAGAAGGGCAGGGAGCGAGAGAGAGTTTGTTTCCACACAGCTCACTGAGCTCCCAACAATGAATGTGTCATATTAATACATTAAGGTGACACCATGACATGGAGCATAGTGAAAATAGAAATGCAGTTACAGCAATGAAATAAATATGGAGGATAACAAAAATATCAGGACTATTTGAGAATGGAGCAGAATTTAAACTTCAAAGGTTGGCATAATTAAATTGAATAACAGAGTGCTTAAAAGGTTTGTTGGAATATAATGTTATCTTCCAGAAAACTATCAGTTTACAAAATCTATCACAGATTCATAAATCATTTTGTGCAAGCAGGCCAGCCAAATGTCTCTGGCTATACATGATGTTACTGTAGGGGATGTGTCTCTCGTAAAAGGAACATGCTCATACACTCAATCTAAAGACATTAACAAAAATGAAGAAGGCATTAAATTTGAGATTGTTAACGATATTATTGAACTGAATCATCGTAACTGGAGCTCATCTAGTGTGATGGTACCAAATCCAGATGGGTCATAAAGCCATTGTCATAAAGTCAGGTAGGAGAAAGTGAGGACTGCAGATGCTGGAGATCAGAGCTTGAAAATGTGTTGCTGGAAAAGCGCAGCAGGTCAGGCAGCATCAAAGGAGCAGGAGAATTGACGTTTCGGGCATAAGCCCTTCTTCAGGAATGAGGAGGGTGTGCCAAGCAGGCTAAGATAAAAGCTAGGGAGGAGGGACTTGGGGGAGGGGCGTTGGGAATATGATAGGTGGAAGGAGGTTAAGGTGAGGGTGATAGGCCGGAGAGGGGGTGGGGGCGGAGAGGTCGGGAAGAAGATTGCAGGTCAAGAAGGCGGTGCTGAGTCCGAGGGCTGGGACTGAGATAAGGTGGGGGGAGGGGAAATGAGAAAGCTGGAGAAATCTGGGGTCTGTTTGGAGGTGGCGGAAATGACGAAGGATGAGACCCCACCACCAAGAATATATTTCCCTCCCCACCCCTATCAGCGTTCCGAAAAGACCACTCCCTCCGCGACTCCCTCGTCAGATCCACACCCCTCACCAACCCAACCTCCACTCCCGGCACCTTCCCCTGCAACCGCAAGAAATGCAAACTTTGCGCCCACACCTTCCCCCCTTACTTCCCTCCAAGGCCCCAAGGGACACTTCCATATCCGTTAGAAATTCACCTGCACCTCCACACACATGATTTACTGCATCCGCTGCACCCGATGTAGCCTCCTATACATTGGGGAGACAGGCCGCCTACTTGCGGAATGTTTCAGAGAACACCTCTGGGACACCCGCACCAACCAACCCAACCACCCTGTGGCTGAACACTTTAACTCCCCCTCCGCCAAGGACATGCAGGTCCTTGGCCTCCTCCATCGCCAGACCATAGCAACACGACGCCTGGAGGAAGAGCACCTCATCTTCCACCTAGGAACCCTCCAACCACAAGGGATAAATGCAGATTTCTC
The DNA here is from genome assembly GCF_037043375.1 of Chiloscyllium plagiosum. Lineage (NCBI taxonomy): Eukaryota > Metazoa > Chordata > Chondrichthyes > Orectolobiformes > Hemiscylliidae > Chiloscyllium > Chiloscyllium plagiosum. The sequence continues at coordinate 12,552,817 of NW_028270162.1, read as the reverse complement.
CAGCTTTCTCATTTCCCTTCCCCTCAACGTTTCTCAGTCCCAACTCTTAGACTCAGCACCACCTTCTTGACCTGCAATCTTCTTCCCGGCCTCTCCGCCCCCACCCCCTCTCCGGCCTATCACCCTCACCTTAACCTCCTTCCACCTATCGTATTCCCAACGCCCCTCCCCCAAGTCCCTCCTCCCTTTTCCAGCAACACATTTTTAAGCATTGTCATAAAGTCAACACAATAATAAAGGCAGATTCATATCCAATTCCGTGATTCGTAAATTCAATTGAGAGGATTGGACAAGTATGATTTGCTGCAAAATTGAATTTTTAGAAGGATATCGGCAAATTCCATTGACATATAATCAAAGACACATCAGCTACTTCACATTATAAGGACTTTATCAATATAAAGGCATGCTAGTTGAAGTGAAAAATGCGCTAACAACTTTTCAACAATTAGTCAACTAATTAATTGAAGGATTATGCAACTGTGTAGTTTATATTGATGCACTGCAGTCTGTTCAAGCTCTGCCCACATTGCTCTGTTCATCATCGGTAATTTGCTGGTCCATGACATCATTGCAAGACTACTCCACGGCCCTGAAACCTTTGCACAATGATCCCTTCCTCCAATCTTAGCACTGCAAAGGCTTGCATCACTGTAACAATAAGAAAGAAAACTTCCAGGCTGAGGTATATAATTAACTTACTACACACCAACCAAAAAATAAATGAAGAGAGATTTAAAACTGAAAAAGTAAAGAGTGTAAAATGTGACACTGGAAAATAAAAATGATGGTATTTTGGCCGTTTGAGCAGAGCTGAGAAGGTGTAGAGATCTCTTCCAGAGGGCAAAGTGGAGGGCAACAGAAAGAGGGGTCAAGCTAGACATAGCAGGCTGAAGGATGTTACAGAGCAGTTTCAGGTGAGTGCTTAGTGGATGCATGAGGATGGCACAAAACAGGTGAGGGTGGCACACCCTGGCAGCAGATCTCCCTGGCAGGAGCAGTTACAAGCAGCCACAACATTGCAACAAGTGCATCAAGTGAGGAGGCAAATAGCAGGTAAATGGGAGGGGCAAGTTACAAAGAGAAAAGGGAGGACTGAAGGAGTGGGCAAACATTGCAAATGAATCACAGTAACCTGCAGGGCTCCTTTGAAATAAGAAACAATAAATTTAAAATCACTGTTACGATTTGACAAATGCGATTTTCTGACATGATGTTTCAGTGTATAAACATGGGGAAAAATGATACTACTCAGCATAAGACACAGATAAGGTAAGTAAAATATATCCTGGAGATTCATTGATTATTAATAGCCTGGGCAACAACAAAGATTAAAGATGCAGCCACAGTATTCTCCCGACCGGAATAAATCCAGCAGACCTGCCATAACTAAGTGTTAATAGATCATTGTTATACTCAAAGGGAAAATAATTTCAGGTGGATTTAGGTGGTGTTCAGTTGATCAATGTTGCAGATGACAGAATGGTGAGTAATGCACGTGGTTTGTAGATAATCCTTGTGCGTTGTCTAATGAGGGAGAGGCAGCATCTTAGAGAGTGAGCAACTCCATGCAGTTTAACATGAATTGACAGAGCAGGAACTATCAAACCTTATTACTCCATTTAATAGAAATCGGTGATTATAACAAGTTACATTTATATAGTGCCTTCATTGTCTTAATATTCACAGGAATATTATCAAATAAAATTTGATACAGAGCCATATAATGTGGTATTATAACCAATGAAAGTGATAAGTTTTAAGAAGTAAATAAAAGGAGGAGAGGGAGGCAGAGAGAGAGAGTGAGAGAGAGCTGATGTGGTTAGTTGGGGGGAAATTGCACAGTTCTAGTCCAAGTGACAGGGGAGGGAATAAGAGGCTGGAAACAGAGGAACACTAAAGTCCTGAGGGTTATAGAACTGGCAGAGTTGGAAAGGTGCAAAGTGTGGAGGAATACACAGTCTGAAATCAAGATGTTGCCAGACCGGAGCCAATGTCGAGCATAGAGGATGCTGGGTGAATGAAATGTGGCATAGGTTAAGGTAAAGGCAGCAGAATTTCCGAAGATATATTGATTTAAAGTTATCGCTATATACTAATTCATTGGGCTCCCATTAGAATTATTTGCTTTTCTTCAGCTGATAATGTGATTCTGAGGTTTCACTGAGACCTATTAAAAATATCTGGAGTTTCCAGATTTATAGGTAGTCGATCATTATAAAAGTACCAATAGCTTCATTCTTAATGGGAATGTGTTATTAAAATCCTGTTTTTATTAGTCTGAATGCAATAAAAGCAGGTAATGAGCATCACTGTCTAATAAAAAGCCCACTGATTGAATCAAAAAGGATTATTACAGCATTAATCAGGGAATAGTCTTGCTAAAACTTTTTGATCTTTAATATTTCATTTTTAAGGTTATTTTGTTTCTTTGAAGTAAACTTAAACTCGTTTAAGTTTACCTTGAAGAAAGTGAAATGTGAAAAGCTTGGGCTAATTTTCAGGATGTGGACAGAGAGGAGGGGAAGTGTTTAACATTTGCACACTCCCCTTGTGCACCAGGAGAAATCCTTCCCCCGTCCATGGGTGTGAGCTATCCCACTGAATTGGTTAACATATTGATGCTTCATCTCACCCAATCCAACTGAGATTGAGATTCAGATTGAGACAGGTCTTGCTGTCTTTCTGATTGGACCAGATTAACAGCCCAAATCAGGGAACCCTGGCTGACAGAAACAAAGAGGAATGCTACGTTAGAGCCCGGGTGTCTTTGGAGAAGGAGCACGCGGTGTCGACCAACACCCTGGAGTTGTTCAGGGAGAGGTGGGCGCCGCAGGGAGTGGAGTGCATCATTTCTCCCTCCAACTCTATTTTGATTTAGTCCCTACCCACCCCTTCACTGTTTTGATCACACAGCACTGTCCCTTGCTGTGAAGGGCAGTGTTTGTCACTGGCCACCCGGGTGTTTTCCTATCTTCCTGGTGGTGGAAATTGAATAAAGATTGGTGCACTTTGTGTCTTTCACTGTGTCTCCCACCTGCACACACACACAGAAAAAAAATAAAAAAATAAAAAAAAAAAAATTGAGACAGGTCTTGCTGTCTTTCTGATTGGACCAGATTAACAGCCCAAATCAGGGAACCCTGGCTGACAGAAACAAAGAGGAATGCTACGTTAGAGCCCGGGTGTCTTTGGAGAAGGAGCACGCGGTGTCGACCAACACCCTGGAGTTGTTCAGGGAGAGGTGGGCGCCACAGGGAGTGGAGTGCATCATTTCTCCCTCCAACTCTATTTTGATTTAGTCCCTACCCTCTCCTTCACTGTTTTGATCACACAGCACTGCCCTTTGATGTGAGGGGCAGTGTTTGTCACTGGCCACCCGGGTGTTTTCCTATCTTCCTGGTGGTGGAAATTGAATAAAGATTCGTGCACTTTGTGTCTTTCACTGTGTCTCACACCTGCGCATACACACACCATGGAAAAAAAAAAGAAAAAAAAAGAAAAAAATTAAACAGGAGATTTCTCCCTCCAACTCTATTTTGATTTAGTCCCTGCGCTCCCCTTCACTGTTTTGATTACACAGCATTGCCTTTTGTGAAGGGCAGTGCTTGTCACTGGCCACTCGAGTGTTTTTCTATCTTCCTGGTGGTGGAAAAAGAAAAAAGAAAAAAAAAACAAAGAGGAATGCTACGTTAGAGCCCGGGTGTCCTTGGAGAAGGAACACGCGGTGTCGACCAACACCCTGGAGTTGTTCAGGGAGAGGTGGGCGCCGCAGGGAGTGGAGTGCATCATTTCTCCCTCCAACTCTATTTTGATTTAGTCCCTACCCTCCCCTTCACTGTTTTGATCACACAGCACTGCCCTTTGATGTGAAGGGCAGTGTTTGTCTCTGGCCACCCGGGTGTTTTCCTATCTTCCTGATGGTGGAAATTGAATAAAGATTCGTGCACTTTGTGTCTTTCACTGTCGTCTCACACCTGCACACACACACCATGGGTGCTGGGGATAAAATAAGCACTACCGCACTTAGGTGGTAGTGTGGGGGTTAATATATAAAAAATACATAATAAACAGGAGATTTGGGTGCTGGGAAAAAGAAAAAAAAAGAAATAAACAGGCGTGTTCCCCCTCCAACTCTATTTTGATTTAGTCCCTACCCTCCCCATCACTATTTTGATCACACAGCACTGCCCTTTGATGTGAAGGGCAGTGCTTGTCACTGGCCACTCTGGTGTTTTCCTATCTTGAGAGTTGGATCAGTGTGAGTGAGTGTGCACACGTGCAAGGACTCTCCTCCTTGAAGGGGACTGTCCCTGGACTAGCTGCCCTGCATCCAGAGAGAGGAAGGAAAGAAGGAAGAAGAGGAGGAGGCATAAGCAGAAGGAGGTGAGATTTTGAGTCTGGGGTCTACTTTTGGAGCTGCAGCCTGGGCCTCACCCAGGTCAAGGGAGTGTTGCTGCTGACCTGGGGCACACTCCCACTGCTGGTCTCTGGGACCCCTCCCGGACCTGGCTCAGCTGTTGCTGCTTGGGGTCTGCCTCACTGCTGCTGCCTGGGACTTGCCTTGGGGCCCCTCCCAGGACCTCCACTACTGCTGCTGCTGTTAGAGGACAACCTCCACTACTGCTGCCTGGGACTCGCCTTGGGGACCCTCCCCAACAGGTCTGCCCCCCACCACTGCAACCAAGGAACTGCCTAGGACTTGCCAGAGGCCTGCCTCCACCGCTGCTGTTGCCTGAGGCCTGCCTCCACCACCGCTGCCTGGGCCCCTCCCCACAACCTCCACCACTACTGCTGCCTGGGACTCAATTTTGGGGCTCCCTGGGACTTGCCTTGGGGACACTCCCCAACAGGCCTCCCCCACCTTTGTGACCAAAGGCCTGCCTAGGACTTGCCTGAGGCCTGCCTACAACACTGAGGCCTGCCTCCACCACCGCTGCCTAGGACTTGCCTTGTCCCCTCCCCAGGACCTCCACCACTGCCACTGCTGGAGACCCACCTCCACTGCTGCTGCCTGGGACTCAATTTTGGGGCTGCCTGGGACTTGCCTTCGGGACTCTCCCCTGCAGGTCTGCCCCCACCAATGCGACCAAGGGCCTACCTGGGACTCGCCCGAGGCCTGCCTCCACCGCTGCTGTTGCCTGAGGCCAGTCTCCACCATTGCTGACTGGGCCCCTCCCAGGACTTCTGCTGCTGCCAGAGACCCACCTCCACCGCTGCTGCCTGGGGCCTACCAATATCCAGCAGCAGAGTATGGCGAGCCCGAAGGTCGCAGGGCCCAGCCGCACCTACGCCGGGGTAACCGCTGCCTTAGGCTCGGCTATCCCAACCCCGGCTGCGACGTCAACCCCCTTCAGGCACCTGACTAAACGCCTGGGGGTAAAGGCCTATCCCCACCCCAACATGACCATCGAGGCCTGCAGTAAGGCCATGGCTAGTGTGGTCGGCCCACTGGCCATCGTCGCTGCGGCCCGGATGTACAGGAAGACCGTCTTTTTCCTTGGGACCGAGCAGGCGGTCCACCTGGCCGTGGAGAGGGGGCTCACTGTGGGCGGGACACATTTGCCCGTCGACCCTTTGGAGGTCACGACCCAGAGGGTCGTGATCTCCAACGTCCCGCTCTTCATGTCGAGGGAGCCCCTTCTCCCCCACCTCAACACCTTGTGGGAGATCCAGTCAGGTGTGCAACCGCTCCTGCTCGGTCTTAAGGACCCCGCCCTCTGACACGTATACTCCTTCTGATGCCAGGTGTTCATTTGCCTGGCCTGGGAGGAGGTCACCGAGGGCTCTTTCACCCTCCTCCACGAGGGAGCGGCCTACCGTGCCTTCTGGACAGCGGACGGCGTGCGGTGCCACCTGTGCCGCGAGGTGGGGCACATAAGGAAAAACTGCCCCACCCAGAAGGCTACCCAGCCCGTGCCGATGGCTGATGGTGGTGCCGCCGCACCCACTCCCCCTCCCCCGAAGCCAACACCTCAAGCCCCGGCACCGGAGGCTTCCGATGCTTCAGCCTCTGGCAGGGAGGAGGGTGAGCGTCCGGCCGGCCAGAAGGCACCGAAGAAGATGCGACGCGTCAGCCCCGCCCACGGGGAGACCACCCTATCCCCTTCCCCGACACCTAGCCCACGACCTGCCCCGCCCCGGCACGACAATGCCCCTGCGGCCGTGCCAGCATCGCCCTGGCGTGGGAACCCTGACCCCCAAACCCAGACCTGATCCTGACCCCACATCCACCCCCATCCCGATGGAGAAACCCCTCGGGCTTCAACACCTGGCCCGGGGGCCACTGAGCCCGAATCCCGCCCCACTCAGCCACACCCTGGCACTAACCTGGGGGGGAACCACCGCTGCCCCACCTCTTGTGCCGACCGTGTCTCCGGGCCCCGGAGAGGAAACCGGACCCCTGCCCCGCCCACCCTCACCTGATAAACCAGGGGCGGGGCAGGAAGTGACACAGCGAACCCTCCCCACCCTGGCCACGCCCCCTGTCTTCCCCCAGCCAGTCGTATTCCAGGAAGGGCTAGGGGGAGGGACCCCGGGCCCCGTGACCACCGAGGCGGGCGGGGAGGGGAAGGCCCATAAATCCCCCCTGTCTCTCTGAGGAAGAGGCACCGGCCCTTGGAAGGGAGAGACTTTCCAGTAGCACACTGGCGGCACTGCCCCTCTCCAGGGGACGAGCCAAAGGTGCCTCTCGACTGTCTGCACTGTGGCCCGACCTACCCAAACCCCCAGGGGCTACAGCAGGGCCTCCTGCTGCCTCGACTCCTCCGGCCCCTGGGGAGGACCTTAATAACCATGAGGGCCGTGGTTGGGCGACGACGGAGGACCCCCTGCTGGGTCGTCGAGGGGAGGAGAGTGTTATCCTTGCTCCTCCCTTCCAGACTGTTTTTCTGGGGGCCTTGGCCCTGGGGATGACCTTTTCCTGGGAGATGACTTTTCCCCGAGGAGCCAGGCGTCCCGGTGTCAGGAGAGGAGCGGGGCCCTGAGCCTCTGCCGCCTGACGACCCGAACTCGGCTTTCTGGGAAGGGGTGCGCCGAGGAAGGTACTGCCGTTGACCCTGGGGGTGGGATCGCTGGGGGTTTGAGGCCAGTTGGCGGTGCCGGACCAGCCCCCATCCTCTCGGTGGGGGAGGGGTCAGTGACCGAGGGCGACCTCACGGAGGAAGGTTCGGGATCTTGTTTCTTTCACTGTGTCTCGCACCTGCACACACACACAACATGGGTGCTTGGGGAAAAAAATAATCACTATTGCAGTTAGGCGGTAGTGTGGGGGTAAGGGGAAAAAACAGATTTTTAAAAAAAAAAAAGGGAGGAAAAAAAGAAAAAGAAAAAACAAAATTAACAGGCGAGCTTTGATTTAATCCCTGCCCAAAAAAGAATAACCAGGAGAGTCAGACATTTTGTTCACTTTGACAAGGTGCTGAAGAGAAGGCTATGGCGTAAGATAAGAGCCCATGGTATTAGAGGCAAGGTACCAGCATGAATAGATGCTTGGCTGTCTGGTAGGAAGCAGAGTGCGAGAATAAAAGGGTCCTTCTCAGGATGACAGCCTTGGACAAGTGGTGTTCCGCCAGGCTGTTTTGGGACTACATCTCTTCACTTTATATATTAACAATCTAGATGAAATAATTGAGGGCATTCTGGCTAAATTTGCAGGTGATGCAAAGATAGGTAGAGGGACAGGTAGCATTGAGGAGGCAGGGAGGGTGTAGGAGGATTTCAACAGGTTTGGAGAGTGGGCGAAGAAATGGCAGATGGAATACAACGTGGGAAAGTGTGAGGTCATGCACTTTAGTTGGAAGAATAGGGGCATGGACTATTTTTTTTAAATGGGAAGAAAATACAGAAGTCTGAAGTGCAAAGAGACTTGGGAGTTCTAGTCCAGGATTCTCTCAATGTAAACTTGCAGGTTGAGTCAGTAGTTAGGAAGGCAAATGCAATGTTGCCATTTATTTTCAGAGGACTTCAGTGGGAATGTACTTCTGAGGCTCTATAAAGCTTTGGTCAGACCCACATTCGGAGTATTGTGCATAGGTTTGGGCCCCATATCTCAGGAAGGATGTACTAGCCCTGGAGCGGGTTCAGAGGAAGTTCATGAAAATGGTCCCAGGAATGAAAAGTTTAACATATGAGAAACTTTTGAGAACTCTGGGTTTATATTCAAAGGAGGTTAGAAGAATGAGGAGCATACAGACTACTGGAAAGGGTAGATGTTAGGAAGATGTTTCCTTTGGACCCTGGGGCATAGCCTTGGAATGAAAGGAGGACCTTTTAGAATGGAGATAAGGAGAAACTTCCTCAGCCAGAGCGTGGTGAATCTATGGAATTCATTGCAACAGGAGGCTGTGGAGGCCAGGTCATTGAGTATACTTAAGAGAGATAGATAGATAGGTTCTTGAGGATCAAGGGTTACAGGCAGAATATAGGAGAATGGGTTTGAGAAACTTATTAGTCATGATTGAATGGTGGAGCAGACTTGATGGGCTGAATGGCCTAATTTCTGCTCCTATGTCTCCTGATCTTATGGTCTTATGGTCACCTGAGAGCTGGCTCTGAGGGAGCTGCATCTGTGTCAAGGACTCTCCTTATGTAAATAAAGGGTGATTGGTAATGGAATACCGGGCTCTATGGAATTATTTCAAGGTGCACATCAAAAGTATTCTCTCATTTCAGTCACATCAGACATAGAGTCACAGAGTCATAGAGATGAACAGCACGAAAACAGACCTTTCGGTCCAACCCGTCCATGCCGACCAGATATCCCAACCCAAACAAGTCCCACCTGCCAGCACCCGGCCCATATCCCTCCAAACCCTTCCTATTCATATACCCCTCCAGATGCCTCTTAAATGTTGCAATTGTACCAGCCTCCACCACATCCTCTGGCAGCTCATTCCATACACGCACCACTCTCTGCGTGAAAAAGTTGCCTTTTAGGTCCCTTTTATATCTTTCCCCTCTCACCCTAAACCTATGCCCTCTAGTTCTGAACTCTCCAACCCCAGGGAAAAGACTTTGTCTATTTATCCTATTTATGTTCCTCATCATTTTATAAACCTCTATAGAGTCACCCCTCAGCCTCTGACACGCCAGGGAAAACAGCAATGACGGTATGAAATACACAGAACCTCCTTTTTAACTACCCCTCAGTTCGATGTACTATGGCAATGCGGGATGGGTCATATCCAGCATTCCCTCTCCATTTCTTTGTGGCTGAGCAGGCCTCTGAGGTCGACATTCGGAAATGGACATCACTATGGCGATTGGTGTGCTGCTGTCAATCATCATGCACGTAACTTTGAAGAGGCTGCATTTTGTCCACAAGCTCTTACTGTTTTTAGCTTTCTTCTGTTTCTAACTGAATACCCATTGCTGTAACACAGACCTTGCTCTATTCTCAGGGGCACTGCTTCAACCTTAGGATCTGTTCTAAGATGTCCAAACAGAAAACGGTTGCTTTTGGAGAGGAGCTTACTTCTTTCCTCTTTGCAGATTTTCAGTGTTTTGAATTGCCAAAACAAAACACAGGCTCAGCCAAACCCAATATAATTAGCTTTCTATTTACCCTTTACCCATTAGTTATTCATCCCCTTGGCAACCTGAAGTTATGGAGACATTTCTTGCAATCTAATGAGGTTATAGTCCAGAAACTAATTTACCCTTTATCAGAATACTTCCCCAGTTCACCCTCAGCTTAAAGACCCATCACCGAAATATAAATGTAGGCTGTTCCCAGCTAGTGGATCATCATTGTAACCTATCTTACTCCCAACCATCTGTGATAGCTGTGACTCAAAGGAGCACCAGGTCAGATGATTGTAGGTTCTGAGTAAACTTCTAGAGACACAGGCCCAAACTCGAGACCAATATCCCATTGCAGTGACTGAGGAGATGTTACACTGTTGGAAGTGTTGGATTGTTTAGGATAACAGGGCTATGTCTGACCTCTCAGGGAAAGATTTCATGGCACCATTCAAAGCATGGCAGAGACTTTCTCCTTATTGCCCTCGGCCAATATTAATTCCTGAGCCAACATCTGTGTAAGTAGGACATCTGCTTTCCTTTGATCCTTGTGGGATTATGCTGTGCAAAATTGACTGCTACGTTTTCTATTGAGTTGGTTTTAAGTTTCAAAAGAAACCTAACATTAGATGAGAAATGAATGACAACTACATTTCTTAAATGTAAAAGCACAGTTACACTAGCTCACTGATTGGTATGTAAGTCCACACCCTGATTTGTTGAATTTATTATAGGGAACAAGGAAATGGCAGAAGAGTTAAAATAGATACTTTGGCTCTGTCTTCACTGGACAAGACAAAAGCAATCTCCCAGATGTAATAGTGGCTGAAGGACCTAGGGTAATGAAAGAACTGAAGGGAATTTATATTAGGCAGGAAACTGTGTTGGAGAGACTGTCAGCATACTTAAGGAGGTGGCTCTAGAAATCACGGACACATTGGTAATCATTTCCCAATGTTCTATAGAGTCAGGATCAGTTCCTGCAGATTGGAGGGTGGCTAGTGTTGTCCCACTTTTCAAGAAAGGAGGGATAGAGAAAACAGGAAATTACAGACCGGTTAGCCTGACGTCAGTGGTGGGAAAGATGCTGGAGTTAATTATAAAAGATGAAATTACGACTCATTTGGATAGCAGTAACAGGATAGATCAGAATCAGCATGGATTTACGAAGGGGAAATCATGCTTGATTAATCTTCTGGAATTTTTTAAGGATGTAACTTTGAAGATGAACAAAGGAGAGCCAGTGGATGTAGTGTACCTGGACTTTCAGAAAACCTTTGATAAAGTCCCACATAGGAGATTAGTGAGCAAAATTAGGGCACATGGTATTGGGGACAAAATACTGACTTGGATTGAAAATTGGCTAGCTGACAGGAAACAAAGAGTAGTGATAAACGGCTCCCTTTCTGAATGGCAGGCGGTGACCAGTAGGGTACCACAAGGTTCAGTGCTGGGACCGCAACTGTTTAAAATATACATTCATGTTATAGGTGAAAGTATAAAAAGTGATATTAGTAAATTTGCTGATGACACAAAGCTGAGTGGCAGGGTGAAATATGAAGAGGATGTCATGAGAATACAGGGTGACTTGGACAGGCTAGGTGAGTGGACGGATGCATGGCAGATGCAGTTTAATGTGGATAAATGTGTGGTTATCCACTTTGGTGGCAAGAATGGGAAGGCAGATTACTATCTAAATAGAGTCAAGTTAGGTAAAGGGGAAATACAACGAGATCTGGGTGTTCTTGTATATCAGTCAATGAAAGCAAGCATGCAGGTACAGCAGGCAGTGAAGAAAGCTAATGGCATGCTGGCCTTCATAACAAGAGGAATTGAATATAGGAGCAAAGAGGTCCTTCTGCAGCTGTACAGGGCCCTGGTGAGACCACACCTGGAGTATTGTGCGCAGTTTTGGTCTCAAAATTTGAGGAAGGATATTTTGGCTATTGAGGGAGTGCAGCATAGGTTCACGAGGTCAATTCCTGGGATGGCGAGACTACCATATGTTGAAAGATTGGGGCGACTGGGCTTGTATACACTTGAGTATAGAAGGATGAGAGGGGATTTGATTGAGATGTATAAGATTATTAAAGAATTGGAGACTCTGGAGGCAGGAAGCATGTTTCTGCTGATGGGTGAGTCCAGAACCAGAGGACACAGTTTAAAAATAAGGGGGAGGCCATTTAGAACAGAGTTGAGGAGAAACGTCTTCACCCAGAGAATGGTGGATATATGAAATGCTCTGCCCCAGAAGGCAGTGGAGGCCAAGTCCCTGGATACTTTCAAGAAAGAGATGGATAGAGCTCTTAAAGATAATGGAATCAAGGGTATAGGGATAAGCAGGAACTGGATACTGATTGTGGATGATCAGCCATGATCATAATGAATGGTGGTGCTGGCTTGAAGGGCAGAATGGCCTACTCCTGCACCTATTGTCTATTGTCTGTTGACACTGTATGGATATTGTGATTGCCAAAGGACTGTCTATCAATGTTAACATGAATACAAGGTTCTGGCACTGATTGCAATAAGGACAGGCTCATAAATATTCAGTCAGTGTTCTTGTTTCATACAAAGGGAAGCTGCAAAGAAAGGATAGTGATAAAGCCTGCCAGTGACCATGGTACCTAGGTTTGCTGGAGAAACTCAATAGGTCTGGTAGCATCTGTGGAGAGAGAAACCATTGACATTTCAGGTTCAATATGACTCTTTTCCTCGAACTCTTTCAGTTTGTGATCTGCATGCACATTTTTCCAATTGTCAGAGCTAACTTGTTAAATTTCCACCATCTGGAATCTTGTCATTATATACATTGCTAAGCACTCAAGAAAAAAGTATCCCAATTCTGAACAAAAATGAGAATTTATCACAAAAGTAAGTGATTGCTCCCGACATTGTGCATTGTATTTTTTTCCCTTTAATTATGCTGTCATTGATAATCAAAGTGGCCCTAGCTATTGCACCAGTACTGGACGAGCAGTTGAAACTGTCTGATAACTGAGAGTGAGTGCACAGTATCGTGGTTCATTCATGCATGTCATTCGAATCCTTACTGTTCTTTTAAACTGCTGGAGCAAATCAAATTAGGGAACCATTCACAGCCTCCTGCTAAGCTTAGATTCAAAGACAATTAAAGACAAGGATTTTACAGAGAATCTATTATAACAATGATTTTCCATGCCATTAGATGTGAAGCGAAAGACATCTGGCATTATTTCACATAGATCCAAATTGCTTTTCTATTTGAAAACTGAAAATGGTGGGAAAGGCACTGGAAGCTTGTCGAACTCTAAAGAAGGAGCGGGTTCATATTTTAGGTTTGAAGATTGCTTTGATTGACCAGTTCTGACTGAGTGTCAGACCATCTTATTTATCATGTAGTTCTGATCAAAGGGGGAAAGACCACTGTCTGTGGTCTTTCTGCTGAAGTTAAATGGGGATCCATTCAGTTATCTGACTCCCTTGATGCCTCGGTGCATGTAAATTTAGTCTTGTATGTGTAAAAGATGTTGTTGGTTTGTTGGATAGAGTTAAACAGCAATGTTTTCGTTTCCTCAATATGCAGCTGCACAGAAACGAACTGTGCTTGTGACTATCTGTATACATTCAGTTCTTTTTATGAATAAAGTATATTTTTGAAATATAAAGAAGTGTAGTTCTGAGTGAAGGTGCTTGACAGACTCTAGCCGGATGGTGAGCTAAATTGCCCAACCCAAGTGTGGTCAGGCAAGGGGATCACTTAACTCCACTTTGACCTCTGCCTTGTTTCTTAAGAAAGAGAGTGTACAATGTGAGAAAAAAATCTGACAATGCAGTTGAGATCATGTCAAGATGTTGAATATCATTCTGCCCCTTTCCAAGGATGAAATAGACAGGACGTTTTTGGACAAATGCAGAGAATGTAGGAGCAACTCAGCAGGTCTGGCAGCATCTATGGAGAGAGAAGCAGAGTTTGCATTTTGAGCCCAGTATGACTCTTCTGTCAGGCAGTTTTGGAGGTTCTGCTAATCCCCAAAGCCTGTCCACGATCTACAAGGAGCAAGTGAGGAGTGTGATGGAATGTTCTCCACTTGCCGGGATGGGTGAAACTCCAACAGCATTCAAGAAGCTCAGCACCATCCAGGACAGTGCATTCCTCGTGTCATCTACACCCTTGACACTGAATCCCCTCAGCAAGAATGCACAGTGTGTACTGCACAAACTCAGTAGGTCTCTTGTCCTCAGCCAGCTGTCACAGTGAGGTGCTCACCAGCTCCTGCTTCCACATACTTTCGAACACTGACATTCCCACCGAGTGAGTCAGTGAGTTGGTGGAGGCTGCAGGAAGCTGCCTGGCCAACGGTTCCTCTAACACCTCGGTCCTAGCATCCTCTGAGCTCAAGGCAATGACTTCTGTCAGAGGAGGATGTTTGTTCCCTGGAGCTGTACAACCAGCAAGGCATCAGGGTGAAAAGGTGTCATGACCAATGATTAGAGATGATGACACTGATTATGAAGTCAGTTTAATACTTTTTTTTTAAATTCATTCACAGTGTGATTCCTAGTGACCCTGGCTAGGGCAGCGTTTATTACCCACACCTAATTATCCATAGGGCAGTTATGAGTCAAACATATTATGGGTCTCGCATGTCGGTCAGAGCAGGTAAGGACAGCAGTTTCCTTTGCTAAAGGACATTAGAGAACCAGATGGGGTTTCCTGACAATTGTATTAAATTCCAGATTTGTATTAAATTCCACCATCGTAGGATTCGAACACACACCCCAGAATATCACCTGGGACTCAGGATTCACAGTCCAGAGATAAATCCATAGACTATTGCTTTCCCAATACAAGCCATATAGAAAGCATTGGTGTGCTTTGCAGGACTGCTGCAAGGACCTAAGCTCATAGGGACAGGCATCGACTCACAGATTGGACCAGGTTATGTCTCTGGGTTGCTTGATTGCTCTCTTAGCATTTGCTCACTCAGTGACAAGCCGCATGCTTGCAGCATTCATACCTTGCCTTATTAAAGGAATGAAGAGTGATAGGTTGGGACTACTCTCCTAAGACTTTGAGACATGGCAGCCTGCTTGCTGCTCATGAAATGAGCTACTGGCACATGGCCTCGATGTGAAATTACTGCCATACTATTGTCCGTCCTCTTGACTGAGGACCGCTGAACAGCAAGAAAGGCTGCCTGGAGTGTGACTGTGTGAATCAGCACAGCAAGGCAAGGTATGGCTGCTGCAAGCATGCAGGTTGGCACTGAGTGAACAAGTACTAAGAGAGCAAGTGAGCAGCCCAGAGATGTAGCCTGGTCTAATCTGTGAGTTGGTACCTGTCCCTATGCACTCAGTGTCCTTGCAGCAGCCCTCCAATGCCAGTTGCTTCCTGCAATGCAAGTCCATGTTTCATAAGTGTCCTGCAAGTGAATCAGCCAGGAGCCGAGATAGGAGTGAGGGCGTGGCAGATGTTGGATGCCAATGTCTGTGGATGAAAGGTGCATGTGGCTTGTGCCCATGGGTCATGTCCTAAGATAGTGTTTGATGCTGAGCAACCTGGAGGATCCCCCTTGCCAGTGGTCAGCTGAAGTTACCAGGTACCTGCTCTGAGTGCTATGATGAGAACTACTAACACCCCAGCTTGTTCGGCACATTTGGAAGTTTAATATCAATGAGGTGAGTTGCGGTGTTAATAAAGTGTTTAACAAGTTTAATGCCCCCTCTTATTTGGCCTACTGAGAAACGAGCCTCACTGCTCGGCAGCGATGTGAATTCAGCAAGTTGCTGCTGACGTGGAGATGGATCTTCAGGCACTTCCCGTCAGATTCTGCCACAAATCACAGCATAGCCTCTGTCACTCAGATCCCTGTAATTTTCCACTCATAGTTATGTCCCCTTACTCCAGTCAAACTTGATGAAGATGAGAATTCCATCAAAAAGTAAGGCACTCAACACAAGATGTACTCTAATGCAAGTATAATAAGGAGGAATTGTCTGTGGTTTCTGCTTCTGAGTCTTAGTTGATTCCAATATTTTTGCACAATGAAAATACTAATTGAAATAAAAATCAATTAATTACATCTTGAACAGGTTTATTTTCATAATTCTTTTGCTGCTGTATTTGAAATGAGACATTATGGTTGGGGAGGTGTGATATTAATCCTTCACATCAGGCATAATCCAGGGTGCCTGGCCAATCAAATCGACCCAGATTCTTTAACCCATGAACGAACTGCCCAGGTCAAGCCATTTCTGCCTTTAAGCCAGTTTGCCCAAAATCAGCAGATCACAAAAACTAACCGTGGTCCGATGACGTCTATGAGGCTTGATGGTAATTTCAGAGCCTGCTGTGAAAGAAGAAGCTGAGGGATGGCTCTAACACTTCCACAGGGACTGTGAGGTGCTCCCCATCCACCTTCCTCCCAGGACAGAATGGAGTGTGACCATCAGATAAACCTCTGCCAGTTAATCTGCCCCCTGAACACAGGTCAAGTCCCTTCACCTGAATATTTAACTTTGCATTTAGTTGAAAAGTGTAAGTACTTTGCAAGGTGTTTGTTATATATTTCATTATTTGTTGTACATTTTGCTATTTGTTATACGTTTTGTTATTTGTTTTACATTTTGACGTCTTCAAGATCCCAGATGTTGTCATACTCATAACATTAGGCTTGCAAAATTTAGACCTTTTTCTGTTTAATTCTAGTATGTTACACTGTCAGTCTTCTGAAAGCTTTGACATCCAAGACTCTGTAATCTTCAGTGAAGATTACAAGCATCTGAAAACAAGAGTTTGGAGTCTTTTATTGCTGTTAACCAGAGAGCTGCTTCTGTGATGTATCTGTCCCCACAGTCTGGCATTGTTGCAGCAATGGGCTTTTTATCTTCAATGGGGTATTTGTACCTGATGAGACAATACTTATGTTAGCTCCCATAACATAAGAATGACAATGCAGGTAACATAGTACTGATAGATAAAATAGATTTTTATTCCAGCTCCTGAGACCGACATAGATTACAATCACAGACAACTATTAATACTGAACAATTTGTTTCCAAACTGTTACACATATCCCTGTTACACAATTCTGAGGAAGGGTCACTGCAACTGAAACTCTGATTTCTCTCCACAGATCCTGCCATTCCTGCTGAGCTTTTCTAGCAAATTTTGCTTTTGTTTCTGATTTACAGCATTCACGATTTTTTTTAATTTTTACATATATCCTTCATTGTGTCATGTTGCAAATGGCCCCAGTAAAATGGAGTTTGAGAATTTTATAACATTAAGTCACATGCCATGACATGGTTATGATATCATAAGCATGATCTTTGTTAAGGGAATGCCAGCTGTGAGACTGAATACAACAGGCTGGTGCCATCACACTCAAAACTCTCATTCACCATTGCAGCTAGGACACTTACACACACACTTTGTTCCTGACTGATAGCTTCTAGTTCTTCACTGACAAAACAATAATATTAAATAGTAGGTAAGCAGGCTGTCTTTGGAAATGCATTGGTGCATGCACTTAAAGATGTCAACTCATCCACAGGATCAGAGAGTTCAGTGCCTCACCAGCTGCATGTGAGACCGGTCTGTGAATGTCAACCATCCATTTGGTATAGAAAACCTCACAGGCAAAACATGACCCTGCCAACATTAGAATATCTTCATTGTCCAGATTTGTGCCAATGATTAGGTGAGGCGGTCCATTATGTTTTACCCCTCCCTAGTCCAAGGACATTGATGATCTCTTTCTGCCATATTCTTGCTACTGTCTCTTTAGGACCAGGTTACTCAACGTGCTAACTCACTAAATGGCCCATTAACCTATTCATAGAGTCCATACAATGTGGAAGCAGGCCATCACATCCCACTGAAGGACATCCGAACCAGACCCATCCCCCTACCCTATATTTCCCACGGCTAACTCACCTAGCCTGCACATCTCTGGACACTGTGGGCAATTTAGCAAGGCAAGCCCACATCTTTGGGAGGAAACCGGAGCACCCAGAGGAAACCCATGCGGACACAGGGAGAATGTGCAAACTCCACACAGACATTGCCTGAAGATGGAATCGAACCCAAGTCCCTGACATGTGAGACAGCAAAGCTAATCACTGAGCCACCGAGCTGCTATTCAGGATCCTCTCACTGGAATGGCCAGCAATCTAAATGTTATCAATGCTTTGACTATCTGAGGGGAGACACACTAGTGACACTTCACGAGGATGGTTCCCGTAATGAAAGGGGTTTCTTATGAGGAAACAGGTCGGGTCTATACTAGAAGAATGAAAGGCGACCTTATTGAAACACATATTTCTGACGGGGCTGGCAGGGTAGATGCAGAGACAATATTTATCTGTGCATGGGCATCTCGAACACGAAGACACAGTTTCGAAGTAAGGGACCACCCATTTTAGACAGAGATGAAGAGGAATTCCTTCTTTTAGAAAGTTGTCAGTGTATATAATTCTCTCCCCTGATGAGTGGCAATGGCTGTGTCATTGACCTTTTTCAAATGAGACAGATTTTGGATTGGCAAAGGAGAGATATGGCTGGTAGAAAGGTGGGGTTGAGGTAACATCAGAAAGAAAGTGCTGGCTTGAGGGATGAATGGATTACTCATACACCCAAGTTCTTATGATGTTACTAAACATGTCAGATATACATTTAATTAAAACGTAACAGCTGTGCACAATCAAGGAATATTAAGCATCGAGCTAACATCTGTTCTGCTAATTGTCTGTGGAAATCTAAAAGTAAACAGTTCTTGAAAAAAAAATGATATTTTTGTTTTCACTAAAGACTGATGGTGAAAACATGGCTTGGAAATGTTTGTAATATTTTCTCTGCACTCTTTAATTTGATTGCAACATGGGGCCAGCATTTTGCTGTCAGATTCATGGCACTCCCAAATGCTCCTGGGTAAACAATACTGTAACTTCAGGTCAGAGATCAAGACTCAGTTTATATCCAAAGGCCACAAACTATTACATTTCTCTGCAATTTGCTTTGCAAAAGCAGCATTATGTTACCTGTAACACCATTGTTCGTTATTGACTAGCATAAGGTTGTTATGTTCATACTGTAAAGTTGTGATAGTCCCTGAGGACTAGAGGACTGCTCCCTCACTAGGGAGAGAGAGACAATTGGTGGTCTTTTCCTTTAATTATGTCATAGCTATCTTATTTCTAACTTATTTTGTACACATTGTTGGTAATGCTACTACTTTTCCTTTTATTCCTCTTTTGTATCCAAGCTTTGTGACTGGGTACATGTGCCTAAGATGGTGCCATTACAGGTAGCCATTGTAAAAACATTTCACTGTATCCCTGTATGTCAGTATGGAGTATACATGATAATCATCGATATTCTATTCTATTCTTTATTGGCTGCTCATGTCATTGATATGTTTGTGAAAGCTTGGGTGACTTTCAGCAATGCCACTGTTGTGTCACCTGGATCATGTTCCAGGGTCTGGTATAATCTGAGTGCCTCAGGCAAGGGCTCAGATTAAGAAGGCGAGACCATCATGGTGACCTCAGCTATTGCAGGAATTCAACCTATGGTACTGATATCACAATGCATTAAAAACCAGCTATCCAGCCGACTGAGCTAACCACCCGCCCCAACCCTAAATAGATAAGAACTAAATGCACTAGAAATTTTGTATTATTCCCTTACTGGATAAACATGTTGCTGACTGGGTCATCATTTCTGGTTCATCCCAATTAGCCTTCGAGAAGCTGACTTATGGTGCAGGTATACCCAGAGCGCTGTTTCAGGATTTTGAATAGTGACAATTAACTAACAGCTCCAGGCCAGGATGGTGAGTGCCTTAGAGAAATGCACCCGTTACACTTGACCTTCTCAGTAGTGAACCTTGTGGGTTTAAAAGGTGCTGTCTGAGGAGATTTAATGAATTGTTCCAGAGCATCTTGTAGGCAATGACTTATCATGCCACATTGACATGATATGCTGGAGATCTACAGCTAACAAACTGTGATACTTACATTAACTCCCACAAGGAACGGACAGGATTTGGGTCATGTAGCACTGAAGATTGCAATGAATGCCTCTTGATGGAGTACAGGTCTTTTAGGATGCAAAGTTATAGCACATTTCTACAGGCTCCTGTATCAATTTTGACTTTCAGGCTGTATCAGCCTCCCTTTTGATACTGACAGTTGTAAGGAATTCACATTTTACTATATACTGTCTATATAGTGCATGAGGTTGGCTACATGCAACACTTGGTCATCTTCCAAATTTTGTTTTTCCCTTTATTGGCTGTTCTTGTCATTAATGTGTTTGGGTAACTTACAGTGATGCCAGTGTTGTGCCACCTGGTCGTATTTCAGGGTCTAGTTTGGTGTTTACAACCAGAATTTTGTACCCAATGTCCTTTGGTGCCACAGATCATGTTGCAGATGTGAGAAAATGCCAAAGAGTTTCTGGAAGGGTGGGACAAATGGCATCTATGAGAGTTCTTGCTAGTTTAGTGCCACTTTTCTGACTGTAACAATAGTTTTATTCTTGTGTGGATTCAAAGACCTCGTGGTTTTATCACTAGCCTATTAATCTGGACAAGGAGAAAGTGAGGACTGCAGATGCTGGAGACCAGAGTTGAAAAATGTGATGCTAGAAAAACACAGCAGGTCAGGTAGCATCCAGGGTGCAGGAGAATCGACGTTTCGGGCATAAGCCCTTCTTCAGGATTCCTGAAGAAGGGCTTATGCCTGAAACGTCGATTCTCCTACTCCTCGGATGCTCTCTGGCCTGCCGTATTTTTCCAGCATCACATTTTTCAACTATTGATCCGGACAGCCAGATAATGATGTGGTGACCCACGTTCAAATCCTAACATGGCAGATAGTAGTATTTTAGCTCAAAGAAAGTATAAAATTATGAGTCTAATGATGAACATAAATCCATTGCTGATTGTCAGGAAAAAGAAATATCTGGTTCACTAATGTCCTTTTGGAAGGGACATCCTTACCTGATCAGGCTTAGATGTGACTCCAGATCCACAGCAACATGGTTAACTCTTAACCGCCTCAATTAAGTATAAGCAATACATGCTGGTCCAGCCATTGGTGCCTACAACCCTTGAATGAATGAAAATAAAATAAAGTAGGTATTTGATGCTGGCCAACTATATGGCTTCATGCAAGTGTCCACCCTCCCACAAGTTATCCTTTCTCTTGCCCAGAAGATCTTTCCTGATGGCTTTGATTGGATTAGAGGTGATTACCAACTTGATTAACCTCTCTGTAAGTTTTTTTTTGGAGAAGTCACACAAATTGCCTTTGCCAAGGCATCTGGCACCAGATCGAGCCTTGATGTTTCTAACGTTACCACTTGATTTGGGGGCTAATGCTCCCAAAGTTGACTCATACCTTGAGCTGGTTCTCAAGTCCTCTTCAGATCATATGTGAATCTTTTTATTGTCCTCAAAAAGACAGGAAGTGATTATTTTGCAAAGCCCTTCTTGCCAATATCAAGCAATATTTTAAAAGAACTCCTCTCAGGATCATTTATGGCTTGATCTGCAAAGTAAAGCTGAATGTATTTCTAAATATTTGTCATTTGATGATGATATCATTCACTTCCCAACCCATTGTCAACTCCCTTGCCTTCTATTTATTTTGTTGAAGGTCTTCTGTTTTTACTGAAGTAGAGTGCTGTTTGTTTGTCCCTTCTTTTACTTCTTTAGATGTTCTATTCTTTTATTTTTTTTTCTTCTTTTGCTTTTATTTTATTTCTGGGTAGCACGGTGGCACAGTGGTTAGCACTGCTGCCTCACAGCGCCAGAGACCCGGGTTCAATTCCCGCCTCAGGCGACTGACTGTGTGGAGTTTGCACGTTCTCCCCGTGTCTGCGTGGGTTTCCTCTGGGTGCTCCGGTTTCCTCCCACAGTCCAAAGATGTGCAGGTTAGGTGAATTGGCCACGCTAAATTGCCCGTAGTGTTAGGTAAGGGGTAAATGTAGGGGTATGGGTGGGTTACGCTTCGGCGGTCGGTGTAGACTTGTTGGGCCGAAGGGCCTGTTTCCACACTGTAATGTAATGTAATCTAATCTAAAAAAAATCTAATTTCTAATGGTTGTAACATCTTGAAGAAAGTTTGCTGTGTTTGTGTCTATGCCTTCTAAGAGGTAAAGACTTGCATTAGCAGATTTCATCCACTAGATGGAGATTTCAACAAATAAGCAGGGATGATATGACACCAACATTGAATTGATGGAATCAACCAACCAACGTAGACAGGTAATCTTCTTCTGGTTACATTATGATCCCAGCTGATGTTACTACCAGACTAATTAGATCCCACACTGTAATCTGCTTTGATGGATTAATTTTTTAAAAAAAATTGAAGTGATCTTTCACTTAACTGCAAACACAAAATGGTGCAGATTTGGTTTTAACAATAGAACAGAATTTTATCATGCAAAAGAAATGAAGATAGAATAAAAACCAAGATAGAAACCAAATCATTTATGTACAATTTGAGATATTTATAGATTGAAATATATCTTGAAATATAGTCCCATCTATTTCCAAAGCTATAACTTTATAGTGCTCAAATACTAGAGAAAGAGTTCCCTTCTCTATCACATCTATGGGTTTGCTTTTCCTTTTTTCTTTCAAATCCTGATCCTAAGCCATCCCCTTGAATAATGATATGACTGACCTTAAACTTCCTTAGTGGTAAATAGACCATGAGAGATTCTAACCAAACACTTTTGGTCTGGAATTTTCAAAGCAAAACCCTTACGAATTATTCTGCACTAACTCCATTCCTAAGAAGAACCCATTCTCACGACTAATCTCGGTTAGGTTTTCTGCAAACTAAAAGCAAAAATTTTCCAGTCTATCAACTTTTCACCCAAGCAAAAATAAATCACTTCTTGATTCTCCAAAACCAAAAAACAAGCTAATAACTTTCAATATTTGACTCTCTTTGATCATTAAACATTCACAATGCAAACAATATCCAAATAATTCAATGTAAAAGTCTAAATAAATGAACTATATCCCACTTTATATCACACTGGAAATTTTTTTTAATTGCTTATAACATTGATTTCTAACAAAATTATAGGCTTAAAGTTAATTGTGACTTCAATTCCCAGTCTAGAAAATCTAATAGCTTCTTTCAGGAACTTTCAGACATTCGCATTTAAATGTTCTCAGCTTCAATTGACCTGTTCAAGGTTTTAGCCAAACATTTCAATTCCTAAATAAAAACTGAAAGAACTTCGGATGCTGTAAATCAGAAACAAAAACACAAATTGCTGGAAAAGCTCAGCAGGTCTGGCAGCAACTCCCCTTCCTGGGGTCTGCTTTATACAACCATCTTCATCCAAACATTCTTCAAAACTGTCCAAAATGAAACCAAAACTGAGAGGCTTCTCTTTCCAAGCTATGTGTTTTCCTTTAAGCTTTCAAAAAAAGTCAGAAATTTCTAACAGACCTTGGTACATAATTATTTACTTTGCTGAGTCATAGATCAACCTAATGTCTGCAAAATCTCATTAAAACGTATTAAACTGAAGGCTTACTCTCACAAACTGTTTTAAAATAAATCACCATGGCTACAGAAAAGTTTAGAAGTTCATTTTTAACCTTGGCTACAGACAAAAAAAAATATATCACTAAAAGAAAATTGAAAATTCCAAACTCAAAGTAAATTATATTAAATGTATGTCTACATCACAGGAGCATGAAGGTAAGTCAGTCTTGTGGCTATGTAAGTTGGAGATATGTACTGACGTGAACCTTTTGGTCATCTGAATATTTTATGCTCCAGGTTGTCTGATCTGCAGTGAGGTTTCTTTTATAAGCAATTACTGGTGCTTACAACCACCATCACATGGTGTAGCATGACACGCTGATGATCTATCACTATTTTGCTTCATACTTCGGTGAGCTCACTTTATATAAATGAAGCGTTTTTTAACAACAGTAAATCTTCTTCATTGGCACTGAAAATTAACTACTCTTTGAATTTTATGTGAATGTTTTAAAAATATTTACAATTTTATCTCACTTTCCTTTCTGCCACATTTCTCGCTCTCGCTCTCTCTTAACACAATGTTGCTTTCCTTTTCTTTAATTCTTTTTCCATACAAGAGTAACCTGAAAAATTACAAACTGGTGAACCATATGTCATAGAGTCATAGAGTCATAGAGATGTACAACACGGAAACAGACCCTTCGGTCCAACCCGTCTATGCCGACCAGATATCCCAACCCAATCTAGTCCCACCTGCCAGCACCTGACCCATATCCCTCCAAACACTTCCTATTCACATATCCATCCAAATGCCTTTTAAATGTTGCAATTGTACTAGCCTCCACCACTTCCTCTGGCAACTCATGGGCCACCCTCTGCATGAAGAAGTTGCCCCTTAGGTCTCTTTTATATCTTTCCCCTCTCACCCTAAACCTATCCTCTCTAGTTCTGGACTCTCCCACCCCAGGGAAAGGACTTTGCTTATTTACCCTATCCATGCCCCTCATAATTTTGTAAACCTCTATATGGTCACCCCTTAGCCTCCGAAGCTCCAGGGAAAACAACCCTAGCCTGTTCAGCCTCTCCCTATAGCTCAAATCCTCCAACCCTGGCAACATCTTTGTAAATCTTTTCTGAACTCTTTCAAGTTTCACAATATCTTTCTGATAGGAAGGAGATCTTAGGGATAGGATTTACTTTGTGGGCGGCACGGTGGCACAGTGGTTAGCACTGCTGCCTCACAGCACCAGAGACCCTGGTTCAATTCCCACCTCAGGCAACTGTCTGTGTGGAGTTTGCACATTCTCCCCGTGTCTGCGTGGGTTTCCTCCCACAGTCCAAAAATGTGCAGATTAGGTGAATTGGCCATGCTATATTGCCCGTAGTGTTAGGTGAAGGAGTAAATGTAGGAGAATGGGTCTGGGTGGATTGCTCTTCGGAGGGTCAGTGTGAACTTGTTGGGTTGAAGGGCCTGTTTCCACACTGTAGGGAATCTAATTCTAAAACTTGGAAGGAAAAAATATCAATTCCCAGGGACATAGGTTTAAGGTGAAATGGGTAAATTTAAAGGAGATGTTAAAGTAGGGTTTTTTTACACAGAGGGTGGTCAGTGCCTGGAAGAGGTAATGGAGATGGATGCAATAGCAACATTTAAAAGGCATCTTGGTAGATTTATGATTAGGCAGGGAACACAGGGATACGGCCCATTTAAAGGCAAGTTTTAGTTTAGAAAGGCATTGCATATCTTGGTGGGCCGAAGGGCCTGTTCCTCTACTGGACTGTTCTTTATTCTTTGTTCTTTATACCTGATTTGACATCGAATTCACACCTTTCTTGCCAGTTCTTATGTTGTTTATTTCCCGATTCTTAAATTGCGCTGATCTGGAGATATCTTGCTGCCCATTTTGTTCACAGAGGATTCAGATGCCCACATTGTATTATTATTAGCTTACATTTCCAACAATGTTTTGGACAAATGACTTTTTAGTGGATGTCCGAGTAATGGCTGAGACCATTAAGTTCCCTGTCACTGCAAAACCTGGTCCATTTAACATCTTCCCTGCAGCTCCTACAAACTGGAATGGGAGTTGATTTACAAGGACGCTGCATGCAAGCAACGTTTTCAAAATTAATATGATCATGGTTTTTCTGACTGGTATAAATGAAATTTGCTGTTTTTTTATTCAGCCACTTGGCAAAGGCATTATCAAGTATTCCTGTAACTTGGCAGGAGTTAATTGGAGTCACATTCTCGTTATGACTCAGAGAAGCTTAATTAAAACTGATCAGACTCCATAAATAAAAGCCTTTGGCTAGAGAACGTCCATGGTGTCAGAAAATGTAAAGGCATCACAACTGAAAGCATAGCCTTAGAGACGTCACAAACTCTCAGTGTCATGCCTCGAGATATCACACCTTCAGTGCTGTGTATCCTTCAGATGACAACAATTCCCAGCTCAGATAAACAAAGAAATTTCTGCAACAACACATGAAAAGAAAATAAGCAGCAAAAGCCAGCAAAAACTGGAGTGGTCAGGTTACTAAGAATTACCAGATGTTGTGAGCCGGTAAGTGCCACAAATTCAACAGTCAAGAGCTTGGGATACCATTCCATGTTTCCTCACATTGGGATAAACATAGGTGTTTCACAGGGCTGGTAATCCAGCATTCCAGGTTGGTGCTTTGGACACACGGGTTCGAAACCCACCAGTGCAACTGGAGGAATTTGTATTTGAATCAGAAACAAATCTGGAATTGAAAGCTGTTTTCAGTCATGCTGGAATCACCAATGGCAGTGTACCTACCTCTGAGATACAAGACCCAGTTTCAAATCCCATCAGCTCCAGAGGTGGGGAATAACATCTCTTAACAGGTTGATTAGAAAATATCAGAAACAAATGTGGTAAAAGCCCAGCTCATTTGCTAATGTCTTTTTTGAGAAGAAAAGCTTTCATCTTTACCTTGACTTCCCAGCATTTGACCCACATCAATGCAGTCGACCCTTAACTAACCTCCAGACTGGCCCAGTAAGTCACTTTGTTCAATGGAAATTGGGGAGGAATAATAAATGAAGCTTCTTGAGTGTTGCTGGAGCTCTACCCATCCTGGCAAGTGTGAAGCATTCCCTCACACACCTGACTTGGGCCTTGTAGATGGCTTCAGGGAGTTAGGAGCTGATCAAAGTTTGTGCGAAGATTTGTAGCTTGGGTGCTCGTTGTTGTGGTTCTGTTCGCCGAGCTGGAAGTTTTTGTTGCAAACGTTTCGTCCCCTGGCTAGGCGACATCATCAGTGCTTGGGAGCCTCCTGCGAAGCGCTTCTTTGATGTTTCCTCCGGTGTTTATAGTGGTCTGTCCCTGCCGCTTCCGGTTGTCAGTTTCAGCTGTCCGCTGTAGTGGTTAGGAGCTGAATTCCTCACTGCAGAATTCCTAACCTCTGACGTGCTCTTCTAGCCACTATATTCGGGGAGATCAACTGCTATTCAATGGTAACCTCCAGGATGTTGATAGTGGAGTAGTGAGTGATGGTAATGCAACTGAATGTCATGAGCAGAGGCATTAGTATCTCTTTTGTTGGATACCTTGTTAGATACCTGAAATAGAGTCATAGAATCATACAGCATAGAAACAGACCTTTCAGTCCAACTCATCTGCGCCAACCGGATATCCTAATCTAATCTAGTTCCATTTGCCAGCAATTGGCCCAAATCCCTCTGAACCCTTCCTATTCATGTACCCATCTGGATACCTTTTAAATGCTATAATTGTACCAGCCTCCATCACTTCCTCTATCAGCTTGTTCCATACACACACTACCCTCTGTGTGAAAAAGTTACCCCTCAGATCATTTTTAAATCTTTACTCTCTCACCTTAAACCTATATCGCCTAGTTTTGGATTCTCCCATCCGAGGAAAAAAGCCTTGGCTATTCACCCTATCCATGCCCCTCATCATTTAGTAAGGTCACCCCTCAGCCTCCAACCCTCCAAGGAAAAATGCCCAGCCTATTCAGCCTGTCCCTGTACCTTAAACTCAGCAGTCCCAGCAAATTCCTTGTAAATCTTTTTTGCACCATCTCAAGTTTAACAACATCCTTCCTATAGAATGACATTCAGAATTATATGCAGTATTCCAAAAGTGGTCTCACCAATGTCCTGTACAGCAGCAACATGACCTCCTAACTCCTATGTTCTGACCAATGAAGCGAAGTGTGCAAATATCTTCTTTACCACCCTATCTACCTGCAACTCCACTTTCATGGAACTATGAACCTGCACCCCTAGGTCTTTTTGATTGATAAAACTGGTCAGGGCCCCAACATTAAACGTATAAACCCTGCCCTGATTTGCCTTACCAAAATGCAACACTTCACATTTATCCTTGTTTGCCTAATATGTTTACCTCTCTCTGTCTCTGGGCACTCCATCCATGCCACCACCGC
Source organism: Chiloscyllium plagiosum (assembly GCF_037043375.1). Classification (NCBI taxonomy): domain Eukaryota; kingdom Metazoa; phylum Chordata; class Chondrichthyes; order Orectolobiformes; family Hemiscylliidae; genus Chiloscyllium; species Chiloscyllium plagiosum. The sequence goes on along the minus strand of NW_028270162.1, from coordinate 12,525,352 downwards.
CCTCCCCATCCTGGTTCAAGACCCACCTACTCCAGAGGTGTATGATAATACTTCTGAGCAGATTGATAAGAGATGTATATTCTACCAACCCCACCTCCCCCCAAACCCGCTCCTGCTCCACCCCCCTCCCCCTGACTATTTTCGATTCTCATAAAAGGTCACTGTATTGGAAAGTTGAAACTTTATTGCTGGAACAGCACAGCAGGTCAGGCAGCATCCAGGGAACAGGAGATTCGACGTTTCGGGCACAGGCCCTTCTTCAGGAATTGGATTCCAACTGTATTGGAAATGCTAACTCAGCTTTGTCTCTACAGAGGCTGCCGAACCTGCTGAGTTTCTCCAGCAATTTCTGTTTTTGCTTTAATTTATTTGCAGGTTGTCCAATTACCCACCCCACCTCCCCCCTGCAATGCCCCACCCCCCCCAAAGAATCTAGGGCTCCTCAAGCATCACTGAGTGGCTGTGGACTTAAGGTCAGAGGCGAAGGTTTGAGAGGTTCCTACACTCCTGTCTCTACTTCCAGCTGAGTCAGAATTGATAAATTTCATTAAACAACTCAGAGCCCTGTACCTGCCTGTAGGGTTGCTGCTGATTACTGCACTGATCCAGCTGAAACTCATCTCCAACTGATGTCACTTCGGAGCAGCACAAGGGCAATTGACCACATTAGAAAGAGTCATAATCATATTTGTAATTTGGACGGAGCGTTTTGTCAGTGCTGAAATTTATTTCACACTTCTACAGCTGCTGGGAGGAATTGAAGACTGAGGCAGAATCAATCAAGTAAACAGAAAGCTTGATGCAAGGATTACAAAGTGAGAATAAAGAGACCACAGAGTGACTTGTTTGTAAAGGGTACAAGATGTAAGGACTGTAGGACAGCATATTTTACTCATTTTTCATTTTAGTCTCTCTGATAAGGAAATCATTCTTAAATGATACGGACTGATTGTAACTTGATGATGTTTGCTCCCTGACCTGAAACAGCCCACCCATCTTTTCCTGGGATCAATTCATCAGGATAGGCAAAAGTGAGGACTGCAGACGCTGGAAACCAGAGTCTAGATTAGAGTGATGCTGGGAAAGCACATCGGGTCAGGCCGCATCCAAGGAGCAGGAAAATCAACGTTTTGGGCAAAAGCCCTTCATCAGGAATATTTCTGATGAAGGGCTTTTGCCTGAAACGTCGATTTTCTGCTGTTTGGATGCTGCTTGACCTGCTGTGCTTTTCCAGCACCACTCTAATCTAGACTCATCAAGTCTTGATACTTGGAAACAGCTATTCAGCTCTGCCTCTCTACGTGCCTGAGTTGATTTAGACATTGTGTGGCTCTAGAGTGATATGGAGGCTTGGAATGAGTTTTTATTTATTTTCCTTCACAAGGTGAAGGCGTCCTTGGCTCAGCAATCATTTATTGCCCGTCCCTAATTGCCCAGAGGGCAGTTAAGAGTGAACCATATTTCTGTGGGCCTGGAGTCACATGTAGGCCAGACCAGGTAAGAATGGTAGCTTACTTCCTTAAAGGGCATTAGTGAACCAGATGGGGTTTTCCTGGCAATCAACAATGGTTTCATGGTCATTATTACATTCTGAATTCCAGATTAGTAGTGAATTCAGTTTCCACTATTTACCGTAGCAAGATTTGAACATTAACTGGGTTTCTGGGTTAACAGACGAGCGATAGGCTGTCATCTTTCTGTCAGCTTTCTATATAGGGCTACTGATGTCGGGAGGCTTTGAGAGGTAACCTAGTGAGTCTCAGGATAACAAAATCCTCTAAGAATCATAAAGATGTACAGCACAGAGAGAGGGACCCTTCAGCCCATCGACTGTAGAAGTTAAAAAAATCTAACTATTCAAAACTTATTTTCCAGCATTTTGTCCATTGGCCTAGATGCCTTGGTTCTGCAAGTGTGCATTTAAATACTTCTTCAATGAGATGAGGGTTTCTGCCTCTACATCTCTTACTACCCCTTACCTTAAATCTATGAGCCCTCCATCAAATGGAAATGTCCTTTCCTGTCTATTCTAAGTCTCTCATGACTTTATACACCCCTCAATCATGTCACCTCCCTCAGTCTCCTCTGCTCCAAGGAAAACAACCCCGGTTTGTCCGAACTCTCTTAGAGTCATAGAGTCATAGAGATATACAGCATGGAAACAGACTCTTCGGTCCAACTCGTCCATGCCAACAAGATATCCTAAATTAATCTAGTCCCATTTGTCAGCACTTGGCCCACATGCTCTAAATCCTTCCTATTAAATGTGCCCATCCATTTAAATGTTGTATTTCTACCAATCTTCACCATTTCCTCTGGCAGCTCATTCCATACATGCACCACTCTTTGCGTGAAAAAGTTGGCCCTTAGGTCCCTTTTAAATCTTTCTCCTCTCACCCTAAACCTATGACCTCTAGTTCTGGACTCCCACAACCCAGGTCTATTTACCTCATGGCCATCATGATTTTATAAATGTCTGTAAGATTACCCCTCAGCCTCCAATGCTCCAGGGAAAGCAGCCTCAGCCTATTCAACCTCTCCCTATATCTCAAATCCTCCAACCCTGGCAACATCCTTGTAAATCTTTTCTGAACCCTTTCAAGTTTCACAACATGCTTCCTATAGGAGGGAGACCAGAATTGCACACAATATACCAACAGTGGCTCTCTTCATAACTAAAGTCTCTAGCTGAGGCAAACATTCAGACCGCCCACCCTCTTCACCCTACCACTATCATAGTTCCCAAATCAATCATCTTATTTTGCATGTCCGAAAGAGAAACCCGTGACAAAGAACAAGCACAATTTGGAAGCAAAAGTCTTAGACGTGGGTTTCTATTGTTAGACGAATGATTAAAGTATTTTCTTAGCAAAATAGAGGGGAATTAAAGGTGAGTCTGCCAATGTAATTGTAATGTCACAGGAGTACTAAACCAAAGTCCCAGGCTAATGCTATTGATTAAATGGGTTCAAATCCCATAGTTGGTCCTTGGTGAAATTTGAATGCAATGAAAATCTGGAATTAAAAGACACTTATCTAAAGACAAATGTGTAACCAATGTCTTTTACCATAAAAATATCAATCAGGTTCACTATCAATCAGAGTGCAATAAAAGCTGACCCAGCCAGTGGCACTCACATCCCATGAATGAATGAATCTTTGGTGGAAAAGTCTAGAATAAGTTGGGGAGGGAATGGCAGCAGCTCAAAATTACAGCACCTTCAGGGGTGATGTTAGGAAGCACTTCTCACATAGAGACTTGTGGTAATGTAGAATCTCTTCACCCCTCAAAAGAAGTTGTAGTGGGCATACATCATTTGGAAATTTAAAAACCTAAACTTGATAGATTTCTGTTAGGCAAGAGATATGAAGGACGATGGAACTGAGGTCAGTCAAAGTGGTTATGTTACAACAAGACAATTGAAAGATAAAACATGCTCAAGTAATACTCACCCTCCACCCCCATCTTTTCCAGAGGAAATATTCAAATAGATTTTGCTCTGCTAGCAGACAGCTTTGTGCAATGGAAGGACACATTGGACATGAAACTTGCATACCCTCTCCACATCCTACCCTCTCCTATTGCTGATACAAGCCTCCATTTTCAAATTTCTCATATGGCTCCTGACAGATTAGTCCACCTGTTGGCAGCAAGATGTTGAAAAAAGAAATTTGTTCCATGTTTAAACAAACAATTTTCCTCCATGATTAATGGGGTAAATGCACGAAATAATTGTAAGGTCTAAATGGCTTGAGAGTTCAAAGTGTAGTGCTTTTTCAAAGTTTTGAATTTTATATTTGCTGTCAAAAGGAGGGACAGTAGTGATGAGAACATCCAAAAGGAAATAAACTTAAAGCCACCAATTAATTTTCTTTGTCCATTCCCATCTGCTTGAAATTTTCAAGAGTTAATCAAAAATGAGCAAAAATCATACTACAATTATAAAGAAATCAAGACTTCAGTTCTGCCATAAATTGGAATATTTATTTTATCTACACCTTGGGTGTTCCCTTCTCACACCCTGAATGTGCTGGTTTGTTGTTGATATTGATCCTCATTAGCGTCTCCTCATGTTTATTTTAATTGTGTGGGAACGCTGTCCATTAGCCTTGGCAGTCGAAAAGTGTGGTGCTGGAAAAGCACAGCCGATCGGGCAGCATCTGAGGAACAGAAGAGTCGACATTTCAAGCATAAGCTCTTCATCTTTTGCTCGAAACATCAAATCCCCTGCTCCTGGGATGCTGTCTGACCTGCTGTGCTTTTCCAACAACACACTTTTTGACTCTGATCTCCAGCATCTGCAGTCCTCACTTTCTCCATTAGCCTTGGCAGCCTATTCACCTCAGTACTATACTGGGACATATCTGTGTAGTTTACCCTCTCAAATCTTTGGAGTGGGACTGTGAACCCAGGACACTTCTGTTTGAGGAGTGATTTGTAGATTTTGTCAATCCTTTGATATTAGGACAGGTGACAAAGAGGTAGGCTTTATGGAGCTGGTGAATGTGAGGAAGGGAGATTTAGCAAGGGGAATTTCAGAGTTTCAGGCCTTAGACATGGCCACTAGTGATAGAGTAAATAAAATCAGAGATGTACAAGAGGTTCAAATTGGAAAAACAATAGGAGTTTGGAAATCTTTTATTCTACAAGCAGATCTATTCTATAATCTCACTAATACAGAACAGCCCCTTGAGAAGACAGAGGAAGCCAATTGTCAGGAACACAAAGAAGAAAAATTACAAGAGGTTAAGACAAACCGGAATTGATTGCAACATCCTTCTAAATACGAAACATCTTGTGAGAACACCACAGTAGAAGTTAAAGTGTATTTTATGACTTTAACGTCATTCTAACCAAATGTTTTTCACCAGACGGAGTGCAGAGGGGAGATTGATTCAGGAGTTTTGCCAACTGTTTGATTGGTTGATTTATTGTTGTCACGTGCACCGAGATACAGTGAAAAGTGTGGTTTTGCATGCTATACAGGCAGGCTGTACCATACAGAGTGCATCAGGGTAGCAGAACTGAGTGCAGATTACAGTGATTCTAGCACAAAGAAAGTGGAGAGAGAGAGATCAGAATTAACATTTGAGAGCTCCATTCAAAAGTTTAATAACAGCAGGGAAGAAGCTGTTCTTGAATCTGTTTGTCCATGTGTTCATACTTTTATATCTTCTGTCGAATGAAGTGGGTGGAAAAGAGTATAACTGGGATGGGCAAGGACTTCTGTGCTGTGGGAAGTATAGATGCAGTCAGTGGATGGAGGCTGGTTTGCATGATGCACTGTGCTGTGTTCACCACTCTGTAGTTCCTTGCGATCTTGGGAAAAACAATTGCCGTACCACACTGTGATGCATCCAGATAGGATGTTTTCAATGGTGCATCTATCAAAATTAGTAAGAGTCTTTATGGACCTGCCGAATTTCCTTAGCCTCCTGAGGAAGTAAAGACATTGTTGTGCTTTCTTGACTGTAGCGTGGATGGATCATGGCAAATAGTTGGTAATCATCACTCCCAGGAACTCTGACACTCTGTTAATACTGTCATTGCGTTGCTAGCTAGTTGCCCTGTTCCCACGGATGACATTAGAGTGGCCAGGGGATAGGGAACAAAGCATACACTCTTATATATAATGATGGGTGGCACAGTGTGTGGACAGTGCAGTGACAGACAAGCTGATCTAATCCTGTGTATTACTTTTACGTACTCATACATTGTCGTACATAAATAGTCTGGAGGAAGGCATAGGTGGTCTGTTAGCAAGTTTGCAGGTGACACTAAGATTGGCAGAATAGCAGATAGTGAAGGGGACTGTCAGAGAATGCAGCAGAGTATAGATAGATTGGAGAGTTAGGCAGAGACATGGCAGATGGAGTTCAGTCCGGGCAAATGCGAGGTGATGCATTTTGGAAGATCTAATTCAAGAGTGTACTATATGCTAAATGGAAAAGCCCTGGGGAAAATTGATGTACAGAGAGTTCTGAGTGTTCAGGTCCATTGGACCCTGAAGGTGGCAACGCAGATGGATAGAGTGGTCAAGTAAGCATACAACATGCTTTCCTTCATTTGGCAGAATATTGAGTACAAGAGTTGGCAGTTCATGTTATGGTTGCATAGGACTTTGGTTCGGCCACATTTGGAATACTGCATACAGTTCTGGTTACCACATTAAAAAAGGATATCGATGATTTGGACAGAATGCAGAGGAGGTTCACCAGGATGTTGCCTGCTATGGAGGGTGCTAGCTAAGAGGAGAGGTTGAGGAGATCAGGATCATTTTGATTAGAAAGACGGAGGTTGAGGGCTGACCTGATTGAGGTATACAAAATCATGAGAGTATAGACGGTGAGTAACAAGAAGCTTTTTCCCAGAGTGGGGGACTCAGTTAATAGGGGTCATAAGTTCAAAGTAAGAGGGGAAAAGTTTAAGGAAGATATGTGTGGAAAGTTCGTCTCACAGAGGGTGGTGTGTACCTGGAGCACGTTGCCAATGGAGTTGGTGAAGGCGGGCATCATTTAAGATGTATCTAGACAGATACATGAATGGGCAGGGAGCAGAGGGATACAGATTCTTAGAAAATAGGCAACAGGTTTAGATAGAGGATCTGGATCGGTACAGACTTGGAGGGCCGAAGGGTCTGTTTCTGTGCTGGAATGTTCTTTTGTTCTTTATTTTGGATATGCAGTCTTAATCTGTTTCATGTGCAATATGATGCTAATCTCCAATTATTTTAATTAATAAATGATTGTGTGCTTCCCCCCAAGCAATGGAATAATTGTAATATCAAAGACTGAATTTGAATGATTTTTTTTGCAGACTTGAGTAATGTTTTCAGGCTTTCTACACAGAGTTTTGTGCTATTGGGCATTCAAACTGCTCTGGAAAATCGGCTGGGGCAAAAAGGAGCAGAATAATATAATAGCCTCAAAGTGAGTTGGTGCAACGGTGTTCTGTAAGAGTTCCATAACCTTGGAGCAACATTACAATGATGTATTGGGGTTGCACATCACTGAGTATAAATAGAAAAGCCAAAGAGAGTTAGTATACCCCAGAATGAGAGAAAACTCAGAACGCACAAGGACATAAACACATGAACAAGAAAAATTAGTCTGTAATTAATGTCAGTATAAATCAGAGTCTGGTCTATCTAAATTACCATGTATAGCAATACTTAGTATAGAAGCACAATAAATATTGTTACTGTAAAGTCTGAACCTGAAGATTGTCCTTGATTTTGCCTTCTGCTCAATCAGAATATCTCAAACACATGATCGTAGTTTGACATCAAATCACATGATAAAAGACCAAGTTATAGTCTAACAGGTTTATTTGAAAGCACTAGCTTTCGGAGGGCTGCTCCTTTATTAGGTGGTTGTGGAGTAAAAGATCGTAAGACACAGAATTTTTAGCAAAAGTTTATAGTGTGATGCAACTGAAATAATATATTGAAAAAGACCTGGATTTTTTGTTAAGTCTCTCATCTTTTAGAATGACCATGTTGGTTTCAGTTCTTTCATATGTAAATCCCAGAACTGTTTTTTTTTTAAAGTTACATTCTCAAGTGAACTTTCACAACAGGTGCCACGTCATCTCAGATAATGCATTGAAGGTGTGAGGTGCCCTGTGTGAGGTTGTCTGTGCCCCAATGTTCAGACTGATGCTATTTCTAAAAAAGGGATTTACAGAACTTTACATGGATTCATGCAGTAACTGTAAGGCACCCAATATCTCCAATCTCAGCTGTACAGCCCAGCACACTGTCAATCTGAGGGTCACAGGGCTGTGAATGTATGAGGGGCCCTTTCCCAACAAGGATCCATTCTTCCATACAGACATGCCAATATCTGAAGCAGGAGCAGGAATAAGCCAAATAAAAGGATAAATTTTACAACATTTTAAAATAAATAATAAAATATTCTAAAAACAAAGTGCATACAAAAACTAAAACAAAAGCAGGGCATAATTCTTTGTGTGGAATTGGAAAAGATTTTCAGTCTTAAAAAGCTGCAAAAATCACACTTTCCTTCACAAAAAGTATAGATATGTTCTACAAGGTGATTGGAGGAACAGAGGCTAATATTTATATAATGCCATTCACAATCTCTAAGTGCTTGGTACAGCAATTGCTCTGCCCAGGACCATAAGAAACTTCAGCGAGCTGTGAATACAGCCCAGTCCATCACACAAGCCAACTTCACATCCATTGACCCCATCTACACACTCATTGCCACATCACCAAAAACCCCTCCCACCCTCATTATAATCGCTTCTATCGGGCAGAAGATGCAAAAGCTGAAATACACGAACCACCAGGTTCAAGAACAGCTTCTTCCTCATGGTCATTAGAGTTGTAAATGAATCTCTCACATTTTAACTTTATTGTTGACCTCACTTTTTGTGTACCTTTTCCTGCAGCTGTAACATTGTATTCCTCACTCTGTTCTCCCTAATGGTATGGTATGATCTGCCTGTACTGCACACAAAACAAAACTTTTCACTGTACCTAGGTGCGTGCAACATTAAGAAATCAATTGAAATCAAATGTTCCAAATCTCTTTAGAGCCAATAAAGTACTTAGTGGGTTTTGAGAAGATTTATAGCTCGGGTTGAGGTTCTGGATGTAAGTTTGCTCGCTGAGCTGGAAGGTTCTTTTCCGGATGTTTCGTCACCCTACTAGGTAACATCTTCAGTGGGCTTCGCCTGGAGGCCCACTGAAGATGTTACCTAGTAGGGTGACGAAACGTCTGGAAATGAACCTTCCAGTTCAGTGAGCAAACCTACATCCAATAAAGTACTTTCAATGTAGCAACTGGACTGTAACAAGACAATCAGCTTTGTCGTAATATTAGTTGAGAGATAATATCGGGGAGGACGTTTGTGAGAGTTCTTTAAATAGTGCTTTGGAATCATTTGCAGCCACCCTGAAAGAGCAGACAGGTCTCAGGTTAATATCCCACCCAAGAGACAGCACATCTGATAGAGCAGCACTCCCACAATGCTGCCACAAGTTAGATTCTCTTGCTCACGTGTATGGGACAGAACAAGAATCCACAATTGCCTCACTCAAAGGTGAGAATGATACCCATAGAGCCATAACTGCTATGCTCTCCATAGACCCAAAATCATGAGGACAATGTCATCGAGTCCTAGAGATGTACAGCATGGACACAGATCCTTCAGTCCAACTTGTCCATGCTGACCTGATATCCTAAATTAATCTAGTTCCTTTTGCCTGTATTTAACTCATATCCCTCTAAACCCTTCCAGTTCATATAAACATCCAGATGCCTTTTAAATGTTGTAGTTGTACCAGCCTCTGCCACTTCCTCTGGCAGCTCATCCTATACATCCTCTGTGTGTAAAAGTTGCCCCTTAAGTCTCTTTTAAATCTTTCCCCTCTCACCCTAAACCTATGCCCTCTAGTTCCACCCCAGGGAAAATACCTTGCCTATTGACCCTATCCATGCCCCTCATGATTTTATAAACCTCTATAGGTCACGTCTCAGTGCTGGGAAAATCTTTAGGCAAAGGATTAATTTGTGTGCCTCATAGAAAGTAAGAAACAAGTCAGAAACTTTGGAGGAAATTGGACACCAGGCTTGTAAGAAAAAGTGGTTATTATCAGATTTAGATTACATCCCACATAACTGGACCTATAACTGCTGCAGAAAATCTGTGAAAGTTGTTTTTCAATTTATTAAAGACTTTCTTTTCAAGCTGAAATTACATATCACAAAATTGAACTCACTGACAATCTCTGATTGGGGACCGTTGTGTAATGTCTAGTCTGCAGTGTTCCATTAAGAGACATCTTTGTGATATCATCACTGTATCATAGCATATCGTCAAAAGTCATATGATACCAGTTTAGTCCGACAAGTTTATTTGAAGTTACAAGCTTTCACATCATAGCCCCTCTGACAGGCTGATATTTTATATTCTATTCTCTTCTGTTTGTGTTTCATTTGGCAATCTTGCAAATAAATTATGTTTTCTTTAACATAAAATGGTTGGGCCAGCTGCATCACTCCTGGAATATCCACCTTACACCTGCTTAATACTACTAGAAATGTTAAGGTCTGTGCTACCTTCTTGAAATGTTTGGAGGGGGTCTGGCCTGGTCCATATCAATATTATATAAGTAAATGCCAGGATTGGTCATAAATCTCTATTGAATGCTCCTGTATTATATTCAGGAATTATTAGGCTCAGTTGGTTGGAGACCTGCTTCTCAATGTTGAGTATTACTAACAGCATGGTTTAAATTCCTTCATTGACTGGGGTTACCACAAAGAACTCTCCTTCTCAGTCTCTTCCTTCACCTGAGGTGTAATGTCTCTGGTCTGCACTGTGCCATTAGGAGATATGGCCTGTAATATCACCTGAGTCAAGGTGACCCTTGGGTTAAATTACACTAATCTTCTCTCTGTCTAATGAGACAGTAGGACCATGATGACTTTACCTTTTTTACTCTGTTGCCCACTTGTCATTCTAATATTAAGTGAACTAACATTAATATCACCTTATCTGGTGCAAATAACCTGCTAGACGCAGAAAGCGCTGTTACATCACACTGAGCTGTAACTATAAGTGCTGCACAAATCCTGTGAAAGGTGCTTTTCAAATTATGGAAGGATTTTTTTTATTTTCTCTCGCTCCAATTATGTGTCACATAATGGAATACAGTGATAAGCTGAGATGGGGACTATATTATGCAGAGAGTGTTTGACAGCAGCGTGGATCTACATCTGCTGTAGAATGACAGTATGGAGGTGGAACAGATGCTTGATGACTAATGCCATTTGTACCAGGCCGGTGCATCCCTTTCGCCCGTTCTGCATATCATTGAGGAGCATCTGCTCTTGAATTTCATCCACACAACATCCTCTGCTCTTTGCAATACTAATTGTCTGTCACAAGGAGAAGAACTCTTGGATTCTCAAGAGATAGCTTACTGCACAGAGCGAGCAAGAGGTTTTTTTTCCTCAGCTGAAGTCTTTCTTTAAATGTCAGTCTCTACAATGAGCAAGATGTGCTGAAAGGTTAATGTATTTTATGGAAGTTTCGGCACTATTAAGTCTGACACATCCTGCCATTATCGCCTGTCCTTAAACACCCCCTTGATGTTTAGCTTAGCGGAGTTCCTGCTTCTTATTGGGACTGTGTAGGTGCTTTCATTTGAAAATAAATGTTTGCTCTTTTTAATTCTTTCTCCCTTTTTTTATCTGAAGACATTGCCCCTTGCAGGTCCTTCCTGCAGCTCCCAGGCACTCACTGTTCTTCATGTGCGAGGTAAGAAACTAGAATGGCAACTAGCCATCTGACTGCAGCAAGCAGCTCACTGGGGATCATAGAAACCCTTCAGCGTGGAATCTGGCCATTTGGCCCATTGAGTTCACACTGACCCTCTGAAGAGCATCCCACCCAGGGTAACCCCATCCCTGTACCCGGCATTTCCCATGGCTAACCCACCGAGCCTGCACATCCCTGGATATTATGGGCAATTTAGCATGACCAATCCAGCCCAACCTGCACATCTTTGGACTGTGGAAGGAAATCAGAGCACCCAGAGGAAACCCACGCAGACTCGGGGAGGATGAGAGTCTGGAATTGAGCCTGGATCCCTGGCACTGTAAGGCAGCAGTGCTAACACTGAACTGCCCCAATTTCTACCCCTTTCTACTGATCTGACTTGTCAGTAGATAGCAATCAGGAGATTATGTGGAGTGATCCCTTCCCTGACCTCAGTCAAACCTCAGTCCGTGCAGCCAAATCAATAAATGCAGCACAGGCAAGGAATATAAGTGATGTTCAATTATGAATCATTAATGCCAGCCAAATGAAGGAGGGAGTGGTGCTTAGGATCACTGGAGAAATTAACACAAAGCTAAGAAGAGGGTGTGACAGATGATGCATGTAATGATATGTAAACACCGTGACATTTTTGTAATTGTGGACCAAAATGAGAAAACAAAAACAATTGCTTTAAAAACCAAGGATTGCCAGAGGCTTATTGCATGTTTGAGATCAAATGACCTGACACTCGTTTTAAGCACTGTTTACACAGCTGCATGTTCAAGCAGTAGTTGCAAACAAACTAGAGCCAAAGGGTTTTGTCCAGATGGAGCTTTGGTTAGCAAAAGGTAGCTAATTGGTTGTGAACTTGTATAATGAGTTATTGATGACAAAAGCCTTCTGCCTGCAGACAATGATGTGATTGGTTCTTAGGTAGGAGAATAGCTTGGGCTGTGAAGATATAGAGAAGCCTTCAGACTACTATGAGCTCTCTGTTGTGTAGGAGAGAAAGAAGAGAAAATCAGAGATAACAAGTGAAGGTTGTGAGCTGAATGATTAGAGCTGAAGGAGTTGGCAGAGGAGTTGGGCTGTGAGTAATCGGTGGAAATATCTAAATTAGGATATGAGAGTGCTACTAAATTTGTGAGTTTGTCATTATTGGCTTAAAAGATTCTGAGACTGTGTCAATGAAGCAAGAGGGTCTTAATGGCACAGAAGAAAGCCATTTGGCCCATCAAGTTTATGCTGGGTCACTGTAGTCTGATCCAGTCTATCTCACTCACGTGATATATCCTGTTGACACTGTGAGTTTATTTTCTTCAAGTACCAATCGAGTTTCATTTCAAAACTCATTGATCATCTCTGCTCCCTGCTACGCAGCAGGTTGAAGGTCAAATCCATCTTACTCTGGTTCACCAAAGTCTTAACTCTGTGTCCCCAAGCGCTTATACCATTAGCTACTGTGAACGAATTTCATTTGTGTACAAATAAGTTGTAATCAAGGTATATTAAACCTCCCTTCAGATCACCTTTGCTCCAAAAGGAATCATAGGATCCCTCCAGTGTGGGAACAGGCCATTCAGCCCATCGAGTCCACTCTGAGGAGTATCCCACCCAACCCTACAACCCTGCATTTCCCATGGCTAATCCACCTAGCCTGCCTATCCCTAGATACTATGGGCAATTAACCATGATAAATCCACATAACCTGGACTGTGGGAGGAAACTGGTGCACCTAGAGGAAACCCACGCAGACTCAGGGAGAATGTGCAAACTCCACACAGACATTTGCCCGAGGCTAGAATCAAACAAGGTATATGGCGCTGTGAGGCAGCAATGCTAACCACTGAGCCACTGAGTTGCCTTAGAACAACCCCAGAGTCTCCAAATTTACTTTGTTGCTAAGAATCCTCACTGCTGAATCCATTCTAGTCAATAGCCTCCTCACCCTCACACACCCTTTTGAAAGTGTAGTGACCAGTATTGACTGGGAGGCTTGTGGGAGAGTGTGAGTGTTTTCAGGAATCTCTTTGGCAGAACAGAGGCAAAAAGCACTGTAACCAACTGGACCAGCATCAGTATTCACCACTTCAGCTGTTAGGGGGATCGGTTGTTTTGGTTATTTGCTCCCCAGCACTGGAGATAAGACATGATCAGAACTGAGAGTAGAAAATCTAACTTTCATAGCCAACCCCGTTAAAAGAAATGTTTTGATAAGTATTTGTCTGAAGGAAAGTGTTGTACATGTTTTTCACGTCAAGACAAGAGAGTGTAGCTTAAACTTTTGTAAACAAATTGCAATCCAACTGCAGTCAGTAAAAATAGATTTATTTCAAGTTATGGAAAGCAGTTACCAAAATGAAACAAAAAGCAAGTGTGTGACTTTAAAGATTTGATGAACATTACTAAATTCGGATCATGTTGGGCTGATTATTTGCATATTCAGTGAATGTGTTCCCTGCAGAGCTCATTATGAGAAGCACAATGCTACATTCACAGCACAATCAATTATTCTGGGTTTGTTACTGTAATACACGATTTCTGCCACTGTAAGAGCAGTTATATATTTTCAGCAGAGAAGTAAAGTGGTTATAATTTCAAAGCTACTAATTTTATACTGTCTTTTCTTTTGAGAAACACAGTTTTAATATCAGGTTAAGTGTCAGCTGGGTGGCTAGCGCTTCTGTCTGCTCAGTCAGGAGCTAATGTATTCAAGAAATCTGAGTACCAAAACAAGAGTGATGGGATCACTGAGGAAGTGCAGCTTGGTTGGAGTGCTGTCTCATGGATATGGAGAACATAAAGATACCATACTATCAATTGGACAGGAAGCCAACATCACAGAAACAGATAACTTGGCTATCCAAGGACCTGAGGGGTAACATTTTCATGCAGAGGGTTGGTGCATGTGTGGAGTGAGCTGCCAGAGGAAGTGGCTGAGGCTGGTACAAATGTAATACTTAGAAAGGCATCTGGATAGATACATGTATGGGAGGGGTTAAGCAAGAAATGGGTGAAATGTTGGCAAATGGGATTAGATCAGATTGGAATGTCTGGTTGGCGTGGAAGAATTGGACCAAAGGGTCTGTTTTGTGCTGTATGACTGTATGACTCTATAACCATGTCCCAGTTTGTAGTACTGTTGCTTCACAGTCAGAATGGCGCTGGGTCAAGTTGCACCTTAAGTCTTATACAGAGTTTCAGACAGACACTCCAGAGTCATGGTAGATGTTCTCTTTTGGATGAGGTGTTAAATTTAAACTCCTCCTGCCCTCTTAGTTGGGTGCCAAAGCTCCCTTGGTACTACTTTCTCAAGAAGAATGGAGTTGTTCTCCCCAATTCCATGTCAATATGCATCCATCAGTGACTATCCCAAAAAATACAATGATGTACCATGTCGAAAGGACCAGTTCTCTCCCTTTCATCTCTTAATTTACATTGAATAAGGGGAGGTGATGGCATGCCAATATTATTGCTAATCCAGAGAGGAGAAAGTGAGGACTGCAGATGCTGGAGATCAGAGCTGAAAAAGTGTTGCTGGAAAAGCGCAGCAGGTCAGGCAGCATCCAAGGAACAGGAGAATCGACGTTTTGGGCATAAGCCCTTCTTCAGGGATTCCTGAAGAAGGGCTTATGCCCGAAACGTCGATTCTCCTGTTCCTTGGATGCTGCCTGACCTGCAGCGCTTTTCCAGCAACACATTTTCAGCAGCTGCTAATCCAGAGACCCAAGTAATGTTCTGGGGTTTGAATCCCACCACAGCAGATGGTAGAATTTGAATTCAATAAAGAACCTAAAATGAAGAGTCTAATGATGACCGTGAATCCATTGTCGATTATCAAGAAAAGCACATCTGTTTCACTAATGTCCTTTCGGGAAGGAAATTGCCATCATTAACTGGTCTGGATTACTCGTAACTCCGGACCCACAGCAGGGGTTGACTTTTAACTGCCCTCTCGGCAATTAGGAATGGGCAATAAATGCCAGTCCAGCTAGTGCTGCCCTCATTCCATGAGTAAATAAAAATAAGCTCTTTCTATATCTTTTTTTTCTCTCTATTAACACTCCCATTGTCTCTGCAGTGGGCTTCACACCCATCAGCCGTTGCATGCTTTCTCTGCCCCTGCCAAAAGTGGGTAAGGAAAACCTACTCTTCCAATGCCTCAAGTCCTGAAGAAGAGTCAAACTGGACTCAAACGTTTTTCATAGATGCTGCCAATCCTGCTGAGTTTTTCCAGCATTCTCTGTACTTGTTTCAGATTTCCAGTATCCACTGTATCTTGCCTTTATTTGATCATCACACTTCTGTTTGTGGAAGCTTATAGAATCATAGAGTCATAGAGATGTACAGCATGGAAACAGACCCTTTGGTCCAACCCATCCATGCCAACCAGATATCCCAATCCAATCTCGTCCCACCTGCCAGCACCTGGCCCCTATCCCTCCAAACCCTTCCTATTCATTTACCCATCCAAACGCCTCTTAAATGTTGTAATTGTACCAGCCTCCACCACTTCCTCTGGCAGCTCATTCCATACGCGTACCACCCTCTGAGTGAAAAAGTTGCCCATTAGGTCTCTTTTATATCTTTCCCCTCTCACCCTAAACCTATGCCCTCTAGTTCTGGACTCCTCCACCCCAGGGAAAAGACTTTGTCTATTTACCCTATGCATGCCCCTCATAATTTTGTAAACCTCTATAAGGTCACCCCTCAGCCTCCGATGCTGCAGGGAAAACAGCCCCAGCCTATTCAGCCTCTTCCGAACTTGCTGTGCACAAATCAGCCGCTGCATTTCCCACACGGCAAGAGTGTCAGCACTTCAAAGATCCTTCATTGGCCATAATGTCCATTAGGATGGCCTGGGGTTGGGAGGAAATGCAGTTGCTTCCATAATATACTCAAACTGCACCAGCTGTGCCTGTTGAAATTGCTCTGAAATAGGTCCTCAAGGTGGGCATCACAAGGATTGTGAAATGGAGCAGAGCAGAACGTGATGGGCAATAGGTGGAGACAGCTGACAAAAGAAGCCAAGGTATACCCCACAAATCCCTCAAAGTGCAAAATGATTGCATACTAAGGTAAAGCAAAAAAAACTCAGATTGTTTTTGAAAAATGAGTTTATTAAGGATGTTTGCAGCTACAAGTGTATCAAGAAACAATAGAACCTTAAACCACGACTGGGAATGCAAAAAAAACTATTAAATGTTGTGCCAACTTCCCTGAGTAAAGCAACAGAAGAAAATGGATAGAGTGCAACTCTATTGCTATCCAATGCCCCCTGCTGGAAGAGTCAGGTAAGAGCACATTTAGGCTGTCACTGAGGCACAGTGTAACAACATACGTAAATAACAAGGGGTGAGATACCAAAGGATAATTCATATAGTGGAATCATACCCAAGCAGTAAGTCAAAAAAAGACATGGTGAGAAAGGGTAATGTTTCTTCTGAAGCCCATTCTGCTCATGTCTCACAACTGAGTGTGAATCACAGACTATCAGTGTGGTAAATTTGGAACAAAAACAGATGTTAAAAGGATACATATTGAGGACAGGTTGCATGGATCAGGGTGGTAGACCCTTGAGTAAGATGACAAGAAAGTTTCCAGGGATGAGGGACGACAGTGACGTGCATAGATAAGAGATGCTGAGGCTGTTCTCTGTGAGGCATGAAGGTTGTGAGAAGACTGGAGGAAAATGATCGAAATCATAACACGTTCTGGGGAGAGCACTGATACAATTGGATCAAAGATCAAAATCCTAAGAAACACAGATTCGATTCCCTACAGTATGGAAACAGGCCCTTCAGCCCAACAAGTCCACACCAACCCTCCGAAGAGCACACACCCAGATTCCTACCCCACATTTACCCCTGACACTATGGGCAATTTAGCATTGCCAATTCACCTGGCCTGCACATCTTTGGATAGTGGGAGGAAACCAGAGCACCCAGAAAACACCCACGCAGAATGTGCAAATTCCACACAGACAGTCGCCTGAGGCAGAAATTGAACCTGGGTCCCTAGTAGTGTAAGGCAGCAGTGCTAACCACTGAATGTGTTGCGATTCGCGAAAGAAGCAACTGATGTAAGTCTAGTTAATTATTCTACCAGTTCACCCCAGTTAATCACCATACCTAGCTGAACCCTGGTTAATTGCTGATGTTAAGTTAATTATTGTACAATGTAACTGCGATAAATTGATATTAGATGGTACCATAGTTAACCCTGAAAAATCAGTATTTGATGGCATCAAAGTTAATTACTGTTTCAGTGCAACCATGATTAATTGATATATCGATGGTACCATATTAATTACTGTGCCAGTGGACCCTGATTAATTGGCATGTTGATAGTACCCATGTTAATTACTGTGCCAGTGGAACCCTGATTAATTGGCATGTTGATAGTACCCAAGTTAATTACTAAATGAGTGTAATCCTCAAAATGCCTGATTTGAAGGAATTCTGTTTACTTCAATCATTGAATATCCATCAAATCTCACCTCCCCAGTTTTGATAATAGCTCATAGACTTGGAGTATTAAACCTGTTTCTCATGCCCGAAATGCTATTTGGTCCCATTTAATGTTTCCAGTAATTTCAGATCTCCAGAGTTCACAGGATTTTACTTTTCAAGGCAATTTAATACTTTGTTCTGTGCCAACCATCAGATGAAGAGTTGCACCTTAACTGATGATTTTTCTTTCAAAGTCTGTCAATTTCTCTCAGTACATCACTGAGGAAATAGTCTCTGAAGATGAGTTAACATTCTGAGTGTGTATGATGTAACTTGCAGTATATTGCAAGATCTGAGTGCTTTGGTTTACACTCTAAGACCATAAGACTGTAAAAAAATAGCAACAGGAGTAGGCCATTTGGCACCTTGAGCCTGCTGTGCCTCTCAGTGGGATAATGGCTGATCTGACACTCCTCACATCCACTTTCCTGCCTTTTCCATGTAATTCTTGATTCCCCAATTGATCAAGAATCTATCTCGCTCTTAAATATACACAAGGACTCTGCCCCCATAGCTCTCTATGGAAAGGATTTCCAAAGACTCACAACCCTCTCAGAGAAGAAATTCCTCCTCATCGCAGTCTGAAATTGATGCCCCTTAATTCACAGACTATACCCTCTGGACCTAGACTCGCCAGTGAGGGGAAACATCCTTTCAGCATTTACTTTGTCAAGCGCTTTGAGAATCCAGCATATTTCGATAAGGTTACCCTTTATTCTTCTAAGTTCCTATGATTAGAGTTCCAACCTCTATAACCTTTGCTAATAGTACAATCCCTCAATATCTGGGGTCATAGTAATGTACCTTCTATGACATGCCTCCAATGAAATAATATCCATCCTTAAATAAAGGGACCAAAACTGCTCACAGTGCTCCAGATGTGGTCTCACCAGCACCTTGTACAGTTGCAGTAAGACTTCCCTACTCTTATACTCCAACCCCCTTGAAATGTAAGGGCCAACATTCCATCAGCCTTCCTGATTAGCTGCTGCCTCTGTGTGCTAGCTTCTTGTGTTTCATGCACAAGTCCCTCCAAATCCCTTTGTGTTGCAGCTTCCTGCAGTTTTTCTCCATTTAAATAATTTTCTGCTCTTTTGTCCTCCCTTCCAGAATGAACAATTTCACATTTACCCACATTATATTCCATCTACCAACTTTTTGCCATTGTCTTAACTTATCAATATCACTTTGCAAACTGTTTACATTCCTCTCACGACTTGCCTTTCCCCATATTTTTGTGCCATCAGCAAAGCTGGCTAAGGTACATTTGCTTCCTTCCTCTGAGTTATGAATATTTATTGTAAACTGTTTTGGTCCCTGCAACAATTCCTGTGGTCCACTCCCCCACCCCTCATCTCAAGGTTACCGGTTGCCAACCAAGGAAAGAACCTGTCATCCTGTTTCCTACCCATTAGCTAATTCTCTATCAATGCCAATATTTTATCGCCAACAATGTAAACCCTTATCTTATGGACTCTCCCTGCTGCTGTTCGGGAAGTGTAACTAAAGTTCACTAAATAAAAACTGCCTTCTGTGTGTCCACATGATGCGTTTTGTCAGTCCAGTACACAATATAACATCTCAAAGAGAATGAAAGAAATATTCTTGTTAATTCATTGTTGTTGCATTTTTAACATCAGTCAAGTGCATGAAAAAAACTAAAAATGGAAAAGCTTAGTTACTAAACTAATTGTTTCTGAAACTGATGTAATTCGAGTTAATTATTCCACCAATGTAACCCAGTTAATCACTGTACCAATCGAACCCTAGTTAATTGCTCTATTGATGTAGACCTAGGTAATTCTCATATCAATGTAACCCTGATAAATTGGTATATTGATAGTACCAGGGTTGGTTAGCTGGACGGTTGTTTGTCACATAGAGTAATGCCAATAACACTGATTGAATTGCCGCAATATCTCTGATGCGAGAGCACAGAAACAGGTGCTTCAGTCCAACTCGTCCATGCTGAGCAGATATTCTAATCTAATCTAGTCCCATTTGCCAGCATTTGGCCCATATTTCTCTAAACCCTTCCTTTCATATACTTATCCAGGTGCCTTTTAACTGTTGTAATTATATCAGTCTCCACCACTTCCTCTGGCAGCTCATTCCATACACACACCACCCTCTGCATGGAAAAGTTGCCCTTTAGGTCCATTTTATATCTTTCCCCTCTCACCCTAAACCTATGCCCTCTAATTCTGGACTCCTCCACCCCAGGGAAAAGACCTTGTCTATTTATCCTGTCCATGCTCCTCACGATTTTATAAATCTCTACAAGATCACCCCTCAGCCTCCAATGCTCCAGGGAAAACAGCCCCAGCCTGTTCAGCCTCTACCTATAGCTCAAATCCTCCAACCCTGGCAACATCCTTGTAAATCTTTTCTGAACCCTTTCAAGTTTCACAACGTCCTTCCAATAGGAAGGAGACCAGAATTGCACGCAGTATTCCAACAGTGGCCTAACTAATGTACTGTACAGCCACAACATGACCTCCCAACTCCTAAACTCAATGCTCTGACCATTAAAGGAAAGCATACCAAAAACCTTCTTCCCTATGCTATCTAACTGTGACTCCACTTTCAAGGAACTACAAACCTGCACTCCAAGGTCTCTTTGTTCAGCAACACTCCCCAGGACCTTACCATTAAGTGTATAAGCCCTGCTAAGATTAGCTTTCCCAAAATGCAGCACATCGCATTTATCTAAATTAAACTCCACCTGCCACCTCTCAGCCCATTGGCCCAAGAAATCAAGATCCCATTGTAATCTGAAGTAACCTTCTTCCCTGTCTACATCTCCAATTTTGGTGTCATCTACAAACATACTAACTATATTTCCTATGTTCACATCCAAAACATTTACATAAATGATGAAAAGCAGTGGACCCAGCACTGATTCAGTCTGAAAAGCACCCCTCCACCACCACTCTCTGTCTGCCTTCAAGCCAGTTCTGTATCCAAATGGTTAGCTCTCCCTGTATTCCATGAGATCTAACCTTGCTAACCAGTCTCCCATGAGGAACCTTGCCGAAAGCCTTACTGAAGTTCATATAGATCATGTCTATCACTCTCCCCTCATCAATCCTCTTATTTCTTCAAAAACCTCAATCAAGTTCATGAGACATGATTTCCCATGTGCAAAGCCATGCTGACTATTCCTAGTAAGTCCTTGCCTTTCCAAACACATGTAAATCCTGTCCCTCAGGATTCCCTCCAACAACTTGCCCACCACCGACGTCAGGCTCACCGGTCTGTAGTTCCCTGGCTTGTCCTTACCACCTTTCTTAAATAGTGGCGCCATGTTAGCCAACCTCCAGTCTTCCAGCACCTCACCTGTGACTATCAATTATACATATATCTTAGCAAAGGGCCCAACAATCACTTCCCTAGCTTCCCACAGAGTTCTAGGGTACACCTGATCAGACCCTGGGGATTTATCCACTTTTATGCATTTCAAGACATCCAGCACCTCCTCCTCTGTAATATGGACATTTTTCAAGATGTCACCATCTATTTCCCCACATTCTATATCTTCCATGTCCTTCTCTACAGTAAACACTGATGCAAAATACTATTTAGTACCTCCCCATCTTCTGCGGCTCCACATGTAGGCTGCCTTGCTGATCTTTGAGGGGCCCTATTCTCTCCCTAGCTACCCTTTTGTCCTAATGTATTTATAAAATCCCTTTGGATTCTCCTTACCGTATTTACCAAAGCTACCTCATGTCCCATTTTTGTCCTCCTGATTTCCCTCTTAAATAGACTCCTCCTATCTTTATACTCTTCTTAGGGTTCACTCGATCTCTGCTGACTATATCTGACATATGCTCATTATAACCCTGATTAATTGGTATATAATTGGAATCCTAGTTAATTGTAGTGTCAATGTAACCCTGATTAATTACTACCTGATGTACCCCTAGTTAATTACTATATCAGTATAACCCGATTAACTGCAATATTGCTAGAATCATAGTTAATCATTGTACCAATGCAATTCACCTTACTAGCACAGTATAACTGAATTAATTATTAAGTCAATGCAACCCTATTTAATTACATACTTTGTTAATTATTATATCAATGTAAGTTGAAATGAAATGAAAAAGTAATGAAATCCTCGTTAATTGTTGCATCAATAGAACCCCAGTTTCTTAAAATGTTGCTGCAAACTTGCTTAATTCCTATATCGATACTACCCAAGTTAATTAATACGTCAATGCAAGCCTCAAATGCCATTTAAAGCATATGAATGCCATTCTTTATCCTTGCTATTTCAGCTGAAGCACTCCAATGCATTCAATATAAATGGGTTAATTGTCTGTATTAAAATAGCAAACAGAGGAATGTCACACAAACACTTTGAACATTTATCCACTAATTTCAGTAATTTCTAGGGAATGAAGATAGTAATATAAATAAAGCCTCTCTGTCAAATCCCTGCCTTGTGTTTATTCTGAGTCTCAACACTTTAATCCAGACTCAGTACATTGCCTTGTGTGTGTGGGCAGCAAGGACCCGCCCCCATTTACACTGCAGGCTTTCTGCCAGTCTCACCCCTACTTGATCTGAGGCTTTTATCTCAAAATGTCAAGCAATGATGGTAACAACCTATGTTAGATTCCAGGAATGTTGTTCATCTGAAGCTGCCAAAGGTCCTTCTCTTAAATATACCGCACTGAACAGCACATGCAAGAAACATATCTTTCCAAATAATTGCAGCATGTCATCCCAGTTTTGCAAATTTGTGCTGAGGAATTTCTGCTTTTGCCTGCCTCCCAAATTCTGCTGCCAACATCACCTCTGTCATTGTGGCATTCCATGCTGACATTACAATTGTGGGGGTGGTCAAGTGGGACATCTCTACATGATGAGCAAATCTTCATTTTTATTAATTTACGAGATTGGGGAATAGCTGTCCATCTCTTGTTGCTCTTGAGAGGGTGATGATGGCAGTTCTGAAGAAGTTGCTGAACCCGAAACATTATCTCTGCTTTTCTCTCTCCACAGATTTTAGAGTTTCTCCAGCACTCTACCTTTTTAATTCTTTCAGATTTCTGCAGTTCTTTGTTTTAATATTCTAGTGGGGAGCCTTTTCCTGGACATACTGCAGTCCTTGCTGCGAAGGGGCTCCCACAGTGTGGATAGCTAGGGAGTTCCAGGAACACTATCCAGGAACGAGCCATTATATCTCTGAGTAGAGGGGACGTGAATTTGCCTCTGCACCTGCTACCCTGCCCTTCTAAAGGGTACGAGGTGATGAGGTACTGCCACAGAAGCCTCAATGAGTTACAACAGTCCATCCTGTCGATCATACATGAGGCAGTTATGGTATACAATGGTAGATGGGATGGATATTAAACTGGCAAATGGTATACAGATCAATAAGTCTGGAACACAGTATCATAGAATTCCTACAGTATGGAAACAAGCCATTTGGCCCATTGTGTCCACACTGTCCCTCCAAACAGCATCCTGCCCAGAACCAGCCACCAACCCTATCCCTGTAACACCGCATTGCCCATGGCTAATCCACCTAGCCTGAACACTGTAGAACAATTTAGCATGGCCAATCCACCCTAATATGCACATCTTCGGACTGTGAAAGGAAATCTGAGCACCCGGAGGAAACCCACGCAGACACAGAGAGAACATGCAGAATCCACATAGACAGTCACTGCTGGAATCGAACCCGGGTCCCTAGCACTATGAGGCAGCTGTGTTAACCGCTCAGCCACTGCGCCACCCAAGTAAAAGTGTAAGAATGAGGCATAGACACCTTCTTTCAACTGCACATGTTACTTTTTAACACTCTGATTCTCAATAAACCGATATTTCATTTCATTTTTTAATGTGTTCCTGCTAAGTCCAAAATGAAAATTGCCAATTTTTTTCCACAAAATTAAAAACTAAAATACCGGAGCTGTAAAACCGAAACACGCAATGTAAATCTGCCTCACTGCACTGACCCATGGACCAAAATAACTTGCACTTATTACAATGAATCATGTCTATCACATAGGCCAAATGACCAGTCAGTTCATCTTGCTTTTCCTGACTCTAAAGAGCTATCCAATTAACCCCACATTTGCTCTTTCCCAGGAGTTCTGTATACTTGTTTTCCTGTATATGATTTATTTCCTTCTTGGAAGTTCCTACTGAATCATTCCCACCGCCTTCTCAGGCATCTCATGCCAATCACAACCAATCACAACTGTGTAAAGATCCAAACTTCCTTTCTCCCTGCTTTTGTTTCAGGAGATTATCTTAGATCATTGTCCTGTAGTCACTGACCCTTCCGCCAAGAGAAAATGATGTCCTTATTGACACTGATATGTTCGTGATGTAGCCCTGAGAATGGTACTTTCTGTGAGCATGATGCTGCACAGATCAGCCTAAAAAGACATCTCTCTGCCACACAACTGAGAAATGTTGTGTGTGAGTTTAAGTGCTGGTGTGATGCCAATTACATAGACCACAAGTGTCAAAGATTGGTTAATCAAATCAAACAGCATGTTTTTTTTTTCACAGATACAGACTGTAAACAGCCAACCTGCACCTGCAAAACTGAAATAAAACATCCACTGCTGGGTATAATTGTGTGATTGAGCAACACTTGCTAAATAATCCTGAGTGCACTGCTAGCTACACTATCAACCAGTTTAAAATAATAATCCTGCTCATAATGAGACTTTCATCTAAACGTTCACACGCAAACAAAAAGGACAATGTTGTGCCTTTTTTTGAATTACCCTACAGCTTGTAAGAGCCAGTTCTGGTTTCAGCCATTAGACTCAATTTGCCGACCAAATCAGCACTCTCTTTATTTACCTAGAATGTGTTTTATCCTAAAAATATACATAAAATTGTCAATTAATCCACAGGTTATGAAGAGGCAATGCAAACCTCCTCCCCCACTACTCCATAGATGTCTGAGGTGTTGGCCATTGCTGAGGTGTGAACTGAGTTATTGGAGCTGGATTATTTGATAGGGTGGTGTGATGCAGCTGCTCCTTTAACAAGGTTATTCAGTCCTTGTTTTTGTTTTGAGAGGGTTGTAAAGGAAGAGGTGCCAAAATGCCTGAACCGGCTACTTTAATAATGGCTAACAGATGCTGCCTGAGTCAACAATGAGAAAAGGCTTTCAGGGTTTTTTTTTAAAAGCATTTGTACAATGGAAGGGGAGTGGCCAGTTCTCCCACTTCAGGGTTTTTCTAGTTTTTTTTTAGTTTTACCTGGTTTTTGTTTTACCTAGTTTTACCCAAAGAAACAACTTCATGCTGATCCTCTCTCTCTGTCTCTGCCTCTCTCTCTCTCTCTCTCTGACATCCCTCTCCTGTAAGAACTGTGTTTGAATTTACCTTTTTGCCAGGAGACGTGCTTATGGGATGTTGCAGAAAATTGGAACAGCTTTTTGTTGGGTTTTGTTTTCGCGTTGGTTGGATTTTCAAATAGTTATGTTATCCCAAATTGGGTTTTCTTTTGTTTGTGTGTAAATAAATTCTGTTTTGTTTAAAACCAAGTGGTTTGACCAGCTGCATCACTCCTGGGATATTCACCTTATATTTGCTTAAAAAAAGCATGAAAAGTTCGGGGCTACCTTCTTAAAATGTTTTGAGGGGGTCTGATCTGCCCCAAAACAAAGGGTTTGTAGCTCAAGCCCAGTTCTGTGACACCATGCACCAAATCCTTGGAAAACATTTTTCCTCCAAATGTGAACATGTTATTGCAGGTATTGGATCAGTTGCTGTTCAGATCCATGGAGCAGGCCCATGAGGTAATGGGTAACTTAATGGTAGCCATGTTGCCATTTGCATGAGAAGGTTACAGATGCCTATGAGATGTTAAGGTAAACCTCCATCTACCCTCTGAAGAGGATGTAAAAGTCCCATTGGTATTATTCAAAAAACAGATTGAGGGCCAAAATTCATTTCTCAACAGACACCACTAAACCAGTTTGGCCTCATTTGGAATATTGTGCGCAGTTCCGGTCCCCATTATAGGAAGGATGTGGAGAATTTGCAGAGGGTGCAAAAGAGGTTTACCAGGATAATGCCTGGATTGGAGAGTGTTGGCTTTAAGGAAAGGTTGTTCAAATTCAGATTATTTTTACTGGAGTGTCAGAGGCTGAGGAGAAAGTGAGGACTGCAGATGCTGGAGAGTCAGAGTTGAAAAGTGTGGCGCTGTGGCATAAACCATTCCTGATGAAGGGCTTATGCCTGAAAAGTTGATTCTTCTGGTCCTTGGATGCTGCCTGACTTGCTGCGCTTTTCCAGCGCCACACTCTCGACCCTGTCAAAGGCTGAAGGATGACCTGAAAACACTGTGAGAGGCATGAATAATTTGGATAGTCAGAGCCTTTTTACCAGGGTGGAAATGTCAAATGCTAATGAGCATCGGTCTAAGGTGAGAGGGGAGAAGTTTAAGGGAGATATTTGCAGAAGGTTCCTTATGCAGAGGATGGTAAGTGCCAAGAACATACTAATGTGAGTCTGTTAGAAGCAGAGCTAAAGAGGTATTTAGACAGAAAGGGAGTCGAGGAATATGGATTTACATGCAGGCAAATGAGATTATTTTAGAATGACATCCTGGTCACCACAAAAATTTTGGGCCAAAGTCCCTGCTCCTGCATTGTGCTGTTCTATGTTCTGTGTTCAAAACAGAATATCTGGTCAATCATCTGCTTGTGCATGGGATCTTGCTGTGCCTAGATTGACTGTCATGGTAACGAGGCTTCAGAAGCACTTCATTGGCTGTCTGAGACTTTGGGAAATGGTGGAATAAATGCAGGGTAATTCTTGATCGTAAAATCACGGAGAACAGTGACTCATGGTGCTACACCTGAATGGCTGAGTATTCAGTGCTCATTGGGCTCCTGAGGCTAGACTTTACAACAGGTTTACGGATTGAATGGAAGATGAGGCATAGGTCAGTGCAACTGGTCCTGTTGCTGTCAGGCAGTGACCAGTTGCTGTGGGCAATGTGTATACGGTGAGGAGTGATAGGTAGTTCTGAGTGCCAGTGATATGCAGGCCTCATTAACGTGCAGGTGAGATTCGCATGTGAGACCATAGCCTCGGTAACAGTGAAAAGAGGCGCTTAGAGATTGACAGGAGAAATGCATTGGGCATTGGGGGATATACGTCATGGGCACTGTGGGACATGAACCTGCCTCACGCCACATCTTGGATCCCCCTCATTGTCAGTCAGGGCTCAGTGGGCCATACTCTCCACTTCCAGTCTGAAGGCTGTGTGACCAAGTCCCACTCCACAGGCAGTGCACAGGATCGAGGCTGATCCTCTGAGTGCAGTGCCAATCAGATGCTGCACTGTCCTAGCTAAGAGTTTTGGGATGAGGTGTTAAACAAAAGCCCCCTTAGCAAATGAACATCCAAATCAGGAGCAGAAATAAGCCATTCAACCCCTCCAGCCTCTTTCTCAATTCAATAAGATCATAGCTGACCCACTCATATACATCCACCTGCCAAATTCAGATTGACTTCCTTGTTCATCAAGAATTCATCTACAGGGATAGAAGTCACACAACACCAGGTTATAATCCACCAGATTTATGTGAAAGCACCTGATGAAGGGGGTACGCTCTGAAAGCTTGTGATTTCAAATAAATCTGTTGGGCTATAACCCGATGTCATGTGACTTCTGACTTTGTCCACCCCAATCTAACACCAGCACCTCCACAGCCCAGTGGAGCCCAGTCCATCACAAAAGCCAGCCTTCCATCCATTGACCCTATCTATACTTCTCATTGCCAGAGAAAAGCAACCAATATGATCAAAGACCCCTCCCACCCCAGTTGTACTCTCTTTCACCTTCTTCCGTTGACAGAAGATATAAAGGAACAGATTCAAGAACAGCTTCTTCCCACTGTTATCATACTCTAGAATGGACCTCTCAAAAATTAATTTGGAACTCTCTCTCTCTCTCCCTCTCTCTCTCTCTCTCTCTATATGCACCTTCTCTGTGGCTATAACACTGTATTTTTCATTCTGTTCTATTACTCAGATGCACTTTGTATAGCACGATTTGCCTGTGTAACACTTTTCACCGTATCTTGGTACATGTGACAACAACAAATCAACTAATCAATCAATCAGTCATCTACTTCTGCCTTAGAAATCTGGTCATCTTGCTGTATGCAACAGTGACTACATGTCAAGATCACAAAATAGGCCAGCAGGCGTACTGGGGCTGTCTGAGGTACCTATTGTATACATATGTGTGTATGTATGTATGTATATATACATATGTATAGAAATATGTATACATATATAGAAATATGTGTATGTGTAAAATGCGAAATCTTTCTCACCAGGCCACAAAGTAGCCTGTATCAATTTGTTACATTTATGATGCTGTGTAAGGTAATTTTTTGTTGCATCTTGACCACAACACCGTGCAACCTGCCTCAAAATGTATCTCCATTAGTTGAAAGGAACTTTGGTTGGAGCGAGCTCTGTACAGTAAATATGTGCTAAATGACTGCAAAGAGCGTAGACCGAGTGCATGAGAGAAAGAGGATTGCATAATGCTGCACACTAAGATTAGTGCGTAGTGCTGACAGAGATGAATGTTTAAGATGGTGCTTTGTAATTTTACAAATTGCCAGCATTAATTGATGTGATGACTTAGAATTAACTGCACAATAAATACGTTCAGTGAAAGTCGATGAGTAAGGCTTTCCTTATAGATGCGGCATGCTTTTTGAGAAAAGAGATTTGACTTTCTTAAGGTACTGGGCAAGCACAAGAGGAAGGGTATTCGGCCCATTGTAAACATGCTGGCCCTCACATGCCAATCCTTTCCCCTACAGACAGGCAATTCTTTCCTTTTTAAGATAACCCTGTGGAATCTCAATGACCAATTCACCTCGTTTATTTTTGGTCATGGGATGTGGGCATCACTGGCAGGACCTGTATTTAATGCCACTCCTTATTTGCCCACCGTAATAATTAAGAGTCCACCACATTGCTATGAGTCTGGAGTCACTTGTAGTTGAGACCAGGTGAGGATGGAAAATTTACCTCCCTAAAGGACATGAGTGAATCAGATGGTTATAAAAATAACAATGAACAATGGTTACATTAGTCCAACTCTTTATTCTAGATTTTATTGAATTTAAATTTTACCACTTACTATGGTGGGATTCAAACCTATGTCTCTAGAACATTATCATCATCGAAAAGTGTGCTGCTGGAAAAGCACAGCTGGTCAGGCAGCATCTGTGGAGCAGGAGAGTTGACGTTCCGGGCATAAGCCCTTCATCAGGAATCGGCTTATGCCTGAAATGTCAACTCTCCTGCTCCTCAGATTCTGCCTCATCAGCTGTGCTTTTCCAGTACCACACTCTTTGACTCTGATTTGCAGTCCTCACTTTCTCCCCAGAACATTAGTCTGGCATTCTGGATATCTAATACAATGTCACTTCCAATACACCACCACCTCAACCAATTTCTCTCTTTATGTACTCCAATCTCCACCACCCATTATGCTGACAATGCCTTTACCTCGTGTCTCTGTTACCTGTTCTGCCAATGATCTTAAATGAGATCATGAGACATGGAAGCGAAATTCGGCCATTCAACCCATCAAGTCTGTTCCATTCAATGACATTACGGTTGATCTGATAATCTTCAATTGCCCTTTTCCCCTAGAGAGAGAGAGTGTGTGAGGGAGGGCGAGGAGGAGATGGTGCACATGAGGGAGGAAGATGGAGGTAGACAGGATGACTGGGAGGGACTGAGTGCGCACAAAGGCCAGAGAGGCAGAGAGTGTGTAGTGGCTGAGATTGAGTGAGGTGCACACTTCATCTCCTCTTCCCGTCTCTCAGAAACCATCTACAAAATGGGCTTTGGGATGTCCCAAAACACAGCAGGGTGGGGATTAGGGACTCAAACATAAACCTAGAACATGTGGAGACATGTGGAGTGGAGGGAGGGAGAGAAGTTGTAGAAGTCAATAGGAGGAGAGAGGATACTCTGAAAGATGGGATGGAGCTGCCAAATCACCGATGTCACGAAAGTAAAGGTCAACACCAGAATGGCCAAAAAGTAGCGGTCAGAACAATGTTCCTTTGAAAGTATCAGGCTTTACAGAAGGCCGCACAGTGGAGTGTGTTTCGTTGTTTCAATCTCATCACCTATTTCAATGGCAAGTTTGGAGTTTTTAGTTTTGTTGTAGGGTGGACATGGAAAGCAAACTGAAACCTTGTAACAACACAATCCACTCTCCTGTAACAGCTACAGGGCAGTCAATCTGACTATGTGTAAAATGATTAAAATGTCAATCAGCAAGTGAAACTCTAGCCAGGCAACTATATACTTATTCAGGCACCTTCAAACATGTTAATACAGGTAGACAACCCTTAATCCGAAATCCCGAAATCCAAAAAGCTCCGAAGTCCGAAGGTTTCGGAGCTTTTTGGATGAAGACTCGCCATCTGAGGTCGTTTGGGTTGAGGTTAGGAATAGGAAAGGTGAGCTCACCCTGTTAGGAGTTTTTTACAGGCCTCCTAATAGTCCTAGAAATGTAGAAGAAAGGATTGCGAGGATGATTCAAGAGAAGAGTGAAAGTAATAGGGTGGTTGTTATGGGGGACTTTAACTTTCCTGATATTGATTGGGAAAGCTATAGCTCAGGTTCGTTAGATGGGTCAGTGTTTGTCCAATGTGTGCAGGAGGGTTTCCTGACACGATATGTAGATAGGCCAACAAGAGGTGAGGCCATACTGGATTTGGTTCTGGGTAATGAACCAGGCCAGGTGTTAGAATTAGAGGTAGGTGAGCACTTTGGGGACAGTGACCACAATTCGGTGACTTTTACTCTAGTGATGGAGAGGGATAAGTGTGCACTACAGGGCAAGAGTTATAGCTGGGGGCAGGGAAATTATGATGCGGTGAGGCATGACTTAGGATGTGTGGCTTGGAAAAGTAAGCTTCAAGGCAAGGGCGTAATTGATATGTGGAGCTTGTTCAAGGAGCAACTATTGAGTGTCCTTGATAAGTATGTACCCGTCAGGCAGGGAGGAAAGGGTCGTGTGAGGGAGCCGTGGTTTAATAAGGAATTGGAATCCCTTGTTAAATGAAAGAGGGCGGCCTATGTAAAGATGAGGCATGAAGGTTCAATTGGGACGATTGAGAGTTATAAGGTAGCCAGGAAGGACCTGAAGAGAGAGCTAAGAGCAGCAAGGAGGGGACATGAAAGGTCCTTAGTTGGTAGGATTAGGGAAAACCCTAAGGTTTTCTATAGGTATGTCAGGAATAAAAGAATGACTAGGGTAGGAATAGGTCCAGTCAAGGATAGTAGTGGGAAGTTGCGTGTGGAGGCTGTAGAGATTGGGGAGACATTGAATGAATACTTTTCGTCAGTATTCAATCAGGAACAGGACACTATTGTCAATGTGAATACTGAGTCACAATTAAGTAGAATGGATGGCTTTGAGGTATGTAGAGAAGAGGTGTTGGAAATTCTGGAAAGGGTGAAAATAGATAAGTCCCCTGGGCCTGATGGCATTTATCCTAGGATTCTCTGGGAAGCAAGGGAGGAGATTGCAGAGCCATTGTCCTTGATTTTTATGTCCTCGTTGTCTACAAGAGTAGTGCCAGAAGATTGGAGGCTAGCAAATGTGGTTCCCTTGTTCAAGAAGGGGAGTAGGGATAACCCTAGTAACTATAGGCCGGTGAGTCTCACTTCTGTTGTGGGCAAAATCTTAGAGAGAATTGTAAGGGATAGGATTTATGAACATCTGGATAGGAATAATGTGATCAAGGATAGTCAGCATGGTTTTGTGAAGGGCAGGTTGTGTCTCACAAACCTTCTTGAATTCTTTGAGAAGGTGACTAAGGAGGTGGACGAGGGGAAAGCGGTAGATGTGGTGTATATGGATTTTAGTAAGGCGTTTGATAAGGTTCCACATGGTAGACTACTGCAAAAAATACGGAGGTATGGCATTGAGGGTGAGTTGGAGGTTTGGATTAGGAGTTGGCTGGCTGGAAGAAGACAGAGGGCAATAGTTGATGGCAAAGGTTCATCTTGGAGTGCCGTCACTAGCGGTTTGCAAGTTTGTAATCTGAGGTAACCCTCTTCGCTGTCCACTACACCTCCAATTTTGGTGTCATCTGCAAACTTACTAACTGTACCTCTTATGCTCACATGAGCAAGTTTGCGGATTATACGAAAGTCGGAGGAGTTGTAGACAGTGAGGAAGGATGTGGCAGGTTACAGCGGGATATAGATAAGCTGCAGAACTGGGCAGAAAGGTGGCAAATGGAGTTCAATGTAGCTAAGTGTGAGGTGATTCACTTTGGTAAGAGTAATAAAAAGATGGGGTACTGGGCTAATGGACGGATACTTGGTAGTGTGGATGAGCAGAGGGATCTTGGTGTCCATGTACACAGATCTTTGAAAGTTGCCACCCAGGTAAATAGTGCGGTGAAGAAGGCATATGGCGTACTGGCTTTTATTGGTAGAGGAATTGAGTTCCGGAGTACTGAGGTCATGTTGCAGTTGTATAAGACTCTGGTGCGGCCACATCTGGAGTATTGTGTGCAGTTTTGGTCGCCATACTATAGGAAGGATGTGGAGGCACTGGAACGGGTGCAGAGGAGGTTTACCAGGATGTTGCTTGGTATGGTAGAAAGATCGTATGAGGAAAGGCTGAGGCACTTTGGGTTGTTTTCATTGGAGAAAAGAAGGTTTAGGGGTGACTTGATAGAGGTGTACAAGATGATTAGGGGTTTAGATAGGGTCGACAGTGAGAATCTTTTTCCACGTATGGAGTCAGCTATTACAAGGGGGCATAGCTTTAAATTAAGGGGGGGTAGGTATAGGACAGATGTTAGGGGTAGGTTCTTTACTCAGCGAGTCGTGAGTTCATGGAATGCCCTGCCAGTAGCAGTGGTGGACTCTCCCTCATTATGGGCTTTTAAGCGGGCATTGGATAGGCATATGGAGGATAGTGGGCTAATGTAGGTTAGGTGGACTTGGATCGGCGCAACATCGAGGGCCGAAGGGCCTGTACTGTGCTGTATTCTTCTATGTTCTATGTTCTATGTTCTATGTTTCCTTTGACAGTGGAGTGCCACAAGGATCAGTGCTGGGCCCGCTACTTTATGTCACTTAAATAAATGATTTGGATGTGAGCATAAGAGGTACAGTTAGTAAGTTTGCAGATGACACCAAAATTGGAGGTGTAGTGGACAGCGAAGACGGTTACCTCAGATTACAACAGGATCTTGACCAGATGGGCCAATGGGTTGAGAAGTGGCAGATGGAGTTTAATTCAGATAAATGCGAGGTGCTGTATTTTGGGAAAGCAAATCTTAGCAGTACTTATACACTTAATGGTAAGGTCCTAGGGAGTGTTGCTGAACAAAGAGACCTTGGAGTGCAGGTTCATAGCTCCTTGAAAGCAGAGTCGCAGGTAGATATGATAGTGAAGAAGTCGTTTGGTATGCTTTCTTTTATTGGTCAGAGCATTGAGTACAGGAGTTGGGAGGTCATGTTGTGGCTGTACAGGACATTGGTTAGGCCACTGTTGGAATATTGCATGCAATTCTGGTCTCCTTCCTATCGGAAAGATGTTGTGAAACTTGAAAGGGTTCAGAAAAGATTTACAAGGATGTTGCCAGGGTTGGAGGATTTGAGTTATAGGGAGAGGCTGAATAGGCTGGGGCTGTTTTCCCTGCAGCATTGGAGGCCGAGGGGTGACCTTATAGAGGTTTACAAAATTATGATGGGCATGGATAGGATAAATAGACAAAATCTTTTCCCTGGGGTGGGGGAGTCCAGAATTAGAGGGCATAGGTTTAGGGTGAGAGGGGAAAGATATAAAAGAGACCTAAAGGGCAACCTTTTCACACAGAGGGTGGTGTGTGTATGGAATGAGCTGCCAGAGGAAGTGGTGGAGGCTGGTGCAATAGAAACATTTAAGAGGCACTTGGATGGGTATATGAATAGGAAGGGTTTGGAGGGATATGGGCCGGGTGCTGGCAGGTGGGACTAGATTGGGTTGGGATATCTGGTCGGCATGGACAGGTCGGACCGAAGGATCTGTTTCCATGCTATACATCTCTATGACTCTATGACTCTATGTCTTTTGTGAAGTTTGTTTCTCATTAACAAAGTTGTTTGGCATGCAAGCTGTTAACCCGAGTCGACACCCATTCGATGCGTGTCACTCAGATGTGACGTGAGGGACGTGGCCCAGTACTGGGAGGTCTCCATTTTGTTTCAGGGCCTGTTTTACTCACAGTAAGTCTGTTCTTTGGAAAGAATTTTTAAAATTTCACCATCAAACTGCCACTTAATCTGAAATTTGAAAAATTCTGAATTCCAAAATCCAGCTGGTGCTGAGCATTTCAAATAAAAGATTGTGCACCTATTCTACCTTTAACTTTCCATTAAGAGCAAACCTTTTTCAGTCCAAAGTAGCTGGCAACAGAGTATTCTCCTCATGTTTATTTGTAAACTTAGCTAATCTGACATGGATCTCTCCCTCCATTGCAATATTTAAGATCTTCCTCTGTATAATTGATATTTCAGTAATTGATGTCTGAATTAATTGGCACTAATCCACAAACATTCATTACCTTCAGTACCAACACATAGTAGCAGCAATGTGTATTATCTGCAAGGTGCATTACAAAAATTCACCAAAGATACATAGACCTTCCTAACTCATGACCACTTCCATCCAGAAGGACAAGGACAGCAGATATGTGGATCACCACCAACTGTAAATCCTCTGCTAAACCACTCACCATCCTGATTTGGAAATATATTGTTGTACATTCAGTGTTGCTGGGTCAAAATCTTGGAATTCCCTGCCTAAGGATATTGTGCGTCTCCCTACAGCACATGCACTGCAGCAGTACAAGAAAGCAGTTCACCACCACCTTCTCAAGGGCAACTAGAGAAGGGCAATCAATATTGGCCCAGCCAGCGACTTGGAAATATATTCCTGTTCATTTACTGTGGTGGGTCAAAATCTTGGCATTCCCTTTCTGATGGCATTGTGGCTATATCTATAGTATTGGGACTGCAGTAATTCAAGAAAGCAGCTCACCACCACCTTCTCAAGGGCAAATAGGAATGGGTGATAAATGATGGCCAGCCTTTGGTGCACACATCCTACAAGAGAATTAAAACAAGCATTCCCTCATCCTGACTCAGATTCCTGAATCTCCCCAACCCACAGCAAGGTGTCAGTATCTTCACCACACAGACTGCAGCAGTTCACAAGACAGCGAGCAACTACCTTCTCAAGGACAGTTAGGAATGGTCAATAAATGCTGGTATTGTCAGCAACACTCTCATAAAAAAACACAAGAAACAGGAGCAGGAGGAAGCAATGCAATTCTTCAAACATGGCAATCCTCTGTTTCAACGCTGTGTCCCACATCCCTTATATCCAAAATGTAACTGATCTCGGAGATGCCGGTGTTGGACTGGGGTGTACAAAGTTAAAAATCACATAACACCAGGTTATAGTCCAACAGGTTTAATTGGAAGCTCACTAGCTTTCGGAAGACAATCACCTGATGAAGGAGTGTCGCTCCGAAAGCTAGTGCTTCCAATTAAACCTGTTGGACTATAACCTGGTATTGTGTGATTTTTAACTTTGTAACTGATCTCAGTCTTGAATATGCTCGATGACTATTTGAGTACCAATGGTTTTCTGAGGCAGAGAATTCCAAAGATTCATGACCCTGTAAGTGAAGAATTGTAAACTTCATCGCAGTTCAAAAATGACTGACCAGAGGACACAATCATCTTTTTTAAATATATCCACTTTATTTATCCCTCCTGACCTCCAAGTTCATCTATATATTTTCCCACAGAGGGAGCTGGGAGCTCAGGAGCTCCCTTAAGATAGAGATTGAAATAGAAAAATCTCTGAATACTGATTGTCTGAAGAAATATTGGAATGTTGTGAGAAAAAGGTGTTGAAATGAATGGTCAGCTGTGACCATACTGAATGGGGAAGTTGGGGAGGTGAATGCAGATTTGAAGAATTGAATGGTCTATCCCTGCTCCTTTGTTCCTTCCTTCTTCCTATATTCTCACTTGGAAATGAGGGTTTAATCTGAATGCCTCAAACAGTGGGTTCATTGCCATCTAGGCCCTCAGAACAATGGAGCTCCTCCCCTTCCCTCACTTCCCCTGATCCCACTCAGTGTGAAATATCGAGGCATGTTGCAATCATGTGATTTTGTTAATGCTCTGTTACCATGTTGAGGATATGCAGCCTCAGAAAGCTATGTCCCATATATGACATCTGATATCTCCCTTACAGCCAGAAGAGGATGCTTCATGTGCCAATTGTACCAGCCTCCACCACTTAGGAAGTGGTGGAGGCTGGTACAATTACAACATTTAAAAGGCACATGAATGGGTATATGAAGAGGAAGAGTTTAGAGGGATATGGGCCAAGTGCTGGCAAATGGGACTAGATTAGTTTTGGATATCTGGTCGGCATGGAAGAGGAAGGGTTTAGAGGGATATGGGCCAAGTGCTGGCAAATGGGACTAGATTAGTTTTGGATATCTGGTCGGCATGGATGAGTTGGACCGAAGGGTCTGTTCTGTGCTCTACATCTCTATGACTCTATGACAAAAATCTATCCAGCTCGGTGTTGAGAGTTGTGATTGATCCACAGTTTTGTTGGGGGATGAGTTTCTGAGTGCACTTCACTGACAGCCACAGCGATGTCCAGTGAGGGGAATGGGGTAGATGATAGAGTGAAGGCTGAGAGGTCAAGAAGAGGTCACAGGGAAACACAGAGCTTTTTTCCCCAAAATGACAGCAATAAAAGCTCAGAGATAATAGACAAAGTTCATAGGTTCTTGTGAGTAAAGAGTTAAAATTCTTCATCTTTATAAAGCAGCTGAACATGTTGGATTATTCATTTCTTAAAGAACTGCAGAGCAAAGAATGTTTCTTTAATGGCTTTTAGTCAAATTTGAATTTATGAGCAGCAGTAAAGCAGTTCTAATAGTTTGGCTGGACGCTGGAGACCCAATTTAACACTTGGCTGAGCTAAACCATAATCCGTCTTCTACATTTATTCTAAGATCTTTATTTACTATTGTTCTTTCGTGAAGCAAAAGGATCAACTTTTTCTGGTAGACAAATAGATTTTGATTATTTCGCCCCTTTGCGGACAAAAGGTGGGCAGCTTTAATTGCTCCTTACGGATATCAGTGATGTGAGCAACAATGAGAAATTGTTTAACGAATTAAGCTTGACTGCTCTTCAAATACACCCTACACACCTTGAAGTCACTCAGGAAAATAATCTACAGGGACTGAAAGAATTTATGTTTATCACCATCCAGGGACATTAGGAAGTGACTCCCATCTGGGAATGCAAGTCAATTTTTTAACACAGGAAACTTCGCAGCCATTTTTGTGCAGAGCAAGATCCCATCTACAGTAATGAAATGAATTCCTAGACTCCCTGCTTTAGGTGTTGGTTGAGATATAATAAATGGCCAAGTTGCTGGAATGAACTCATCGGCTCTTCTTCAAAATAGTTTAATGGTTATCTTTTTCCTCCAACCTCAACCATTTGAGGAGGTAGAGATCACGTACCAAGAATCATATCCCCAACAGTGCAGCCCTCGCTCTGGTGCTGTTGTACAGTCACTAAGACTTCATCTCTCCAATTTGATAAGAACAGTAACTGGTGAGGAATTATTTCACAAATGGGACAACAAATTAGAAACACAATCCCAAGGGTTTAATTCAAATGATGGAAAAATCACAGGCTATGGAATTGTGATTTTTCAAACTGCAGTCTCTACTGGATCCCAGAATATTAGTTACATTTTTTTAAACAATTGAATGTATAAAATTGTTTATGTAACTATGGAAACGCAGGCAATGGCTCTTCACCCTCATGGATACCAGCTTTTATCTGGTATCCATGAGGGTGAAGAGCCATTCCACCAAACAGGTTAGCTGTGAGAGGCCAAGAGTTTCAAGGTAACGCTAGTTATTACACTTTCATACTGACTACAGCTATACGTGGCAATTGTATACCAGAGTTAGATTAGTGTGGTGCTGGAAAAACACAGCAGGTCAGGCAGCATCAGAGGAGCAGAAAAATCGATGCTTCAGGCAAAAGCCCTTCATCAGGAATGAAGACAGAGAACTTTCAGGGTGGAGAGATAAATGGGAGGGGGGTGGGACTGGGGAGAAGGTAGCCAAGAGTACAGTAAGTGGATGGAGATGGGGATGAAGGTGATAGGTCAGAGAGGTGGGAGGAGCGGATAGGTGGGAAGGAAGATTGACCGGTCATGAGGATGGTGTTGAGCTGGAAGGTTGGAACTGGGATAAGGTGGGGGGAGGGGAAATGAGGAAACTTTTTCCTCAGCCCCAACACTCTCCCATTTACCTCTCCACCCCAGAGGCTCCCTGCCTTCATTCCTGATGAAGGGTTTTTGCCCGAAATGTAGATTTTCCTGCTCATCGGATGCTGCCTGACCTGCTGTGCTTTTCCAGCACCACTCTAATCTAGACTCTGATTTCCAGCATCTGCAGTACCCACTTTTACCCAATCATATACCAGGCTCTGACTTTTAGTCACACAGTGTAATAACAAAGCTATCTTGTATAAATGTTCATGTGAGATCATTTCATTGATTCCCAAGATGAGGGGTTTCTCGTATGAAGTCAGGTTAAACAGATTAGGTCGATATTCTTGGGAATCTAGAAGAATGAGGGGGAGATCAAATTGAAGTATTCAAGATGATAAAAGGAGTGGATAATATAGACGTGGAGTGGATGCTTCTTCCTGTGGGACATTCCTGGACGAGAGGTCACAGTCTTAGGGTAAGGGGAAGCAAATTTAAAACAGAGCTGAAGAGAAGCTACTTCTCCCAAAGGGTGTGAATCTATGGTGTTCACTACCACAAAGTGGGGTGGGTGCTCGGACAGTGAGTAAATTTAAGGAGGAATTAGACAGATTTTTAATTGGTCATGGGTTGAAGGGCTGTGAGAGAAGGCAGGGAAATGGGGGTAGGAGCATATCAGCCTTGATTGAATGGTGGAACAGACTTGATGGGCTGAATGGCCTAATTCTGCTCCTGTATCTTGAAAACCTATGAAATTATGTCCATGAGCTTTCTATGTATGTTTCAGAGAGTCAATTATTCAGGTGGATCTTCTAATGTGATTCTTCCAGAGTGTTCTAACCATGTCCACTCTGTGATACCTGTTCCTAGCCATGTGCAACTCCACATCATCACCACAAGGCTGCTCCAGTGGTAAATCCTCAGGGGGCAACCTTTCATGATGAGTGTTGCTAGCCTCAATGACTGAAGCAAATATCACAGCCAATAGCAATTGTTGTTTCCTGTCATGTGAGAAAAAACTATCAGTATCAGTTTGGCAAGGACAATTAATATCTGTAATCTTTGGGGTTTCACGTAAGAGAATGAAGCCTTACATGATTTTTTAAGTAATGTCATTTACAAACTCTAAACCCTAACTGAATTCTGGTCTGTATTGGGACTAATGCTTTACCACGTGTGGATAATCATTGAATAATCATCAAGGTGGTCAAGAAGACCTTGAAGGCCGAAAGACCAGTTCTGCACTATCAGCAGCCTCTCCCCTCAAGCACTGCATCCTCCCCTCCACTGTAACAGAAATGCTGCACCCCTCCTTACGTCATATCGTACTGATGAAGAGTCATCGAGACTCGAAAGATTAGCTTGCTCTCCCTCCATGGATGCTGCTTGACCTACTGTGATCTCCAGCATTTTTTTGTTTTCTGTACTGCTTCCAGCATCTGCAATAATTTGCTCCTGTATGGAGATCGGTCACAGATTAGCCATGATCCCATTGAATGGTGGAATAGGCTTGAGGAACTGAATGGCCTACTCCTTGTCCCATGTTTCTATGACATGTAATTCCAGAAGATTCCAGTAGATCTCCATGACACTGTAAAAGTTGCATTCAGAAGACATTTTTACAATGTACTATAGTCCTCATCATCATGATCATTCTGAAGCATCGCTGTCTTGCTCTGATGCCTGGAGAAGAATTTATCAGCGTCCCATTTCTGACACAAAAGCAATGAAGTGGCTACAGAGCAATCCCAAACCAGAAGGCCAGAGACTCATCCCGAGTCTGTGCCTTAGGCCTTGTCTAAATGACCAGTTGCACTTCCACAGGAAACTACTCTCAGGTGAACATCCAGATTTTAAAAAGTCGTTTGTAAAGATTTTGTTAATAATAGATTCCAATATCTTGCTGATAATTGATTTCATGTCAGGAAAAGACTAATATTAAATCTAATCTTTACGAAGATTATTTACTGAGCTAAACATGAACAACATATATGTTAACATTCAGCCCACTCTCCGCAAATGAAAAAGTTTAACCTGTCATTAGCAACTGATGTCATATTGATGTGCCTATGGTTCCCTGCTTTCTCTTCCTCCTTTCTTGAATGCCAATGTTACATTTGCTAACTTCCAATCCACTGGGATTTTTCTATAAAAAGAACGTTTGGGAAAATCACAACAAATGCATAGACTCTCTCTGCACTTACTCCATTTTGCACCCGAGGATGTAAGACAACACATGCTGGGGATTTGTCCACTTTTAGTCCTTTAAATTTCAATAATAATTTGTTCACTTAAAACTTCACACTCTTATTAGCCTGTTTGTCTCCCTCTATTTTTTGATTTATCATTTGAAACTTCTAGTCTTATTCAACTGTTCTGTCAACTCCTCACTCTTCAAGCTACTTGCTTCCATTTCTGCTCCTAAGTGACCAACATTTACTTGAGCTACTCAGTGCTTTTATATACTTGTTAAAGCTCTTACAATCCATTTATATATGCCTGCCACCTTTTTATCACTGTATGCTGATTTCTCAAACTCCCAATTCTCAGGCATAATATTGTTCTTCACAATATGATAAACCTTTTCTATTAATCTCATACTCTCCTTAATTTCCTTGGTAAACCACAAGTGGATCTTCTTCACTGTTGATTTTTAATAGATCATATTTTTGTTGAATGTTTTTAAGTGTATCATTAGTTTTTCCCATTACGTATTTACTGCCATACTTTTCGGTCCAATTATCCAATTAATCTTAGATAGTTCTCCCTGTATTTGTAATAAACCTGTGTTGAGTTTATGATTCTAGCTTTGTACTTGAGTATGTCACTCACAATCCTATATTGTATTTTACTGTACCATGACTCCTTCCCTCAGAGAGACTTTTACTATAAGATTGTTCATTAATTCTGCCTCATTGAACAATACATAGTTTGAAACAATGTTGACATATAGTTGATTTCAGGAAGGCAAGTAAATGCAGTTTTTACGGGTCAGTCATGATCTAATTGAATGACAGAGCAGAGCCAGAGGCCTGAATGGTCTTTTCCTGGTCCCAAGGTGAATGACAGACTGAGTTTCCACTTGATTTCACTGTAACCAGACCAACTGAAAATCAATTCCCATTCAGAAAAGCAACTAGAAACATGTTGAATATTGTGTGAGATGAGAGAAGCCATTCATTCCACTTAACTCAACTTCCTATAGCAATTCTGTTCAGAACAGCCACCAGGCTCTTCAATTTAAAGTTGTCTTTTATTAGCTTTAGTGGTGCTGCTTGAAGGATCAGGCTGCCTTGTTTATGAATTAGCCAAAGCTAACATCGTTAGTGAGAGAGGGCAGATTGTTGGATGGGCAGGCTTACACTTGCTCCTACCTTCAGTGTTTCTAGCTCCAACAGTGAATATATCAGTCCAGTGTCGGAATGTGCAAACAAATGGAGAATGGTGAAATTTGAATTCAATAACAATTTGGAATAAATTACAATTGGAGTATTATGTGCAGTTCTGGCCCCCACACTATCGGAAGGATGTGACTGCACTGGAGGGGGTGTGGAGGAGATTGGCCAGGATGGTGCTTTGGATGGAACATTTCAGAGGGGCTGGATAAACTCTGGTTGTTTTCTTTGGAACAGAGAAGGTCAAGGGGGGGGAATCTGATGGAAGTATATAAGATTATGAGGGACATGGACAGAATGTGTAGAAAGTAGCTGTTCCACTTAGTCAAAGGAACAAGAAAGGAGGGTACAATTTTAAGGTGAAAGACAGAGGTTTTTAGAGAGGATTTGAGGAAATCTTTTTCACTCAGAGGGTGGGGGATAGGCGTGAAACCTCACAACCTTTAAAAATATACTTGGATGAACAACTGAAATATCATAATGTACTGGCTTAGTGCAAGAAAGTGAATAGTTGTCATAAAGAGTTCACTAATGCCCTTTAGAGAAGGAAATCTGCTGTCCTTATCTGGTCTGGTTTACATGATTCCAGACCAACTGCAATGTGATGGATTCTTAACTGCCTGCTGGGCAATTAGGCATGGGCAATAAATGCTGGTTGAGCCAGAAATGCCCACGTTGCACGAATAAACAGTAAAAGTCTTGGCAAGTTTGCTTTGGCATTGTCGCTGGTCATACCAAAACTGTCAGCAGGAGCTACAGAATAAAAACCCCACCTACGACACAACCCTCCCCCAACCTTGGAGACCATCCCAGTCACTGTCGGCTCTTTGCCTGGCATCACTCCCAACCTCTCAGATTACCCCAATACACCCATCTGTTTGTATTAATGAGCTCACTGAGTCACTATAAATATAGTTGTGTGCTTTTGCGTTGACAAATTGAAGTGCATTGGAAAGTTCTAATGGATTGCATTGATTCCCGTAACTTTGGGATATATTTATTCAAGGCTTTGAGTGTAGATGACCTTCAGTCAGAGACAAAGGGTCTCTTACTCACAGTTCAGATTTACAACCATCCACTGTGCTTTAATTATAGAATCAAAACACTGCTGATTGCACACATTCAGTAACAGAGGAATGCGACCTGACAAGGAGCTGATATAACCTGATGTACTTCAGTTTGGGAAGAGGGCTTTAAAAACAATTAAGTTTAAGATAACTTCAACTGGCAAAGTTGCATCATTAAACCATAAAACATAGGGACAGAAGTAGGCCATTCAGCCCATTGACTCTCTTCCGCCATTCAGTTAGATCATGGTGAGTCTGATTATTATCAATTCCACTTTCCTGTGTTTTCTGCATAACTCTCGATTCCCTTACTGATTAAAAATCTGTCTCTCTCAGTCTTAACTATACTTAATGATCCAGCCTCGACAGTCCTCTGCGGTAAAGATTTTAAAAAATTTACTACCCTCTGAGGAAGGAAATTCTCCTCATCTCTGTCTGAAATGGGTGACATCTTATTCTGAGCGGATGCCCTCTGTCGCTGGACTCTCCCACATGGGGAAAGAACCTTTCCACATCTACCCCATCAAATCCCCTAAGAATCAATAAGGTTGCCTCTCATTCATCAGTAGATTGGTAGTTTCCAACCTCTGCTGTGATGGATGTTCCTTGATTCCCTTAATGATTAAAAATTGGTCTATCTCAGCCTTGAATATACTTAAAGACCCCATTCCACAGTCTTCTGGACCAAAGAACTCCAGATTCACCATCTCTGAGAAAAAAAATAACCTCCTCATCTCTGTCGTCAATGGATAGCCCCTTATTCTAAGGATAGCTCTCTGGTCCTGGACATTTCCCACACAGGAAATAACCTTTCAGTGTCTAGCCTGTCAAGGCCCCTAAGATTCTTATATGTTTCAATAAGGTCTCCTGCCATTCTTCCAATCTCCAATGAAATACAAGCCCAACCTACATACTCTTCGTAATTGAAAATCCTTCCATATCC
The DNA here is from genome assembly GCF_037043375.1 of Chiloscyllium plagiosum. Classification (NCBI taxonomy): domain Eukaryota; kingdom Metazoa; phylum Chordata; class Chondrichthyes; order Orectolobiformes; family Hemiscylliidae; genus Chiloscyllium; species Chiloscyllium plagiosum. The sequence goes on along the minus strand of NW_028270162.1, from coordinate 12,481,760 downwards.
AGTCTGGATTGCCTCCATTCTATCTTTTCTGAGATAAGAGGGCCAGAACTGTTCACAGTATTCCAGCTGTGGTCTAATCAGTGCCTCACATAGTTTTAGCATAATATGTTAACAGTATATAAGATTACAGCACATTCAAGAAAGGGCTGCATTTGGGTGGCTACAATGTCCTAGCAAGGTACTTCACAGTACCTTGCTAGGACATTGGTACTTCATCCAACCAAGGGAAATGTGACACTGAGCAGATAAATTACAGCTTGGTCAAAAAGGAAATTTAAAGGACATCTGAGAGAAACAGAAAGGGTTAACAATGGAATTCCTGAGCTTGGAATTGATTCAGCTAAAGGCACAGTCGCTAAAAGAGAGGTTAAGGAAATCAGAGAATGGATCAGAGACTATATTTGGAGGAGATCAGTGATCTTGGAGTGTTGCAGGGTTGATGGAGGGCATAGAGATAGGAAGGGTGAGGTCATTCCTGGGAAGTCTGTTCATTCATTTGCGATTTGTTTCCATTTGTCCTCTACAATGGATTCATTAGATCAGCCGTAATGCAGATAAACTGCTAAAGCTCCTAAATACTTTACAGTGTGGAAGGAGTGCTGTTGAAAGCAATGGGTTTCTTGGATTGAATTCACAACATCATAGTCCCAGCAGACTGGCCAGGTCATCAGGAGGTCACTGGGGCTGTTTGTTGGCACTTGTGAGGACTCAGCCACAAAACCCATGAAAGTCCAGCACAGGTCAATGATGTCATTCCAAGCCCAGATATGGTCTCTGCTCCCCAGTAGTGCACCAGCTAATGCAAGAACACACTGAGTTAATGAGGAACCTTTTACTTTCAATTGACAATGACGATCCATTGTATTTATGAAGATTGCTTCATTTTCACCGTGATGAAATATTCATGTTTAAGCTTTATTAGAGAGAAAAAGAAGGACAAATGAACTATAAGGATATGCTTCGCTGTTGATTGTCTCATCTTTCAGATGAGACATTAAGACGGATCCCTCTCAGGTGGATGTAAAAGCTCCCAAGGCACTATTTTGAAGAAAAGCAAAGGAAATCTCTCTGCTGTGCTGGTTAATATATATCCCTCAACCATCACCATTAAAAGAGATTATCTGCCCAGTTTTAAAATTGCTGTTTTATAGAACTTTGCTGTGAGCCTGATGGTTTTGCATTTCCTGTATTATAACAGTGACTACACTTCAAAACTACTTCACTGGCCGTAAATCACTTTGTGATATGCTGAGGTTGCGACATAATGAAAGTTTTCATTTCCCACACATTCACTATTGGTTAAGAAGGCTTTTAGCATGTTTGTCTTCATTGCTCAGACCTTTGAGTATATGAGTTGGGACGTCATGTTGAGGTTGTACAGGACATCGGTGAGGCCCCTTCTGGAGCACTGTAGTCCTGGTGGCCCTTTTCTAGGAAGGATATTATCGAGCTGGAGAGGGTTCAGAAGAGATTTACCAGGTCGTTGCTGAGAATGGAGGATTTGAGTTATAAGGAGAGGCTAGATAGGCTGGAAATGTATTTCACTGGAGCTTAGGAGGTTGAGGGGTAACCTTATACAGGTTCATAAAAAAATCATGAGGGGTATAGATAAGGTGAATGGTAGGTGGGTCTTTTCCCCTAGGAGAGGGTATTTCAAGACTAGGAGGCATATTTTTAAGGCAAGAGGATAAAGATTTTAAAATATATGAGGGCAATCTTTTACACAGAGAGTGGTTTACTTATGGAATGAACTTCTAGAGGAAGCAGTGAATGTACATACAGTTACAACATTTAAAAGATATTTGGATAAGTTCATGAATAAGAAATGTTTGGAGGGATATGGGCCAAACGCAGGCAGGTGGGACTAGTTTAGTTTGGGATTATGGTCGACATGGACTGGTTGGACTGAAGGGTCTGTGTAACTTTATTAAAAGTTTCAGGGTCTATTCTCTTGACTGTTTTGTTTGGATTAGCCCAGTTGAAGATTAGGTGAAGGCAGGAGGATAAATTCATAAGATCAGTTCTCTGAGCTCACAGATATGCTTATCCGGTATAAACATTGTTAATCGAAACAACCTTTTCTTTGTACCCTTGTTCTTCCTTATTTCTCGTTCCACAAGCATTAGGCATCCAATAAAATTGCACCTGATGATCCACCCTTGATGTACTCCTCTCAACAATGGAAAATACTATTTGACGAGAGGGACATTGTGTTGAGCATCATTGTGCTTTCATCCATGTGCACTTGCAAATAGGTCTAATGGACAATGACTTAAAGCAGGAACCCGGGATGATTTTTCTGCCCTCTGATCTAGGATTACTGCCATCCACTTATAATCCATTTGTCACCATTCACATTGGGATCAGATAGCTTACATCTGAGGCAATTTTGGTCTCTGCTCCACAGCATCACACCAAACAACACACTGAATTGTTGGGAAGCCTTCTTTTATCTATAATTAACAAAGAAGTTTCATTCTATTATGAAGTGTGATGTTGTGTGGAATTTATACCAGGTAAGCCAGCAATCTGTGGCGTTTGTAACATACAAAGAACAGAGAATGCCAAGGTATTGTTACATTTTACTGCTGGAAAATACTAATTACTTCCAATACTGCCTTGGAGCAAGGTGGGGTTTATTATGAGGTTTTCAATGGATCGTGCAAAACAGTTCAAGAGTCACTGAAGAGCAGCTCAAGTGTGACAGGTACTTGGAGAGTAAGGCATTGTGTAAGGAAAACGAAGAGAGAGAGAGAAGCAAGCTCCACGGTAAGCAGCACCACTGCTGAGTTGAACACCTGAGAAGATGACTGACTTACACTGAGTCTGTCTGTTGGGACTCAGGAAGAAGTCGGAAGGCTAGTTGGATGGTTCTATGCCATTAGGGCTCAGGGAAGAAGTTCTGGGAGCTGATTGGCCACTGACTTTGGCATCACGTATTTGCCAACTCACGACGATCCGCAGGCAGGCCACTTAGGAAGGATGGGCTCACATTGCAGGTCACACTGGCCAAATAGCATTGAGAGCAGGGACACACTGTGTGTAGGGACAGGCACCTAGCTCACAGACTGGACCAGGTTGCATCTCAGGACAGCTCACATGCGGTCTTAATGCTCAACCTCTTAGCACCCATCTGCACGCTGGCAGCATTCTTGCCCTGTCTTGTCTTACCATGCCTTGCCCGTTAACACATTGGCATGTCAGTCAGAGTCAAAGACTATCAGCACTGAGGTATTGACATGCTTGTTTGCCCAGAAACAGAGACAGGCTGCTCATCAGGAGGGATCTGTGCTGGCTCGGAGAGTGGCGGCTGGTGACGTCTTGCTGTTCGACACACCAAGACATCGGACTAAGATCTACAGCAAGTGCCAGCTTTCTGTGCGCCAAAAACACTGATCATTCATTCAACCATGTCAGAAACTGGTTGGGGGCAGACCAGCAGTGAGCCAGAGAGGGTTTTTAGATGGGGTATAGCTAGAGAGAGGTCAAGTGAATGGCGTGATGGTTAAACGGGGACTGGGGTGAGAGAATGGGATTGCATGATCAAAAGAGTGTCAGTTAAGCTGACTCTGCACAGTCAGCAGTGTGGCTTAACAGTGGCTGTCCATGATTTTGCCAGTGAAGTGAGAAACTGGGTTGCTAGCTCTTGTCCTGGTGCGTGTCACCCTTTCAAAGATGACATGGTGCAAGTGATGCCAGTTTTTCGGTGGGTATCCGCGAAGTGCGAGCATTTTGAGTGCGAGAGCAGGAGCAGCAGGGGAAGTGACGATGACCAGAGGAGCATCCGGGAAGGAAAGCAGTGAGTATATAAATCAGGAAGGCGGCTAAACAGATGGCTAAGGGATTGGTGTGGGAAAGAGGGGTTCCACTTCATGCGGCATTGGCATCAGTTTTGGAACCAGGGAATCTGTACCGTTGGGACGGTCTCCACCTGAACCAATCAGGTACCAATGTTATAGCGAAGAGGATAAATAGGGTGGTCAGTAGGACTTTAAACTTCTGAGTTGGGGGGAAGGGAAAGTGAAAGCGACAGGGAGTATGGAGTTAAATGGAAAGATAAGCGGCAGGATAGCAGGCAGATTTAAACTTGAGACAGACTGGGAATGCAGCAAAAAGGAAGGATAACTTAGGACATCTTATGACTTCCAATATCTCTAATGATAAGAAAGTTAACATTAAGGCACTTTACCTGAATGCTCGTAACATTCGTAACAAAGCAGATGAACTAATGGCACAGATCATCGTGAATGATTTTGATGTGGTAGGCATCATGGAGACATGGTTACAGGGGGGTCAGGACTGGCAGTTAAACATCCAAGGGTTTTCAACTTATCGAAAAGACAGGGAGGTGGGCAGAGGGGGCGGGGTTGCCTTGTTAGTTAAGAACAAAATTAAATCTATGGCACTGAATGACATAGCGTCGGATGATGTGGAGTCTGTGTGGGTGGAATTGAGGAACCACAAAGGCAAAAAAACCATAGTGGGAGTTATGTACAGGCCTCCTAATGGTGGTCAGGACCAGGGGCGCAACATGTACCGGGAAATAGAGAAGGCATGTCAGAAAGGCAAGGTCACGGTGATCATGGGAGACTTCAATATGCAGGTGGACTGTGTAAATAATGTTGCCAGTGGATCTAAAGAAAGGGAATTCATGGAATGCTTACAGGATGGCTTTTTGGAACAGCTTGTCATGGAGCCCAAAAGGGAGCAGGCTATTCTGGACCTAGTGCTATGTAATAAACCAGACTTTATAAAAAATCTTAAAGTAAGGGAACACTTAGGAAGCAGCGATCATAATATGGTAGAGTTCAGTCTGCAGTTTGAAAGGGAGAAGGCAAAATCGGATGTAATGGTGTTACAGTTAAATAAAGGTAATTATGAGGGCATGAGAGAGGAACTGACGAAAATAGACTGGAAGCAGAGCCTAGCAGGGAAGACAGTAGAGCAAAAATGGCAGGAGTTTGTGGGTAAAATTGAGGACACTGTACAGAAGTTCATCCCCAAGAAGAGAAAGATTATCCGTGGAGGGATTAGACAGCCATGGCTGACAAAGGAAGTCAGGAAATCTATCAAAGAAAAAGAGAGATCCTATAAAGTGGCCAAAAGCACTGGGAAGTCAGAAGATTGGGAAGGATACAAAAACAGAGGATAACAAAGAGAGAAATAAGGAAGGAGAGGATCAAAGATGAAGGTAGGCTAGCCAGTAATATTAGAAATGATAGTAAAAGTTTCTTTCAATACATAAGAAACAAACGACAGGCAAAAGTAGACATTGGGCCACTTAAAACTGATGCTGGAAGCCTAGTGATGGGAGATAAGGAAATAGCAGGAGAACTTAATAAGTACTTTGCGTCAGTCTTCACAGTGGAAGACATGAGTAATATCCCAACAATTAAAGGGAGTCAGGGGGCTGAGTTGAGTATGGTTGCCATTACAAAAGAGAAAGTGCTAGAAAAGCTAAAAGGTCTTAAAATTAATAAATCTCCTGGCCCCAATGGGCTACATCCTAGAGTTCTGAGGGAGGTGGCTGAGGAAATAGTGGAGGCGTTGGTTGAGATCTTTCAAAAGTCACTGGAGTCAGGGAAAGTCCCGGATGATTGGAAGATCACTGTTGTAACCCCCTTGTTCAAGAAAGGATCAAGACAAAAGATGGAAAATTATAGGCCAATTAGCCTAACCTCGGTTGTTGGTAAAATTCTAGAACCCATCATTAAGGATGAGGTTTCTAAATTCTTGGAAGAGCAGGGTCGGATTAGAACAAGTCAGCATGGATTTAGTAAGGGGAGGTCATGCCTGACAAACCTGTTGGAGTTCTTTGAAGAGGTGACAAGTAGGTTAGACTGGGGAAACCCAGTGGATGTGGTCTACCTAGACTTCCAAAAGGCCTTTGATAAAGTGCCACACGGGAAGCTGCTGAGCAAGGTGAGGGCCCATGGTGTTCGAGGTGAGCTACTGGTATGGATTGAGGATTGGCTGTCTGACAGAAGGCAGAGAGTTGGGATAAAAGGTTCTTTTTCGGAATGGCAGCAGGTGACAAGCGGTGTCCCGCAGGGTTCAGTGTTGGGGCCACAGCTGTTCACATTATATATTAATGACCTGGATGAAGGGACTGGGGCATTCTAGCGAAGTTTGCCGATGATACAAAGTTAGGTGGACAGGCAGGTAGTACTGAGGAAGTGGGGAGGCTGCAGAAGGATCTAGACAGTTTGGAAGAGTGGTCCAGGAAATGGCTGATGGAATTCAATGTGAGCAAATGCGAGGTCTTGCACTTTGGAAAAAATAATACAAGCATGGACTATTTTCTAAACGGCGAGAAAATTCATAAAGCCAAAGTACAGAGGGATCTGGGAGTGCTAGTTGAGGATTCTCTAAAGGTAAACATGCAGGTTGAGTCCGTGATTAAAAAAGCGAATGCAATGTTGTCAATTATCTCAAGAGGGTTGGAATATAAAAGCACCGTTGTGCTACTGAGACTTTATAAAGCTCTGGTTAGGCCGTATTTGGAGCACTGTGTCCAGTTTTGGTCCCCACACCTCAGGAAGGACATACTGGCACTGGAGCGAGTCCAGCGGAGATTCACACAGATGATCCCTGGAATGATAGGTCTAACATATGAGGAATGGCTGAGGATCCTGGGATTGTATTCATTGGAGTTTAGAAGGTTAAGGGGAGATCTAATAGAAACTTACAAGATAATACATGGCTTGGAGAGGGTGGACGCTTGGAAATTGTTTCCGTTAGGCGAGGAGACTAGGACCCATGGACACAACCTTAGAATTAGAGGAGGTAAATTCAGAACAGAAATGCGGAGACATTTCTTCAGCCAGAGAGTGGTAGGCCCGTGGAATGTCTTGCCGCAGAGTGCAGAGGATGCTGGGATGCTAAATGTCTTCAAGGCAGAAATTGATAAATTCTTGATGTCACAAGGAATTAACGGCTACGGGGAGAATGCGGGTAAGTGGAGTTGAAATGCCCATCAGCCATGATTGAATGGCGGAGTGGACTCGATGGGCTGAATGGCCTTACTTCCGCTCCTATGTCTTATGGTCTTAAGTGGTGAATTGCTCTGGCAGCGACATAAGTTTAGATGGAGATAAAATCAGATTGCAATGAGGGTGGGGTTGGTAATTAATGACTCACATTTGGTGAGAAACAGTGAGAGATCCTAGCGGTGAGAATCCTTTCAGAAAAAAACCTCGCTCAACTCACGCTTAGCCAATAAAAGCTGAGGATTCAGCTCTTTGTCTTCTTGAAGAAAATGGTTTCTGGCCCATAGCCAGATCGTAGCATAAATCTGTCAAGTCTGGTTCAGAGTCATAACAAAAGAATGTTTCATTTTCAGAGCATTCATGAATTATGCAATGTTCGAGCTCATAAGAGGGAATTGGAAGGGCAAATAAACAATACGAACACTCACAGTTTTGGCATTTTTAGATAAATAGTCACTCCACTTGACATCTGAACTCTCTCATCACTACATTTCTGGCTCTGAATGTCTTGGTAATTTGATTGCAGTGTTGATTGTGCTATTTAAGATGTGAAGTGGCTTGTTATTGGCCAGTGATTCTATTAGGTTAACAAGATGCGAAGTGTTGGAGGTAAGTGTTTTGCAATTTAGAGAAGGGGGATTGGCTAGTTGGAGAAAATTGGCAGGAGCAGCCAAGAATGGAATTGGGATTGATAAAAAGAAATAGAAAAGCAAAGCAGAGAATACAGTAATGGAAGAATCATTCTCAATAAATACAGAGTGCGTAAGGAGAACTGAGCAATGCTTTCAGTATAATGGTACACTTTATCATCAATGTTATCATCTGTCACGTTGGCACATATGTTTCATAATGTTTACATCTGTGCATTAGTAATGTCAACAGGGAACATGCTAGGGCAACAGATATACTAACATTACAGTACTTTTCAACAGGAAAGCAATCATCCCCTGGTGACATTTTCTGACCCTCACTGACCCAGTGGCCAACAGTTCAGAGACAATGGCACGACCCTTTGGAGCTCCAAGTGCAAATCCTAGCACCTCCAGCCTCCACTCCCCACTCCCAAACCCAACTCAACCCAAACAGTATCAACATTTTCTTGCTGTCTATTCTTTGGCCTCCCACCTTGACCTGTACCATTTATTTCCGTTTGTCCATTTTCTTTCCACCTTCATGAAAAAGAGGTGAATTCCAGCAACAATGCCAACTTGCACTGGGAAAAACTGTCAGGTGAAGCACAGGGTGAGCTCTGATTGACATCACCAGCTACATGCTATTCCATTACATTGGAAATGACTCCCAAAGTGCTTTGAGGTTTTTCCCATGAGTGCCATAAAACGAAAATAAATTATGATTGTAAAACTTGCCCACTCATGCCATTGGCAGTCTTAGTATGTAGTTAGTCCAAAACTAGAGCGAATAGATTTAAAGTGAGCTGGGAAAGATTTAAAAGGGACGTAAGGGACAACTTTTGAATGCTGAGAGTGGTGTGTGTTTGAAACAAGATGCCAGAGGAAGTGGTGGAGGCTGGTACAATTACAACATTTAAAAAGCATCTGGATGGGTATATGAATAGGAAGGGTTTAGAGAGATATGGACCTAGTGCTGGCAAATGGGGCTAGATTAATTTAGGATATCTGGTCGGCATGGATGAGTTGGACCGAAGAGTCTGTTTCTAGAGTCATAGTTCTATGACTCTATGTAGGAACACCTGGCAGGACAATGCTTGATCAAATGCAGTGAACTATTCCTCATAGAGACAATTGATCTGGCTTGGTGTCTGGGTACATCCATCATGGCAGAGGTTGAAAATCACAATGTATGAGAGGCGACCTTACTGAGACAACCAAGATTCTTAGGGGGCTTGAGAAGGTAGATGTGGAAAGTTTGTTTCTTCTTGTGGGAGAGTCTAGGAACAGATGGCATCATCTCAGAATAAGGGGTCACCCATTTCAGATAGAGATGAGGATGGAATTTCTTCTTGGAGAGAGTAGAGGATCTGTGGAATTATTTACCACAGAGGGCTGCTGAGGCTGGGCGATTAAGCATATTCAAGGATAAGATACACAGATTTTTAATCAGTAAGATGATCAGGGGTTATGTGGAAAAGAAAGGAAGGCGGAGTTGAGGTTTATCAGATCAACCATTACCCCACTGAATGGTGATGCAGACCCAATGGGCTGAGTGGCCTCCTTCCGCTGCTATGTTTCATGGTCTTAAGATGTTGATTTGGCTTGTGGCTGTGGAGTGGATTCAGAGCCTTGATTTGGGGCTGAGATTGAGTCTCTGTTCTGGCAAAACATCCCCTGTATAAACTATTCCTTACCAAACAGACAGTTGACACGTCAGGAGTAATCCCACCATGTAGACATTATTGCACGTGGCCCTGCCGTTCACTTCCAGTGTATCGAAGCTCATTGAACCCGAACAAACAGCCTCACAATATAGAACAAAACCGAACTAGCATTTCAGTTCAGTGACTTGTTGCCTCCAATAGTAGTGCATCTTCCATTAGTTAAAGGGATCAGCACTGTTCACATTATGCTGGCTGTGGTCTGACCGTTGTCTTGTGTTACCACCTACAAAATTACAATGTACCCAACAACAAGCTGAGTTTAAGTAGCTATGACATTCTGCAAAGTTTTTGTTACTGAGTGAAATGTGACTACAAAAGCAGGTATTAATGCAGATGATGATTGAAGATCAATTCGGATTCAGATCAAAGTTCCATATTCATTGACTGAAATTGATGTCATTTAGATAGAAGCCTGCTGAATCCATTGACTATTTCATGAGTAGGTGCACAAACCATAAGACCATGAGATATCGGAGCAGAATTAGAACATTCAGCCCATCAATGGGTTCAGAGAGATTGAACAGGATGTTGCCGGGTTTGGAAGGTTTGAGTTACAAAGAAAGGCTGGATAGGCTGGAACATTTTTTTCACTGGAGCATAGGAGGTTGAGAGGCAACCTTATAGAAGTTTATAAAATAATGAGAGGTACAGGTAGAGTTAATGGTAGCTGTTTCTTCCCTAGGATGGGGAATTTCAAGACTAGGGGACACATTTTTAAGGTGAGAGGGGAGAGATTTTAAAAAGATGGTAGAAGCAAATCCTTTACACAGAGGATGGTTTGTGTGTGGAACGAACTCCCTGAGGAAGTGGTGGATATGGGTACAATTATGACATTTAAAAGACATTTAGTTAATTACATGAATAGGAAACGTTTGCAGGGATATGGACAAGGAGCAGGTAGGTGGGACTAGTCTAATTTGGGATTATGGTTGGCATGGACTGGTTAGACCGAAAGGTTTGTTTCTGTGCTGTCTGACTCAATGGCTCTAGACATTCGATCCTGGCTAATATGTTTCTCAAACTCATTCTCCTGCCTTCTCCCTGTAACCCTTGATCCCCTTACCAATCAAGAACCATCTATCTTTGTCTTAAAAACACTCAATGGCTTGGCCTCCACAGCTTTCTGCAGCAATGAGTTCCACAGATTCCCCACCCTCTGGCTGAAGTAATTCTTCCTCATCATAGTAAAGGGCCCATTTTGTAATTTGTTAAGTGTGGAGATCGCAAACAGAATTGGTGATCACACCTAGCCACATGGAAGATTTCCAGAAAGATTTGCTTGAGAAACCCAAGAGCTGTAAGTTTCAAAGGACTACTGACAGATGGATATAATGGATGTAGGTTTGCTCGCTGAGCTGGAAGTTTCATTTTTTAATGGATATAATTACAAAGAGATCACAAGTCAAAAAGCTTACAGGTCCTAACCTGATGGCTGATACAATTACTGTAACAAGCAAACATACCAAGGTCATGTGGTATATTCCGCATTCACCAAGAAAATGCCCTGCCTGCAATCAACTTTGCAAGGCAAGTGGCAGGAAGGCTCTTGGCAGAAACAGTTTAGTGGGACAAAAGGTGATGTAGCTTCAAAAAGCCATGTACTGACCCAAACTGACTGCAATAGGGAATTTTGGCAAGCTACAATAAAGATCATCTGGTCTCCCACCAGAGGCATATGCATGAAGTAATCAACAAACCAAAATCTGACGGTTTTTATGATTAGACAAAGATTGGTCAACACACGTTTTACAATATTAATCTCATGGAAGTCATCGATGTCGTCACCCTGCCTGAAGTGTTTACAAATATTCAAATATTGAGAAAAATGATGACTGATGATTATTGACTAAGGCAAATGCCAATATACTGTCTCTGAAACTTCTAAATATAAATGAACCAAAGGCATGGGAAGCCATGATGAAATCTACAAATGTATAACTTTCAATGTATGACAGTTCACCCATTGCCTGTGCAAGCTCAATGGTGCTGGAGTGCAAGGACTCTGTGTCTGGAGATTAAACTGATTTATATTACAGACACTGCCGGACCACCATCTGCAGGTCTACCAGCATGTCAGATCTGATGCTAACCACAATTCATGGAATCAGTTGGACATGAAATGTAACTGCAGGAGGCTAGTCAAGAAACATTTGCAGAACTGAACATGAAGGTAGAACAGAATACCACTTTTCTTTCTGAATGATGAAGCTATAATCTTAGCTCACAAAGATGAATCTGAAAGAAAAAGAAAGGAAACTGAATGTCAAGGTCTGTATTGTCAATTCAATGCAAATATTGTTGTTTTATGCAAGTATCTATCTATAATTCACACACAAAACAGATCAAGCAATAGAAAAAAAATCAGTAAATGCAAAAAAAAATCTGAACCACTCAGGACAGTTTGAAGAATGAAAGCAGTCAGTGGCTAATCTGGATCAAAACTTACCTCCGTTGCATCAGAATAAGCAAATTCTGGGAACCAATTAATTGAAACATGAAGGATAATCTTTACAACACAAACAGGAAAGACAAGTGATATCGCTGATGATGATGGCAATCTCTGTCATCTCCACGCAAAGTCACCATTAAGAGATTTGGATAAATCAGCAAATTACTTATCCATTATAGACACTCACAGACTTACTTGTTGCAAATAGTTAAACTCGCTGCTTGAAAGGAGGGGATGTTTTGTGCGCACCTTGTCTTTAAGAGACTTTACCTTAACGGATTTCAAGTGCTGTGCACAAACAATGTTGTGACTTTGTCTGTCAGTTAGTCTGCTTTGGCTTTGCAAGCTGCACACTTAGAAATCAGTTGGTTGTTAGTAATGTCAGCTTCGTAGTTTATAATGTATTCACTGTTTTAAATAAACTAACCCAAGGAGTTAATCAATTCTCAATGATCGTTTGAATTTTAGACCATTGTCACTAATTTAGGCAAAAGTGAGGACTGCAGATGCTGGAAATCAGAGTCTGGATTAGAGTGGTGCTGGAGAAGCACAGCCGGTCAGTCAGCATCCGAGGAGCAGGAAAATCGAATTTTCAGGCAAAAGCCCTTCCTCAGGACTGAAGGCAGGAAGCCTCTGGGGTGGAGAGATAAATGGGAGAGGGGTGGGGCTGGGGAGAAGGTAGCAAAGAGTACAGTAGGTGGATGGGGGTGGGAATGAAGGTGATAGGTCAGAGAGGAGGGTGGAATGGATAGGTGGGAAGGAAGATTGGCAGGTAGGACCGGTCATGAGGGTGGTGCTGAGCTGGAAGGTTGGAACTGCGGTAAGGTGGGGGGGAGGGGAAATGAGGTCACTGGTGAAGTCCACATTGATGCCCTGGGCTGAAGTGTTCTGAGGCAGAAGATGAGGCGTTCTTCCTCCAGGCTTCGGGTGGTGAGGGAGTGGAGGTGGAGGAGGCCCAGGACCTGCATGTCCTCAGCAGAGTGGGAGGAGGAGTTGAAATGTTGGGCCACGGGGCGGTGGGGTTGATTGGTGCGGGTGTCCCGGAGACCTTCTCTCAAGCCTCACCCCCCCTCCCATTTTTCTCTCCACCCCAGAGGCTTCCTGCCTTCAGTCTGATGAAGGGCTTTTGCCTGAAACGTCGATTTTCCTGCTCATTGTTACTAATATGTCAGATCCACCATTATAGATTACTCTTGTTCTGAAGACAGACTTTTTCCTAACTCCTTCTAAGGACACCTCTCCACCTATTCCTTTGCTACAGGCAATTTTAGTTTCTGGCATCTTAATAAAGCCCATCTAGAGAATAATTCTGAACATTAAAACAAACAGAAATGATGGAAATACTAAGTAGATCAGGCAGCATTTGCAAAGAGTCAACTGTTTCAGACTGATGAGATTTCACCAGAATTGGAAAGATGAGCAGCTATTACACACCGAGGAAGAAGTGATGCAGAAAGTCAGTAAGGTGGTCTCTGTTACTGTGCTACACAAGATGGTGGAAGTCAAAGAGTGACCATAAGGTAGTCATTTGTAGAATTCCCTGCATTATTAGGTTTCTATTTTGAATTTCCAGCATCCACAATATTTTGCTTTTGTATTCAAATTTGAATGGGAATCAAAGTGGATGGTGTTGTTTTAACTTTTGCGCTATTGGGTTTGTGTGGGGTGGTGGGATGCATCAACTATCTAGAGATATAAACATGAAATCCAGTTAAAATTGGTTCTTACTCGCTGTTAGAAAATTGGAATATGCAAACATAAAAGTGAGGGGCGGAAATAGACCATTTGTCCCACCTGTCCTGCTCCTCCATTGGATAAGACGATGGCCAATCTGACTGCGACATCAATTCCATATTTTCACCAACAACCAATAATGTTTGTCTCCCTTGTTAGTCAGGTATCTATCTAGCTGCACCTTATAAATATGCAATTACTGCCTTCATCACTTTCTGGGGGAAAGCTTCCATAGACTCTCAACCCTCTGAAAGAAAAACATTATTCTCATCTGAGTCACTGAGTCATACAGCACGGAAACAGTCCATGCCGACCATTATCCCAAATTAAACTAGTCCCATCTGCCTGCGTTTGGCCCATATCCCTCCAAACGTTTCTTATTCATGTACTTATCCAAATATCTTTTAAATATTGTAACTGTACCTGCATCCAACACTTCCTCTGAAAGTTCATTCCACACACAAATCCCCACTCTCTGTGTAAAAAAATTGCCCCTCATGACTATTTTAAATCTTGCTCCTTTCATCTTGAAAATATGCCCCCTAGTCTTGAAATCCCCCACTCTATGGAAAAGACACCTGCCATTCACCTTATATCAATACCCCTCATGATTTTATAAACCTCTAATGTCACCCCTCAATCTCCTAACTCTAGTGAAAAAGAATCCCAACATAATTCAGCCTCTCCCAATAACCCAAACCCTTCATTCCCAACGACATCCAAGTAAATCTCTTCTGAATCCTCTCCAGGTTAATAAGATTCTTAAGTGTCTTAAGAATCCAAAGTGGGAGATCTGACATTCCTTAATGCACGAAATGTCGACTCTCCTGCTCCTCGGATGCTACCTGACCTGCTGTGCTTTTCCAACACCACACTTTTTGACCCTTACTCTCCAGCATCTACAGTCCTCACTTCCACCTACTTCCAGTTTCTCCGATCAGGAGGCACATTGTAAAAAAAATAAGATTTTGCCCAAAGTTAAAAATCACACAATACCAGGTTATAGTCCAACAGGTTTAATTGGAAGCAGTAGCTTTCAGAGTGCCTTTTTTGGCTGATTGCAAGTTGCATTCCATGTTTGGAGCGATTCTCACCATATCTTCCCAAACTCACCTCATTAACTACCTATCTAGCCCTTCGGTGTCCTTCATGTCCCGATTCTATCCACATGTTAATGTGCACCGTTTCCAGAACAAATCATCACTCTGTGGATATCTGCCAAAGAAACAGGATCTTTGACAGGCCGCTGTGCACCCAGGTAAATATTGGCAATCTGGCCATTCCCCTTACCAGGAATGTCAAAAAAACCACACAACACATAATCAGCATGACTGACCCTCCCTCAAACATCTAACACATTCCCTCAGCCTAGTCGTGGTTTAACCATTAGGCCCCACACTGAGGCCAGAGAGTTTTAAAATGCCGAATAGAATAGCCAATGGGCCTTATGGAAGTAACTCTGGCTTTGGAGGAGGACCCTTCACTCGGCAGTTCTAAAGACAGGAACACTGTACTTAGCAGCGAGGGTGAACTAGGAGATTGTAAGAGGGAGATAGCAGGTGGCTACAATACAGATCTCAGCTAAGCACAACTGAAGAGAAACAAATGTCTTTTTATGCAGAAAAGTCAGTGTTTGAACTCATGAACTTTGAAAGGAATAAAAATGTAAAACCCACATGCATGGATAGCTGCATAAGGACTGTTATTGATATGTTGGTAAATTGTTGAACAGGTCATGTTATAGTTGTGACCTATCCCTTTCCCTGGAAGTGTAAAATGAACATTGCAGAAAGATGAGGTGCTAATCCTTGAGATAGAATATGTAACAGTCGAGAGTGGACTGAGGGCAAAGAGGTCTGTGTGAAAGTTGGATGGAAAACCAAAATTACGAGCAACTGGAAACACAGGGTCACAACTGTGAATTGATGAGAGGTGTCCAGTGAAACTGCCTGCATTATGTCTTCCTAGCGTGCAGGAAACTACACCTTGAGCAAAGAATGCACTGTACAAAGTTGGAAGAGAAACAAGATCATGTCAAGCAACTGGACTGTGATTCACAAGAGCCATATAAATCTGTAAGTAAGGCCACATGAGATCTACTACGTTTTCAATCTGTACAGTTATGTTTATTGCAAAATAAAGTGGAAACAGAGAAAAAAATAACACACTGCAGAGGGGATTTAGCAGTGATCGCTGACAGGTACTATCTGAGCAGAGGCACAAGAAATTAGGGTAACAAATAAGATTTTATGAGTCTGTCAGCTCATATTGGTGTATATGATGAATCCTTACAATATCCTTGACAGACCCTTCTTATTTACAAAAGGAAGCATTGCCTTTAAATGTATTTAGCAGTTTTGCATATATACATTGCATGGAAAATTGGATGTGGGCCAGAGTGCTTTTTGTGTGACGTTTTTCTGCTCAAGTAGACTTAATTCAAAATCTCAAGCTGCGCTCACTGCAAGTCCTAATGCCCGTAAACACTAACGGACTAAATTTCTTCTCCAGTCTTTACTACTCAAACCATCAATGTTTAAACAGACCAGTCACTTATTTTGACAGCTAAGTAGTTGAATAACATCAAAGTTGTTGATTACACTGCTTTACAGACTCCTTTAATTTTGGACAGAAATGACTGAGCTCATTCATTGGTTTGCACCTGATTAAAGTGCACTGAGTATACGACCAAGCCAAAGTAAACAAAAACATTTCTTTTCCTGTTTCTTTACAAAATCCTTACATTTCCTACTAACTGATGTAGGGTTCCAGCTTGCACGGAGTGCTGATTGCGATTTGAATAGTGTTACAGGAGTTTTGATCCAGTTGGGAATCATTGACATTTAAAGAGAAATCCAGACACCTAGGGCAGAATCTTCCCAGCCCCTGAACAACGTGGGTCATGGTGAGAAATTTGGGAACATCAAAGGAAATGCCGAGTGAGGAACTTCCCAACGTTGAGCCCAAAAAAGCTGGATTTTCCAATAAGATCCTGGTTATTGGGATTCTTGGCAGTGAGCAGCGAGGAGTCTTTAAATAGGGGGATTATCACAAAATGTCAGCTCATTGCAATCTCATCTTGCCTCAGTAATATGAAGACTTCCATTCTCTCAACTGCCAGCTGGAAACTAGACACCAGGCATTCCTGACAGGAGACTGTGGGTGGGTAATTGGTTAATCCATCTAGGTCCTTGTTCCTCTGCACCTCCACTTTGGACACCTTGCATCAACATCTTAGGGCATACTCCATGGGCAGGGACCACATGCACTGCACCATGTACTAGCCTCACTGTAACACCATGGCACATCTCCAGTCCATCTACAATGCGCTTCTGCACCTCAGTGGTGTGGACTTTGGCATGACAATCTCTCATTGCAAGGCTGCTGTAAAGACTATTTGCTCACAGGGACAGGCACCCAGCTCACAGACTGGACCTAGGAGAATCTCAGGGCTGCCCTCCTGGCACCCGTCCACTTGGCACCTGCCTGGATGCTCACAGCATCCCAGCCTTGCCCCCTCAGTCAGATCTTGCAGGCTCACAGTACTTCTGTCTTGCCTTGCTGTTTAGTGCAGACAGAGAGCCAGGTAGCTGGTCGTAGTTGTCAGCAGTGATCATTCAAGGGGGTGGACTTGCTGTTGCTGTATGGCACCTTCCCTACTCAATGTCATACCTACAACATTAGGTATAGGTAACAGTGCCTCAACCATGTTTTACAGTCGAATGGGAGCAGTCCTCAGTCAAATCACGTTAGCAAATACAGTTATGTGGAACTTACGGTTTAATTCTCCTCAATTTCAGCTATTCTCAGAGGTAAAACCTTCATTCATCATCTCTTGGTTGTAGATGTCTCAATCCATGTTAATGTTGTAATACTTTCAAGCCAATCTACTGATTGTTTTCTTTGCCACCAGATCCATGGAGGACCACTGTAGATTCTTCTATTATTTTCAAAGAAGGCAATCTTCAAGCTGTTTCCTTCATAAAATTAAGCCTCTCATGGGGAATGAAAACATTAGTATTTTACTCTGCTTATGGTGCAGGCCCAGCTATCGATTGTTGAAGCTATCTTCTATTTGGTGGCAAACTGCAGCAGGTCCAAACTGAATCCAGACTCTATCACCAAGCACCCAGATAAATTGAAAACAGATCTTCCTAAGCTCCACCCAGCACTATGATAGCACGGCCTGCTCTATGGTGTTAAGCCACCTTCAGAATAATGATCCCTCACTTACAATGTGATCTTTCAATTGTGAAATAAGTGGCATTTACAACTACCCAGTGTTTACAAAGTACTTTTAAACTAATTAAGAATCTCAGAATTTTACAGTACAGAAGAAAATAATTCAATCCATCTTATCTGTACTGGCTTCAGAAAGAGCTACCCGGCTAGTCCCAGACTCCAGCCATATCTCCATAATCCGCTAACTTCATCACTTTCAAATACAAATCCAGTTCTCTTTTGAAACCTCCTATGGAATCATCCTCCACCACTTTCCCAGGCAGTGCATTCTGAATCCTAATGATTCTCTGGGTGAAGAAGCTTCTGCTCATCTCACTCTTAGCTCTCTTGCTGACAATCTTGGAATTATGGAGTCACTGATATACCCACTAGTGGAAACCGAATTGCAATAACTCCAGAGTCCAGGATCCCATCACCAAGTCACCCTTTATTCACACAAAAACAGTCCTTGACCATAGTACTGCCTCATACCAAGTCAGGCGCCAGATAGTCAGTATCCCTGACAGTCAACCATTTTATGTCAGCCAGACCCCCTGATTCATCCAGATTAACAACCCCAATCAAGAAACTCATATTCTATAATGTCCAGCTGGCTGAAATCATTACAATCAACGCAAGAATATCCTTCTCTAACTTGTCAAAATTGTTCATAAGTTTGAACGCCTCAATAAGATCACCTATTAATCTTGCTCCAAGGAGAATAAGCCCAATCTCTTGAATCTATCCTTGTATCCAAAATCCTTCATTCTTGGTATCATTCTAGTAAATCTCCTTCGCACAGTCTCCAGGGCTTTAACATCCTTCTGTAAATGAGCTGCCCAGAATTGGACACAATACTCCAAATGTGGTCTAACCAATGATTTGCAGAGCTGTTCGCATCACTTCCTTGCTTTTATACTCTATGCCTCTAGTTTAAAAACCCAAGGATCTATAAGCCTTCTTAACAACTTTTTTAACTTGCCTGTCTACCTCTAACCCCCAAACAAAACATCTTTCTGCAATGTTATTAATACAAACAGTGCAGACATCCTATCTCCAATTCTAGTGGTTTTATGATTTTACCTTTCTAGCAGTCAATATGTTCTTTGAGTATAATGGGCTCCAAAATTAATTTTGATTGCATTTAGACTATTTTCCACAATTAAACTTTAATTCCTCAAACTGAACAATTACACGCTAAATCACATGAAGCATGAACTGGATATTCACAACTGCAGTCAGACCAGAGTAGGAAGGTGGAGGAAAGAGATGAGTATTGTTAAAAAAAAGCTATCCTATTATGACTGTCATTATGCACAGCAGACAGATTCCAATAATGCTTTACGATGTGGGAGTTGTTACGGCGTACAGCTTTATGAAATGCTCTCAGTCCATCGTATGGGTGAAGTTTAGGTGAACTGTTATTTTAAATGAATGGAAAAATCAGAAAAATTCAGTTTCGAGTATTTGAACTCACCCATCTGATTTTTCTCAATTCCACATCCTGGTTGCAATAACATGCCAACTCTCCAACTCAGATTTAAATATCTCTAAGGTGTTTCCTCCCATTGCATTTTGGTAAATCAGGACAGAACTTATACACTTAATGGTAGGGTCCTGGGGAGTGTTGCCGAACAAAGAAACCTTCGGGTGCAGGTTCATAGTTTGTGAAAGTGGAATGACAAATAGACTAGGCGGTAAAGAAGGCATTTGGTACACTTGCCTTCATTGGTCAGTGCATTTAGTAAAGGAGTTGGGAGGTCATGTTGCACATGTACAGGTCATTGGTTCGGCCACTTTTGAAATACTGCATACACTTTTGTTATAGGAAAGATGTTGTTAAACTTGAAAAGGTGCAGAAAAGATTGACAAGGATGTTGCTAGAGGTTGGAGGATTTAAGCCAAAGGGAGAGGTTGAATAGGCTGAGGCTGTTTTCCCTGGAGTGTCAGAGGCTGAGGGGTGACATTATAGAGGTTTATAGAATCATGAGGGGCACGGACAGGGTAAATAGACAAGGTCTTTCTCCCATGATAAAGAAGTTCAATATTGGAGGGCATAGGTTTGAGGTAAGAGCAGAAAGATATAAAAGGGACCTAAAGGGCAATTTTTTCATGCAGATGGTGATACGAGTATGGAATGAGCAGCCAGAGGAAGTGGTGGAAACTGGTACAATTACATTTAAAAGGCATCTGGATGGCTACATGAATAGGAAGGGTTTAGAGGATTATGGATAAAATGCTAGCAAATGGGAATAGATTAATTTAGGATATCTGGCCACATTGACAAATTGGACCAAAGGGCTGTGCTGAACATCTCTATGACTCTGTGACTCTATGCAACATAGTTTGGACACATTATGCTTGCACTTGTGAAACTGGATGTTCTTCACAATCCAAGATGATGCAAATAATTCCACACGTTCACTATCAAGCTTTATAGAAACCCTTGTGGTAATACTGAAAGGACAGGTAAATACTTCAAATAGAATGAGGTGACATTAAGGTTACTCCTGGTTTCATTTAAAGATAGTGGTGTTATTTGATTGTACAGAACTTCGACATTGCTGATAAATTACATTTTATTTGTCTTGGCAATGCCTTGACCAATCTAAGTTAAACTGTTTCGTTTATATTTAAATAAAGATTGGCAGTTAACTGCCAGTCATTATGTAACTTGTACATTCTCCATGGCAACAAATCTACCAATCAGAATCCACTTGACAACCAAATCGGCACTCTCGTCCCATACAGAATAAAATATTGTTGCCCTTTATATTCAATAGTTTTGTCAATTGTTCTGATGAGTGCAAGACAGAAAGGTTCAACAAATACGTCCTTTTTGTCGTGATAATCAAGAGAGATTGAACAACAACAACTTGGATTTATATTGCATATTTTACGTGGAAAATGACCCAACAGTGCTTCACAGGAGCATTATCAAACAAATGTTGACACTAGATGTATCTCTTTCACCCACCCCAATATTTCGTGATGTAGCTGAAAGCCACATTTGCTTGATTATACACTTTGGATGTTCTACATAGTTATAAAGTCAGAAGTCACATGACACCAGGTTATAGTCCAGCAGGTTTAATGGAAATCACAAGCTTTTGGAGCACTGCCACTTCGCCAAGTGAAGTGAGAGAGAAATACACAGATACAACATTTATAGGGAGAGAGATCAAAGGGAGGGAGATCAAAGGAAGAGAGATCAAAGGGAGAGAGATCAAAAGATCATAAAAACGGTGGGAATGGAGTGTCAAATAAAAAGTCTCTGCAGGTAATCAAAAGTGTCAGACGGTGTAAATAAAGTGTCAACAGCTGAAAAAACATGCAAAGAAATGACCAATAATCTGATTAAATTTTGTGTCTATGTATTTCTCTCTCATTTCACCTGACAAAGCAGCAACGCTCCTAAAGCTTGTGATTTTAAATAAACCTGTTGGACTATAACCTGGTGTCGTGTGACTTTTGACTTGTCCACTCCAGTCACCGCCACGTCACACCTTAAATAAAGATGAACCTGATTATCAACATCAGTAATCATGTTTGAAATGTTGAAATATATATATGATGAATGGTTTGTGTAAAGGGCATTTTGAAAGGTGTATAATGATGTACAACAAACCTGTCACTGGACCTGAAACATTAACTGATTTCTCTCCACAAATGACAGACCTGCTGAGCTCTTCCAACAATTGTGGTTTTTATTACAACAAGCCTGTGTTTACATATAGCCTAAAATCATTGTGACTTTGACATGCACCAAACTATAAAGGAGTGTTGGAAGCAGCTGGAGTCTGACAGGATTTTTACAAGTCATCTACTTTCCTGGCAATTTCAAATGTGGGATGTTTATATGGATTCCTATACTCAAACTGTCAAAACTGATATTAGCTGCAAAATTTACAGAGAATTGCAGCTGTCCACAGTGATCTTTAGAATTACAAATCTGACTGCACTGTGAGCAACAGTGTCATGACTTTGATGTTTTTATTAACAGGATTCAACAACTCTAGGTTTCTGTTGGCCTTGATTTGATTTCAATAATGCAATGATCACAATGTCAGATATTAAAGTCAGGATGTGTAAGGAATGCAGCATCAGTATCCGGATTATCATTATATGCAAGCTTTCTGTAAGTTGTGGAAATGGCAATGTTAAGTTCTTGAACTGCTGTGCTAATTCTTTTCATTGTATTCAGAGGAACCTCGATTATCCAGCATTTGATTATCCAAATTTCGGAGTACCCGAACAAGGTCACAAGGTCCTGATGCTTGGCTAAACTGTGTTATCCGGCATTCGATTATCTGGAATTCAATTAACCGAATGAAATATTCCCCTCCCGTATCCTTTGGATAATCGAGGTTCCTCTGTATATCTCAGAATTATACAGAAATGGTACTAGTTTCTACATGTTGTTGTGGAGCAGACCAGAACCACTCAGAATATTTTAAGGAGGTAGCCTAGACTCTAACTTTTCTTATTTTAAGCCAAATGTTGTAGGTTAATCTTCCCTGTTGCAGGATGAACCTCCGAGGTCCATGCTAAGCATGTGCGGAGTGACAGCATCAGCTCAGAGGGTCATTGGGCCTGGTTGCCACACCATTCAGGCTGCTCTCCCACCAGCCACAATGACGTCTCCTGTGGATCTTTGTATAGCCAATAGCTTTCACTGAGCGAGACCTCAGTCCCTGGGATCTCGATCCCTAAGGAAGGCCGAGCGGTGGTTTTGCCTTGGCTTGATTGGCATTTCTTTCAGAGCTTCCATGGAAAGGTCAATGCAAGTCTCTTGCTAGCTTTCCAGCTGATGGACAAGACCCCGACAACCCTGCAAGTTTCCATCCCAAGCCTCTAAATGAAGTTTGAACCTGCAACAGTCTGACGAGGAGACAAAAATGTTATCAGCTACATCACAGAGAACAAACAACCAGGATGGGAGGATCTGTACCAAGATCATTTTAATCAATCAACCGTGACCCATTAAAGGAAGCTGGAAAGAAGAATAGCAACTGACATACAATGTAAATGCGGAACAATTTACTTTTGACAAATGACAAGGCCATGGTATTAATTGAAACACACCAGCAGTAACAGAACTGGAACATAATTGTAAAAAATACAACACCAAAAAAAGCAAGACAGGGTAGTTTGAATAAAGAAACTCAAACATCTCCATCTGGGACCTTGGAAAAATCAATCAACCATTGAGACTATATACAAAACCAGCAAGTGAAAATAAGATCGAGTAATGCTAAAATAAAAGATGCATTTGATCGAAGCTTTTCAACTTGCACTTATCAGGGCTGTTTACAAGGAATATCAAACTAAAAGGAAACCAACAGTTATACTGCTGAGAAGCAAATGCTGGTTAGTTGGCATTCAGACTCTGATTAGTGGAGGCATTACCACTGAGACTGCACTGGTTAATGATGACTGAAAGTTAACTGCCAAGCTTTGTTTAAATTTTAAACTAAGTGGGTTGACTTTGATTGGTCTAACCATTACCTGAGAAGTGAGGCAGGGAATGACTGTCTCCTATTTTGTTGAGTTGAAACAGATGTGCTATATACATGATATTTAGAACAGGGCCCTGTGTATTATGTATGTAACTTCCAGAACACACAAGTACGCCACACCATGAGCCTGATATAGACTCTACAAATTCTGTATGACCGAAGAAAGATAGGGACTATTACAGGTGCTTCAACAGTAGCAATCTTCTTTCCCTGTTCAAAGTCTAATCACATCATGTAATTGATTGGACATTTTCAATACTAACAATATTCAGGCCTCCCTCTTCAATTAAGTGAGTACTCAAGTGATACCATAGCATAGTGGCCACAAGCAGTAACATGAATCAAGCAGAACAAGAAATCTTGTTTTTCAAGTGCGGTCTTCAGTGATTGGAGACAACAGATAATTCTGAATGTAGTGTCATTTGTTCAAATGAGAGTATGTTTGAAAATTATAGGCTTGGTTACAGTATGGGAGGTGGGTCCATCCACAACTATGATGCTTCTCTATGTTAGCAATCTTACTGGTCCCATTCCCCTATCTTTCTCTGTAGACCTACAATTTCTTTTCCCTTCAGGGGCTTATCCATGTTTAAGCAAGTCGGAGAGACCAACCAATTTGTAGCAACCAACCAACCTAGCTGAAACCTTCATATGGTGAAGTTAACCTCCAGACAGTAGGTAGCCACTGTTGGATCACCAGTTTTATTAAGTCACAAATTTTGCATAACCATTGTCAAACCACTTACTCCTGGATCTCCCTGGAGTTGTCACCTGGCTTTTCCACAGAGGATAACTCCAGACCCCTTTAATTTGATGTATATTAAGAATGGGAATTCTTGAAGAATTTCTGCACTCCTGCCCCTGGTTGACTGAATTGGAGAATCTAATACTATGGTTATTGGGTCATAAGATGTGAGTTCAAGCCCTGGTCCAGAGACATGGGCTAGACTGACAATTCAGTGTTAATGAGGGAGTGCTATACTACTGCAAGTGCAATATTTAAGATGAGACATTAAATAAGTATAACATAGGAGAGTCAATCTACTTTAGCAGAAAGAATTAAAATGAAACAAAGTACCTAAGTGCTAAGAGGCTGCAGAGTTCTGAAATGCAGAGGTGTCTGGATGTTCTACTGCATGAATCAAAGAAGGTTAGTGTGCAGGTGCAGCAAGTAACCAGGAAAACCAATAGAATGTTCTGAGACTGCAGCCCTTTGGTCCCTGGGACTATGGCAACTTTCTTTATTGTGAGGGGAACTGAATGCAAGAGTGGGGAGCTGTGCTTCAGTTATATAGGGCATTAGTGAGACTGTACCTGGACCACTGTATACTGTACTAGCCACGATACTTAACGGAGGATGTTAATACATTGGAAGCAGTTTAGAGAAGGTTTATTAGACTAATACCTGGAATGAACAGATTGCCTTATGAGGAAAGGCTTGACAGGTTAGGCCTTAATTATCTGAAGTTTAGAAGAGTCTGAGGTGACTTAATTGAAACATTTGAGATCCTGAATGGACTTGACCAGATGGATGTGGAAAGGAAGTTTCCTCTTGTGGGAGAATCTAGAACTAGGGGTCATAGATTAAGAGTAAGGGGTTGCCCATTTAAGACAGAGATGGGAAAAAGAAATTCTCACAGAGGGCTAGGAGCCTTTGGAATTCCTCAAAATGGGGAAGAAATGGCTTAGTGGCATAATCGCTGGACCAATAATCCAGAACTCTGGGACTCAAGTTCAATTTCTGCCAGGGCAAATAGTTGAAATAACCAGAGGTGCTCACACTTCAGGACTCAATAAACAAAAAAGCAGTAGATTCAGCATCTTTAAATATTTTTAGGGCAGAAGTAAGTTACTAAGGGGAATGAAAGATTATCAGGGAGGTGTAGGAATACAGAACAACCTCGGTTATCCGAACATCAATGGACACAGTGTTCTGACTGTGGTCTCACCAAAGGTCTATGCAGCTCCAACACTCTATGCCTTGATTGATACAAGCATGTGTTCCAAATGTCTTTTTCACTCTACTGACATGCCCTTCCACCTCCAGAGATCCATGAACAAACACGCCAAGGATCCTTTGTTCCACAGAACTTCCTAGTGTCATGTCATTCATTGTCAAATTACTCCTTCTAAAGTGTATCACCTCACACATTTCTGGGCTAAATTCCATCTGCCACTTACCTGCCCATTTGGCCATACCATTTATATCTTCTTGTAGCTCAAGACACTCAACCTCACTGTTAACCACACAACCAATCTTAGTAAACTTACTAATCCAACTCCCCCCCTTCCCACATAGTCATTTACATAAATGACAATTAATAAGGGGCCCAGTGGCATCCCACAGATCCCTGTGGGGTGCCACTGGACACTAGCTTACAGACACTAAAGCAGCCTTCTGTTATTACCCTTTAACTCCTGTAACTGAGCCAATTTATTAAATTACCCTGTATTCAGTGTGCATTTGCTGTCTTGATAAAGCTCCTATGTGGGACCTTGTCAAAGACTTCACTGAAAACCACATAAACTACATCAACTGTATTACCATTACCTCTTGTTCCCTGTTTGTACTGTCATACACAGTTTCAGAATGAAGGGTCTCCCATTTAAGATGGAAATTAGGAGAAATTTCATCTTTCAGAGGGCCATTAGTGTTTGGAACTGTCGCCCTCAGAGATGGCTGGGTTGTACAGGTTTTTGATCAACAAGGGAATCAATGGTTATGGCTGGGTGTGGGCAATAGAATCAGATCAGCCAGGATCTTATCAAATGAGGGAGCAGGCTTGAGGGACTGAATGGCCGACTCTGCTTCCTGTGTTTTTAGGACACGCCAATTGCTCACAATAAACTCCCTCACAGGTCAGAGCGTTTGTGTTTCAACAACGTAATTGACACTTTGGAACCCTGAAATTCAGTCGAGTCTGACAGAAACTATAAGGAAAGAAGAATGAGAACATTATCTTTAATTAAAAGCAACTTTTACAATTCATGTAATTCTTGTTGTGTAGAACCTATGACTGTTCTGTTTCTTTGCCTGAAATATCAGCTCAATGTTATGAAAATGACATTACATCTTCACATTGACGATTCCTCTGTTCTCATGTGATTATTCAATTAGTTACATTTCTCTGCATTGTCCGAATATACAAAATATAATTAAGCCACTTCATAAAGCTAAATATAATTAGAATTATTTAGCAGCACTCCTTCAACATTCAATTAGATTCTGCTTGTACTGAATTGCACACACTGTCATAACAGTTTGAATATATTAGGCTTCCCCAGGGCTGTAAGATTTCAAGACAATGAAAATTTCTTTGAGTCTGATCTGGATTTGATTTCATAATAAGTACATGCTTCCACAGAAAGTCAGGATGCAGAAGATTCTAAGGGATTGAAGAGAAGTCTTGCTTAGTGTTAACCCCCAACCAGCATCACTGAAACTGGGAATACATTAGAAATGTTGGCTTGATCGCAAGTTCTAACCTTACCTCATGAGTTGTGAACTTTCTTGAATATTCCTAAGTTGTAAAAGACAGTAAATAAACTCATCTTTCTTTCTTGCACATGGAAGTCTGTAATCTCATATTTCTTGCCAATCTAATTGCACATGAACAAGTTTCTAGCCAAATTATTAAATTAATGTACAGCTTGTTTTCCATGAGGTCTGGTTTACTTCTGAACTGAGAAGCTTAAGTGAAAGCCCAAGGATATAATTGCAAGACATTTTGCATTCATACAATGTAATATAACACAATAAAACACACCCCAAGGTACTTCACCGAGGAACTGGGTGAGATTTTGTCAAGAATGCCATTTCCGACAAAGTAACTGAAAATGGTCTTCTTCTTTCTCTCCTTTTGTCTTTCCCAGTGTGATTATAATTAAAATTCCAAGTTTCAGCAGCTTGGGAAGATTTTATCGGTGAAGCTTACCATTAGCTATGGGTGTATCCTGGTCAGATATGGGGGGTGTTTTGACATCACAACCATAATTTGCCTGCCCAGCTCCATTTCTGTTAACCTAAGGCTTGAGGGAAGAAAAAATGACAATGGCTTGGTGATGTTATTGTTAGGCTATTAATCCAGACACCCAGGTGATGCTTGAAGAACCTGGCTTTGAATCTCACCACAGCAGATGGTGGAATTTGAATTCAATCATAATCTGGAAATAAGAGCTTAATAATGACCGTGAAACCATTGTTGATTGGCAGGAAAACCCATCTGGTTCACTAATGTCCTTTAGCGGAGGAAATTGCTATCCTTACCTAGTCTGGACTACATGTGACTCCAGACCCACAGCCATGTAACTGACTCTTAACTGCCCTCTGGGCAATTAAGAATGAGCTATAAATGTTGATTCAGCTAGTGATACCCATATCCCATGAATGAGTTTTTAAAAATGGCATGAGTGTCTTTTGAAGGTAAACTTCATTTTATATTTTATCACTTCTTAAATTTCATAAATGCATATCGCCATTGGTTGAGCTGAACCAAGTCAGGGAGCTCAGTGTCCTGGTGTGCCACATATTTGACACACATTAACAGTTACTGGGAAGCTGAAGAGACACAATTCTTCAAGAGGCAGTACAGGTTGTTCTGTTATAAAGCACGTTCTGTCAATGCAAATTCGCTGTAACACAATTAACAAATTGGGGAGGCTGTTTCTACAGTGTAAACTTTTAAAACCTGTGTTGGCTTAATGCAATTACAGTGCCAACACTTTAAGCACTGTTTCTACAGCACGATGTTTCTATGACATGAGGTTGCACTAGATTGCAATCATCGCATTATAGAAGGACTGACCATATGGAAAAGGAACCGGAAAAGAGAATGTCAGGGATCTCAAGACCAAGGGTCACTTCCATCTCTCAGAAACACCCGCCAATTATGTGGTCAGAGATGTGGCTCAAGGCTCAGCAACAGAACCCATGACCATTGACGGGGAATTTCCTACCTGGACAATTGTACTCATTAGTGAGTGATTGCTAATTATTTTATTATTTTGTGATTTTATAAGGAACTCAAGATGGCCGCAGTGGAGTAGTCAGTGTCCAGGCTCCTGGGCCTGAATTTGTATGCTTCTTCCTCTTTTGTCTCTTTTTCTTTTTTTCCTTCTTCCACTTCTGCACTTCTGAAACTTAACTGGTGAAGAAAATTCTTCATTAGGAGGGTGGCTTCAACGGTCTTCATTGTGGCACTTCAGTGGCAGTGTGGTTACAGAGTCAGTTGGTCAGCCAGTGAAGCAAGGAGCAGGGCTCTCACTTCCGCTTGGAGTTGGCACCTGGTGGCAGAATAGTGTGGGCTGGGAAGCCTGGAGTGGGAACCTGGCAATGGAATGGCGTGGGCTGGGAAGCCTGGAGTGGGAACCTGGCAGCGGAGAAGGAAAAGTTGGACTCTATTTAAGTTGCTTCCTTTTATTATTATTTTATTCTAAGGTAATGTGAATGGCGGCAATGTGCAGTGACGGTACACACTTTTCACAATACACGTTCAATGCATGGAACAATGAAGGATTCAATTCAATATTGCAGATTTAATTTGGAACATATTGTGGAAGAGATTAATGTTGTGCTTTATGTTCAGTCTTCAATGAACAGTCATGTTAGTGTCCAGTCCTGCATTCACCACACTATGTGCCAGACTGAATTTCCGGGCTCGGCTGGCCTTTCTAGGTAAGGACATTATCCGAGAACAGTGAGTATAACCTCGATGCCGTAGGTCGACTCAAAACCCTGAACTGACTCTGCTGGTCAAGACCTTGAGATGGATACAGATTAGGGCAGTGCTGACGCTGCTTGTTACGCTCCTCATTTTCACACCCTGTCTGTCTGTCTGTCTCTACCAGGACAGCAGGTCTTCTCACTTCAGAACTCACTCCCCATCTTCCATTGGATCCCTTTAGCAATCTTCCACACCCCTGAGTGTGCTCCACAATCTCTCTCACCACTGACTCACTCTGCCCCATCCCAGTTTCAAATTACTCATTTTACCTGTAACTGCTGACTGGTGCTTACCAACCTCAAGCAATTGTGAACTGGGTGCCATGAAATTCTCAGACCCCACTGGCTTTATCTGCAAGGCAAGAATTTATTGAAAACCTGTTTCGTACTCGTGAATGTAAATATTGAAGTGGGAGATAGCACGGGGCAGGATGACCCTAGGTACACAGATGGCCACTGAGCCATAAGTTGGCCACTTGATACACAGATGGCCACCAGACCATAATATGGATAGAGACAGCAGACCAAACACAGATACTGCCTGGGGCCACCAGAATGCCACCACAATGCACTCACAACCTAGTTGATTTGTCTAAGGCGGATGGGGGAGACAATACCCATGAGTAGTGTACACTGCCCACCAAAATGTCTGGGTCCAGCCAGCACCTTTGATAGAAATGCTAACAGTCTGATACGGACTCAATACAACATGATAGTAGCCAGGGCTGCAGTAATCATCCTTTTCATGAAGAGCGATTAACGCCTAGTACTATAGCAATGGACTTCCGCGCAGATTTTGAAACTGACAATGTCTGCGCTGAAACTGACAACGACTGTGCTGAAATTAACAAAGGCTGTGCTGGAACTGACAATGACTGCACCGAAACTATTAATGATTCTGCAATGTTTACAATAAACAAACCATATTACGACACAATAACCTCATCACTGACCGACTATATTACAAAATGTATAAAAGTATCTTGACATGTGCTCTGGGTTGAGAGAAGACTCGCAGCTGACCACTGTGCTGTTGGTGTCTCTCTCTCTCCCTGGAGCCCCAGTATTTCCTTGTTCAATAAACTCTGTTGTTGAACCCCGACTCTGACTCTGAGGCTGGTGATTTTCCCCACAACAACTAGGAAACCACCAGAGGTGGGTGAAATGTTTGACTTGACACTGAGTTTATCACAGTAAGGAACAACACACCATCGGGGAAATCGCAAGTTTGCATCCCTCCGAAGTAAATCGCTCCAATGGACACCAGATTTCCTACTTTTCTGCACTTCCCACTCAAATTCCTCCCCCCCCCCCCCCACTATGAGACAAAGAATGACACTGAACCACACAAGGAAATAACAGAGCAGCTAACTCGTCAAAGCAGGGAAGTGAGGTAGAGATGGGGAGAATTGCCATAAGGGATCTCCAGAGCGAACAGCCCTGAGAGCTGAAAGCAATGCCACTCATAGTGAGCCAATGAGGGAGAATCAAGAGGCTGAAATTGGAGGAGTGCAGGAGGGGGATAGGGGTGAGGCAATGGAACAAAAATTTTGAAATCAAATGCGTTATCCACCTGGGATTCAAAGTAGCTCAGCAAGGAGAGGCATGATGGATAGAATGGGACTTAGAGTCATAGAGTTATAGAGATGTACAGCATGGAAACAGATACTTCGATCCACCTCGTCCATGCCGACCAGATATCCCAATCTAATCTAGTCCCACCTGCCAGCACCCAGCCCATATCCCTCCAAACCCTTCCTATTCATATACCCATCCAGATGCCTTTTAAATGTTGCAATTGTACCAGCCTCCACCACTTCCTCTGGCAGCTCATTCCATACACATACCACCCTCTGTGTGAAAAAGTTGCCCCTTAGGTCTCTTTTATATCTTTCCCCTGTCACCCTAAACCTATGCCCTCTAGTTCTGGACTCCACGATCCCAGGGAAAAGACTTTGTCTATTTATCCTATCCATGCCCATCATAATTTTGTAAACCTCTACAAGGTCACCCCTCAGCCTCCAATGCTCCTGAGAAAAAAGCCCCAGCCTGTTCAGCCTCTCCCTATAGCTCAAATCTTCCACCCTGGCAACATCCTTGTAAATCTTTTCTGAACCCTTTCAAGATTCACAACATCCTTCTGATAGGAAGACCAGAATTGCACGAAATATTCCAACAGTGGCCTAACCAATGTCCTGTACAGCCGCAACATGACCTCCCAACTCCTGTACTCAATACTCTGACCAATAAAGGAAAGCATACCAAATGCCTTCTTCACTATCCTATCTACCTGCGATTCCACTTTCAAGGAGCTATGAACCTGCACTCCAAGGTCTCTTTGCTCAGCAACACTCCCTAGGAACTTACCATTAATTGTATAAGTTCTGCTAAGATTCGCTTTCCCAAAATGCAGCACCTCGCATTTATCTGAATTAAACTCCATTTGCCACTTCTCAGCCCATCGGCCCATCTGGTCCAGATCCATTTGTAATCTGAGGTAACCCTCTTTGCTGTCCACTACACCTCCAATTTTGGTATCATCTGCAAACTTACTAACTGTACCTCTTATGCTCACTTGTGTCCCCACTTGGTGGGGCTGAGAACACAAGTAATCGAGCATCAATAGATGTGAAGCTGAAAAAGCACATCGGGTCAGACAGCATCCGAGGAGCAGAAAAGTCAATGATTCGGCCCGAGATGTTGACTTTCCTGCTCTTCGAATGCTGCCTGACCTGCCGTGTTTTTCCAGCTTCACATCTATTGACTCTGGCTTCCAGCATTTGCAGTCCTCAGTGTCTACAGGAAATCCAGCGCTCGGTGACCTCATGTTTATAGAGAATAAGACCCTGATCATGGTGAAGATTTCATCAGGATTGAAAATAGGAAGGTGAGAATTCAAAGTAAGTGACAAGGACTGGCAGGTTTGATACCGAAACGGCTCATAATTTGCTGAAGAACAGGAAGGCTGAGGGAGGGAAGGAAGATGGATAGGGTGAATAGCCATGGACTTTTCCCTGGGTAGGGGACTCAAAAACTAGAGGGCATGGGCTTAAGGTGAGCGGGAAAGATTTAAAAGGGACCCAAGGGACAAAGTTTTCAAGCAGAGGATGGTGCATGTATGGGAAGAGCAGCCAAAGGAAGTGGTGGATGCTGGTACAGTTGCAGCATTTAAAAGGCATCTGGATGGATATATGAATAGGAAGGGTTTGGATGAATATGGGCCAAGTGCTGGCATATGGAACTAGATTAATTTAAGATACCTGGTCGGCATGGACGATTTGGACTGAAGGGTCTGTTTCCATGATGTGCATCCATATGATTGTATTACCCCATGACCCTGTGACTCTAAGTGACGGCAGAGAGATGACTATATTTCTGAACAGCAAGGTAGAGGAAGGGGGTGCATTGGCATGGGTGTTGTATTCGGAGAAATGTTGCATTCATTTATGAGAAATAAGACCACCTTCCTCTGAACATTCTTTACAGAAACTTTGCTCGATATGAATATCCTACAATCCTCCTATTCCATGAGTGAAACATTTGCAGGGCTCACGATTTCCTGCATTTACACATCCACTGAGCAAGGAACTGGGGCATTCAAAAAATCAACCCCTCCCATCTGAAGACTAAGATTTCAAATGAGAAGATGACTGATCTTACTTTGAAGACCAGAACAGTGCAGTCATCTCTAATGTTTTAAACAAAGATTGGAAACTACAAAAGAAGAAATTGAATTTTCAGCAGATGTCTCAGTTTACGATTTGTAAAAATTCCTTGTGTCCTTGTGATTATGGAACTTTTCTTGCAGCCCTTAATAACTTGTGTATAGATAGTTTTTATAACTTGTATATGGCAACTTTAGCATTAAGAAGCAACCAATGCACTTGATAGGGAGTAATATCAGACAAACTTTTAACAACATAAACAGATACTTAGGATGGCTGACTAAAATCTGGTTCAAAGAGGGAGGCTTTGAGGACTGTCTTAAAAGAATGATATAGAAGCAGGAAGGTTTTACAGAGCTGTGTGCTGAGGAAGTTTAAGATATGGATGCCGACAGAATGACGAAAATAAGGATTGTACTCGAGGCCAGAATTTCATCAAGCTACAATGGCACTAGCAATCCAGTATTGGATTCTGTAATCAACTTAATTCACAAGCCTCAATTCATCCAAGCTGCTCTGAGACAGCAATACATAAATCTCTGAAACATCCATAATCGCATCATTTGGAAATGTACAGTGTTCAAAGGAATTCGCAAAATTTCTTAAGTGACGCAAAACCTTATCCAAAATAATGTTCGGGAAATTTGAATTTAAGACGCTCATCAGTGTAATCTATTGGTGTTAAAGAGATATTGCAAAGCTTTAGCATGCAAACTACATGGCCTCAAGCTAAATGGACGAAACAGCCTCTAATGTATGATAATCAGATTTTTCTCCCCCGAAACATTGTGACCATAAATCACAGCTTAAAGAGAATAATGTGATTACAGGCAAATAATGAAAATTACACAAATCCACAGATATTCCGTCACCTAATATTTGATGGGAGCTGAGTAGGAAATTTGGATCCTGTTCAAGGATTTATTTCTTTATCCTGCTGGTAATCTGGAGGTTGTTGGCATGAGCCAGCCTAGACTGCTTTCACCTTGTCAGCATTGTCACTGCAACTTAATCCTGAGTGTGTAGCCAACAGCAATGTGTCAAATATATTATTCTATTTACAGAATGTTCTCTCTCACTTGCAAGCTAAATATACAGAATGTAAAATATCCTTCAAACTGTTCCCTTACAGCCTGGTTAAAGCTCAGCTTTGTTCTGATTATCTCAGCCTATTATATGCTGTTTATATCACTAGTTTCTATACATACAGACAAAGAAGGACACCACTTTGACTGGGACAACACACACATCCTCAGACAGGCGAAACAAAGACATGCACGAGAATTCTTAGAGGCATGGCATTCTAACCAGAACTCCATCAAAAAAACACATCGATTTAGACCCTATCTATCTCCCCCTGAAAAAAAGAACCAGAAATGACATCACCCACCTTAAGAAACCAAGACCGATAAATAGAGAGGCGGGACATACCAGCAACGCTTCACCGGAGACTCTCACTGATGATGTTACCTAGTCAAACATCTGAAAACAAATCTCCCAGCTCAGTGAGCTAACATACATACTTATCATCAACCTGAGCTACAAATCTTCTCAAACATCACAAATGCTGTTTATATGCTAACATTAAAGACACATAAAGTAGGACCAGGAGCAGCCCATTTGGCCCTTTTGAGACTGCTCCACATTCAATGTGATTAGGGCTGATCATCCAAATCAATCCCCTGCTCCTGCTTTCTCCTCATCCTCTTTGATCCCTTTAGCCTTAAGAACTATATCTAACTCCTTGGAAACATTCAGCTACAGGCTCAAAAATGTAACAGGCTCAACACTCTCTGGGTGAAGACGTTTCTCCTCATCTCAGTCCTATCCTGCATCCTTAGACTGTCCCCCCTGATTCTGGACTCCCTGGTCATCAGGAATATCCTTCCTGTGTTTACCCTAACTAGCCCTGTTAGAATTTTATAGGTTTCTACGAGATCCCCCCTTTGTTCTACGAAACTCCTGTGAAAATAATCTTAAATTATCCAACTTCTCCTCATTTGTCAGTCCTGCCAGCCCAGGAATCAGTTGGAAATTTTTGTTGCACTCCATTTGCATGAAGAATATCCTTCCTCAAGTAAGGAGACCAAAACTGCACACATTACTCCAGGGGTGGTCTCATCAAGGCCCTGTATAATTGCAACAAGACATCCCTGCTCCTGTACTCAAAATATATATCATTCATATATCTAGCTATATATTAGAGCAAGGAACTAAAATTATCTGTCAGTGTTTCTCTCGGGAACATTTTCATATTTGCACCTAATAAGCATTGGAACTGACCTGGCGCAGTCTGAACCAGGCTGTCTGCCTTGTGCCAGCAGCCTGCAGAGTTAAGCAAGATAGAGCTCTTACATATTGAAGCTTCCCTGAGTTTCAGTTTCAGTTATTGTTGTCACATATATTAAGGTACAGTGAAAAGTGTTGTTTATGTGCTATATAGACAGATTGTACCGTACAAAGTGCATCAGGGTAGCAGAACAGACTGCAGAATATAGTGTTACAGCCGCAGAGACGTTGCAGAGAGACAGATCAGAATTCACAGACCTGGGTTTCCTGCTCTAGAAGGCAAAGGTACCCATATCCCTTCCTTCTAGTCATCGTCCAATGATCCATGTTCTTAAGCATGGGATTAGGCTTGACTGTTATAAATAGAGGTGAGGGTAGGTGAGGGAAGGGAAATTGAGTGACAAGGAAGGGAAAGGCAAAGAAGCAAAGGGCCAGGTCAGGAGGAGGGCAGAGGAAAGGAGAAGAGAGGATGGGAACTTCCTGAGGAAATGGTGGATGTGGGTGCAATTACAACGTTTGAACAAAGAGACCTTGGAGTGCAGGTTCATAGC
Organism: Chiloscyllium plagiosum; assembly: GCF_037043375.1. NCBI lineage: Eukaryota > Metazoa > Chordata > Chondrichthyes > Orectolobiformes > Hemiscylliidae > Chiloscyllium > Chiloscyllium plagiosum. The sequence goes on along the minus strand of NW_028270162.1, from coordinate 12,446,265 downwards.
TCCTTGAAAGTGAAGTTGCAGGTGGATAGGATAGTGAAGAAGGTGTTTGATACGCTTACCTTTATTGGTCAGAGTATTGAGTATAGGTGTTGGGAGTTCGCGTTGCGACTGTACAGGACATTGGTTAGGCTTTTTGAATATTATGTGCAATTCTGGTCTCCTTCCTATCGGAAAGATGTTGTGAAGCTTGAAAGGGTTAAGAAAAGGTTTACAAAGATGTTACCAGGTTTGGAGGGTTTGAGCTACAGGGAGAAGCTGAATAGGCTGGGGTTGTTTTCCCTAGAGCGTCGGAGGCTGAGGAGTGACCTTATAGAGGTTTCTAAAATCATGAGGGGCATGGAGAGGGTAAATAGACAAGGTCTTTTCCCTGAGGTAGGGGAGTCCAGAACTAGGGGGCATAGGTTTAGGGTGAGAGGGGAAAGATATAAAAGTGACCTAAAGGGCAACTTTTTTCACACAGAGAGTGATACATGTTTGGAATGAGCTGCCAGAGGAAGTGGTGGAGCTAGTAAAATTGCAATATTTAAAAGGCATCTGGATGGGTATATGAATAGAAATGGTTTAGAGGGACATGGGCCAGATGGGACTAAATTAGGTTGGGATATCTGGTCAGCATGGATGAGTTTGACTGAAGGATCTGTTTCCATGCTGTACATCTCTATGACTCTCTGACTGTATGACTCTATTTGGACAAGCACATGAATAGGAATGGTTTGGAGGGAGTTGGGCCAGGAGCTGGTAGGTAGGTAGGCCTAGTTTAGATAGGGACTATGTCCAGCATGGACTGGTTGGACCGAAGAGTCTATTTCCATGCTGAATGACTGTGCGTCGGTTTCAGTGCTATATGATCCTATGACTAATAAGAGAATATCAGAAAGCAAATTGAGCATTTATACATATTAAAACTAGGAGCAGGAGCAGGTTATTTTGATTATTTGAGCCTGCTCCACCATTCAGTATGATCACAGCTGACCTTTCATCTCAATAAACCTGCTTTCTTTCCATCGTCCTTATTGCCTTTAACATCTAAAATATTAATTTTTTTAAAAATGAATCATCTCAAATCAATGGCCAGGCAAGTCCTCAAAGTCACTGACTCTCACTGGCTTTATTTAGCTGGAAGGGTTTTCACAGTGAACTTAATACCCTCCACTACACTGGAAAAGAGGGGAACAGCTTTCCTCTCCATTGTTTGATAATTATCCATAAATACCAGGAGTTTCAATGCCAGCAATTTGCAAGGCAAATACTCCTCCAGTTGGATAATAAAATTCAAACCTCCTTTCTTTTATCCCAAACTTACAGTATCTTATTTTTGTTTTGTACGAGTCCAATCCTGACACTATACATGTATGACCATTTTTTAACTAAAGACTGAGTTATGGTTAGTATCATAAAATGGAATTATACAACTCAGAAGGAGGCCATTCTGCCCTTTTCCACCGTACTAGCTCTTTGTAAAAGCTATGCAATTCTGTTCTGTGCCCCTCAATAGCCCTGCAGGTTTCTCCTTTTCAAACAGATCCCCAAATCCATTTCCATTTTCACAGGGTCTGCTGATTTCACATTTTGCTAGCCTTTCAGGTAGCTGTATTTGAGATTATAATGTATCACTGTCTGAAAGAAATATTCTATTTCTTCATTACTTATCTTAAATTTATATTATTTGACTCTCATTCAGTGGAAAGTTTCTACATGTCTCTCAGAATGAAAACCCCCTCATGGTTCAGAATTCTTAAATTAACTCTTCCCTTTAGCTTTTCAATTCTCAGGAGTACACCCAACTTATTGAGGCAACTGAAGTCCCACAGGAACAATTCAACAGCCATTCTTACCTGGGCCATCAAAAATGATAAATATTTTCAAATCAGCCTGGTCAGAAATATATTACACTCCTATGGAGCAAGTTGGGCCATTTTGTATTGAAGCCAACCAGACTACAATCCATTCAGCCAGCTGAAATCAAGATCCCCAAGGGGTGGAGGTTTCACCTACTGAGAGGTGCCAGCCATTCAGAGGCTGTCAGAGCTTGTGCATCTAGGAAAATGGAGATGATGCCATAGTCAAGTTGGAACTTCCTCGCTTAAAGATAGGGTCACTACCACTGCACCCAAGGGCCCCATCATAAAAATAGGGAACATCGCTTGTCTAGATTACTGAAGTATCTGCAAATGGTATTGTAAGAGATGATTGTCCGACAACTGGAATATGGGTATTATTGACAAATTGACATTGTTATCATCCACCGCTGACTGCCCATGAGGAAGTTGGGGATGTACCACCTTCTGAGTGACTTGCCATTTCAGAAGGTAATTAAGAGTCAACTATTTAGATGTGGGTCTGGACTTAGAACATTACAGCACAGTAAAGGTACTTTGGCTCTCGATGTTACGTCGACCTCTGAAAGCAATTTGAAGCCCAGCTAATCTATACTATTCCATTTTCATCCATATGCCTATCCAATGACCATTTAAATGTCCTTAAAGTTGGCAAGATTCGAGTGGTGCTGGTAAAGCAGAGCAAGTCAGGCAGCATCCGAGGAGCAGGAAAATCGACATCAGGGCTTTTGCCCGAAACGTTGATTATCCTGCTCCTCGGATGCTGCCTGACCCACTGTGCTTTTCCAGCACCACTCTAATCTTGACTCTAATCTCCAGCATCTGCAGTACCCACTTCTGCCTTAAAGTTGGCGAGCCTACTGTTGCAGGCAGTGCACTCCATGCCCCTACTATTCTCTGAGTAAAGAAACTACCTCTGACATCTGTCCTATACCTATCACCCCTCAATTTAAAGCTATGACTCTCGTGCTAGTCATCACCATCCAAGAAAAAGGCTCTCACTGTCCACCCTATCTAACCCTCTGATTATCTTATATGTCTCAATTAAGTCACATCTCAACCTTCTCTCTAACAAAAATAGACTCAAGTCCCTCAGCCTTTCCTCATAAGACCTTCCCTCCATACCAGGCAACATCCTAGTAAATCTCCTCTGGACCTTTTCCAAAGCTTCCACGTCCTTCCAATAATGTAGTGACCATAACTGTGCGCAATACTAGAGTGTGGCCGCGTGAGGTGGAACCTATCCGTGGTGTCAGGGACTCATTTGCCAGCTGGACAGGCAGTTGGAGACCTGTGCTGCCATTTTTTATTGAAGTCAACCAGACTACAATCCATTCAGCCAGCTGAAATCAAGATCCCCAAGGGGTGGAGGTTTCACCTACTCAGAGGTGCCAGCCATTCAGAGGCTGTCAGAGCTTGTGCATCTAGGAAAATGGAGATGCTGCCATAGTCAGGGCAGCCACGTGTTATGGACTAGGCCAGACTCCCTCAAAACAGTTCAAGAAGGTAGCCCAGGCATTAACTTTTCTAGTTGTTTTAAGCAAGTATATAGTGGATATTCCAGGAGCGATGCAGCTGGCCCAGCTATTCAGTTTTAAACAAAATAAAATGTATTTCTACATGAAAACCAAATTTAGAATAACACTATTTGAAAACCCAATCGACTCTATTGCAATCAGAGGGTTTGATGGGCGGCACGGTGGCACAGTGGTTAGCACTGCTGCCTCGCAGCGCCAGAGACCCGGGTTCAATTCCCACCTCAGGCGACTGACTGTGTGGAGTTTGCACATTCTCCCCGTGTCTGCGTGGGTTTCCTCCGGGTGCTCCGGTTTCCTCCCACACTCCAAAGATGTGCAAGTCAGGTGAATTGGCCATGCTAAATTGCCCGTAGTGTTAGGTAAAGGGGTAAATGTAGGGGTATGGGTGGGTTACGCTTCGGCGGGTCGGTGTGGACTTGTTGGGCCGAAGGGCCTGTTTCCACACTGTAAGTAATCTAATCTAATCTAATTTAATGATGCTGCTCCAAATACTTGAATCATCCCTATGCACACCACCTTGGTAAGAAAGGTAAAATCAAACACAGGTTCAACAGGAGAGATGTCACAGAGAGAGAGAGAGAGAGGTAAAAGAGAGGGAGGATCAGCATGGAGCTATTTCTTTGGGTTAAGCAGCTTCTCTGGGTTCTTAGCTAAAACTTGACTAGTAGCTGCAAACAAAATAGCTGCTCATGCCAACCCAAACCAGATAAAAGCTGAGCGGGGAGAACTGTCCACTCCTCTTTCATTGTACAAGTATTTTATTTGAAAACCTGAAAGCCTTTTTCCTGAGGCAGTATCTGTTAGCTAAAATCTAATTGGCCCTAAAACCCATACAAATCACATATAAATGGAACCTCTGCATTTGTGACCCCTCTGAAAAAATAAACCAAGGACAACATAGCCTTGTCAAAGGAGCAGCATCATCACATGTGGTCTCATTGAAAGGGCAAACAGGGATGAGAAGCCAAATCAAGCTCTTCCTAATGAAGATCTTTTGCCTGATTCTCCTGCTCCCCGGATGCTATTTGACCTACTGTGCTTTTCCAGCACCACACTCTCGCCTCTAATCTCCAGCATATGCAGTCCTCACTTTTGCCTGAGAGACTAAAAGGCCTACTCCTGCTCCTAATTTACACCTTCATACATCCTACATGGGACAATGGAAGAACACCGTCTGGAATTCCGGGATGGAGGAACGAACTAGACCATAGGTTAGTAACATGGCAGAGGAGAGAGTTTTGAAGGGTGTCCTTCTGGGGCATGCGGGGCTTGGTCAATATAAAGAGCAGCAAGTTGACTCTGGTGTCCAACAGCATCCCGATGTCCAGCCCCTCAATCAGGCACTGTATGCTTTTGACTAAAGAAGTTGACTATCCAGAGGTCACAAACTGAGCTGTCACACGCAGTGCATCTCTGCAACACCAATGGCAGCTGTGTTATTCTCCACAGTGTGGGATGAGGCCCTTAAGTATCCATTAATTGGCCATAAAGGCCCTCAATTAGCAGCAGAGTAGGAAGGTCAATCATGGCCTACACCATATTCTGACAGAGGCAAAAAAGCAGCAAGGTGTGGCTACAATGCAAAACTATCTAAAACACATCTCCATTAAAACCGGAAGATTCCCTTCATACTGCATTTGGGTCAGACCAGGTAAAGATGGCAGATATCCATCCCTACAGCAACCAGATCAAGTTTTAAGATAATCTGATGACTTCAAGGTCACCATCTCTGATGACACTCCAGATTTATTTAATTTATTCAGTTTAAATTCTTCCAGATGCCTTGGTGAGATTTGAACTCACAACCCTAAATTATTTGTCAAAGTCTCTGGATTATAAATCCAGCAACATCCAATCATCATATTACCACATGCACTTTGAAATCAGACATGGCACCATGGATTATTCATTCTCATCTGAAATTTCTCTTGTTGCTTGTTTCTTGGAAGAACAAATTCGTTCATTATAACTGTGGCCTAATTTCTGTTCACAGGGAGAACAATGATTTTAATTCTTTTGCTTTGTTCTTTCATCATCACCTTATTTCTGGGCCAAAATTCAGAACTTACAGCCAACATGGTCCTTTTTCTCATTCACAGGTGGGACATGGGCATTGCTGGTTGGGTCAACATTTATTGCCTGTCCCTAGTTATCCTTGAGAAGGTGTTAGTGAGCTATCTTCTTGAACCGCTGCAATCCACATGTTTTAGATAGACCATAATATCCTTAGGGAGGGAATTTCAGGATTTTGATCCAGCGACACTGAACATACAATGATATATTTCCAAGTCAGGATGGTGACAGGCTTGGAGGGAAACTTGCAGGGGATGGTGTTCCCACGTATCTGCTGCCCTTGTCCTTCAAGATGGAAGTGGTCATGGCTTTAGAAGGTGCTGTCTAAGGACCTTTGGTGAATTTTGGTAGTTCGTCTTGTAGTGATGTTATCCAGATATTAAAAAGGTAGAGCAACACCAACATGTCCAAGAGCACTTTCCGACCAGTAAAATACTTTGGAGGGGTGGTCACTCTTGTGATTTAGAGATGTTTAGCCATTCTTTGGGCCAGAAATTATGTGACACATATTTTATGTGCTAGGTAGTCCTCTGCTGACTGTTTAGTACAATTGTATAATTTCAAATTGCTAAATACCTCTATTAAAGGAGTGGATATCAGAATACCATAAGGATTTGTCCATTAATATTGCCAGCAGTAATTTGCCAGTCTCGTGTCAGCTAAACGATTGACTGTGGAAGATCGGAATGTCTGCCATTTACCCCATTTTCTGAAATAGCTCAAAAGGTCTTGGTGTTTCTACTGAAAAAATAAAGGTCTGTACTAACATGGCATTTTCTCCCACTTAACAGCTATTCAATATTATCAAACTATTTAAATATATTAATCGGTGTAAATAGTTATCATCTGTCTATCGACAGTCACATGCAGTTTAATAGTGAGGTTATACAGGGGAGGGTTAAGGTCAGTATGTGCCTGTTTGTATTATCAGTGAAGGACTGATAACAATTAGTTGAGATGTCCTTGACTGCAGCCCCCAATCACAGTACCACAATTGTCATTCTCTTCACTGGTTTCATTCCTCTTCAAAATGTTCTGCTTCCAGCTGGGGAACATTACACGGGCACCAAATGTTGCCGTCAGCTCTCGTAGGGCATCTTCCTGGAGGTATGGTAGCACATCCCTTGCCTCAGATCACCTCTCCTAGTCAAACATCCTTAATTTCCCAGCCCATCTTTACACAGAACTGGCAACATCTCAGAACTGGCTATCTATAAGGGTCGTGGAGTAGACAAACAGGAGGTTGGAAGAACACAGCAAGCCAAGCAGCATCAGGAGGTGGAGAAATCAATGTTTCGGGAACTTCTGAAGAAGGGTTATACCCAAAACATTGAGTTCCCTACCTCCTGATGCTGCCTGGCTTGCTATGCTCTTCCAGCCTTGGGCTTGACTGCTTTGGATTCCACCATCTGCAGGTTTTTTTTGTCTCTGCAAGGGTAGGAGAAGCACAGGTGATCAATGTTTTCAAAAGGAGATTGGACGGACTCAGAATGGTTAATATATTTGTAGGATCAGGAGGAATGGGACTGACTAGATTGCTCTACAGAGAACTGATATAGATTTAATGGTCTGAATGCTCTCCTTAATGATTCTCAGACTCTAGAGGAGTTACCCCTAGCATCCTGGCCAATATTCATCTCACAATCGATACTACTAAGAATCTTTGATTCTTATCATTTTGCTTTCAGTGGGAGCTTGCTGTGCACAATTGGCTACTGCATTTCCTCCATCCTGACTTCAGATGTACTTGATGAGCTGTACTTGGATGCATACAGGTCAGGAAAGGTGTTACACACTCAAATTTATCACTTCATGTTTTCCTTTTTTTAGTTTACAGAAGACGCTTTTCAATATTCTCTTCTTCTGTCATTCCAGAGAGTGTCTCCATTGTGACCAAAGTGCCATGTGATGTTGGGAATCCCAGGTCTCCCTACGTTCCAGTGACCCCATTTCTCATTCTCAGGTGGGTGGGGATGGTGGATATTGGGTGTGGTTTTTAGTTTACACATGAACAGTTCCAGTTAAATGGCCAATCGCCTCCACTGAAACTGGGTTTTGGAGTCACTGGTATCTGGAGCTCAGAATGTGAACAGTATGCCATATAAGGCCTGGTCTGTTCTCAACACATTTCCCTTGGATAGCCAGTTTATCCCTTTAGGGAAGTTGAGGTATCCTTGTGGGTATGGCTGCAGGATCCCTTGGGCTTAGAGATCTGGGATCCTCTGAGGGGATTTGGTATCCTGGTGGAGTGGGTGGTCAGAGATCCTTTGCCCAGACAGAGGGAAAACAGGTACCCTTTGGAGTTGTTAACTGTGGAGAAGATTGTATGTAAAACGTGAATGAACTTTTCTAACTTGTCAAGACCTGTCACACCAGGCAAGAGCTATTAGAAATGCCAAGAAGTGTCAACCTGTCGAGAAGTGCCAGCAAGTGTCGAAACTTCATGTCTGTGCATGAATATTTGTGGATACTAAGTAATATCATGATAGGTAAAAGGGAAAAAGGGAAAGGGTGTGTGCATGGAAGTTGGCACTAATGTGCCGCAGGGTAATAAGGGCCATTAGAATTGAGTAGGTAGGTTGGGTTGGGTTGGATGGGGGTCGAAAGAGTGGTGCTGGAAAAGCACAGCAGGTCAGGCAGCATCCGAGAAGCAGGAAAATCAACATTTTGGGCAAAAGCCCTTCATCAGGAATCCTGATGAAGGGCTTTTGCCCAAAACGTCAATTCTCCTCTCCTCAGATGCTGCCTGACCTGCTGTGCTTTTCCAGCACCACACTCTTGACTCTATTCTCCGGTATCTGCAGTCCTCATTTTCACTTCAGCTGGATGGGGCATGGGAAGTGTGCAGGGCTATCTGAAACCATGTTTTATACTTATCCCCTGTCTTGGAGTGGGGGGGAAGCTAGATATAGCATCCTTTTTGGTTGTGAAAAAGGTACAAAAAGATGCATAAGTTCATTGGAATTGTGAAGCAGCTGTCAAAAAAAAGTATGCAGAATTTTACAGACAATTCTAGGGATCTCAGAATGCCCCTGTTCACGTAAGCCACTGCAGGATTTGTGTTACAGTAATGATTTCCCAGACAACCATTTTCATAACGCGGGGCGGAGGGTGCATATCAAGAGATCATTGGCAGGTAGTTCCACTGCTGGCAGAATAGCAATGTTTGTTTACTCAAGCCATTGAACATTGAGTGACCGGGTTCACATAAGGGATCAGTTGAAGCAAATTCAATGTATTGTTTTTCTTTCAGTAGCGGCATCATCAGCTCTGTTTTCTATCTGGATGCCTCCTGTGTTTGGTAGTAGGTGAGTTGGCACAAAGAGGGAATGGTAAAGGTCAAGGGTGGGGCTTATGTGTTAGCACTGAATTTCCATTAGTCCCATAAAGAGCCATGGGATGATTGAGAGCATAAGGGTTAGCAGGAGCCCTGGGAGATGGAGCCAGAAAAGCACAGCCAGTCAGGCAGCAAGCGAGTAGCAGGAGAGTCAATGTTTTGAGCAGAGGCTCTTCATCAGGAATGGGGGGGGGAGGATCCTGTTGAGGACCTTATGCTCGAAACATTGACTCTCCTGCTCCTTCGATGCTGCCTGACCGGCTGTGCTTTTCCGGCTCCACACTCTTCGACTCTGATCTCCAGCATCTGCAGTTCTCACTTTCGCCCTGGGAGATGGACAGATTTGCCTGGAGGTATCATGGGCTGTGGTGGATGGGTAGATATGAGGGTAAGACATGAGGGGGCAATGAGGTTGGCGAATTATAACACAGATGGTTCATGGAGAATGAGGGGGATGAGAGGGTGAGAGCAAAAGGGATGTTTCAAGTTTTAATCTTTAAACATTGAATGCTGTGCCAGAGTTGACATGTGGGCTTTTGTGACAAGTTCAACTCGGGAACTGTCAGCTTTTCCCTGCCCTTTCTGGGAATTCTGGCTCAACTCCACATTCAGCACAACCCTTGGAGCGAAAGCAGCAAGTCCAGGTGGAATATTTAGATTAGATTCCCTACAGTGTGGAAACAGGCCCTTCAATAAGTCCACACCGACCCTCCAAACAGTAACCCACCCATACCCATTACCTTCTGACTAATGGCAATTTAAGCACAGCCAATTCACCTGGCCTGCACATCTTTGTACTGTGGGAGGAAACTGGAGCACCCTGAGGAAACCCATGCAGACACGGGGAGAACACAGAGACAGTTGCCTGAGGCTGGAATCGAACCCTGGTCCTTGTTATTGTGAGGCAGCAGTGCTAACCACTGAGCCACCGTGCCACCCAGGTGGGGGGTCACACATCCCGGCCCTGGGACCGGGAGAAGTCCCAGAGGAGATTTGATAGATGTTTTCAAAATGGTGAGGGGGTCTGAATAGAGTAGACATAAAAGGATTGAGAAGCAGAGGGCACAAATCTAAAATATTTTGTAAAAGGAGTGAAGGCGAGGTCAGAAAAACACTTGTTGCCACAGTGAGTATGGTGTGTCCTGCCTGGAAATGTAGTGGGAGGCATGTTCAGTCGAGGCAGTCAAGAGGGCATCGGATAATTAATTAAACAGAAACAGGTCATGGGGAGAAAGCAGGAAATTGGCACCAAGAAACAAAATGCTTGTGCAGAAGCAATTACCTCCTCCTGCACCGTAGCAAGGCTGTGATTCTGTGAAAATTGGGTCCATTGTCCTCTGTTTGATGTCAACACTGATCTCACAACATGAGCGTCACCTGTGCACTTTGATGATCAGCACAGTTCTGAAGAACATAAGGCAGCAGAGAATGTGGATGATATAATCAATCCACCAAGCCCCTTCCCTGGTAAATGTCTTGGCTTTCACAATTGACAATTCCACTGCAAAAGCAGCTTCGAGAGATATATAAAAATCTAGGAATCTTCAGCTAATAAAAAAAGTTATGAATAATGCAGGATCTACAGACATGCCTCAATGATTTTGCATTTGTTAAATCCATTTTTGTCATAATGATCTTTTACCCACATGTAATCTAAATCTTACATTTTTGACAATTATTACTATTGATTCTAAGATGCCTTTGGCAAATCTATAGAGCCTTCCATCTGAGGATATGTGAAATCCTTTTTAAAGATCGTTTCATAATATCCTTAATGAAACACTGCACTGCTGATAATATTGTGATTTCTGATCATTGGTTGTGATACTGTGTATTTGATTTCAAAGTGCTACAGGTGATGCTGGTAACTTGCAATATGGAAAGATATGATGCATTTATCAGCCCATGTTTTATAAATGCACAATAATATGCAGACAGTTAGTTTAATTTATAAATAACCATGTTTTACTTTTAAATGAACATTCACCGGCTTCAGAGTGATCGCAGCACTCCTTGGAAAGCTTTGAGTACCAGGGCAATGACAACCCCATCAACAGAACCAGTCAGCCGTGGTTTTAGGGACCAGATAGATGCTTGGCTTTCTGATTGCTCTGCTGTTATTATAACCCAGTAATTATCAAAAGGTTAGTGCTCCAGTATACATATGGATCAATCAATTCCAGTCTTGAGCAGTAGTGTTTGGAAAATGGAAAGTCAGTCAATGACATTTTCATCCATTTCAGAGGATTGTGGCTTCTGTGCTATCGAAAGACTTGTGCAGCACTGAGGGAGCACTGACATATTGGAGACCCTGTGTTTCAAGATATTAAACCAAGGCCTTCTTTGTCTTCTTTGGTGGGTGTAAAAATCCCCTGACTTCATTCCAAAAAAGGAAAGAAGCAATCTTCCAAAGTTTTGATCAATATTTGCCATTTCCTAAAATCAGGTGATCTGATCATTACCACACTGCCATTTATGCAAATTGCTTCTTGTATTTCCCCAACAAGATGGCGGCAGAGTAAAGCACTCAAACCAGAGGACCTCTGCTCCACCTGTTCTTTTGATTCTTTTGAATTGTTTTTCTCTCTTTTCAGCAGTCCTGGAGTGGGGTGAGGGGGGAACCCAGGTACGGGAGTGGGGCGAGGGGGGAACCCGAGTATAGGAGCGGGGTGAGCGGGGAACCCGAGTATGGGGGCAGGTGAGGAGGAACCCGGCTACGGGGGCAGGGTGAGGGGGGAACCTGGCTACGGGGGTGGGGTGAGGGGGGAACCCGGGTATGAGGGTGGGGTGAGGGGGGAACCCGGGTACGGGGATGGGGTGAGGAGGAACCCGGGTACGGGGATGGGGTGAGGAGGAACCCGGGTACGGGGATGGGGTGAGGAGGAACGCGGGTATGGTGGGTGGGGTGAGGGGAAACCAGGGTATGGGGAATGTGGGGTAAGGGGGAACCCGGGTACGGGGGCGGGGTGAGGGGGAACCTGGGTACGGGGCGGAGTGAGGGGGAACCCGGGTACGGGGGCGGGATGAGGGGGAACCCGGGTACGGGGGCGGGATGAGGGGGAACCTGGGTACGGGGGCGGGGTGAGGGGGATCCCAAGTACGGGGGCGGGGTGAGGGGGAAACCCGGGTACGGGGGCGGAGTGAGGGGGGAACCCGGGTACATGGGGGCGGGGTGAGGGGGGAACCCGGGTACGGGGGCGGGGTGAGGGGGGAACCCGGGTACGGGGGCGGGGTGAGGGGGGAACCCGGGTACATGGGGGCGGGGTGAGGGGGGAACCCGGGTACGGCGGGGTGAGGTGAGGGGGAACCCGGGTACGGTGATGGGGTGAGGGGGAACCCAGGTACGGGGCCGGGTGAGGGGGAACCCGAGTACGGGGGTGAGGTGAGGGGGGAACCCGGGTACATGGGGGCGGGGTGAGGGGGGAACCCGGGTACGGGGATGGGGTGAGGAGAAACCCGGGTATTGGGGGTGGGGTGAGGGAAAACCCGAGTACATGGATGGGGTGAGGGGGAACCCGAGAACAAGGGGGGGGGGGTGAGGGGGAACCCGGGTACGGGGCCGGGGTGGGGGGGAACCCGAGTACGGGGGTGGGGTGAGGGGGCACCCGGGTACGGGGCCGGGGTGGGGGGGAACCCGAGTACGGGGGCAGGTAGTACCTGGAGTACACATGACAACATAGGATATTCCATAGTGTACACTGCAGCAGTGACTAAACCTCCAAGCTATTTCACTACCTATTAAACATTATGCATCAAGCTCAGGTCAGAAATGCTTTACAGAACAGAGTTCAAGTCCAATTTGTTGTAAGTAAAATCTAGAGACAGTAAAGTCACCACGTCCTGATTAGAGAGAGATATGACTGGCAGTGAGTTAAACCAAAGGCTACGAAGACAGGATTCCCACCAACACAGGAATTGAACGTGCACTGTTGGCATCATTCTGCACTGGAGACCAGCTACCCAGCGAATCGAGCTAACCCACTGTTAATGTTACAATTTGGGTATGACTCTTCTGAACTCCTGACGTTGCCTCAGGACTCAGGAAACCAATACATTTCCAGGACATGAGGATATGATAGGTGTGGAAAATCTCAGGACTCGGAACTTACCGAGTCCATCACAACATCCATCCCCAGGAGTTGATACATCCACAGAAGCAGTAACTATTGCTCAAAATAAAGCTGTGTACGGCCACGTTCAATAAGGTTTAAAAAGTACCATGGATAATCAAGTCACCATAGTCTTACCAGACCGTAGGGCTGCTCTGTCTTTGGAGAGAGATAACTGGTGATGGTTTAATCAGTGGATCACCACACTTCAGGCAAAGGGAAAGGTTGAAGAGGAGTAATGGTACCAACATCACACTACTTTGCAAATTAACAATCTAACCAACTGAGCTAAATCAACCCCCAGGCACTCGACAGTAAGATTCGCATCATATAATCAACATTATTTATGTTTTATTTAGTACAGTGCATATTTTTTACAAGTCTGATATTTGGTAAAATTTCCATATTTGTTCCATGTAAATGAGTATTGTATATTTATGTGCTACAAATGATGAAAAGCCATGCTGTGACTTACCGATGAACATGAGATATGATTCTAAAAGCCTTCAGAACCACTTTTACGTAGTGTGAAGACAACCATAGTAACTTTTGAAAAATCTTGACTTTCTCAAATAAAATCTATCTTAATAACTTGATAGAAATGTACAAATTAAAGTGCAATTTGCACATTTTACAAAGATTATCTGGCGATTTACAGATTATTTCTAATAACAATAGAAATTTGCATTTATATACTACCTTTAACATTGCAGAGGAGTCCCAAGATGCTTCAGAAGAGTATAAATCAGACAAGATTTGACACCAAGCCACGTAAGCAAATATTAAGATAGGTAACCAAAGGCTTGGTCGAGTTAATAGGCTTTTAGTGACAAGTCGAAGGAAAAGAGAGAGAGGTGGGATTTAAAAAGGAAATTCCTGAACTTGGGACTTGAGCAGCTTCATGTATGAACTAAAGGTAAAGCGAGTATATTTAGAAATGCTCAACTGGACAGTTCAGGAGAGCGCAGAGATCTTAGAAGATTTATGGGAAAAGAAGAGAATGGCTGACACTATAATCTTCATTTTTTTAAATTAAGCCAATCCTGAGCTTCAGTATAAAATGCACATTAGACCTTAATTCCTTCTACTTTTATGAGTATTCATGGCTGTCCACTTTTATACCCAACTGTATCTTGGATTAATTAATGTTTCCTTTTATGCTTCTTCCAATATTATCAAATGTGTTACTGGAAAATGTATTGGATATATGCATTTGTGTCCATGTTTGTAATAAGAAGTGCAGTTTTAGTTAGCAGTTAATTAGCTCGCTAGCACACCAGACAAGCACTTTCCAAAATGACAGGCATGCAATGAATCACTTTGAAATCGTAAAAACCATTTTGCACGTTGCAATGAATCAAACAGCCAGTTAGTTCATTTATTCTGGGTGATGTTGGATAAGGAAAGAATGTTGATTAGGGAAACTCTTTGCTGGTTCTCAAGCAGTGTGACAAGATTTCTCATATGCACCTGAACCATGTGAAAAAGCTGTGGGAGAGGGAGGATATTGCATACACTTCTGGTCACCACATTACCAGAAGGGTGTGGTTGCTTTGGAGAGGGTAAAGAAAAGATTTACCGGGATGTTGCCTGTTATGGAGGCTTTTAGCTATGAAGAAAGGTTAAATAGACTGGGTTTGTTTTCACTAGAATGCAGGACGGTTGAGAGGCGACCTGATAGAAGTTTATAAGATTGTGAAAGGCATGGATAGATTGAAAAGTATGAGGCTTTTTCCCAGGGTGGAGGGGTCAATTACTAGGGGACACAGTTCAAGGGGCAGAGAGATCGGGTTTAAAAGAGATGCGCTGGGTAAGTGTTTCACACACAGCGTGGTGAGTGCCTGGAACGTGCTGCCAGAGGTGGTGGTGGAAGAAGCAGACACAATAGCTGTATTCAGGAAGCATCTGGATGAATACATGAATAGGAACTGAATAGAGGGATAGGGATCCTCTAAGTGAAGACAGTTTTAGTATGGAAGGGCGCAGGCTTGGAGGGCCGAAGGGCCCGTTCCTTTCCTGTATTGTTCTTTGTTCTTCGTCTTTGTTTTTTGTTAGTGAAGAGGGAAAGGGAGTGACCTGAGGTCAAGGAAGGGGCATGTTTCAGATGTGCAGTGGCTGGCAGTAGCCTGCATGGGGGAGTGTACAGTCTACATTCAAATACATTACCTGCTGTGGTCCCTTTGAGGACCAGCATAAGACTTCATTAGACTTGGTTGCAATGAGGATCCTGCCTGGTCACACCTCTGGGCCAAACAGTTTACAAAATGTTCTCAGTATCAGACCCTTATTCTTCGATCACCATATCCCAAGCTGCCTGTACTTTGTTTAGTGCTGATTGTAGGCTGTGCTCAAGTATTCACTCAGGATATGTGTGAGACAAGTGAGTCACTCGATTATGGACCTGGGAAAAGGGGTTTTTGTTTCCTGCACCTCCATGCTGTGTGGTCTACACAGCACCTGAGGAATAAGAGGCTGAATGGAGATCTTTTAATGGAGAGGTGGGAAAGTTTTGTCCAATTTTATGTAAAATTTATAGCTTTTATGAGGATATAATTGTAAAACTTAGTGATGTAGAGTGAGAAGATTGCCATTGAAGGCATTCATGAAAATGTGTTTTAAAAAATATTAATTAGTTTGAATTCTACTGGAATAAATGCTTTGTGGATATTCATTTCTCAGTGGTTGAAAAATTTGAATAAACCACCAAACACTGGGTGAGATTTAAGCCAGTATAACAGTGAAATATATTTTTATGCGTGTTGTTTCAAGTTGCTTTCTCAACTTCAAATCACAAAGATCCCATGAGATTTTTGAAGACAAAAGAGAATTCCCCTTGATATCCTGGACAATATTTAATCCTTCACCTAAAGGAAAGATGATCTGATCATTGTCACTGTGTTGTCAGTGGGAGCTTGTTGTGCACAAATTGGCTTCCAGATTACCTTCATCACTACAGTGACTGCACTTCAGAACAAATAGAGTGCCTGGGAGTATGTTGAGGTTGCGAAATAACCAAGTCTTTCTTTCTAAGTAACCTCAGATGAGGGATTTTTCTTTAAATTCACACATGGGACATGGGTGTCACTGGCCAGGCCCACATTTATTGCCCATCCCTGGCTGTCCTTGAGCAGGTGGTGGTGAGCTGCCTTCATGAATCAATGCAATTGATAGCTGTGGCTTACTAGGTCATTTCAGAAGGGCAGTTAAGAGTCGATGGTGCATCTGGAATCACATATCGGGCCAGACCAGCTACGATGGCAAATGTCTCTCCCTAAAGGAGCTTGCTCAACCAGATTATAGTTTCATTTTTGCCTGATTAACAATCAGTTTATGGTCAGCATTAGATCCTTAATTCCAGATTTTTGATTGGATTCAAATTGCACATTCCCAGAACTTTACTTGGGTCTCTGCATCAACAGAGTCGAAAGGTGCGGTGCTGGGAAAAGCACAGCAGGTCAGGCAGCATCCATAGGAGCAGCTTCAGGTATGGGAACAGTCTAATGAGAATACAACTAGGTCAACGCCTTTCTCGGATGAGACTCTTGTGAAGAGGCTAGACACAGATTAAATGGAAGTCAATCTTTTCAATAAGCACATAACCTGCTTGTACCAGAACATACACAGGCCATGCGGTTACTCAGGTTAAACCAGCACCATTCTCTCTCTCTCTCCCACACACACACACACACGAGAATGCAGCTCTATATGACTATGGTGACTTTTTCACAGAAGTTCAAAAGTTATAGTACAGATGACTCTGCATTGGCTCATAAAGGAGCTACCCAGCTAGTCTCATTCTCCAGCTCTGTCTCCATAACCCTCTTAATTCATTACTTTTGAATATATAACCTCCGATAGAATCCACCTCCACCACTCTCCCAGGCAGCACATTCCAAATCCTAACAATTCTCTGAGTAAAGAAGTTTTTCCTTATCCCATCCCTTGGTGACAATCTTGAAACTGTGACCCCTAATTACTGACTGAAATAACCCCACAGAGGCCGATATCTCATCACCAGGTCACACTTTATTTACGTGTCCTTAACACTGATCCAGCTCCCTCAGAGCCAAGTCTGAGAGAGAACAGAACCTCTTACGCTCAAGAATATAGAACATAGAACAGTGCAGTACAGTACAGGCCCTTTGGCCCTCAATATAAACTCCTGTTTATTTTTTTTTCTTTCTTTCTCTTTTTTTTCTTTTCTTTTTTCCCCCACACTACTACCTAAGTGCGGTAGTGCTTATTATATATTTTTTTTCCCCAGCACCCATGGTGTGTGTGTGCAGGTGTGAGACACAGTGAAAGACACAAAGTGCACGAATCTTTATTCAATTTCCGCCACCAGGAAGATAGGAAAACACCCGGGTGGCCAGTGACAAACAGTGCCCTTCACATCAAAGGGCAGTGCTGTGTGATCAAAACAGTGAAGGGGAGGGTAGGGACTAAATCAAAATAGAGTTGGAGTGAGAAATGATGCACTCCACTCCCTGCGGCACCCACCTCTCCCTGAACAACTCCAGGGTGTTGGTCGACACCGCGTGCTCCTTCTCCAAGGACACCCGGGCCCTAACGTAACCGCGGATAAACTCCTGTTTATTTTTTTATTTTTTATTTTTTTTATTTTTCTTTTTTAACCCCCACACTACCGCCTAAGTGCGGTAGTGCTTATTTTATCCCCAGCACCCATGGTGTGTGTGTGCAGGTGTGAGACACAGTGAAAGACACAAAGTGCACCAATCTTTATTCAATTTCCACCACCAGGAAGATAGGAAAACACCCGGGTGGCCAGTGACAAGCACTGCCCTTCACATCAAAGGGCAGTGCTGTGTGATCAAAACAGTGAAGGGGAGGGTAGGGACTAAATCAAAATAGAATTGGAGGGAGAAATGATGCACTCCACTCCCTGCGGCGCCCACCTCTCCCTGAACAACTCCAGGGTGTTGGTCGACACCGCGTGCTCCTTCTCCAAGGACACCCGGGCCCTAACGTAACCGCGGATAAACTCCTGTTTATTTTTTTTTCTTTTTTTTTCTTTTTTTTTCTTTTTTTTTCTTTTTTTTTTCTTTAATAGGCAAACACCCAGGTGGCCAGTGACAAACACTGCCCTTCACATCAAAGTGTGATGCTGTGTGAATCTCCTGGTTTTTTTTTTAAAATTTAAACCCCACACTAACACCTAAGTGCGGTAGTGCTTATTTTATCCCCAGCACCCATGGTGTGTGTGTGCAGGTGTGAGACACAGTGGAAGACACAAAGTGCACCAATCTTTATTCAATTTCCACCACCAGGAAGATAGGAAAACACCCGGGTGGCCAGTGACAAACACTGCCCTTCACATCAAGGGACAGTGCTGTGTGATCAAAACAGTGAAGGGGAGGGTAGGGACTAAATCAAAATAGAGTTGGAGGGAGAAATGATGCACTCCACTCCCTGCGGCGCCCACCTCTCCCTGAACAACTCCAGGGTGTTGGTCGACACCGCGTGCTCCTTCTCCAAGGACACCCGGGCCCTAACGTAACCGCGGATAAACTCCTGTTTATATATATATATATTTTTTATTTTTATTTTTTTAGCACCCATGGTGTGTGCGATCTCCTGGTTTTTTTTTTTATTTTTTATTTTTTTTTTGTTTGTTTCTCTTTTTTTCCTTTAAATTTAACCCCCACACTACCACCTAAGTGCGGTAGTGCTTATTTTTTCCCCAGTACCCATGGTGTGTGTGTGCAGGTGTGAGACACAGTGAAAGACAAAGTGCACGAATCTTTATTCAATTTCCACCACCAGGAAGATAGGAAAACACCCGGGTGGCCAGTGACAAACACTGCCCTTCACTTCAAGGGACAGTGCTGTGTGATCAAAACAGTGAAGGGGAGGGTAGGGACTAAATCAAAATAGAGTTGGAGGGAGAAATGATGCACTCCACTCCCTGCGGCGCCCACCTCTCCCTGAACAATTCCAGGGTGTTGGTCGACACCGCGTGCTCCTTCTCCAAGAACACCCGGGCCCTAACGTAACCGCGGATAAACTCCTGTTGACATCTGTCAGCCAAGACTTCCTGACTGGACCAGATTAACAGTCCCAATCAAGGAACTCATATTCTATGAGGTCCAGCTGGTTGACCTCATTACATTCACTACATCCCTCCCCCTTTTCGACCAAGGACATAGGCTGTTTTTCTTTTGGCGCAGCTCCTCCTGGGGTGTTTTAGCATCAGGTCAGGTTCCTCCGACTTTGCCTCGGATATGGTCGGTGCGTAACACATCATAGTTTGCATCCAGAGTGTCTAGGAAGAAATTCATTTTCTTCTTCAGGCAGCAAAGGCAACGAGGCGGCAACATCCACCATGTCCATCTCAGATTCCGAGGTATCTTCAACACCTGAGATAACCCACACGTTCCAGAACAGTCAGAAAGGCTGTCGAGGGATCAGACCTGTTTGCAAGTTTGCGAGGTTGCAGCTTTCATACTGTCCACGTGCTCATTCAGGACCTCCTGACCTGTCCAAACTTTATACGTCACTGTGCACCTGATCTTGGATCGATCATGCCTCTTACCCATGCAGGCCATTCCAGTAGTTCCCACACCAAACATAATCCTGTGAATAAAACTATCTCCCTTGCTTAGTGGAGTCTTGTGTCTGGCGTTGACATTCCTGATGTCATTCCACTCCATTCCCACAGCCCCCGGGTCCATTAAGATGAGACTTAACCAGATGCAGAGTCTGAAGTTTTATACACAGCACTTTAACATGCCCACTCTGTGTTTACACTCTCTTATTCAGCTCTTCCTATTATTTGTTTATTTCTTGCCTGTGTCCACCTCTATCCTTAACCAATCAAATGCAAGAACAGTTAATCGATTCATTTACTCAAATTCTGAAGAACCGAATAGCCCGTTGACCAAAGACGTTCTTGGGACCTGCCGCCTCATCCTTGCATGAGCCAAGATTAGCAACTACCGCCCAATAAGATCGCGCCACAAGAAACAATGAGATCCTGGACAGAATCTTATCAGGCTCTGAGTGATATGGGCATTGGCGAGAGTTGTGTCAGAATCGAGTGAGAAGTGAAGCCCCACCTGGATATTTGCAGCATCCAACTCCCGTCTTTCATGCTTTTGTCCAGCCGTGTGGTGGGTCTCTCAGTTGAGGGGGATTATTGCTGAGGCGAAAGTGAGGAGTGCAGATGCTGGAGATTAGAGTCAAGATTAGAGTGGTGCTGGAAAAGCACAGCAGGTCAGGCAGCATCCGAGGAGCAGGAAAATCGACGTTTCAGGCAGGAGCCCTTCATCAAGAATCGGAGATTATTTCTGACGGCCCAACTCGCCTCGTTAATATTCTAGTCCTGTCTTACCAAACGCACTGAACAGTTCAGGCATTGAGAAAACTAGACGTGGATGTGAGAGGGAGTAAATCCCGCTCATAGGACCTCCATGTTGTAAGTGGCCAAACAACATCGCAGGGTTCACTCCCCAGTCACCAGCCCCATGTACCCTTGGTCCACGGACATTGGCATCATCACAAACATCATGGTGACTCTCCAATACACTGTAAAACCGCTCAGGAAGGACAGCATGGCATTACAGGCAAATGGCATTGAAAGGCAGCAGCAAGGTCACTTTGCACACAGGGAAGGGCACCCAGCTCCCAGATGGGACCAGGTCGCATCTCAGGGCTGCTGGATTGCTCTCAGCACCTGAAATATAAACTGTGCAACAGGTGACAAGGGGATGGATGGGTGTCCTGTTGGGGTACAGTGGTGGTGTTCCGTTGGGGCACAGTGGTAGTGTCCCTACCCCTGAACCGGGAGGGCTGCATTCAAGTGCCTGCCTCTAGGTGTAATAACATCTCTAAACAGCTCGGTTAGAAAACATAGGATACACCCACGCTGCCAGCTTAATTCAGCACCATGCTCTAGCCATCTAACTAAGCCGTAAATTGGTCAGGCATGTCTTTACAAGTTTTTTTTGGGTGGCTAGACAGATGCTTTCTTCCTCGATTCATCCCCAAAGTAAATCTGTGAAGCATGCATCTGAAATAAAACTTTGTCAGAGTCAAACCTGGCAATTTTGTTACTTTTTGTGCATATATTCTGCAGCAGTTTATGCCAGGTCCACAAGGAGAATGCTATTCTGCACGCAAGCAAAATTATCCAAATCTCATTTCAACTTCAAGGCAGATGGGCGATTTTAAACTTTAACCAGAGCCAGACCTGCAGGATAATAAGCTGCAGGAATTTAGACGATTAAGGGATGATCTGATCAAAGTCTTCAAGGTGCTAACAGAAAAGGACAGAGTAGATAAAGATAAACTATTTCCACTGATTGGAGATTTGAGAACCAGGGGCCATTGCCTGAAAGTTAGGGCCAGACTGTTCAGGAGAGATGCTCGGAAGCAGTTCTACACCACAAAGGCTGCTGGACGTTTGGAAGTCTCTTCCACAACTGACAATGGGTGACCCTCCTCATTCCTGAAGAAGGGCTTATGCCCAAAACGCCGATTCTCCTGCTCCTTGGATGCTGCCTGACCTGCTGCACTTTTCCAGCAACACATTTTTCAGCTCTGATCTCCAGCATCTGCAGTCCTCACTTTCTCCTAGTTGATTTTAACCTGCTGCATCAGTTGTCAATTTTAAATCTGAAATAGATAATCTTTTGTTGAGCACAGGTATTTAGCGATACGGGGCAAAGGCAGGTATATGGAATTAGGCCAGAGATCAGCCATGATGTTATTGAATAGTCAAACAAGCTGGAGGGACAGAATGGCCTACTCCTGTTCCTATAGGACCATACTGCTTATTCAGGATCATGTCTAGTGTAGCTGATGTAGCTATCCTCATCATCCTTGAACTGTACACCATGTGGTAATATATAGTTATATTAGGTCAAGAGTCAGAACTTAACCGACAGGACAATTCATAAGGTTGCCAGCTTGATTTATTTTTGAACAAGTCAAATTATCAGCCCATCAGACCTGATAGCTCTGTGAACACTGACTAAGAACCTAATCTAGGAAAGGCGAGAGCTAGGGCAGGCAAAAGTTTTTGATCGAACAAACTCACTAATGCAACATTCGCTTCAATGACAGTGAATCGAAAAATCTCTGCTTTTCACAGTGACTCCTTCAAATAGGGGTGTTGGTGCTACACAATCAAGCACACCCACAGACACACACACATACACACAGAGGTACACATGTACACATAGACAGACTCACACATACACACAAGCGCACACAGACGTACAGACATACGCACATACACAGACACGTATTCACACACAGAGACACAGACACATACACACGCACATACAAATGTGCACATACACTCAGACATACACACAAGCACACAGAAACAGACACATATGTACAGACATACACACATACACAGACATATATACTCAGACAGATACACACACAGACACACATACACTGAAAATACCAATTTGGCAAATTCTTTTCCCTTTCATTATGTGGTTTTAGAATCCACAGATATCAAAGTGGCAGTTAATGAACCAGCGTCCCCTGCTGCCTCAGGGCTGGGTTACATGCTAGACAGCTGGGACAAGGAGGTAGATGAGTCAGTGCTCAGAAAGCAGGGCCACTAAGGTATTTGCTGCAGGACTCCACCAGCCCCTTCCTGCGGTCAGGATCATCTTTGCATGCCGGTTTCTAGAAAATCTCAATGGAAAGAACGTGCATGAGAGTGTCAGGCCGGAGTTAGACTATCTTCAGTGGCCCCGGAGGAGTGTAATGGGCTGCTCGCAGCATCAATGTATAGGACGGGACTATCCGAGTGATAGGGGTGGGTCGGAATAGTGGGGACAAGTCAGGTAAGGGCTGACACATGAACCTCCAAATTCAAATAAATTGGCAGCTGGACACTCCATTATTCTGCCATTCTCACATTCCGATCACTTAACCTGTACTATCAACACTTTTTCTCCCCAGCACTCTACACACCAACTCACCCACACCACCACAAACCCCCATACTACTGCAGAAATGCTACCCCCTCCACACTTCAGCTCTGATGAAGAGTTATCTAGACTGGAAACGTCAACTTGCTCTTTCTCTCCGCGAATTCCGTCTGACTCGCTGTGACATCCAGCATTTGTTGTTTACAGAGAAAAATATTTGTGTTCTGTTGTAACTCCTGCCAAGGCATGCTCAGGAAGAGCAATCTTGTGTCAGTCACAAATGAAAGTAACACAGGTTTTTCCATCCTTTCCCTCTTCGACGGTGAAATGTTCAGAGTGATGACACCTGGAATTGTTCCCGTGTTTTTCCTGTTCCTGTCTGTCAGTACAAATAGCCTGAAATTCTATTTATTTCCTTATAGTTACATTTTGTCCAAGCTGTAAATGACTTCAGCCTACTCCTTCCCTTCAGAGTGAAAATCTAAGCTGAGGTAAGGCAGGCGACTATATTTTACATTTCATAAGCTTCACCAATAACAATTTAGAATATTTCCAAACCATGGGACAAAACTCAACATCAATAATTATAAAATATGATCAGAGATTACTTTTTATTCAAAGAATCTTCAGAGCTCTGATATAAAAAAATTTGCAATTACATACACATAACTTGTTGAACTCCGAGGATATTTTTAATGCAACCTCATTGATGCTTTAATACTGTAAAATAGAGTCTTTGACCTCTACTTTGATTTTCAGAATGCAGATCTCATCCAGTCTATTTTCACAATCGATAACCTTCCCAAATAACAATTACTTTTAATACAAGATTGATTTATTACTTTCTGTGCGAAACACTATTATTCTTCCCAACAGGTCTCTGCGCAATTTCAAGTGAAATTTGTACATTCTCAATGACTGAGGCTATATAGGGACTCAAATTAACTCATTCAATATACAGCCAATTCCAAGACATCTTAGCCAATTTAGTTAAATGCATTGAATGTTTGTACCGTAATTGTTACTTTCTTTACAACTGTTTGCATTTTTACAGTTCTTTGAACATTAAAACACCAAGCAATTGTGGATAGGCTAGGAGAAACAGCAGAAAAGATGGTTGGACAGGTGGATTAGTGATGTCTAAAGAGAGGTATTAAGATAAAGGGGTTCTGGGAGTGAGCTTCAAGCATTAATACTGAGATGGTTGAACCTTCTGCCGTTGAAGAAGAAACAGAAAGAGATAGGACATAAGGAATGCAGGATCGGAGGACCAGTAGGTGAATATGAGGCTGGAGGATTTGCAAAGAATTTGATGAGGACTTGGGGCAATTTCAGGAGAAGGATTTTGAATTCAGTTGTATTGGAGACGTTGGAAGAGGGTCCAATTGGGAATGATGACCATACATTTGCATTTATTACCCATTCCTAATTGCTTTGAGAAGGTGAGGGTGAACGGCATTCTGGAACTGCTACAGTCTGTGTGATGTAGGCAGATTCATAATGCTGTTTAGGAGGGAATTTTAGGATTATGACATTGTGCACTCATCAGCAAATATCCCACTTCTGACCTTAAGTTGAAGGGAAGGTCATTAATAAAGCAGCTGAAGGAGTTTGGACCTGGGACAACCATTTCATCCAAGCTGTTCATTCAGAAACCACTGAAATGTATTGGCCTCATTCATTAAAGTATGAGATGTCTAAATTCATTTTGCTTAAAGTGCTTTGCATCTCCAAATTATATTGATATTTACATATGTCAACTTCTTATCAAGGTACATTTAAGCTACTTTATGAACAGATTAATGTTTATTTTACAAATACATCAAAGAGTAAACCAGATAATAGACAATTGGTGACATAGTGGTAAAGTCTCTGGACTAGTAACCCTGAGGTCTAGGTTAACCTTCTAAAAATGGCTCTGAATTCCACCTTGGCAACTGATGGGATTTAAGTTGAATTCATCAAATCCAGCATCGAAAACTATTATTGGTAAGACTGACCTCAAAAGTTATTGCGGAGTAGTGTAAAAGCCCATCTGATTCACTAAGGAAGGAAACTTGCCATCTTTACCACAGCAATACTGTTGACTTTTAACTGTCTTCTGAAAATGGCCAAGCAAGCCACTCAGTTCAAGAGCAGTTAAGGGAGAGTTGACTCCCTCACTGACACGCACGTCCCATGGACAAATTAGTTAACATCGCACAACATCAAGTACCTCAAATTACAGAAGGGATTTAGCAGAGTGATAATGCAGCTAGCTGACTGTTACACAGTAACACAGGAGAAGTTGGGATTAGGGAAGCTAGGATTACCATACATCAAGGAGCATAGGTTAAGGATAGACCTAATTAAGGAATTCAAAATTGTAAGAGATTTCAATGGCAAACAGGGAGAAACAATTTGCTCTGGCTGGCTGGTCAGAAGTTATAGATATAAAATAATTAACAAAATAACTTGAGAAGAAATGAGGAGAAATTATTTCATACACAGTTGCCCTGGCCTAGAATGCATTGGCATAAAGGGTGGTTGAATCATACACTGTAATAAAGTTCAAAGGGCAATCAGACATGTGGCTGAAGAGGACTAACTTGCAGCATTACAGGGAAAAAGACTGGAGTGTGCGACTAAGTTCGACTGTTGCTTCAAAGAGCCAGTATAAGTACCATAGACCAAATGCCCCTTTGAGTTCTGCCAGACTCTATGATCCAATGGCACTTCAACTTTGTTCTCAAGCGAAGTTTTAAACAGGAATTCAACATATAAAACTCTCACCTTTCATTAAAAAGCAAAATACTGTGGATGCGGGTAATCTGAAACAAACACACAAAATGCTGGAGAAACATAACATAAAAAATAGGAGCAGGAGTACGTCATCTGGCCCCTCAAGCCTGCTCCGCCACTCAATAAGATCATGGTTAATCTTTCTTTGGACTCAGCTCCACTTACCCACCCACTCACCATAACCATTAATTCTTATACTGTTCAAAAATCGATGTTTGCCTTAAAACATTCAATGAGGTCACCTCAACTGCATCAATGGGCAAGGAATTCCACAGCTTCACAACTCTTTGACTGAAAAAGTTCCTCAATCTGTTCCCCCTTATTTTGAGTCTATGCCTCCTAGTGTTAATTTCACTCACCAATGGAAACAGCTTCCCTGCTTCTATCCTATCTATTCCCTGCATAATCAAATTCAACACCTCTGGCAGCATCTATAGAGAGAAATTGAATTAACACTTCAAGAAGAATTATATCAGACTTGAAATATTAACCCTATTTCTACTTCCAATTCTGGTCTGCTCCCATCCATAACCCCTTCATTCAACAAGTCAAAGCCTTCGCTTATTATAGTCCCACCTATAATGTTCTTGTTCTCATTGTGCTGCTAAAGAATATTTACAGAATCTGCCGAGGTAAGGAAAACATGAATCTTATTTCAAAAACATCTTCATCTCACCACAAAGCTGCAAGAGAGTGAGATCATGTGACATTGCATCACTTCCTCTGCTGTCATTAGCATATCACATAACAGAATTAACCCTTCCTCTTACACTACTCTCTTAATATTTTCAAACAAAACCCTTCTAAGCTTGCTATATCTCTCCACAACAGCTTTTGTTTTTAAGGTTACGCCTATACTGACAGCATTCTCTCTCAATTTCCATTCCAGTCTTACTGAAGTTTGAGTCCTGCAACTTTGAGAAGTCGTTTGCCACATTAAAAAAAAGAAAGGAAGATTTGCTTTTGGATCACACCTTCCACAATCACAGGACACGCCAAAGTGTTCCACATTTTGAAATGTCAGCACTATTGTAATGAAATGTAGCAGCAAATTTGGAAATAATTCAGGTGCTATGAGCACCAATGTGACAATGGCAAAGATTAGGGATGTTGGTTAAGGAATAAATAATAGTTGGCACACCAACCTCTTCCATTTAACATCTCGTCTGAAAGGTGTTACCTTCACACAGTGCTGAGGTTTCAGCCTTGACTTGGGTCTCAGGGTTCTGGATTGGAATTGAATAGAAACCTAAATTATAGACCAGCTCCCTGCATTAAAGAGATCTTAGCATCTTCACACCCTTCTGACTCAAGGGAAAGAGTGCTAACCAGCTGAGTAACATTCAATTTGTGTACTGCACTGATAATTCGGAGATTATCTCTGAATTTGCCAGCAGCTTCTTGGAACTTGGGGCAGATGAGGACTGAACACAATACTAATTTTTTATTTTTATTCACTGCTGGAACATGGGCATTGCTGGTTGGACCAGCATTTATTGCCAGTCCCTAGTTGCCTTTAAGAAGTTTGTGGTGAGCTGCCTTCTTGAACCGTAAATCCATAGTCCATAATCCACAATGCTATTAAGGATGGAATTCCAGAATTTTGACCTAGCAATAGTGAAGGAACGGCAATATATTTCCAAGTTAGGATGGTGAGAAGCTTGGAGGGCCACTTGAATGCAGTGGTGTTCCCGTGTAACTGCTGCCCTTGTCCTTCTAGTTGGAAGGGTCTGTGGGTTTGGAAGGTTCTGTTATGCAATGAAAACTATTAAAGTTTATTAGGTTTATTGACTATAAACTATATACAGGAGCCTGGTCCAGCAGGATATCACTAGTGTTTTCTTTGGTCAGATCTGAGTCACACATGACCTGACACCTGACATATCTCCTTATACACAGGCTACTACTACTAGGATATCAGTAAAATTCAAGAGCGTGGTACGCGTATGGAATGAGTTGCCAGAGGAAGTGGTGGAGGCTGGTACAACTGCAACACTTAAGAGGCATTTGGATGGGTATATGAATAGGAAGGGTTTGGAGGGATATTGGCCGGGTGCTGGTAGGTGGGACTAGATTGCGTTGGGATATCTGGTCGGCATGGACAGGTTGAACCGAAGGGTCTGTTTCCATGCTGTACATCTCTATGACTCTATGACTCTATGTTACATCAAAAGCATTGGTCTTACTGTAAGTTGATGCTGCAATTTATGAATCACAATAAATCTTTAAAAGTCTTTGGTCATAGATACAGGGGTGGACAGGAGAGGCCAACAATAACCATTTAGTTCACCAAAATCCTTTTGGGAAGAAAATCTGCCATCCTTACCTGGTCTGGCCTACATGTGACTTCAGACCCACAGCAATGTGGTTGGCTCTTTACTGCCCCCTGGGCAATGAGGGATGGGCAATAAATGCTGACTTGGCCAGTGATGACCACATGCCATGAACAAGTCAAAGAATAAGCATGATTTGCAATCAAACAAAGGAGTCTAATGTTTAAACACAAATGTGAAATTTGTTTTCCCCACCTGAATATCTGCTTGTACATGATTTTTTTTTCAGAAAGAAGATAAACAAATGAATCAATTGGTAAACTCAGTATGTGAATGAAGGCTACATTCTAGTTGTTTAGCTGCATTTAAGCTAAAGAGGACAGGTGAATATCGGCTAGGGTTCCTTACTTCTAATCACAACACAATGAATCGACTGGACAGAACTTGTCTGCATGCATTGAGCAAGAACAAGCTTAATGAGAGTGATGGCACTATGTAGAATGGCCGCTTGGATGAGGTACCAGGGCAAGATTTATTCCCAATGGCCTTATACCAGAAAGAGGTAACAGCTTATGAAAAGAGTGGAGAAAATTAGGGACTCATAGAACTTCAGAAGTAAATATTGCTCTGGAATGAATGGTTTGAACAGTCTGCGAGAATATCTCAGTTAATGTCCTCATTATTTAGCTTAATTTGACAACATCATCATTATGTAGATTCTTTTTGTTTCTACATTCCTTTATTCTCATTCAGGTTATGGCTGAAATTCAAAGAGCTAATTACATCTGTTAAAGTACAAAATAAATCCATGGAACAAAGAACAGAGAAGAAATTGTGAACTCAAATATGATCTTTTTCTTCATTCGAATAACCTTGATGTTTTGTGTGTTTTGCTTATACTTTTCACTCTGAATCAGTGAACATAATTGCCATAATAATGGCCTTTACCACAAATGGGGGAGGGCTTGGCTGTTCATTGAATAATAAATTCATGGACATTTACTGCATGAAGTGAAGTGTTTCAGCCAATTATATGTGTGGTGGCCAGTAGCCAACCAGCCTAATCTCACTTTCCAGCTTTGATTGTAGCACTTTATGGACAACTCCAAATGCATTCTTCATTTATCTCAGGGGTCTGCCTCTGCAACCCTTTCTGGCAGTGAGTTCCAAATCCCTACTACTCTATTTAGAAACATTTCCCCTCAAATTGCCTCTCAGCCTTCTATCTCTTATACTAAATCCATGTCCGTGAGTTATGGATCCCTCAAACAAGAGGCAGGGTGACTTTCTACAAACCCATATCATTTTGTTTGCTTCAACAAGGTCTCCCCTCAGCTTCCCCTGTTCCAAAGAAAACCAGCTTAGCTTCAAGGGTGAACAGCTCTCCAGAGAACCAAACAGGGACACTTTGGCAGCTGGGGCAGTACTAATTGGGGAGGTCCTATCCTAACTGTAGTTGTGAGGGCCGATGGTGGAGTCATAACAGTAAGAGGGGGGGAGAGAACAGTGCACATGCACTGCTCAAAACCAAAGATTGAAAGTATGTAAAAATGGCTGTCCCAGCAACAAGCAAACAAAGACACAGAACAACCATCTCCATTATAGAACAGTCTTGTAAAGTCCAGGATAGTCACTTTGAGAAAAGTACCTTCCTTGTGAGACATAAGAACACAGGAAATAGAAGCAAGACTAGGCCATTCAGCCCAGAGAGCCTATTCCATCACTCAAACAGGTCAACAGCTGATCATTTACCTCTACACTATTTATCCCATCCTCATTGGCATTCCTCGTTGTTATGGAAAGAATTTACACATCCTCAGAATTGTCCAAGTAATCTAAAACCAAGAAAGTATGAATGTAAGTTAGCTTGCTGAGCTGGAAGGGTTAATTTGAGATGTTTCGTCGCCATGACTAAGTAACATCATGGTAACGAGACGTCTGAAAACCAAACTTCCAGCTAATTTACATCTATATCATCAACCTGTGCTACAAATCTTCTAAAAAACATCCCCACCCCAAAAAAGTATTTTAATAGCAAAGCTGCCATCATTTGCTGAACAATTATCACAACTTTGTTTTCCAGACAACTGAAAAGAAAAATATAAATAATCAACTTTCATGATGTGGTCAATGGATAACTGTTGGCAAGAGCACTGGGAGCAATTCCCTTTTCTCCTTCAGTCAATACGTCTTCATGATGCTGAATTGTCAACCTCAATTATAGGCCCCTTGGTTCTAAACTAAGTCTTGAACACCCAGTTCTCTGATTTAACCAGGAGGCTAGTATTAAACATAGCTGACACCAGCACTTACAGTAACAAATGCTTCGTCACTGAGCACAGAAAACTGCAAGTCCGTCTAAGGTTAAAATAGAAGTCTGAGCATCATTAAAGAAACCCACAACATTACAACAACTCACAATATTACCATTGCTGAATTCCTGGGAGTTACCATGAAACAGAAATTGAACTAGCCATGTAAACACAACTGTTCTAAGAGTAGGTCAGAGACAGTGAGTAATTCACCTCCTGACTCCCTAAAGCCTGTTCACCATCTACAAGGCTCAAAATCAGCAGTGTGGATGGATATAGCTGAAAAATCTCTGAAGAAGCTTGACACCCTCTAGGACAAAGTCACCTGTTTGATTGGCACCACACCCATCACGCCCGAAACGTCGATTTTCCTGCTCCTCAGATGCTGCCTGACCTGCTGTGCTTTTCCAGCACAATTCTAATCTAGACCACATCCATCACATTCAACATTTATTCCCCTAACCACAATGGCAACACTGTCTATGATCTACAAGGTGCAGTGTAGCAACTCAGCAAGGTTGCTCTGACAGCACCTTCCAAACCCATGACTACTTCCACCCAGAGAACAGGGGCAGCAGATACATGGGAACACTATGGCCAAGTTCCCTTCCAAGCAGCAGACCATCCTGACTTGGAACTACACTGCCGTTCCTTCGTCTGCGCCAAAATCCTGAAACTCTCTTCCTAACTGTGGCTGTCCCTACACTCCAAGGCGTGCTGCAGTTTAAGGAAGTATTTCACCACCACATTATCAAGGGCAACTACAGATGGGGCAATATTGTCTGGGCTAGGAAACAATGCCCACATTCCATAAACAAATTTTTAAAAAGTTCGATGTACCAGGTCTGTTGGATGCTAAGTGCAATGTAAGTGTGATGGGGTTCTTAATGGAGGTGCATTTACTGTCAGAAAAAGGTTGTGTTCTCATAACACAGCAAGTGGCATGAGGATGAGAGTTGCTGCAGAGCTAATTACCTTCTGATTTTCACTTATCACTTTTCTCCAGTTATGATGCTTGCAATGTATTTTTCATAATGACAATATATTTCCTGGGTCCCCAGGCTGTCGCTGTAAACAGCACGGAAAGATTAACCAGATGTCCCGGACTGTCATCCAACATGTTCTGCCTCTTGAGCGAAATGTAAATGCTACACAACCAGAATTACTTTGTTAGATGAGACAAATTGCATGGTTTTGAACTGCAAAACTGGAAATGACATGGGTTGCAAGGATTTTTTTGGCCCTGTCAATTATAATCAGGTGGCAAACATAATCATATTTGGAGCCAAGTAGATGTCAGCTGTAACCTCAGGTTTTAATGGTACAACTCAATGGAACTAATCAATTGTAACATTTTGTTTCTACACATTCTCTATTGGGTAGTCAACAACTAGGTTGAAAGCTAATCTTTTCCTGGTATATCATTGCTACGCAACTAGATATTCAATTGGAACAACCACACATGGCTTATCAGAATCAATGGAACACTCATGAGCCATTCCAGAATTAGAAAAAAATTACAATCTTATACAGTCATGGAACTTTTCCAGCACAGATGGAGGTTATTTGGCCCAATAAGCTCAGGTTGGCTCTCTGTAAAACAATGAGTCCCAATCCCTTACTCTGTCCCTGTTTATTTCACTTCTGTTTTCATCAATTTCCTTTTGAAATCATTGATCATCTCTCCTTCAAGCACCCTCGTAGGCAGTGAGTTCCAGATTATTAGCATCTGCTGCATTAAAGGTCCTTCCCCTTTATCTCTTTACAAAACCTAAAATGCATGTTCCCTTGACAAAACCTAAAATGCATGTTCCCTTGTCATCCTACTATCAACAAATGAGGACATTCCTGATGAAGGGCTTATGCCCACAAAGTCGACTCTCCTGCTCATCGGATGCTGCCTGACCTGCTGTGCTTTTCCAGCACTGCACTTTTCAACTCTGGTCTCCAGCATCTGAAGTCCTCACTTTTTCCTAGCCTCTCAAGAATCTTGGTATTTATATTTTATCCTCCTTGGTGAAAACAGAAGCAAAGCATGAATTTACGTCATCTGTCATTTCTTTGTTCTCCAATATAAATTCCCTTATTTCTGACTGTGAGGGACCAACATGGTTAGCACTGCTGCCTCACAGCACCAGGGATCAGGATTCGATTCCAGCCTCAGCTGACTGTCTGTGTGGAGTTTGCACGTTCTCCCCGTGTCTGTTTGGGTTTCCTCCGGGTGCTCTGGTTTCCTCCCACACTCCAAAGATGTGCAGGTCAGGATGAATTGGCCATGCTAAATTTCCCATAGTGGTCAGGGATGTGTAGGTTAGGTGCCCTAGTCAGGGGTAAATGTAGGATAATAGGGTAGGGGAATGGGTCTGGGTGGGTTGCTTTTTGGAGGATCAGTGTGGGCTAGTTGAGCTGAAGGGCCTGTTTCCACACTGTAGAGATTCTAAATTATAAGTTCTAAGTACATTAGCTTTCACCAATCATCTTCTGTTTACATATCTATGGAAACGTCTACAGTCAGTTATTATGTTACCAGCAAGCTTACTGTCATACGTTATTTTCCCTTGTTGATCAATCCTTTGGTCCTCCTTTGGTGACTTCTAAATTGTTACTAATCCTCAGGTCTACTGCTTTCTCTTACCAATTTGTATTCCTCTTTTTTGCAAATAATACAATCTCTAACTTCCCACATAAGCCATTGTGTGGCCTCTGGGATACAGGGAAAGCTAGC
The DNA here is from genome assembly GCF_037043375.1 of Chiloscyllium plagiosum. Lineage (NCBI taxonomy): Eukaryota > Metazoa > Chordata > Chondrichthyes > Orectolobiformes > Hemiscylliidae > Chiloscyllium > Chiloscyllium plagiosum. Next base: position 12,413,365 of record NW_028270162.1, on the reverse strand, counting down.
CAATTGGATCCAAAGTTCGCCTTGATTATAGAAGACAGAGAGCAGTGGTAATTATTTGAACTGAAGGCCTGTGACTAGCAGTGTGCCACAAGGACCATTTCTAGATCAATTGTTGTTGGTCATTTACATTAACTATTTGGATGAGAATTTAGGAGGTATGGTTTGTTCGTTTGTGATAAGATAGCTGAAGAGATAGTGGATGCGTTAGTGGCGATTTTTCAGGAAATCACTGGATTCAGGGAGGGTCCCACAGGACTGGAAAATAGCTAATGAATCCCCCCCTGTTTAAAAAGGGAATAAGGTAACAAAAACGGGAAATTATAGGTCGATTAGCCTGACCACAGTCGTTGGTAAGATTTTAAAGCCCAATGAGATTTCTGAATACTTGGAAGTGTCTGGTAAGATAGGACAAAGTCAACATGCTTTGATCAAGACTAAGAGATGCTGGTATTGGACTGGGGTGGATAAAATTAAAAAGCACACAACACCGGGTTATAGTCCAACAGGTTTACTTGGAAGCACTAGCTTTCGGAGAGCTGCTCCTTCATCAGGTTTCATCAAGAGGAGGTCACGCCTGACAAATCCGTTAGAATTCTTTGAGGAGCTAGCAAGCAGGTTTGACCAAGGGGAGATGAGAATATTCTGCACAAAATGGGATCATAGCACAGTGAAGGCAAGATTAACACTTGTTCTGATATGGTGTAAATCATTTTTCTGTTCAAGTATATGACACAAAGTGTCCTCAACAGAATAACTATTAGATAGAGCAAAAGTCCATTAGACTGTAAAAAGTCTTTTTCTTTTAATAGATCTATTTCATTTGCCTGTCTTGCCATCACATCTCACAGTCCAACTTTCCTCCACATTTGTATTTAATTTCTCTTGTGAACCAATTTAAAGTCTTGATTTCGCTTTCAGAAATCTGACAATGAAAATTTCCACCTGGCTCTTTTTATTGTATGCTCCCTTTTACTACTTGGGTATTTTAACTCTTCTCTTTAGGGATCAATTTGCCTGAAAGGGATTTGTCTATCCCATTCACAAATCGATCTTTAAAACTTTAAGATCATTCACAAAGGTTCCTCTTCAGAAAATAAACCTTGACTTTTGTCAACTGTTGGAGGTTCTTCACGAACGATGCACATCAGTGTCAAATTTATTCTTTGTATGACAGAATGAGACATTAAATACTTGAAATTCTTCAATTATTAAAATATAGTGCACGTTATTTGTAGCAAAGAACATTTTGGTAATTAACAATGAATGCAAATATTTTTATAGATAGGATGTCTCAGTCAGTTGGGTTCTGATTCCAGAACCCTTTCCTTTGGATTGCTCTCTGAGGAGTTGCCTTTGGTTACTTTCTCTCTTACATCTACATACTGCACTTAACATCATCAGCAAACATGGGGATGAGGATCCAATTATACCTCAATGATAGTGTCGGAGAAGTTCAGCCCAATAAATCAGAGACCACAAACAAGGATCGCGGTGAAATTGACAAGTGGTTTATTAAACAAAGTGATATCGTGGAAGAGAAATTGACCAGGCTGACACAGAACTGATTCTCTGCACAGACGGCCAGAATGCTCTTCCCTGGGTGGAAGGTGCAGGCAGGCTTTATAGGGGTACAACACAAAGGTGGGCATTATGAAGCAGCTACAATACAATGGGGAAAATTGTAAAGTGACAAAACAACAATAAACTGAATGGAAATTAATCAAGTGTATGGCAGCAGCAATTCATTTGTAATTGACACAGGAGATTCTAGCCATCTCCATGAGTGGATGAGAATGTCTTCCAGAGGATTCCTCATTGTATTTCCGGTCTGCGCGAATATGTATAAATGTTCCTTCTCTTGGCATCCAGGTCTGTCCATTGTGTTCCTCCTGCGATGAAGTCTTTCAGAGTCTCTCGGTCTGCCTCTTTCTTTATGCAGTATCGGTTTCAATGGGGTCGGAGCCTGCCCTTAGGGTGTTGGGACTGCAGTGCTAATTGGGCTGGGAGCTTTACTGTGAAGGCTGTTTGAGAAGTGTATTCTCTGGTCTGGGAGCTTGGCCGTGCCTGGTTTCTGTGTTGGCCTGTTTGGCCAAGACTGGGGCATTGTGGGTGTGTTCTGTGTTTTTATGTATGCTTGATCTCTGTGTTTCACAGACCTGCTTCAGCATTTTATTTTAATGTGGTCATGCTGTAGGTGGGTTGGGTAGCAGAACTTTCTCCCGCAATAGCCTGTTTGCATCTCCACTATCTCTCTCTCCTAATGTATTATAAAATTGCCCCTCTGGTATCCAGTGTTGGATGAGTGGCAATTTCTTCCAGAAACACATGAAAAAAAAATGTTTTGGTTTTTGTCACTGATCATTAGTTTCACATTTCCCTTGTGGCATAAGGGTCCGAGACGTCTCGGACCGTGTCTTCAGAATCCTTAAGGGGGAGGGTGTGCAGCCAGAAGTCGTGGTGCACGTTGGCACCAACGACATAGGTAGGAAGAGGGGTGGGGAGGTCATTCAGGAGCTCAGGGAGTTAGGCTGGAAGCTAAAAGCTAGGACGTCATCTCTGGGTTGTTGCCGGTGCCACGTGACAGTGAGGCAAGGAATAGGGAGAGAGTGCAGTTGAACACATGGCTGCAAGGATGGTGTAGGAGGGAGGGCTTCAGGTATTTGGACAATTGGACTGCATTCTGGGGAAGGTGGGACCTGTACAAGCAGGACGTGTTGCACCTCAACCAGAAGGGCACCAATATCCTGGGAGGTAGGTTTGCTAGCACTCTTCGGGGGGAATTTAAACTAATTTGGCAGGGCGATGGGATCCGGACTTGTAGTCCAGCAAGTAGGCTAGCTGTTTGTCAGGATGTCCAAGAATGTAGGGAGGCTGTGGAAAAGTATCACTGACAGGGAATACTTGCGGACACAGAGATAGGTTCAAGTATGTATACTTTAACGCAAGGAGTATCAGAAATAAGGTGGGTGAACTTAAGGCGTGGATCGGTACCTGGGACTACGATGTTGTGGCCATCACGGAAACGTGGATAGAAGAGGGACAGGAATGGTTGTTGGAGGTTCCTGGTTACAGATGTTTCAGTAAGATTAGGGAGGGTGGTAAAAAAGGAGGGGGGGTGGCGTTGCTAATTAGAAAAGGTATAACTGCTGCAGAAAGGCAGTTCGAGGGGGATCTGCCTTTGGAGGTAGTATGGGCTGAAGTCAGAAATAGGAAAGGTGCAGTCACCTTGTTGGGTGTTTACTATAGGCCCTCCAATAGCAGCAGAGATGTGGAGAAACAGATTGGGAAACAGATTTTCGAAAGGTGCAGAAGCCACAGGGTAGTAGTCATGGGCGATTTCAACTTCCACATATTGATTGGAAGCTCTTTAGATCAAGTAGATTGGATGGGGCGGTGTTTGTGCAGTGTGTCCAGGAAGCTTTTCTAACTCAGTATGTAAATTGTCAGACCAGAGGGGAGGCCATATTGGATTTGGTACTCGGTAACGAACCGGGACAAGTGTTGGGCTTGTTAGTGGGTGAACATTTTGGTGATGGTGACTACAATTCTGTGACTTTCTTCTTGGTTATGGAGAGAGATAGGTGCGTGCAACAGGGTAGGTTTTACAATTGGGGGAAGGGTAAATACGATGCTGTAAGACAGGATCTGAGGAGCATAAGTTGGGAGCACAGGCTGTCAGGGAAGGATGTCGTGGAAATGTGGAACTTTTTCAAGGAACAGATACGACATGCCCTTATATGTATGTACCTGTCAGGCAGGAAAGAGATGGTCGTGTGAGGGAACCTTGGTTGACGAGGGAGGTTGAATGTCTTGTAAAGAGGAAGAAGGGGGCTTACATAAGGTTGAGGAAACAGAGCATTGGAGGGATACAGGATTGCCAGAAGGGAGCTGAAGAAAGGGATTAGGAGAGTTAAGAGAGGGCATGAAAAATCTTTGACGGATAGGATCAAGGATAACCCCAAGGCATTTTATACGTATGTGAGAAACATGAGAATGACGAGAACAAGGGTAGGTCCGATCAAGGACAGTAGTGGGAGACTGTGTATTGAGTCAGGCAGCAACTGAGGAGCAGGAGAATCGATGTTTCAGGCATAAGCCCTTCATCCACTTTCTAAGGTCATTCAGTTGGCTTGACTGGAGGCAAAGTTATTCAATTAAAATCAGCATGATGGGTGTTGCAATATATAGCATTGCCTCCAGTCCAATCGAGATGTTTATTTTATGTATTTTTGGAGTGTGAGCTTCACTGATAAAGCAATCATTTATTGCCCGTTCTTAATTGCCCTGGAGCAGGCTTTCACTGCTGCTTCATGCAAAAATATTTCACATTTAATTGGCTGGACGTTTGGTATGCTTGCCTCTATTGGTCAGTGTGTTGCGTATAGGAGTTCAGAGATCATGTTGCACCTGTATAGGATATTGGTTAGGACACATTTGGAATATTGCATTCAATTCTGGTGTCCCTGCTATAGAAATAATGTTGTGAAACTTGAAAGGGTTCAGAAAAGATTTACAAGGATGTTGACAGGGTTGGAGGTTTTGAGCTAAAGGGAGAGGCTGAACAGGCTGGGGCTGTTTTCTCTGGAGCATCAGAGGCTTAGGGGTGATCTTATAGAGGTTTGCAAAATCATGAGGGGAATAGATAGGGTCAAGGTCCTTTCCTCAGTGTAATGGAGTCCAAAACTAGAGGCTATAGGTTTAAGGTGAGAGGGGAAAGATTTAAAAGGGACCTGAGGGGCAACTTTTTCACGCAGTGGGTGGTGCATGTATGGAATGAGCTGCAGGAGGAAGTGGTGGTGGCTGGTACAATTACAACATTTAAAAGGCATCAGGATGGGTATATGAATAGGAAGGGTTGAGAGGGATATGGGCGAAGTGCTGGCAAATGGGACTAGATTAATTTAAGATACCTGGTCAGCATGGATGAGTTGGACCGAAAGGTCTGTTTCCATGCTGTACAGCTCTATGTCCTTGAGAATCAATAATTGAGATAGTTAAGAAAAGATAAAAGCAGATATATAGGCCCAGATATTGCCTCAGAGAAAGGAAAATACATGTTGTGCCCTTTGGTGGCATCACAAACTTGCACCTGAAACATGTATGACTTTGCCCAGGATTTTTACTAAAGTTTGGGTCACCCCCTCAAACCCCGGAAGTTACCCCATGCTTCCTATATATCTTCTATAGCCACTGAATTATGTAAAACCTTCAAAAGACATGTAATAACAATGGAAATAAGCTTAAATGCCCATGCAATGAAAGTAATGCTGTGACAATGTGATGAAACTTATATTTTAAAGGTCTGTCATTAATACTGCAATGAAAAACTATTCTCCACAGATAACCTTGAAGCGGTTATTGCATTGTATAAACAACTAACCATCAACTTAGAAAATCATATTAAATGCTGAGTATGTTAATGCATCCTCATAAAACCGTTACTCATTACATTAAACAGATGTGTCAACAAAACTGAGTGTTCCATTTTGTTGGGGTGGTTTGGAACTCAGCCAACCATTCACAATGGCTGCAGCTATCACAAGATTAGCTGTTAATTCTGAAGCCTGGAATTGAAAGGCACATGGTATCGTCTCCATTTCAAAACAGGTTGGTTGCCTCACCAAGGATGAAGAGGAGCAGGTGCATACCTTTCCAAAGTAGTGAATGTTTATTTCACGGTCTGTCTGTACATTTAAATTTAACATTACAGCTGAGAAGATTGAGAGAGGACATGATTGAAAAGCTATGAGGAACACAGATAGGGTGGACAGGAAGAAACATGTCCTCTTGATGGAGGGATCAATGATGGAGGGGGGCTGGGGGAGGGGCATAGATTTAAGGAGGGGGCAAGAGTTTTGGAGGAAATGTGGCGAGAAAACCTTTTCACCCAAAAAGGAATCTGGAACCCACTGCCGATAAGGGTGGTCGTTGCAGAACCCTCAGAACAATTAAGAACAATATAGATGTATACATATTGCCAAGGCATACAAGGTTATGAGTGAAATGCTCAAAAATGGAATTAGAATACTTAGGTAGATTTTTTTTGACCGGCATGTATGCAATGACAAAGGGCCTTTTTCTGTGCTGTAAATTTCTATGACTCTAACTCTATGACAAGGTAAATTTGCCAGTATAGTTTTGATTGGGATGTTGCATTTTCTCCACTGAAAATAGGAAGTAATGTGTCAACACCAACGCAATGGTGGCCGATGTAATTGTAACATACCTTTGCAGCACAGATCCCTGTGACGAATCACTACATTAAAAACACATCTACATTATAATACATCATCCAATAGTAAAACCTTTTAGACTGTTCCCACCTCCTCATTATGTCCCTTGTGGCACTGACTCTCCAAGGAAGCATGTTTATTTTAGGGCTGAGCACAAACAAGTAGCAAAATGGGAACAAGTATAATCTTCTTGAGGTCTTCACAAAGGAAACCCCCATTTCAGACGAGGGCTGTATGTGCTTTGCACCCCTGGCCTTCCCAACTTGTAAAAGGCCACAGGAAAATTGCATGAGTTTAGAAAAGCAGAGAAAAATCACTCTTCCAAAAAAAACATAAGATCCGTATTTTACAATATGATTTTCAGGTCCATTGGGAGATAAAAATCTGACCCCTTAAGACGTGTGATGAGTTGTAAGTAGATAAAATCAAAAGGGTCACAAATGAATTAAATTATGATTACATTGAGCCAGTTTTAATGATGTGATAGGGAAATATGGCTACACATCCCACAAAGCATTGTTCAGATATCTTCCTCTTGGGTTTAGAATCAAATATACCCCTTACTAATTATTTAGTTATAATTCATTCATGGGATGTGACTGTCACTGGAAGCATTAACATTTATTCTCTCTAAATCCCTTTGAGAAAGTAATGTAAAGATGCCTTCTAAAACTGCTGCAGTCCACATGGTGTAGTATAATTGCAATGCTACTGAGAGTTCCAGGATTTTGAACCATTCCTAACCACAGTGAGTGAGAAATGATGTAGTTCCAAGTCAGAATAATTTGTGATTGGAAGGGTAACGTGCAGGTGGTGGTGTTCCCTAGTCTTGCCTTTGTCCATTTGGTTAGTCAAGATCACGGATTTGGAAGCAACAAAAACAGAAGATAAGAACACAGCAGGTCTGACAGCATCTGTGCAGAGAGAAACTGAGTAAATGCATCAAGTTGAATGACTCTTACTCAGAACTTGTTTCAGTCATTGGACTCAAAACGTTAACTCAGTTTTTCTCTTTACACTTGCTCTCAGATAGGCTGAGCTCTTTTTGTCGATTTCATTTTAGATTTCCAGCATCTACAGCAGGTTTTGAATATGATAACGAAGAATGCTTGATGAGACCATGCAGTCTATCCTGTGGATGGTAAATATGCTGTAGTCACAGTCTCTCAGTGATGACGGAAGTAAATGGTTAATGTGGTGGACGAAGTGCTGCTGATATAGTGTTGAGCTTCTTGAGTATTTTTGCAGCTGCACTCATTCAGACAAGTAGGGAGTATTCCAACACACTCCTGTCTTGAAGCTTGTAGATGCTGGCAGGCTTTGGGGAGCCATGAGGTGTGTTACTAATCTTCAAGCCTGTACTCTTGTAGCCAAAAGATCTTTATGGCTGGACCAGTTCAGTTTCTGCTCAATGCTGATAGAGTGATTCAGCAATGGTAATGTCGTTGAACGTTAATGGTAGATGGTTAGATTTTTGTTTGCTAGAGATGGTCATTGCTTTGCTCATGTTTGGCATTAATGTTATTTGCCATTAATCAGCTCCATCCATATCTTGCTGCATGCAGGCACAAACTGTTTAAGCATCTGAGGAGTCGTGAACAGTGCTGAACGTTGTGCAGTTATGAGCAAACATCCCCACTGCTCACCTGATGATGGAGGGAAGGTCATTGATGAAGCAGCTGAAGTTAGTTGGGCCTAGGACACTACCCTGTGGAACTTTAGATTAGATTACATTACAGTGTGGAAACAGGCCCTTCGGCCCAACAAGTCCACACCGACCCGCCGAAGCGAAACCCACCCATACCCCTACATTTACCCCTTACCTAACACTACGGGCAATTTAGCATGGCCAATTCACCTGACCCTGCACATCTTTGGACTGTGGGAGGAAACCGGAGCACCCGGAGGAAACCCACGCAAACACGGGGAGAACGTGCAAACTCCACACAGTCAGTCGCCTGAGGCGGGAAATGAACCCGGGTCTCAGGCGCTGTGAGGCAGCAGTGCTAACCACTGTGCCACCGTGCCGCCCACTACCCTGTGGAACTTCTATGGAGCTGTCCTGGAGCTGGGATGGCTGACCCCCAACAACCATGACCATTTTCTTTGTAATAGGCACACGATCAATGGAGAGTTTTCCCCTGGCTCCCCGTGACTAATTTTGTGAAGACATTTAGATGCCACATTCAGTCAAATGCTGCCTTGATGACAAGGGCAGTCACTGGCACCATACGCTCCAACTGTTTGGTCTATTTTTGGACAAGGTTGTAATAGTAGCTTTATTGGAACCAAAACTGAACATCAGTGAGTAGGTCATTGCTGAGTAAATGTTGCTTAATAGAACTGTAAATGCCACTTTCCATCACTTTGCTGATAATAAGAGGCAATCTCTTGGCAAAAGTGATTGTAAATGCTTCAGGCTTGCCACCTGCAATCACCTTTGTACCAGCCAGTACACTTTTAGGGAAGTCAGTGGAGTAATGATACAGTCAATGGACAAACAGGCTGATGCCCTTAGCACATGGGTGCAAATCCTGCTGAAGGTGACAGTGCAATCTGAGTTTTGGTTCATAAAATAAATTTGGAATAACAGTAGTGAGTATTGAAACGGATTGGGCTTTGTGCCTTGGCAAATCAAATAACTAGAAATGCAGAAAGGGCTATAAATAATTAAATAAGGGGAGAGTTTGGGAGAAGGGAAATGGAGCATTACAGGGCAAAAGGATATGGCTGCATCACAGGGGAGCTTTTGGATAGTGCTACCCAGAGTGTGGCAAGGAGAGCCAGAGTGTGCCAACTAAGAAAAACAGCATCAAAGAGAGTTATAGGAGGGGGAAAATGATAAAAGGACAAAACAAATGTCTCTTTAATTAAATACATATGTTATTGGAACAAAATAAGAGAATCATTAGAACAAATAGTGAGGAATGGGGGAGAAGGATTATTGGCAGAGAATAAACTGATTATGACTAACCAAGGAAGATAAGGATATCATCAAACTGGAAGAAGCAAGCATAAAATATGAAAAATTTTAATGGTAGAGGATTAAGAAAACTTGAAAACCAACAACCATAAATGGGAGAAGTAAAGATGGAGGTAACTTTGAGAGTAAACTTGCAAGTAATATCACAATGGACAGCAAGATCTTCTTGAAATATTTAAAAAATGGAAGAAAAGGACCGAAGTGAATGAGGCTGAGGAATTAATAATGGGGAACAAGGAAGTGGCAGAGGAGTTAAATAAACACTTTGCATCAGCCTTCATGGTAGAAGTATTGATAGCATTCCAAATGTACAAAATAAATAAGGGGCAAAAGGCAGAGAGGAAATAAATGCAATAATTATTTATAGAGAAAAGTTGCTTGGGAAACTGATCAGGTTAAAGGTCAACAAATCCCTTTGACCTAATGAGTTGTATCCCAGGATATCATAGTAAGTAGCTGCAGATATTGGGGATGTACTGACAGTAATCTAAGAATCCTTGAATTCTGGGAATGTCTCAAAGGATTGGAAAAGTTCCAGTTATTCAAACCACCCTTATTTGAAAAAAAAGGTAATAAAAGAGCAACTTACTTTATATCTGTCATTGACAAATTGTTAGAATCAGCTATGTAAGATATAAAAGCAGAGCAATCAGAAATTTACATTTACAGGAGGCAGAGTGTGAGGATGTATATTCCAGCAACTGTGGGAGTTGGGTTTGTAATGAATATCAGTGGCCAGCCTATCACCAGAAATGGAAACAGAGATGTCAAGGAAGGAGGGTTCAGAGATGTATTGGGGATGGGGTTGTGGGGAAAGTCCTTAGATCTCTGGTCCATTACTGGCAGAATCAGCATGGTTTCATGAGGAGAACATCGTACCTGATAGATTTATTAGAGTTATCTGAGGAGATAACAAGAAGGGTAGATAGAGGGGAACCTGTATATGCAATGTTTTTGAATTTCCAGAGGTCATTCAATAAGGAATTATACATAACGCTACTTAATACGATCAGAAACCATGGTGTGGGGGGTAGTTTCTAAGCATGGATCAAAGATTAGCTAGCGAATAGAAAACAGAGAGTTGGGATAAATGGGTATTTTACATGTAACTAGTGGAGTGCCACAGAGGTTAGTGCTGGGTCCACAATTATTTGTATTATCTATTAATGATGGAGGTGAAAGTACTGTCACAAAGCTTGTGGATGACACAAAAATTGGTGAAAATGCAAGTGGTGAAGATGACACAAAGTCTCTCCAGAGGGATATAGACAGGCTAAGTGAGTGGGTAAATACTTGAAAGATGGAATATAATGTGGCGAAATGTGAGTTTATGCACTTTGATAGGATGAACCTGGGAGGGGAGCATTCTTTAAATGGAGGAAGACTGCAGAACACTGCAACACAGATGGGTCTGGGGATACTCCTTCATAAATCACAAAGAAGTTAAGTGTCCAAACACAGCAAGTAATTCAGAAGGCAAACAGAGTGATGGCCTTTATTTCAAAGGGAACGGGATATAAAAATAGTTTTGCTAACATTATATAAGACACTAGATAAACCAGACCTAGAATTGCACAAACAGTTTGGGCCCCTTAGTGAAAGGAAGATATATTGACATTGCAGGCAGACCTGAGAAGGTTCATCCTAGGTATGGAGGGGATTTCTAACGTGGACAGTTTGGGACTGTCTTATGATCTCAGAGGAAACATGGCTGCCAAAAATCTATCTGATTCACTATTTTCTTTTCCGGAAGGAAACCTACCCTCCTTAACTTCTCTGGTTTATGTGTGGCTCCAGATCCTGTGAATGAAGAAGAAAAAAGCATAGCCACATCCATCTTAGCCTGACTTGCTCAGTTAGTCCTTCCATAGTCCGAGTCTGTGTTGAGAACATTTTGAGGGCAAGAGGAAAGGAGATGGGTTCAACACAGCTCTGCGCCCTGTCGTGAGGAATCCTCCATTGAGGAAGAAGGTGGACATTTCTGATGTTCTTCCATGGAAGGTGGCATTGTCAGAATAGATGCAATGACATCAGAGAAACTGTGAGGATGGGATGCAGTCTTTACAGGAGGCAGAGTGTGAGGATGTATATTCCAGCAACTGTGGGAGTCAGGTTTGTAATGAATATTGGTGGCCAGCCTACCCCCAGAAATGGAAACAGAGATGTCAAGGAAGGAGGGGGCAGACATGGACCGCAGGAAGGTAGGATGCAAAGTGGAAATTGGAAGTGAAATGGATAAATTTTTCCAATTCCAAATGAGAGAGGGAAGCAGTACCAATGATGCCATCAATATGTTGAGGAAGGGATTGTGGGGAAGGACCTGAGTAGGACTGGAACAAGGAATGTTCCAGATATCCCGCAAAGAACTGGGGCCCATACAAATATCATGGCTATCCCTTAGAACTGAAAAAGTGGAATGAGTTAAAGGGGAAGTTGTTCAAAGTGAGGACAGCCTCAGCCAGGTAGAGGAGGGCACTGGTACATGAGGACAGTTCAGGTCCTCATTCGAGGTAGTAATGGAAAGCCTTGAAACAATCCTGATGTGGACATGTAACTGAAGGCCTTAAAAAACCTCATCCACCACCACCCTCCTCCCCCACAAACTGAACACTGCTCAGACACACTCCCATCAATGTCCTTTCTCATTTGCAGTTCCTCAACACTATCCAGACAGATTCTACACCTTCTGACACTACATCACTTCCTTGCTATCAATTTAATTTCATTTCTTATAAACAGGCCCCTTCCCCACTCTGCCTGTCCTTTCGATAGGACATTTTTCCTTGGATTTTTATTTTGCCAGCCGTGATCCACCTGCACGTTGCCGAACCTGCCACTTTCAATCTGTCCCAGTTAGAGCTGTCTCCTTGTGGGGTACATGGACCATTCCTTGTTCCAATCAGACTCAGTGCCCTACTCACAATCCCTTTTCCGATACGTCAATTAGATCATCAATGCTGCTTCCCTCTCTGTCGAAAGATTTATCAATTTCCACCCGGCTCTCACCATATCACATTATATGGACTGTTCTGAGGAAGGATCACCAGACCCAAAACATTAACTTTGATTTCTCTTCACAGATGTTGCTAGATCTGCTGAGCTTTTCCAGCAATTTCTGTTTTTGAATCACATTACATGGGTTGCATTCAGCATGGCTAACCCACTTTCTCACTCTTAGCTCCTTTATCACTCGGATAGCTTTTCTGGCCTACTGGCTTACTATCCATAATCGCCTTGTTTATCTACCCCTTCCATATCCCTCTCTCTGGGCTCTGACTCCAGTTACACATTCTCCCCTCACCTACCTCCCCTCCACCCTAGACTCCTGACACCACACCCCACTCACCACTCACCCCAACCCCACTACACCACTAACATTCTGATCAAGTCACCAAACTCCAAAGGTTAACCCTGCTTTCTGCCCACTGATGCTGCCAGACCTGCTGAGTTTCACCTGCAATTTCTGTTTTTGTGTCTTCCTTGACATGGCACCATTTGACCCATGGTCCCTCTGTTGACTCTTGCTAAGTGAGATCCAATTTAGTCCACACTCCATTTCTTTTCTACATGACCCCTTTCATCACGTTGTAACATAACAGAAGGATTTTACAAATTTTCTGTGGTGAACATTTCTGTCCTTTATCAAAATTCATAGCATGAGATAGTGCGGGCAGTTCTATCTGGATGTTCCATCATCACAGATGTCTTTGACATTTGGCACTGACCGCTGGCCTGCCCTGTCCTTTTGTAATCATTCTGGAGTTTATTTTGATGATCATGAACTGAAAAGGAATGTGCATTCTAAATAGATTATTGTTATAATCCATTCCATTTGACCGGCAGAAGTGAGAGAATTCATTCATGTGGCAAGACTAAAAGAAACTGAGATTGTTCTCTCAAGGGCAAAATGTGCTCAAAAGAGCTTTAACAGAGGCATCCAAAATAATTAGAGTATTTTGATAAAGCAAAGTGCTTTCCATTGGCTGGAAGAACCATTGACCAAAGATCACAGGTTTAGAATCATTGGCAAAAAAAAAAGCAGATGATGAAGAGTATTTTTTTTTAGCTATAGAACGTTGGAAGGATGAAATAGTGTACATCACAGAAGGTAGCCAATCAGTCTGTGCCAGCTTTCTCACAGATCATTGCATCTTTTCTGTAGCCTCCCATGATACCCTAATGTGTTCTAAAATATGGTGCCCAGAATTGGACACAATGCACCATAACCCACCATTTTACTTTTATTCAAATGTTTCACTAATTCCCTTTCCAAAGTTGGTATTGAATCTGTATCTGCCACATGATAAAGGCATGTAAAACATTACTATCGTTTGAGAACTTGAATATTTAAAATTGAGGCAGATGAGTTTTAGTTTCAATAATATTTTTTTAAGAAGTCAGAAAATCATCTGAAAAAATGACCAAAATATGTAGTTTCGAAGAAATCATGGGATTTACTAAGTGCTAGCCAGATATATGTGGTGTTAATTGTGTATACTCCTGATTTTATGATATTCAAAAACAAAGAAAAAAATGATCGTGGAACAACAATGATATAGTTTGCGTACAATTTCGAAGAAACCGTTTTAAGTTCATGCAAACAGAAGAACAGTTTCACCCCAACAGACAAAGAAAAGTTTCCGTTCAGGAAAGAATTTCCACCAGAGCAGCAGAGTAATATATTAGGTTTCTAGAATTTCTAGCTTGTGAGAGGTTGAACTTTTTTGGCCCTTTGAATATAATTGTAAAAGAAATCAAAACCCTCTGAATTGAAAGGAGGTACAGACCATCATAACTACAAGTCTTAAAACTGTTCCAGCAGCCCAGGAAAGAAATTGAAGAGTTGTGATAAGAATGACGTATCTCTGGGATTGAGTATCAGTAAAGGATATTACTGGGAAAAAGATTGTATCTGTGTTGTTAAGTTAAAATGTTTTCAAATCACTTACATGCTCTTTGCTAATGTTCTCAACTCTGTGTTCTGAAGAAGAATCATATTGGACTTGAAACATTAGCTCTGCCTCTTTCTCCACAGATTCTGCCAGACTTGTTATGTTCCTTCAGCACTTGCTGTTTTTGTTTCAGATTTCCACCATCTGGAGCACTTTACTTTCATGATAACATTTTTATTTATTTTTAGAAGGTGCACATCACTGTCAAGGTAGACATTTGTTGCATACCCCTAACTGTCTTTGAACTGAGTGTGTAGGTTGCCATTTCAGAGGAGAGTTAAGAGTCAACCACATTGCTGTGGGTTTGTAGACTAGACCAGGTAAAGATGCAGATTATTTTCCATAAAGTCCATTGGGTTTTTAAACACTAATCCATAGCAATCATCATGATTGCCATTACTGGGCCTAGCTTCTGAATTTATTAATAGTTTTGAATTTTACCAGGTACCATGATGAGATTTGAACCCAGGCCCCAGAGTGTTAGCCTAGGCATTTAGGTTACTAGCCCAGTGACATTACCAGTGATGCCAAGGGCAGGGATAGAAGTCCCAGTGCTGTTCCTGGTCTAGGCCCCTGGCACCAACCCTAACCTCCCTCCCTTGGTCCAATCATTGCTAACCCCTGACTCAAGCATAGAGGACCACATGGAGCTCTGGCTATTGATTTCTGATGTACCCCCTCACCTCAGTGCTGGCACCACCATCTCCCCTAAATAAATCAGTTTTAAGTAGGTTATCTCCCTCATTTTCATACAGTGCATCACCCTTCGGAACCAAGAAAGGGTCATATTGGATTTGAAATATTATTTCTCTCTTCACAGATGCTGCCCTACTTGCTGACTTTCTCTAACACTTCCTACTTTTATTCCAGATTTCCAGCAACCACAGTGATTGACTTTTATCTTTGCAAGTGCTTGTGATCTTGAATGCACTGGTCAAAAGAGTGCTGGAAGTTACAATGAGTCACAAAAGTTACAATAGTAACATTCAAAAGGTAATTGGATACATACTTTAGCTACATAGGTACGTCTGTCAAAGAACCAGAAGAAGTTAAATGGGTTGAATGGTCTCATTCTGCCTGATTTTTTTTATCCTATCCTTCTAATATTTCACTTTTGCTGGGTCATAGAGTCTTAGAGATGCACAGCACGGAAACAGACTCTTCGGTCCAACCCGTCCATGCCAACCAGACATCCCAACCCAATCTAGTCCCACCTGCCAGCACATGGCCCATATTCCTCCAAACCCTTCCTATTCATATACCCATGTTCTCTGATATTTGTGCCACAATTCACACATGAACTCTTATTTTTGTGTGTGTGCTGTGGACTCAGCTGAGTTCCTGAATCACTGAATGGATTGCTGTTGTGTGGAAGTTAAATATCACAGGTGGCAAACTGGATTAGGTTTGAATAACGATGATCATCACTAGCTTGTTATTTTCCCAGTATTTCATCACTCACGTATTGGACTCCTCTCAAAACTACAGCAATCTATCATTGTGCTGAGACTTATATTAGACAGAGCAGACATTGGAGAGAGAGGGCAGAAAGAGATTTACTAAAACGGTCCCAGGAATGAGGGATTACAGGCATATGAATAGACTGGAAAGGCTGGTGTTGTCCTCTGTTGAACAGAGAAAGCTAAAAGAAGATTTTACAGAGCCATTCAAAATCATGAAGGCTTTAAATAGAGGAAATGAAGTGTTTCCAATGGCTCGGGGGTCAGCAGCAAAGGGCCAGATTTAAGATAATTGGCAAAAGAAAAAAAGACAACAAAAGAAAAGTTCTTTTTACAGAACAAATGCTGAGGATTTAGAATAGACTACCTCATAGACTGGAGGATATAGATTCAACAGTAGCCTGCAAAGGGAATTTGGATAAATGCTTGAAGGAGAAAAATTACAGGGCTGTGGACAAAAAGGAGAGGTAGTCAGACTAAATAGATGGTTTCTTGTAATAGCTGAAAATGTGTAGCTGGAAAAGCAAGTTTGTGTCTCTTTCTACAGATACTACCAGATCTGGGAATCATAGAATCCCTACAATGTGGAAGCAGGTCATTCAGTCTATTGGGTCCAGACCAACCCTCCAAAGAGCATCCAACTCACACCCACCCATCTCTGAAACCCTACATTTCCCATTGTTAATCCACCTATCCTGCACATCTCTGGACACTCTGAGTAATTTAGCATGGCCAATCCACATCCTTGGAGGAAACAAGAGCATCTAGAGGAAACCCACATAGACATGATGAAAATGTGCAAACTCCAAATAGACAGTCGCCCAAGGATGGGATCAAACGCGGGTCCCTGGTGCTGTGAGTCAGCAGTGTCCATTAGATTACCTGTATTTTCCATTTGGATTTATACAATGAATTGAAGAGCAAAAGGAGATTTTGAAAGGTAACCGGGAATGTAAGCTGTGGTAGTGTCGCAACCTTGGACTTGGAGGCCCAGGTTCAAGTCCCACCTGCTCCAGAGGTGTGTTGTAACAGCTCTGAACAGAGTGGTTAGAAAAATAGGTTTAAAAATGCTTGATAAATAACGCTGAGGTTGCACAGTTTACTGACATTGAAGTGCAACTTTCACTTCTAGTTACCATGCTGTCGTTCAGATACATGTGCAACGGTGGTGTGTCACAGTACATGCAGGGAAAACAAGTTGCTATGGCAACGCTTACATTACAGTCCAGAGCTGTAGATAGTGATGATAGAGCAGGGATTCCCCACATGGGAGTTCAAGACCCTGAGAGCAGTTGCAAGCTGAAAGTTGCGTGGGTGTCATGAGCTGTGACTATTGAGGAGCTCTAACCAAGTTAGAACAGCTATGCAACTGTGCTCCAACACAAGCAATTCTCACTGAGGGGCTCTGACTATTTTCAAACCTCCAAATGGGGGTCACAGAGGGGAAAGAACTTCGGAAATCCAGTGATAGAGGCTTCAACCTTCTCATAGAATCCCGACAGTGTGGAAGCAGGCCATTAGGCCCATCAAGTCCACACTGATCCTCTGAAGAGCATCCCAACCAGACCCACCCGCTACCATCTCCCTGTAACTGTGCATTTCGTATGGCTAAACCATGGTAAATATGGGCACCATGGTAGGGCGATTTGTAACAGTTTTCATTGTATTTTTCTCGTAAAAGTACACATGACGATAAATTTTAAATCTAATCCACCCTGTCTACACGCCCCTGGACACAATGCATGGCCAAACCACCTAAACTGCACAACTTTGGACTGCGGGAGGAAACCCACACAGACACAGGAAGAACATGCAAACTTCACACAGACAGTCGCCCGAGGCTGGAGTCAAACCTGACGCTGTGCTAACCACTGAGCCACCGTGCTACTGTAACTGCCGTCTAACAAACGACAGACCAGGAATCTGTTCTGCTCTATCACCCCAGTTGCGTTTTTCTTTAAAGGATTTGTAGGTTTTCTGCTCAAGCTGTTTGCCTGAGTTGTGATTGCACTTTCCTAGGGGTTAAACTTGAGCCTAATGGCCTTGAAGCAGCACCACTACCCACACAACTCACAAGATCATCCCACAAGTGCATTGCAGAGGGAGAACTGTGCATCAACACTGAACAGCAAACATAACCAGCAAACATAACCTAATGAAAAGCAAAAATGAAACCAGTACCTTCATTAAGGAGTGATATGTAGTTGGAGTAGGATAACAAGCAAGCATTTTCATTGTTTGCATCATTATATCAACAGGGAAAAGTTAGTCTGTATTTTCTCACCCAATTCTCAACAATAAGTCTGAAATAATTGCACGATGCCAGGAAAACTGCCCTGTCTGTCAAATGGACACTGTTGTCCTGGGAATTACACTTAAACCCAGCCATTAGTTTGCTTCAGTATTACAATTCACTGTATTAGAGAAGGTAATGGTGATAAAAACGTTTGGAATATTCAAATAAAGAGGCCAAAATTTTCTCTCATAAGCTATTAGTGTTTATCCAAATGAAACACTAATGAAAGGGTGGAGGGGATAAGGTAAATGTGCTTTCCTACCAAGGTGTGATTTCTCTATATGAAATAGTATTGTGAATCACTGGGCAGACTACAAATAAAGAAGCTATTAGTAGAGAGGAGGAGAGGGGAGATGGGAGGAGAGCGACCAATTTATCAAAACAAAAATGTTTCCTCCAGGCCTGGAGGGGCACCAAGATCTCTCTGTGACACTGAACCTTCTGTTTCCCAGCTTTCTGGCAGGAGGTAAAACTCAAGCAGCATATGTTAGCCAATGTGCTTCCCTCCCACAGACTCCTATCCAGGATGGTCCACCATCTGTTCAACTATTACAAAACTGGCAACACTGAGTGAGGAATGGTGACACCAAGATGCTCTGGTGCGATATTCTAATCACCGGCTTGCCTCATTTGGCAGCAGTTGTACCTCTGAGTCAGTTGAGTGAGAAACTTGTGAGAATATGTGAGACTGAAGCACTGTATAAGCTATGAGTGCTGTGCTGCTGCTGAAGATCCAGTGCCACTATTGAGAAAGCACAGAGTTGGTGGTTAACATAGCTCCTCAGTTGAAACCAATTGCTACAAAGTTTGAAGAAAATTGAACTAATCTGTTGGCAACAAGTCTAGTCTTGCAGTTGCAGAATGCTCAAATAATCTCAGCCCTGTCAATCCTGAGTATCATCAATAGACTGGTGCCTCTGAGCTGGTTAAAATGTCCTCAGACTCATCAAATGATAGTTTGATGCAGTTCTCATTCAAACATCAGATTTGCAGCTGACATCTCGGTCTCTGTTAACATTATCTTTGGATCTGCCCTGTCCAGTAGGCAAAGAGACCAAGGGAATTTGGATGGATATACAAAGGATGTTTAGTCTTGTAGGAGAATCGAGAATTATGGGTTATAGTTTAAAAATAATGGGTTACCCATTTAGAATAGAGACAAGTAAATATCGCTCTTCACTCAGAGGATTGTCAGTCTTCAAAAGCCCCTTTGTCAAAAGGCATTGGACACAGGTCTTTTAAATATTTTTAAGGCAGAGGCAGATAGATGCTTGAGTACCAGGTTTCTTAAGGAGATACAGGAATGTAGAGTTCCGGTTAAACTCAGACCAGCCACAATCTTATTGAATGAAGGAATAGGCTCAAAGGACCAAGTGGCCTACTCTTATTTCTTGTGCATATAGAGTCATCGAGTTATAGAGACGTGCAGCACAGAAACAGATCCTTCAGTCCAACTCATCGATGCCTACCAGATCCTAAATTAATCTCGTCCAATTTTCCAGCACTTGGCTCATGTCTTTCTAAATCCTTCCTATTCATGTATCGATCCAGATGTCTTTTTAAATATTGGAATTATACCAGCCTCCACCACTTCCTCTGGTAGCTCGTTCCATACACGCACCACCCTCTGCGTGAAAATGTTGCCCCTTAGATCCCGTTTAAAGATTTCCCCTCTTACCTTAAACCTATGCCCTGTAATTTTGGACTCCCCTACCCTGGAGAAAAGACCTTGTCTATTTATCCTATCCATGCCCCTCGTGATTTTATAAACCTCTACAAGGTCACGCCTCAGCCTTGACGGTCCAGGGAAAATAGTCCCAGCCTATTCAGCCTCTCCCTATAGCTCAAAATTTCTAATCTGGCAACATGCTGAAAATATCTTTTCTGCACCCTTTCTTTCCTACAGCAGGGAGACCATAATTGAATGCAATTTTCCAAAAGTTGCCTAACCAATGTCCTCCACAGCCACAATATGACCTCCCAACTCCTATATTCAATACGTTCAGCAGACACATCATATCTATTGGTCAAGTGATCAGTGCAGCAAGTGACATTGGATGACATCAAAGTCGAGTCTCCTGCTCCTCGGATGCTGCCTAACCTGCTGTGCTTTTCCAGCATCACACTTTTCGACTCTGATCTCCAGCACCGACAGTCTTCACTTTTTCCAAGTTCGACCTTAAAGTCAACTCCAGATGTCACAAAGATTAGATTAGATTAGATTAGATTAGATTACAATGTGGAAACAGGCCCTTCGGCCCAACAAGTCCACACCGACCCGCCGAAGCGAAACCCACCCATACCCCTACATTTACCCCTTACCTAACACTACGGGCAATTTAGTATGGCCAATTCACCTGACCTGCACATCTTTGGACTGTGGGAGGAAACCGGAGCACCCGGAGGAAACCCACGCAGACACGGGGAGAACGTGCAAACTCCACACAGTCAGTCGCCTGAGGCGGGAATTGAACCCGGGTCTCTGGCGCTGCGAGGCAGCAGTGCTAACCACTGTGCCACCGTGCCGCCCACCGTGTAGCTCAGCATTTAAACTTGCTGGAGAAACCATCAGAATCTATAGAGATTGCAAGGTTCAATTGCAAAGCTGGTCCCTTTTTTTCTAAAAGCTGTTCCTTTCCTCAAGGATACTGTGTCCTTACTTTTTTCAGAGGGATCATAAAGCCCTCCTGGCTCTAAGGCAACTATTTGGGTATAGAGATGACAAAGGATGCTGAGGGGCTTCTTGTTTATATGTAAACAAAAGAGACTTCAGGCCAAGGTGGCCATGTTTTAAAAGTGACTTATATAATGAAAGGAAAGTGGTCAGCCCCCTAGCTCAGCAGTTCAGTCCAGAACTAGTTAGGAGTTCAGCTGTGTGGAAACAGACTGCTAAGCTCTCTCTCTCCTTCTGCCCTTCTAACTTCAACCTGTAAGCATTTGTTCCATTTTTACTGTTTTTTTAAGGGGGTTTGCTTATTGGGACTGTTGTGTATATTCGGAACAGCATAACTAAGTCTAGTTTGAAAAGACTGAGTTCTGTGGGGTTCTTTATTCTGTTCTTTGTGTTTCATTATGTAATTTAATGAATACATTTTTGTCTGTTTTAAAATGTGGTAGTCAACCTAGCTAACTTACTCCAGGTAATTTTCACTGTACACTTACCGAGACAAATTGCAAAATTCTGGTCTGGTTTGTCTGCTTAGGAATGTTTTGAGCGGTCTGTCCTAGTCCATAACAGGCTGGGAGCTCTTTGCGGGATTTTAAATAGTGAGTGGTAGGTGCTGGTGCCTTTAGTTTAGGAGCTGGTTTGGTTGGGTAGGCAAAGCTGGGGTTAGTAATGGCTCTTTCAGTCGCCAAAAGTTTTCTGGATGTGGATGCGGTAAATTTGGAAGTTTTGCAAAAGGTGAATATGACCAAGCTGCAGGAATTAGCAGACCAGCTGGAATTGGACCTGCCTGCTTCTGTAGGATAGGAGAGATAATTACAGCAGTAGCTCAGCATTTAAACTTGCTGGAGAAACCAT
Organism: Chiloscyllium plagiosum; assembly: GCF_037043375.1. Taxonomy (NCBI): domain Eukaryota; kingdom Metazoa; phylum Chordata; class Chondrichthyes; order Orectolobiformes; family Hemiscylliidae; genus Chiloscyllium; species Chiloscyllium plagiosum. The sequence continues at coordinate 12,391,918 of NW_028270162.1, read as the reverse complement.
CAGAATCTATAGAGATTGCAAGGTTCAATTGCAAAAGAAGCAGCTTGAGTTAGAGGTGAGAGATAAGGAAAGGGCAGCAGAAATGAAACAGTTTCAGTTATGATTATAAGCAGAAGAGAGGAAAAGAGAGAGCAGAGAAAAGAAATAAGAGCGTTTTTGAACTTCAAAAACTGACACTTAAAAACGAAAGTCAGCTTAAAAGGCTGGAGATAAAGGCTGAGGGTTGGCTTAGTGAGGAAGAGAGTGAGGATGAGCAAGGCCCTGGTAGTCAGAAGCTGAATGAGAAACTGTTTAAATATATTCACGCATTGCCTAAATTTGATAAGAAGGATGTGGAAGCCTTTATCATCTCATTTGAAAAGGTGGCTAAACAAATGCAGTAGCCAGTGGCAACGTGACTTTCATTGATCCAAACAAAATTTGTAGGTAGGGCTAGTGAGATATTTGCGTCACTATAGGAGAAGGTATTTGGGGAGTATGAGGAGGTGAAAAAAGCCGTTTGAAGTGCATATGAGCTTGTACCAGACTCCTATAGACAACATTTCAGGAATCTAAGGAGAGACCTTGGTCAAACCTATATTGAGTTTGGAAGGATCAAAAAGAGTAATTTCAACAGATGGATAACAGCTTTAAAAGTTGAGCAAATCTATGATGCCCTTAGAGAGGTAATTATTTTGGAGGAATTCAAAACTTCACTGCCTGAAGTAGGGCAAACTCATGTGGAAGAGCAGAGAGTTAAAACAGCAAGGTTAGCAACTGAAGTGGCTGATGGTTATGAGCAGATCCATAAACCATGGTTTGGCTTCCGGAATCAATTTCAGTCCATGAGGGATAGAAATTAGGGCAAAGAGAAATCCTCACATTGAAAGGCAAAGGTAGATCTCAGTGAAGATCATAAGGAGAACTTATCAGAGGGTAAAAAAGAAACCCTTGAGGGGGACAAAGAAGTTAAAAAGCTCCAGTGTTTTCATTATAATAAAGTGGGCCACACCAAGTCACAGTGTTGGTGGCACAAGGGAAGTTAGACAACTACCTCAGAGTGTACAAGATGATCAGAGGTTGGTTAAGGAGGAAGTACCAGATCTGCTGAAAAATATAGAAAGGAGGTGCTGGAGCAATGCATGAGCTACCATTTGGAGGTTATTTAGGGTTGAGGAAAGCACAGGCCACATTTTTACTGGCCTGGACTACACAAGGATGTAGTTGAATTTTGCCAAATGTGTCATACATGTCAGCTAATCGGAAAACCACAGCCAGTAATAAAGCTGCACCTTTAATACCTATTCCAGCATTTGAGTAACCTTTCATTAGAGTCTTGATTGATTGTGTAGGTCCCTGACCTCAAACAAAAAGTGGGAATAAGTATTTATTAACAATAATGGATATGTCTTCGAGATTTCCAAAGGCAATCCCATGATGCAACATCACAGCTAAAAGGTTGGAGAGGAATTACTGAAACATGTTGACTAGATACAGACTCCCAATAGAGATCCAGTCAGATCGAGGATCAAACTTCACATCCAAACTATTCAAGGAGGTTATGGATAACTTGGGAATAAAGCAATTCAAATCTACTGCATGCCATCCAGAATCATAGGGAGCGCTATCAAACACTAAAGACGATGTTGAGGGCTTATGGTCAGGATTATCCAGATAATTGGGATAAGGGAGTTCTGTTTGTACTTTTTGCGATCGGGATGCACCAAATGAATCCACCAAATTCAGTCCGTTTGAATTAATTTTTGGACATGAAGTAAGCGGATCGTTAAAATTGATTAAGGAGAAATTAATAAGTTAGAATTTAATAAGTTAGAAGTTAATAAGTTAGAATTCAGAAACCACCCATTTGGACTGTGTCACATTTTAGAGAATAATCCAATAGAGCTGGAGAGATGGCTAGACAGCATTTAAAAGTATCATAGCATACAATGAAACAGGACGTGGATAAGAAATCACAACTTTGCAATTTTGCAATTGGGGATAAGGTATTGGTGTTACTTCCAGTGACAGGTGAACATTTAAAAGCAAGGTTTAGTGGACCTTATCAAATTGAGAAAAACATGAGTGAGGTGAACTACTTAATAAGGACTCCAGACAGGAAGAAATCCCACAGAGTGTGTCATGTGAATATGCTCAAAAGGTATTTTGATAGGGAAGGAAAGCAAGAGGAGAAGGTGTTAATGATTACAGCACAGAGGGAGGAACCAAGTTCAGAGGATTCTGAATTGGACATTCCTGAAATCAAATTGGACAATGAGGAAATTGTCAAAAATTGGGATAAATTATTGAGTTACCTTCCACGAGAAAATCAAAATGACGTGAAAGAGTTATTACTGTCACATGGGGAATTATGCGGAAATAAACTGGGAAGTACTAACCTAATCGTGCATGATGTATATATAGGAGATGCTGTTCTGCTTAAGCAACATCCTTATAGACATAACCCTCTAAAGTTGGCATCGGTTCAGAAGGAGATAGAGCACATGCTCCAAGATGGCATAATCAAAGTGAGTTACAGTGACTGGAGCTCACCCATAGTCATGGTGCCAAAGCCAGATGGTACCCAACAGTTATGTGTGGACTATCGCAAAGTTAATGCGATTACAAAGACTGATGCATATCCAATTCCATGGTTGGAGGACTGTGTCAAAAAAGTGGGAAAAGCAACTTACATTTCTAAGTTGGACTTTCTCAGAGGCTACAGGCAAGTACCTCTGTCAGAGAGAGCAAAGGCAATTTCAGCTTTTGTAACACCAAATGGACTATATCAGTTCAAAGCCATGCCATTTGGTATGAAAAACTCTCCAGCCACATTTCAGAGACTGACTAATAAGGTAATTGCCGGATTACCCAATTGTGTTGTTTACATTGATGACCTGGTGATTTTTAGTCACTCATGGAAGAAGCATTTACAGCATTAATCAGACTTGTTTGGTGGACTTCGGAAGGCAGACTTGGTGGCTAAAAGTGAATTTGCCAAAGCCCATGTCACCTTCTTGGGCCATGATCTTGGACATGAACAAATGACCCCACAGGATGTGAAAATAAAAGTAATTGGGGAATTTCCCCACCGCCGACAAAAGTACTACACTTCCTGGGATTGAGTGGATTTTACCAGAAATTTGTGCTGAAATTTGGCAGTGTGGCTGCTCCACTCACCAAATTGTTAAAAAAAAGGGCAAGAAGTTTCAATAGACAGCCGACTGTCAAAAGGCATTTGACAGCTTAAAAACTTTGTTAACCACTGCCCCAGTATTAGCCACACTGGATTACACAAAGCCTTTCAAGATGGCTATCAATGCCAGTGATGTGGGTGTCGGTGCGGTGTTCCTGCAGGAGGATGATGAGGGAATAGAAAGACCCATCGGGTATTTTTCCAGGAAGTTGAACACTCATCAACAGAAATATTCAATGGTGGAGAAAGAAACTTTAAATTTGATGTTGGCATTACAACATTTCAATGTTTATATTACCAGCAATGCATCTGAGACAATCGTATACACTGATCACAACCCATTAACATTTGTGGAAAAATGTAAGGACAAAAATGCCAGACTGTTTAGATGGAACTTGTTGCTGCACCATTCAATTCGACAATTGTGCATGTGGCAGGTCACGAAAACGTGATTACCGATGCGTTATCGAGACTCGAATGAGATACAGAGGTGTTCAGTGGCATGTGTGTCATGGCCTGAATTTGCATGTGGTTGTGCATGTTTGCATGTTTATAGTTAGTATAGTGTACGTGTGTGTTTAGACTACTAACCGGGTTTTTGAAGTGTTTTAAAAATGAAGCCATGTTTTGATATTGATGGTTCCGTTTTTTTTAGAGGGGGAGGTGTCACAAAGCTGGTCCCCTTTTTCTGAAAGCTGTTCCTTTTCTCAAGGATACTGAGTCCTTGGTTGTTCTCAGAGTGGTCATAAAACCCTCCCAGCTCCAAGGTGACTAGTTTGGTACAGAGATGAAAAAGGATGTTGAGAGGCCTTTTGTTTATATGTACAGGTAAACAGATGAGACTTCAGGCCAAAGTGGTCATGTTTTAGAAGTGACTTATATAATGAAAGGGGAGTGGTCAGCTCTCTAGCTGAGCAGTTCAGTCCAGAACTAGTTAGGAGTTCAGCTGGGTGGGAATAGGCTGCTAGACTCTCTCTCTCCTTCTGCCCTTCTAACTTCAACCTGTAAACATTTGTTCCGTTTTTACTGTTTTTAAGGGGGTTTGCTTATTGGGACTGTTGTGTATATTTGGAACAGCATAACTAAGTTTAATTGGATAGACTGAGATCTGTAGGGGTTCTTTATTCTGTTCTTTGTGTTTCATCGTGTAATTTTGTGAATACATTTTTATCTGTTTTTAACCTGGTAGTCAACCTAGCTAACCTACTCTCGCTGATTTTCACTGTACACTTACCGAAACAAATTGCAATGTTATGGTCTAGGCTGCCTGCTTAATAATGTTTTGAGTGATCTGGCCTAGTTGATAACACAGATATCATGAAATATCATAGTTTTTGGGTAAAAGTAAGCCATGAAAACCCAGGAGGATAACCTCTTTAACATTATCCTGCCTTTAGCAATGCTCAGTTAATTTTCTGGCATTCATCACAGAGTGACAATCAGCACCTTCTCGGAGCAACTAAGGACAGGCTGTAACTGCAGCTTTGACAACATCACCCACATTCTGAGGATGCATTCCAAAAAGCAAGACCAGTTAAAAATGCACACTCTCTGGGGCACCTCACTCTCTGTGAAGTGGCCCTGTACTTGCCTACAGTCACAGGACTTCATTTGACTTGAAGCTCTTTTGAATCCTTCTGACAGATGTGGTCTGTTAGGTTCAATGGTTATGTCACTGTATCAGATGCAAATGGGAATAAATCTAGCGTCTGAATAATTAAAATCTAAGGCAGAATTTGTCTTGCGCCTGGAAGCTTTAAGATATCTGACAAGTGCCACAAATCCAATGACTGCAGTAAGTGCTCAATGGTTATTAACCCTTGGACTGATTCAATAGATGGATCAGGACAGGAAAGCCCCACATTTTGGAGGGTGAATGGCATTATGTACACAGCTTTGAAAGAAATATGGCCAGAAAAGAGAGAGAGATGGACAAACAGGAGGCTGGAAGAACACAGCAAGCTAGGCAGCATTAGGAGGTGGAGACGTCAACATTTTGGGTGTAACCCTTCCTCAGGACTGGGGGTGGGTGTAAGGGGAGCTCCAGGATCTGCAGTTGGTTTGATCAAACAAAGATAGAGATGAACAACAAGACACTGTGAAGCTAATGCAAATTTTGCACTCGTATTAGAGATTACAAACAAAATGCAAAGCAAAGTTAGAATGGCCAAGAAGCAAACTCGAGAACTGCAAGATAAATGGCTGTAACATGACGTGTCTCCAGCACTCACTCTGATGCTTCCACTAGATTAAGAGGAAGGTTTGTAGCTTAAAAGACTATCTTGAATTTGTGGCTGAAATGTTTGCTTTCAATTCCTTCCATGGACCCACCCCTTTCTCTGTAACCATTGTTGACTCTCCAACCCTCAGGCATATCCAATTCTGGCTTTTACCAATCCCAAACTTTCATTGCTGCTCCATTGTCTTTTTTCACACAGATATGCTTTATTCACTCAGTAATGTACTTTTACAAACTTTAAGTGCAAGGCATATTTTTTTTAATATACTACATAGTGCCTAAGGTGCCCTAATGTAGTCACAATTACAGTCTTTATAGATAACACACATTTATATTTCACATCAAATATTCCCTGGTGCAGACAGACCAACGAGTTTTTACATAAGTTGCAATCCCTTGCAAGGTGTAGTGTAAGGGCCTTCGACTTGTGTTTTCATAGAAACGTAGAAAAAAAAGCAGGAGTAGATCATTCATCCCCTCAAGCCCATTCCACCATGAATAGAGCATCTAATGAAAAAAGCAAATTGGAAAAACACCATTCACGGGGAACTCAAAGATATCTACAGATTCTGCTGCTGCTATCAACCATTAAACAACTATAGTCTCAGGTTAAGAACTTAATACCTCAAGGTCCCTGAAGACGTTTTTTTTAGTACGTGTATAACCTTTGGACTCCCTGTCTGTAGCAGTCACTCTCCTTTTGAAATTTATTACATACCGTTCTGCTATAGCACGAGTTTGTTAACGCAAATTCGCTGTAACGTGATTAATGAATTGGGAACACTTTCTAAAGCACCAATTTTAAAGCATGTGTTGGCTGTAATGTGATTATATCGCCACACTTTAAGCACTGTTTCTAAAGGGCAATTTTTCTACAATACGTGTTGCATAAGAACACAACCATCGCATTGTAGGAGAACTACCTGTACCTGTGTTCATGCGTGTGATGGATGTTGTGCTTTTATTATGGTCTTTTCTCCGGGTTAGTAGCCATACTCCCTCTAATATTCTTTACAGTGCACGGACTTCCAATGTCCTGTGCAGCTTCGAATCCCGAAACTGAAACTCACATGTCACCGGCACAGTGACTCAGTGGCTAGTACTGTTGCCTCACAGCACCGGGGACCTGGGTTTGATTCCCATCTTGGGCGACTGTCTGTGTGGAGTTTGAACATTCTCCGCGTGTCTGCATGGGTATCCTCGGGGTGCTCCAGTTTCCTCCCACAATCTAAAGACGGTCAGGTGAATTGACCGTGCTAAGTTGCCCATAGTGTTAGGTGCATTAATCAGGAGTAAACATAGGTAAGGGAATAGGCTTGGGTGATTTACTCTGCGGAGGGTCGGTGTGGACTTGTTGGGCTGAAGGGCCTGTTTCCATACTGTAAGGAATCTAATCTAACCACACCGATTGCTGTGCCTGAAACCTCAGAGGAGCAGCTGTTCAGCTTAGTGGAAACATTGGTCAGTATGTAATAAAATTCCCCATTTCATTCACTCAAGAAGACCATTGTAATTGGCTCCTTCATTTTCTAATGAGCTACTTTTTAATTGAAGTGTGGGAGCTGGCTGCATGCTAAAAATAAATGAAAATATCTGTTACAACCAACCGAGAGAGGGTTAGGAAGAGGTGAACCAATTCCCCCTCCTCATCTGGTCGTAACAGTGCTCAATAATATTTGAGGAAGCTGTGATAATATTCAACAGTTACCTTCATTACTCAGTGGCAGTTTGTCTTGTCATGTATAATGAACCTATTTTTGCCAAGCACTAGCAGGTGATTTCAAAACATTCAAAAAATAAAAGGATTCTGCCTTTTCATACAATTTCACAGCAATGAATTTTCACAGTCTGACCTGACTGAGGGAAAATTACAGGCCGACCCATGGGACTGATTGGTAATAGCTGATTCTCTTTCAGAATCTATAGGGCATCTGCATGACACTTATGTATGTCCAATAGATCCAATCCCAGCTACCTTTTTCCTCTCAATCGCTCAACTTAAAGCTAGAGGCTATTGTGGAATTGCAAATATACCTCTGTAAGATATTGAGAGAAAGAAGTAGCAATTATGAGTGAAAGGAGAATATTGGCAACATCATGTTTGTCAAATTATTTGAATCTGTGCATGAAAGAACAGAGGAGGATTTCATTACATCAAAGGGTTTGCTTTGAAGCATACTGGTACAGTATCTCAAATTTGGTTCCTCGATAACATAGTGGTGTCTGAAACTAATAATTTTTATAATCTTCCAAGCGATGTTTTTGATGGAGTATTTTTTTCGAAAATGTGCAAACCATAAATTTTAAAATGACTAAGTTCTGCGTTGTTGCAGTATGCCTCCAGAAAAGTTACTAGCAGAGTTCTATTCAAGCAGCTTGGCTGGCCCCAAATTGTCCTTGGTTTGAATCTCCCAAACCAAAATCTGGAAATAGCCAAAATCCTGTCCCAAGTGTGCTGGATTTGAGATAGTGTATCTGTGGTGCTTTTCTGACCCATATCATAGAATCTGTACATTGTGGAAGCAGGCCAGTCAGCCCATTGAGCCCACACTGACCCTCTGAAGAGTATCCCTCCCAGACTCACCCCGTTCCTGTAACCCCGTGTTCCCTATAGCTAATCCACACATCCCTGGATTTTATGGGAAATTCGTCATGGCCAATCCACCTAACCTGCACATCTTTGGACTGTGGGTGGAAACTGGAGGAAATCTGTTCAGACACAAGGAGAATGTGCAAATTCCACATAAACAGTCACCCAAGGCTGGAATTGAAACCGAGTCCCTGGTGCTGTGAGGTGTGCTCCCACCCAAAGCTCTTTGCAGCCAATCAAGCACGTTATTTGGTGGACAATCACTACCGTACTGTGGGAAATTGGATATTCAATTGGTTCACAACAAGGTTCCAGAGAAAGAAATTTGATGATATCCAAATAAACTACATTTGGTGGTGTTACCGGGACGATGAGAATTGGCCAAGGTGGGATCTTTTGAATCCACAGGGAAGAGAGTTGGTTTAAATTTTCATTCATAATAGGAAGGATATTATTAAACTGTGGAGGGTGCAGAAAATATTTACCAGGGTGTTACCAGGATGTTACCAGTACAGGAGGGTTTGATTTATAAGCAGAGGCTAGGACTTTTTTCACTGGAAGGTAGAGATTGAGGGTGACCTTACAGAGGTTTATAAAATAATAATGGGCATAGATAAGCTGAATAGCAAAGGCTTTTTTCCTAGGGTAGGGGAGTTCAAAACTAGAGGGCATATTTTTAAGGTGAGAGGAGAAAGATTTAAAAAGGACCTGAGGGGCAACATTTTCACACAGAGGGCGATTCCTGTGTGGAATGAACTGCCAGAGGAAGTGGTAGAGGCAGGTACAGATAAATGGTACATGAATAGGAAATGTTTAGAGATATATGGGCTAAACGCAGGCAAATGGGACTATAGTCTGTTCTGATATAATGCGATAGTTCCGTTCCCATGTGATCCTGTGTAATAGCAGCACCATTTAAACCAATGGGGCCAGAATCATATAATAATCAATACAGATGAAGAAAGTTTGCATTCGACAAATAATAGTCTAAATTTTTCAATCGTGTTATAGGCAATTTGCGTTGAATTGCACATTATACCAGAACTGACTGTAGTTTAGTTTGGGAAACTTAGTGAGCATTGGACGAGTAGGACAGAAGGGTTATCATGCTCCATGTCTCTATGACCACTGACCATTCAGCATTCCCTTGGAGTGTCAGTCTAGGTATTTCACTGAAGTCTCAAATATAGGACATGAAACCTCAAGCCTCCAAGAATGCGAATGACAAAGCCACAGTGGGCACTCGTGAGAGGGCAGGAAAGTGGAAAGGGTTTAGATTACATCGATTAGATTACTTACAGTGTGGAAATAGGCCCTTTGGCCCAACAAGTCCACACCGACTCTCCGAAGAGCAATCCACCCATTCCCCTACATTTACCCCTTCACCTAACACTATGGGCAATTTAGCATGGCCAATTCACCTAACCTGCACATTTTTGGACTGTGGGAGGAAACCAGAGCACCTGGAGGAAACCCACGCAGACACAGGGAGAATGTGCAAACTCCACACAGACAGTTGCCTGAGACTGGAATTGAACCCGGATCTCTGGTGCTGTGAGGCAGCAGTGCTAACCACTGTGCCACCGTTCTCCAGTCTCTGGGCTGATCAATACAGTAACCCCATTGTGTGGGCCAAAAAGAAGCAAAACAAAACAGCCACCACTCAGACTCATCATCGATGTCCAATTCCGACCAACCAGGGCACTCACAGAATCTTCCAAGTGGCTAACTACAATGGCAGATAACCCCAAATCAGCTTGGTCAAACACATTGCAGGAAAAAAGAGAGAGAGTGAGACAGTGAGGTGAAGAGCTGTAAGGAAGAAACTCCAGAGTTTAAGGCCTAACCGTTGAATACACAGCCACCATTGTTGCAGGGTCAGGAAATTGGGGTTATGCACAAGAGACCAGAATTGGTAGAGTGCAGATATTTGGAGACTGAGAGGTTACAGAGATAGAAAGATCATGGTCTGAATGCAAGCAAGAGAATTTTAAATGTAAGGCCTTGTCAGGACAGATGTAGGAAAGTGGGCACTCGAGGGATGAATGAACACAACTTGATGAGTTCAAGTTTAGGGAGGGTGGAAATTGAGATGCTGAACATCCATCAGGGGAGCACCAAATCCAGAGATAACCAGAGCAGGGATGTGGGATTTATCAGCAGATAGTCTGATCCCAGATGGATATGTGCAATATTACAGAGGTGAGACTTGGCAGTCTTCGTGATGGAGCTAGAGTATAAGACACGGAGTGCAATTGTGTTGGGATATGGATTTTTGTGGACAGGTTCCTTCATTAATGACTTGGATACAGGGCTAGAAGGCTCTATTGTCAAATATGTGAATGACACAAAAATAGGTGGAGCAGAAAATTGCAATGAGAAAATAAGAACCTTACAAATGGATATAGATCAGTTAGGAGAGTGGGCAGATGGAGTTTAATGTGGATAAGTGCAAGGTCATGCATTTTGGTCAGAAAAAATGGAAAGATGACTTACTATCTAAATGGGAGAGACTTTGGGGTGCTCTGGTGCAGAGGGATCTGGGAGTCCTCATTCATGAGTCACAGAAAACTAGCATGCAGGTAGAGCAGATAATACAGAAAGCGAATGGAATGTTGGCCTTTGTAGATAAAGGAATAGAATGTAAAGGTAAGGAAGTATTGTTGCAATTATACAAGGCACTGGTGAGACAGTACCTTGGGATTGTGCACAATTTTGGTTCTTTTATTTGAGGAAAGATGTAGCGGCTTTGGAAGCAGTTCAGAGGAGTTTTACTAGCTTGATCCCCTGAGATGAGGGGTTTCTCATATGAAGTCAGGTTTAACAGTTTAGACCGATACTCTCTGGAGTTTAGAAGAATGAGTGGGAGATCAATTGGAGGTATTCAAGATGATAAAAGATGTGGATAAAATAGACATGGAGCGGATGCTTCCTCTTGTGGGGCATTCTAGGATGAGAGGTCAAAGGGGTAACAAATTTAAATCAGAGCTGAGGAAAAACTACTTCTCCCAAGGGCTGTGAATCTGTGGAACCCGTTACCCCAAAGTGCGGTTGGTGCTGGGGCGGTGAGTAAATTTAAGGAGGAGTTAGATTTTTTTAATAAATATTTTTATTAGAAACCTTTTTAAATCGTTTACAAAGCACCTATATACAAAAAAGAGTAATACCAAAATACAGAAAGATAGAGGCAGTACAATAACGTCATATTACCATACTATTAATAATGAACTACCTACTATTCTACCAGAACAAACGTATCTACTTAAACTAAACTACAAACAAATTAAATAAAAATTAAATTAAACTGAATTCAAATTAACTTAAATGAAATTATATCTCACTATTTTATTCTATTTCATTCATCACATCTCCACTGAGGTGCCCATCCCTGACCACCAGTCATTATACCCTTATTCTTTTACCCCAGCCTCCACCTCCTAGTGCCCCACGGGTGAGCATACTGATTCGGACGGCTATACCACAGCCCTAATTAATATTGCTGATACGTCTGCATCAATATAATTTAGAAAGGGCCGCCAAGTCTTGTAAAACTGCTCCGTTTTGTGGTGCACCATATTTGTGAGGCAGTCTTGGGGGAGATGCTCCATCACCAGCCTATGCCACCCCATAAGACCTGGTGTTTTTTCCAACGCCCAATTCATTAAAATGTTCTTCCTCGCACAGTGGGTTACACAATCTCTTCCCATGTTCCCCAGAGAGGGCAAATTTAGCAACCCCAGAAGAAGAAATATCAGATCCACATTAACTCTGATCTCCACGATGTCCTTCAGCTCCCTTACTGTAGCGTTCCAGTATCTCTGGATCTTACAACATGACCAGTAGTAGTGTGTGAGAGTGTCTATACTAATTTTACATTTGGGACACCCTGCAGATGCTCCTCTCTTGAACTTAGCTAGTCTCTCTGGTGCCATATGAGTTCTGTGTAAATTTTTCAGTTACATGGCCTGCTCTCTGTTACATATTGAAATTTCTCTTTCATTTTCCCATATATCTTCCCATACCGCCAATGAGATATCCTCTCCTAGCTCTCGATTTCATGTCCTACAGAGTCCCTCCACGTCCCCAAGGTACGTCCTTTCTGTAAATAATACAAAGTACAAACTGAAAGAGCGCCCGTACACCGGAGCACTCTTTTCTCCACGTCTGACTTGTAAAACTGAGCCAGGAGTGTGATCTTCCTCTGTATCTAATCCCTTATCTGAAAGTACCAGAAAAGGTCCCTATTAGACAATCCATATAGAGTCATAGAGATGTACAGCATGGAAACTGACCCTTCGGGTCCAACCTGTCCATGCCAACCAGATATCCCAACCCAATCTAGTCCCACCTGCCAGCACCCGGCCCGTTCCCTCCAAACCCTTCCTATTCATATACGCATCCAAATGTCTTTTAAATGTTACAATTGGACTAGCCTCCACCAATTCCTCTGGCAGCTCATTCCACACACACACCACCCTCCCCGTGAAAATGTTGCCCCTGAGGTCTCTTTAATATCTTTTCCCTCTCACCCTAAACCTATGCCCTCTAGTTCTTGGAAAAAAACTTTATCTATTTATCCTATCTATGTTCCTCATGATTTTATAAGCCTCTATAAAGTCACCCCTCAGACCCCAATGCTTCAGGGAAAACAGCCCCAGCCTGTTCAGCCTCTCCCTATAGCTCAAATCCTCCAACCCTGGCAACATCCTTGTCAATCTTTTCTGAATCCTTGCAAGTTTCACAACATCTTTCCGATAGGAAGGAGACAAAAATTGTACGCAATATTCCAGAAGTGACCTAACCAATGTCTTGTACAGCCACAACATGGCCTCCATTTTGAACAGAGCGGCAAGGAGAGAGGGTGGGGAGAAGCGAGGGTTGCCAAGAAGTTTTTAAGTGGGTGGGATGTCTTCTGGGGAAAGTGGGACCTGTACATGAAGGACAGATTGCACCTGAACTGGAGGGGCACAAATGTCCTGGGAGGGAGATTTGTTCATGTGGTTTGGGAGGGCTTAAACTAGTTTGGCAGGTGGGGTAGGAACCAGAGCTACATATCTGAGAGGGGTTGTTGTAGCTGGGGCAGTGACAGCATGTAGTGAATCTATCGGGAAGGTTTTTCATGTGGTGAAACAAAGGGATCAGTTAAAGTGTGTCTGCTTTAAGGCAAGGAGTGTCAGAAGTAAGAGTGATTAACTTAGAGCATGGATCAGTACTTGGGACTATGATGTTGTGGCCATAACAGAGACGTGGGTTTCACAAGGGCAGGAATGGTTGCTAGATGTTCCAGGGTTTAGAACATTTAAAAAGAACAGAGAGGGTGGAAAAAGAGGAGGGGATGTAGCATTGCTAATCAGAGTGTGCATCACAGCTACAGAAACAAAGGTTGACAAGGAAGGCTTGTCTACTGAGTCAATATGGGTGGAAGTTAGGAAAAGCAAGGGAACAGCTACCTCATTGGGTTTTTTCTACAGACCCCCTAACAGCAAGAGGGAGATTGAAGAACTCATAGGCGGGCAGATTCTGGAAAAATGCAAAAGTAACAGGGTTGTTGTTATGGATGACTTCAACTTCCCCAATATCGACTGGAACCTTCTTAGTGCAGATGGTTTGGTTGGAGTGTTTTTGTCAGGTGTGTTCAGGAGGGTTTCCTTACTCAGTACGTAGACAGGCCGACAAGGGGAGAGGCCATTTTGGATTTGGTGCTCGGTAATGAGTCAGGACAGGTGTCAGATCTTGCAGTGGGAGAACACTTTGGTAACAGTGACCACAACTGCCTCACATTTACCATAGCCTTGGAGAGGGAAAGGAGCAATTACCAAGGGAAGATAGTTAATTGGGGAAAAGGAAATTATGACGCTATCAGACTGGAGTTGGGAAGTATAAGACTGAGAGCAATTGTGCCACAGGAAGGGCACAGCAGACATGTGGAGATTGTTTAAGGTGCAGTTGTTGTGAGTGATGCACAAATTCGTTCCTCTGAGATAGATAAGAGGGGTAAGATTAAGGAGCCTTGGATGACGAGAACAGAGGAGCTTCTCATCAAAAGGAAGGAGGCAGCTTACATAAGGTGGAGAAAACAAGGATCTAGCACAGCTTTAGAGGATTACAGGCTTACTAGAAAGGAGCTCAGAAATGGACTGAGGAGAGCCAGGAGGGGGCACGAAAAAGGCTTGGTAGGAAGGATTAGGGAGAGCCCAAAGGCATTTTACTCATACATGAGGAATAACGGAATGATCAGGGAGAAGGTAAGGCTGATCAGGGATAGCGGAGGGAACTTGTGCATGGATTCTGAGCAGATACGGAAAGCGCTAAATGAGTTTTTTGTTCTGGTTTTCACTAAGGAAAGGGACCTTGTTGTGAATCAGAACTTTGAGGAGCTGGGATACAGGCTTGAACAGATCAAGGTTGATGAAGTTGATGTGCTGGAAACTTTGGCAAGAATTAAGATTGATAAGTCCCCAGGGCCAGATCAGATTTATCCCAGGCTGCTTTAGGAAATGAGAAAGGAGGTTTCTAAGCCGCTGGCAAAGATTTCTGCTTTCTCACTCTCCACAGGAATCGTACCCGAGGATTGGAAGGAGGCGGATGTTGTTCCTATTTTCAGAAGGGTAATAGGGAAATCTCTAATAATTACAGACCAGTCAGTCTTACGTCAATGGTCAGCATAGTTTTGGAAGGAATTCTGAGGGATAGGATTTATGACTATTTGGAAAAGCATAGCATGATTAAAGGCAGTCAACATGGCTTTGTGAGGGGTAGGTCATGCCTAACTAATCTTATTGAGTTCTTTGGGGAGGTGACAAGGCAGGTCGACGAAGGTCGAGCAGTGGATGTGGTGTATATGGACTTCAGCAAGGCATTTGGTAAGGTTCCCTATGGTAGGCTCATTCATAAAGTCAGCAAGTATGGGATACAGGGAGATTTGGCCATCTGGATTCAGAATTGGTTGACTGACAGAAGGCAGAGAGTCATTGTAGTTGGAAAGTACTCTGCCAGTAGATCAGTGTTAAGTGGTATCCCCCAGTGCTCTGTTCTTGAGCCTCTGGTCTTTGTAGATTTTATAAATGGCTTCGATGAGGAGGTTAAGGGGTGGGTTAATAAATTTACAGATGACATAATGGAGGTGCCATTGATAGTATTGAGGGCTACAGCAGGTTGTAGCACAACATAGACAGGATGCAGAGCTGGGCTGAGAAATGGCAGATGGAGTTCAACCTGGATAAATACGAAGTGATGCATTTTAGAAGGTCGTACTTGAATGCTGAATATAGGATTAAAGACAGGATTCTTTAATCCTGGAGGAAGAGGGATCTTGGTGTTCAAGTACAAAGATCCCTCAAAGTTGCCACCCAAGTGGATAGGGTTGTTAAGAAAGCATATGGTATTTTGTCTTTCATTAACAGAAGGAATCAAGTAGGTTTTGCTACAGCTCTACAAGTCCTTGGTGAGACCACACTTGGAATACTGTGTCCAGTTCTGGTCGCCCTACTATAGGAAAGATACAGAGGCTTTGGAGAGGGTGCAAAGAAGATTTACCAGGACTGGAGGGCTTGTCATATGAAGAGAGGTTGACTAAGCTTGGACTTTTCCTTCTGGAGAGAAGGAGGAAGAGAAGTGATCTGATTGGGGTATACAACTTGCTGTACATCTCTATGACTCTATGATTCTATGACAAGGTAATGAGAAGCATGGATAGAGTAAATAGCCAGAGACTTTTCCCTATGGCAGGACTGACTGGCACACGGGGTTACAGTTTTAAGATATTAGGAGGAAGGTATAGAGGAGACGTCAGGGGTAGGTTCTTTACGCAGAGTTGTGAATGCATGGAATGCGTTGCCTGCGGTGGTGGTAGAAGCAGAGTCATTAGGGACTGCTGGACATGCACATGGACAACAGTGAGTTGAGGGGTGCATAGGTTGGATTATTTTATTTTACATTAGGATTAATCCTTGCACAACATAGTAGGCCGACGGGCCTGTTCTATACTGTACCTTTCTATGTTCTATGTTCTATGACCTCCCAACTCCTGTACTTAATACTCTGACCAATAAAGGAAAGCATACCAAATGCCTTCTTCACTAGCTATTTCTAACTTAGCTGGCTAACTGACATCAAGACCTCCCCTTTGATTAAATCTCCCAGACAGGAGATTCCCTTATTCTCCCATAACTTAAAGCTGGAGTCCATTGCCCCGGGTTTAAATCCTCACGCTCCCACCAATGGGTAAACAGCGAGGTCTTAAGCCAGTTGCCCTTGTCTTGCCTCATTATCCTCCAGGCTTTCACCGTATTTAAAATGATTGGACTCTTACACTGCTCGGTACAATTTCATCATATCCATAAATAATAGATTAACTAGGGGACTCCGAATCCCCCCGTACCCAGTCACTGACATATACTAATAGTGCGCTTATTTGATATCTCTTCAAGTCTGGAAGATCCACCTCTCCCTCACCCTGCAAAAGCTGCAATTAGGTAAATTTAATTAAGGGGTGCCTGCGACACCAAATAAAAGAACCGAGCCAGCCACTCAGTAATACTCATCTGGGTAGCAACAACAGGAGCATTCTCATGGAGTACAACAGGCGAGGAAGAACATTCACTTTAATCAGG
Source organism: Chiloscyllium plagiosum (assembly GCF_037043375.1). Lineage (NCBI taxonomy): Eukaryota > Metazoa > Chordata > Chondrichthyes > Orectolobiformes > Hemiscylliidae > Chiloscyllium > Chiloscyllium plagiosum. The sequence continues at coordinate 12,375,302 of NW_028270162.1, read as the reverse complement.
GCTAATCAGCCTAACCATGATAAAGGTAATCCCTCCCACCGCTGCAAATCCTGTTTTATCCTCTCCAGTAATTGTACATAGTTAACTTTATACAGGTGGTGGAAGGCAGGGGTAATAAAAATTCCCAAATACAAAAAACCTTTTGACGACTATCAAAACAGGAGTTGCATTCCATCCTTCAGATCAGACACCTCCACTAAACCCCCCACCCCCACCACCACCATCGGCATGGCTTCCACTTTTATAAAGTTGATCCTGTAGCCCGGAAAACTGCCAAATAAATTAATTGTTTGAATCAGTCGAAGAACGGACTCCTCCGGATTGGCCAAGAACAAAAGGATATCATCAGCCTATAGGGTGATCTTATGCTCCCCCATTCCCACCTCTGGCGCCACTATTTCAGGATCCCTCTTAATAGCCTCAGCTAATGGCTCAGTTGCCAAGGTAAATAACAGCAGTGAGAAAGGACACCCCTGTTGACTACCTCTCCCAATATTAAAGTTATCTGACTTAGTGCCATTTGTGATGACTGCTGCCTTAGGATCATTGTACAACACCGCCACCCATCTGGCAAAGGCTCCCTCCAGACCAAAGCGTTCTAGGACCCCAAACAGGTACGGCCATTCTATCCGGTCAAACACCTTTTCTGTGTCTAGGGACACCACCAAACCCGGGACCAATCATTGCTGGCATACCTGCACTATGTTCAGTACCCTCCTGATATTGTTGGAGGAGCTACAGCCATTGATAAAACCAGTTTGATCTTCTTTTATAATATGGGGCAACACCTTTTCCAACCTCAGCGCCAGCACCTTGGATAGGATTTTAAAATCTACATTCAACAGTGAAATAGGTCTGTATGAAGCATATTCTTTGGGGTCTTTCCTCTTCTTTAAAATGAGGGTGATATTAGCCTCCCAAAGAGAAGGCGGCAGACAGTCCTGTGCATATGAATAACTGTACATCCCCAGAAGTGGCTCCACCAATCCCTTATAGAATTCACTTGGAAATCCATCTGGCCCCAGTGCTTTGCCACCCTGGAGATGCTTTATTGCTTCCTGCACCTCCTGTGCCATCATAGGTGCATTCAGCAGGGAAACCTGTACCACGTTTATCATGGGGAGGTCCAGGGGTTCTCAAAAAAGGACTGCATTCTAACTGCACCGTGTTCATCTCCCTCCAACCGATAGTACTCTGTGAAGTATTCCCTAAATCTAACATTGATCTTCTTCAACTCACAGGTAACTGTGCCAGCCTTCTCTCTAACAGACATAATAGATTGGGAAGCTTTTCTCTTCCTAGCCAGATTTGCCAGATAGCTACCTGGCTTATCTCCAAATTCAAGCAATCTTTGTTTAGCAAAGGAAACTTCTTTTTTTGCCACCTGTGTGTGCAATGAGTTGAGAACAACACGGAGAGCCGTGACCCGCTGCAGCTTGACTAAAGAGGGCCTATTATAACATATTTCCTCAGCTATCTGCAGTCGGGTCTCCAGCATCTGTTGTTGCTCCTCCCTTCTAGTCGTTGAATACGAAATGATCAGGCCTCGTAAATATGTTTTAGTGGCCTCCCAAAGTATTGCCAGATTACTGGCCGTACCCTAGTTGCTATCCCAGAAGGCCCTGAACTCTCTTGTGATGTACTCAGTGAATTTGCTATCCCTTAACAGGAATGGGTTCCTGTGCCAGTGCCGTGCATCCATTTCACCACCCTTGATTTTTAACATCTAAATACACTGGCGCATGGTCCAAGACAGCTATATTCCCAATTTTGCACACCAATGTTCCGTCCAAACAATCTGATGGCATTAAAAAAATGTCAATTCACATATGTCACTTGTATGGGTTGGAATTGAAAGTAAAGTCTCTTCCGTTAGGGTAGATGTGCCTCCACACATCCACTAATCCCAACTCCTCACACACATCCACTAACTGCTTAGATTGTGCAGGCATACCTGCTGGGCCCCTTGGCATCCTGTCAACTTCGAGATCTATTGGGCGATTAAAATCTCCTCCTCCGGTCGTGTGGCACACCCCAAGACTCATTAATGTAGCGCCTGCATCAATTAGAAATTTAAGAGGGTGCTCCGGCGGACAATACACATTCAGGATGCCATATTCTTTTCCATATATTAGAGCTTTAAGAACGATGAACCGTCCATGTTTGTCCTTAATTTGCCCAATTACCTGGAAAGGGAGGTTCCTTCTTACCAGCATAGCCACTCCTCTACTCTTGGAGCTAAAGGAGGAGAAGAATACCCTGTCATAGCCCCCTGCTGCAGTTTCAGATGTTCCTTATCAGTTAAATATGTCTCTTACAGCAGGACGATGTCCACCCTTTCTTTCCAAAGGCTTCTCAGCACTTTCTTTCTTTTAGTAGGAAAATGGCTCCCTTTTACATTCCAGGTGCACCACCTGAAAAAATCACTGAACAAATCACAGGGCAGCCTGTGGTTTGCCAAGAGCCGGAAGCTTATCTATAAAGTCTAAAAACTACTCCTATAAAAAGTACTACAACCAAAAAAAACCTAATCACTACATTTAATTTAAACAAATAAAATAATCCCCAATTCACTAGCGATTTCCCCACTTGCCCATAGGAGGCACTCCTCCTAATCCTTGCTACCATCCCTGCTCCTTCCAGCTGAGGCCGTGCCCTCGCCATAGGCAATTTACAAATGGAAAAAAACTGTTATTTACATTCTGAGAGTTAACAATGGATGCCCAACAACCCCACCACCACCACACACACACACACCCAATCAAAAAACAAAAGAATAGCAGTAACAAAAAAGTCCCAAATAATACCAAATCGACCAATATATGAAATAATTCTAGTTCTACATCAATGTTCAGATCCCTTAATTTTCTCTTAACGTCATCAAATGCCCTTCTCTTCTTAATTAGGGCTCCTGAGAAGTCCTGAAAAAACATTATTCTTGAGCCTTTGTACATTAAAGCCTGTGAATCTCTTCCCAGTCTTTTTGCTGTTTCAATCACTAACTGCAGGAGTCGCACTAGGACTGCGTGAGGGTGTGGGTCCGGCCCAGACCTGCACATTGCGATCTGGTGGGCCTGCTCCACACTCACCAGGCCCAACTCCAACTTCAGCCCCAGGAACTTCAGGAGCCACTTCTCCAGGATGCTGACGAGGCCTTTGCCTTCCTCACCTTCCGTAAGTCTTTTCTTCTATTTTTATTTTCCAGGTCGTCCACTTGCTCCTGAAGGACCCGAACCTGGTCTTCCAGCGTTCGGATCCTTCCTCCCAAATTCTCCGCCACGGTCTCTGATGCCGCGGTCCTCTCCTCCACTGCCTTGACTCTTCGGTCCAACAATTGGATTTCCTGCTCATGCTTTTTCAGCATGGCAATTAGTGGTTCCACCCCTGCATCAATCTTTGACAAACTCCAAGAGTAACTGCTGCTGCCCCATTAAATCCAAAGGGGCCATCCCAGGAGTTTGAGCAATGGCTGCAGGCACTCCCGATGCAGTAGGGGAGTGCCCTGTCTGCTGCACTCATTTAGGCCCCTCTCCTTTATTTTTTTTCATTCTGGTCTTAAAGCTGTCACACCACAATTTTAACAGCTCCAGATGTTCGGTAATTTTATACTAGCAATTATTTTCTCCTAGGGGTGGTTGATGAGGGGGGGTAAAGGTCCACCTTGCCAGGGGGTATAGCACAGAGCCCAGCACAGCAAGCCACTCAGATTGCAGCCATATTGGATTTCCCAGACAGATTTTTAATTGGTTTTGGGTTGAAGGGCTACTGAAGGAAAGCAGGAAAATGGGGGTGAGGAGTGCATCATCCATGATCGAATGTCAATGCAGACTCGAAGGGCTGAATGGCCTAATTCTGCTCCTATATCTTCTGAACGTATTAAACTGAACACGTTACAATGATTCATGCACACTTGGAGGGTTAATAAATTAATGTGCAAGATGCAGCAAAATCCATGGGTGACCTTGCAGTTAAATTGAATGTATTTTAGAAATAAATGGGAGCTTACATACTAAAGACTTTAGGCATAGATCCAGATTCCCCTCTGGATGAATATGCAGTGGTCTTAATAGAGAAAAGGCAAGGCTGAGTACCTGATCGACAGACTAGTTGTTCCATTTATTTTCATGAAAGAGCACTAATGCGTAGTTTGATCAATCTGGTAATTGTCTTTTCTTATCAAAACTGTTCAAACTGCCAATAGGAGTAATTATGTTCCACAAAGATCGAAACAATGATTACTCCAATCTTCAAATGTCAGATTTATTTCCTTCGGGGAGTTGTGAGAAATTGCTTCATTTTTAAGTGATACAAATTATCTGGGGAACGGCCCCTGGATGAGCTGCAATTAAAGCAATATTGTGTTTCGTTACACAATGCATCAACTCGTATTTCCAAACCACTGCTGGTACAAGAAGATGTTCCAGACTCCTTAATGATGGAGGGAAGAGAGAGACAAACTCAAGAGAAGAAGGCAGCAAAGCAGTAGGGAATAAAAAAAGGGTGGAAGAGGTTAACGAGGTTAAATTTATATAACCCCTTTTCATGATTGCAGGACATTTCAAAGGGCTTTAACTCAGTTGGCCAGATGTTGATACATGATGCATTACTGTGGGTTCCATTCCTGCACTGGCTGAAGTCACTGTGAAAGTCATGCCTTTTTGACTTCACCCCTCATCCATCACCAGTTGTCTGTCTCCATTAACTAAGGATCCGTACAGTCCTCTGGGACTATGGTGACTTTCCTTATTGGCAGCTAATTTAACCGGCTTCACTAATGGGAATAGTCTGGGGTAATCCCTGTGGAGTGGAGACAGTTGAGAGGAGTTCAAAATTAAGAAGTGATAGGGAGAAATTGTTCCCATTGGCAGAACGGTCAAAAACCAAGGATAAAAATTGGAGAAAGAACTAAAGGTGACATGAAGAGGGAATCATAGGGTCATAGAGTCATAGAGATATATGTATGAAAACAGACCCTTCGGTCCAACCAGTCCATGCTGACCAGATACCCAAAATTAATCTAGTCCCATTTGCCAGCATTTGGCCCATTACCTTCTAAACCCTTCCTATTCATGTACCCGATGTTTGATTGATTGACTGATTGATTTATTGTCACGTGTACTTTGTTACAGGTACAGTGAAATGTGAGTGTTGCCACTCTCCACCACCATCCTGAAACACAGAAAATAAACTAAAATACAGAATATAAAGGCAGAAATGAAAGCAAAAAGTTTAACTTTACATTTCTTTCATGTTGTGTGGTCTTTGGAACAGCTCCCAGTCCTAGCTCAGCCAAGGGCCTGGATCCAGGCCTCTTACAGCCTGACGCTGAGACTGTGGCGCCATGAGGAGAGGCAAACAGGGGCCTGTATTTCAGGGTCACCAGCATGAAACATAGGGTCATAGAGTCATAGAGATATATGGTATGAAAATATACTCTTCAGTCCAACCAGTCCCTGCTGACCAGATACCCGAACGTAATCTAGTGCCATTTGCCAGCATTTGGCCCATTACCTTCTAAACCCTTCCCAAACCCTTGACCTGACCTCAAGACCCAACGGCACCATGCACCGCGCTTCCACTGCCACTGGAACACAGAGTCACCACCAGGGTCCCTCACTGGGCCCAAAATGACCTCAACCGCCTCCACCATGAGGCCACACTGGGCCTACTTCGCCAATGTCACCACATCCTCCGTGTCCCACACTGGGCCCAAACTCACCTCGACCGCCTCCACCATGAGGCCACACTAGGGCTACCTCGCTACTGCCAACGCCATCGCCACCGGGCTCATCGCAAGAATCTAAGGTAAAAAGCAAAAAAGAAGGCAAAAATAAAAAGTTAAAAGCAAAGAAAAATAAAACAGACAAAAGGAGGGAACAGATGAGCAGAAAGCTCAGGAGCCTGAACTCCTAATACTCCACTGCTGCCATCTTGAAGTGTTTATGATCTGGGATGCACTTTCCGAAGAGTGAGGGGTGTAGATTCATCCAAAAAGAAGATTGACAAAGCAGCTGAAAGGAAAACAAATGCAGAACTACAAAGAAAGATTGAGTTGTGGAACAAGCTGAGCAACTGCTACAGACAGCTGCTATTAAATGCTGCTCTCTGTGCTCCAGTTATTCTGTGGTTTTAGCATGTCACCTAACGCTGAGTAGAGAATTGAAGCAAGGAGCAAAGATCTGAAAAAGATCCAAATTCTCATGTTCCATCTACACTTTTGGATGTAAAGGATGAAAATCTGAATATCTCGTGTCAAAATCATTCCCACAGCATCAACCTGAAGTATCGTCTAGTATTCAAAATCCACTGATATGCCATAAAAGGAGCATATAAAAGGATTGTGACTGGGAAACAAGAGGTTTACAAGGATGATGATGGGCTTGTCATATATGGAGTGGTTGAGGACTCTGGGTCTGTCCTTGATGGATTTAAAAGGATAATGGGGAGTCTGATTGAAACTTACAGAATACTGAGAGGCCTGGATAGTGGACGTGGAAAAAGATATTTCCACTAGTAGGACAGACTAGGACCTGAAGGCACAGCCTCAGAATGAAGAGACGACCCTTTAGAACTGAGATGAGGAGGAATTTCTTCAACTACAGGGTGGTTACTCTGGAACTCACTGCCTCAGAGGGCTATGGAAGCCAAGCCATTGAGTGTATTTCAGACAGAGGTAGATAGGTTCATGATTACTAAGGAAATCAAAGGTTATGGGGAGAAGGTAAGAGAACCGGTTGAGAAACATTCGCCATGATTGAATGGCGGAGTAGACTCAATGGGCTGAATGGCCTAATTTTGCTCCTGTGTCTTATGGTCTTATGGAAATGTCCCTGTGCATGCCTCCCAGCCTCAATCTTGAAAAAAGGAATCATTTATGTTCCAATACTTTTCAATTACTCCCTTTTTTTGAATATCCAGGTAGTTTTGGTTTACATTTGCAACACCATCCTTATTTATTGCTGATTTGGGTAATCTGTTCTGGACTCTCTGTTTAAAGTAGTTTATATTTAAGCTGATTATAAAAGGGCTACTTGAAAGTATTTCTTATCAACCACAAGCCTCTGAATTTTTCCTTTTCAAACATTATTACCGTCCACTTATTTCAACACAGCTATTTGTACCTATTAAAGTTTCCATTAAATGAAGGATCGAAAGGTTTTGATAGATTTCAATCTTTCTGTGCTAATGGAAATCATGCTGTGTGCAAATAAAATTAGCTCTTTGATAAGAACATATTTCAGGTCCCAGCTAGTCTGTAATAACAAAGTTACAGTGTGTTGCATTATTTATGTCATATTTGAATGACATTCAAAGGCAAGGATCTGTTTATTGCAATGGAAATAATTCTTCATCACCATCGATTGATGGGTGTGTTCATGGTTACAACATTTGTGGAACTGAGAGGTGGGTGAAGGGGAATGAAAGAGGTTGAATTTTAAATGTTTGACATTTTTGGAGGGGTTGTGATGTGTGTGTGTGGGGTGGGGGTGGGGGGGGGTCAAATTCGTTGTGATGCTATTGAAATCTTTCCCTTCCTGACACCAGCCAGATTGACAAGTGTGGCTTCCAGCTGGGAATTGGGTGGGGAAGGGGCTACAGAACCCATTAGTCTGAGACTGGTAGATTTGGCGCAGGGGCTTGGGGGGGGGCTTCACAATCCTGGCAGCAAGTGGAGATAGCAGTCACATCTCTAACCCTGGTGGTTGGGGGTTAGTTTAATCCTGGGGCTGAGGGAAGGGGTGGAGGAGATTTGAGACCTGAGGGGCTGATGAGATAGGAATGTAGTGTCAAAGGATGGAGGGATCAGAGACCACAGAGTGGGTTGGAGAGATGTCATAAGAGACATTCTGCTAGAGGATCATGGTCTTAAAAAGGGAATTTGGCTGTTGTGTCATTCTTCTGTTTGTTGCAAACATACCATTCATATGACGATAGATAAAACAATTGTCTGGAGTTTTGACTTTTTTTGAAAATGAGAGTGTATACACACAGTGTTAACTGGGAGGCAATGTGGTCAAGGATGACCTGCTGCTGTCTTCTATCTACAGGGTCTTTAAATTATATGTCACATCCGACCTCAAGGTGCAGAGTGATGGACAGCAGGTTAAGGTTCACACTCTTAAAGGTACATGCACCTCACATCACAATGATTAGAGGCCATATGGGGGAGCAATGGGGATCAGGTGTGATCACTTGATCAATATGAGTGTCTGATCACAGGGAACTGAGGAGGCAGATCCAGTGGATACAGCAGGAATGATGAAAGGAATTTAATTTCTGAATCCAAGCAGTGCTCACTTTCCTGTGGCTCTAAGTTTTCTGAGACACGTGAAATATAAATTGCCAAACCAGCCTTGGGTGGGAGGAGGAACTGGCTCGCCTCCCTCCATTAACACTGGAATTTGGCAACAGATCACAGTCGAGGTTTTTTGAGATTTTGTCCTCCCAACCACCTGTTTTTAGGCATGAGAATTTTCACAATATGTTAGTGAAGTCACAGAACACAAAAGGGGGAAATCAACAACGGCCACCTACATTTGTGTAACACCTTTAGAAACGCTGGCAGTGTATACCAAGGAGTTTCAGAAGAGTGTTAGCAGCAAAGGTTAACAGGTTTCCAAATGTTTGCTCAAAGATGGAGGCTTTCAAGAGCAACTGAAAGGGAAGCAAGTTGGTGATGCAGAGAGCTTCAGGGATAGACTTTCAGAACTGAGGGCTGGGGCTGCTAAAGCATGGCTGCCAATAGTGGAACAATTCAAATGGGGAAAGCACAGAAGCCAGGATTAGAAGGCCAGAATTAGAGGATTATAGGGCTAGTGATATGGAGATGGAGTAGGGGAAGCCACAGCAAGTGGAATACAAAGAAGGAAATTTTAAAATTGAGGCATTACCAAACAGGAAGACCATGTAGGTCAGTGAGCACCAGAGAGATAAGTGAGCCAAATTAGGACAGGGACAGTAGAGTTTTGGATGAGCTCAAGCGTACAGAGAGTCAAACACGAGAGCCGTGGCTTGGAGAACATTCGATTGTTCCAGAAAGAAGAGCAGAAATTGCTGGAAAAGCTCAGCAGGTCTGGCAGCACTTGTGGAGAGAAATCAGAGTTAATGTTTTGGATCCAGTGACCCTTCCTCAGTGACGGTTCTGCAGAGCTGTTCCAGCAATTTCTGTTTTCCGGCATCTGCGGTTCTTTCAGATTTTATTTAGATTGGTCGAATCTAAAATAAATACGGGTGTGGATGAGGGCTTCAGCAGAGAAGGAGCTGAGGCAGGAGCAGAGTCCAGCGATGTTAAGCAGGTGGTTTTCGAGATAGACCCAGGCCCATGTGATCAGAAGCTTTCCTCAGGCTCCAGTGAGATATCCAGATTGCCCAGCTTCAGATGGTTGCCAGATGTGAAGGAAGAAGCTGGTGGCTATAGGAATGCGCTTTATTCAACTGATGTCACTCACATCTTGAGCACACTGAGAGCTATAGATCCTCCAACGCAATGGAGGCTGAGATCAGCAGTGAGGACCACCTGATCAACAGGGGAGACTATTTCCAGAAGTTGCATCTTCATCTGTAAGAAGCATGGGGTCCACCTGCCAAATTTATTGGAGAGACGTAGCTTGGGGGGTGAGCTCCATGTGCTAGGAGATACCACCAGCCTGGCTCAGGCAGCAGCCAGTATTCAATTTGGCCCTGAATGAGTCCATTCAACCCATTGAGTCAATGCCAGCTCTCGAGGAACAAAATGGTGGGTGGAATTTATTGGCTTCCCCAACCAAGCAATGAACAGAAGGAACCTCCATGCACTCTGAGCGTGATTAGTTTCTTAACCCAGGATTCAAAGTCTCATGATCCAATATTGCCTTCAGATGAATTCTAGCAATGCGACTTGTAATTTAAAGGCAGGGATGTTTCCAAAAACTGAAAGGCTCACTCGTATTAAAAATGGTATCATAGTCCAGGCCCAACTATGTTGCAGGAAGCATTACCTCTACCTAGTCGATGTACTCACCATAAACCTTATTCGCAACCAGTTACAGATGGAAAACAGTTGTGCATGTCTCATTTTCTTCAGCCTATCATTAGCAGCCAGGAAAAGGAAGTTGATTTTTCAATTAGCCATTTGGAGGCACACATTCTCCACACTGGTGCTAAAAGAGGTTTGACGTGATGATAAGTTGAGTGTTCACTTGAGTAAGTTATAAATCACACAACACCAGCTTATAGTCCAACAGGTTTATTCGGAGGCACTAGCTTTCGAGTAAAGAAGGGTAAAGGGATTGGTGGGGGGAGGGGTGCTGGGATCAAATGGAGATCTCTAAGTTAATTTACGGATTTGACAGGGTAAATAGAGAGAAGCAATTTCTTCTGCTGTGAGACGAAAAAGGACATTGTCTTCACAGTAGACTGAGTCATACAGGCATGATCCCAGAAAACAACAGAGGGTAGTGTACATTGAGAATTCTTTCCTCCAAAAGGCTGTTGACACGGGGGGGGGGGGAGGGGGCCATAGCAGAATTTCAAAACTGAGATTGACTTCATCAGGGTCTGGAGATCTATAAATCCGATGTAGATCATTGAGAATGTGATGTAGATCACTGATTCTGTCATTAAATAGTGTTAGAATAGTGTTGGAGAGGGCCCTGAATAGCTGATTCACGTATTCCTGTCACCAGTAGTCTAAATAAGACCTTACCAAAGTGGCGGACAGACTCAGATGCTGAGTGGACTATAGGCTGGCAGATAAGACCATCTGGTTAGGAGGATAGAGTTGCATTATCAGTGTTAGCTCAGTGAGTCAAGATAGAGCTCAGTCTGAATTCAGTTTGATCAGCTGTACATAACGCATCTTTGGATAATTCCAGGAGCTGGACTGCAGTGTCACCTACTGTCAAAACCAGACAGTGAACTCAACCACAAAATGTCCAAACCCATACAATTCCATAGTTGAAAAAAAAGCCTAAATGAAAATATTTACTTGTTGCTTTAAACACCAGCCGGATGAGACTGCCAGGAGGAATTCTGAATACACTTTATGCCACTGAAGATGTCAAAGGATGAAATGCTTCATTATCACTAAATGCAGAGAAAAAAAACATCTGTTTAGCTGCAATAATTTAGAGCCACAGAGTCGTAGAGCTGTACAGCACAGAAGCAGACCCTTCAGTCAAACTTGTCCATGCCGACCAGATATTCTAAACCAAACTAGTCCCATTTGTCAGCATTTAGCCCATATCTCTCCAAACCCTTCCTATTCATATACCCATCCAGACACTTTTTAAAAATTGCAATTGTACTACCCTCAACCACTTCCTCTGCTGCTCATTCCATACACGTACCACTCTCTGCGTGTAAACGTTGCGCCTTAGGTCCCTTTTATATCTTTCCCTTCTGATCTTAAACCTATGCCCTCTAGTTTTGGACTCCCCTCCCATGGGGAAAAGATCTTGACCATTCACCCTATCCATGCCCCTCATGATTTTATAAACCTCTATTAGGTCACTCCTCAGCCTCCGACGCTCCAGGGAAAATAGCCCCAGCCTATTCAGCCTCTCCCTATAGCTCAAACCCTCCAATGCCGGCAACATCCTTGTAAATCTTTTCTGAATCCTTTCAAGTTTCACAACATCCTTTCTATGGCAGGGAGATGAGTACTGAATGCAGTATGCCAAAAGTGGCCTAACCAATGTCCTATATGGCCGCAATATAGTCTCCCAACTCCTATACTCAGTTTGCTTCAGCTCAGGTCTCAGAAGAGAACTCGCTGCTGTCCCATCTCAAACTCCCACAGTATCCTTACATAGAACATAGAACATTACAGCGCAGTACAGGCCCTTCGGCCCTCGATGTTGCGCCGACCTGTCATATCCTCTCGGCTTTTGGGAAAAGATATCATTTAGTGTTGATCCGGGACAGCTTTGCGACAGAAACAAAGCAAATTCATTTTGATGGAAGTCAACCAAAGAGTCTTACACCCTTTGATGATATGACCAAAAACACGTTTATGTTGGAATGCCATTGTACGTTGGGGAAGATGGTGGAGTGGTAATGCCACTGGACCAGTCTTTCAAAAAGCCCAAATGAACAAGGTTCCTTTTTTACCTCACAGCAGGTACACAATCTGAAAAAACTCACAATATGTTTCCTGCTGAGTTGGTAATCAACCTTCACTATCTCAGTAACCGCAGAAGATCACAGTTCAGTTTTTGCATTGCAACTCTTCCTTTGAAGTGTCTACAGGGCTTTTTAAGTTGTTTATTATGTTTAGCGTAATGTAATTTCCAAAGGTATTCCCTTATTCTCATGTAAATCTCCCACACCCTGAGAGATAGAATAGAATGGAATAGAAATTTATTGTCATGTGTACTTTTACATGAAAAATACAGTGAAAAGTTTTATAAGTCACCGCACCTACATAAATGACAGAAGTCATACATAATAATTTTAAGAAAGTAAAATTAAGGCAAAGTTCATCACAGTTCAGTTAACAGCTCCTGGGCTCAGGGAAATCCAATTAAGGAATGATGGAGTACCCTGAAGATGCAGCTGGGATGAGACCACCATTCCAGGATGAGACCATCATTTCTGGACAAGACAACCACTCTGGGATGTGACTACCATTCTTGGATGAGACCAGCATTCCGGAATGAGACTGACAATCCGGGAGGAGACTGCCATTCCTGGACAAGACCACCATCCCAGGATGAGACAACTATTCTGGGACAACACCACCATGCCGTGACACTGGAATACTGGACCAGAAGCCTCTGCCAAAGTAGACTGCCATGCCAGGCCGAGACTGTTACTCCCAGATGAGACTGCTTGCCAGGTCACTGGAGTACAGCTAGTTCTATGATGCAATGGTTGCATTCTTGTGTAACCCAGTTTTATAGAAAATTCGTGCTTTAGAAACAGCGTTTAAAATGTTGGTGCTGTAATCGCGTCACAGCCAACACATGTTTTAAAAGTTCATGCTTTAGAAACAGTGTCCCTAATTCATCAATGGTGTTAACAAAACGTGCGTTATAACGGAATGACCTGTACCTGGAAGGTGAAGATGAGGAAAATGTCCAGGTGGGGAGGAGACCTCCACACCAGGATAAGACCTCCACACCGGATCAGGACAGCAACACTGGGAGACTGCCACATCTCCTCCTTCAGGCGCCCGGGCCTAGCTGTGAGGCAGAAGCCTCGGCCTAGCCTACGAATCTGGGCCAGAGAGTCAGCCTGGGATCCTCTCCTCACCGGCTGGGTGACCCTGGCCTGGAGTTGAACCATGTTTGGCTCGTCCTGGCATTACTGCCTCCTTCAGCCGCTACTCTCCAGACATTAAAGAAGCGAAAATGAAAAAGAAAAGAATTCCTATAAACTTTTTTGTTTGTTCAATAACCATCAACATTATTTCTACTGAAAAGCCTCCAGAAGTCACTACAATCTATTTTCAATCTAGAATTTAGTTTTACACATGGAGCTTGGTTCTTAATAGGAAAAGGTGAAGAACTGAAGAGATTGTGGTTGCTTTCTCTAGAAATGAGCACTGATGTGATCATGGTCATTAAGTTTATGAAGTGATTTGTCAGGGCAAAAGTTCAACGGATGTTTCTAAAGTTGGGGGAGAAGACTAAACATATTTTTAAAACAGTCACTTACAAATCCAATAAAGAATTGAGGAAAGAGCATAGATACATTTGAAGGGAATAAACGTGTGGGAGAAAGGAATAGAAGGATAAGCTGAACCAGATGAGATGAAGTAAAAATGGATGGAGACCAGCATATACAATTGGGCCGAATGGCCTGTGCAGTAGATCTCCTACCAGCAAGTATTGAAATGGCATCAATTGGCAATTCCATCGGTAAATGCTAGGCTATTGAATGGAATCATTATCAAGGCTGAGGAACTGTGAGTTCAAGCAGATGCAAATGCACTAATGGGAGATGAATGTCAGCATGTGATGAAATATGACATATACAGTCTGATTTATTTTATAAGGTACTGTCTGTACTATCCATCACCCTAATTGCCTAAATAAAACATTGTGCCTATAAAGCATTCGTTGAATTGTGATCCTACTTCGTGTTTTGTGCTTTTGAACCACAATACGTAAATGAATTTCAATTAATAACTGGAATCACGTTAGAAATTAGAAACACAAAGGTAAGCTGTGTCATGCTGGGATAATTTAATTATCTATGAGTTTAATACGTAAATTTAAATCTGTCCATGTTTGAAGCTTTAATTAATAGCACATATGTTCAGTGATAAGGACAGCCTCAAAAATGACCTCAGTTATCAATGAAGTAAAGAATATTCTGAACAATTAAAATGCTAATTGTTTAATGAATCTGTAAATTACAAACTCTTCAAGGTTGTCTTTCTACCTTTTATTAGAGAAACAACATAAATAAAAATCATTAAGCCTTGTTTGTCTCATAAATACAATTATCATATGGCTTTTCTTTCCCAAGTCTAACATTACAATAAACGACCTTATTAGTCACTCTGTTAACTCTTCCCACATACAGAGTCAAGACAAATCATTCTTTGAAAGATTGTTTATGGCTCTATCAATAGTCACTCAAACCAGCTTTATCGTTGAGTGTCTTCTGTGATTCAGTTGATACCACTCTTGATTCTGAGTCATAACACTCTACCTCAAGTTCCAATCTCAGGCCTGTGTACAAAGATGAAATCTGACTCTCCAGTGCAGTACTGAGGGAGTGTTGCTCAGTTGGAGGCCCTGCCTTTCAGGCAGGATGATAATTGAGATTCCCATTTCCTTCACAGTTGGATGTCATTGGGATCATTCTTCATCTGATCTTCCTCCAGGCGTTCTTCCTCCAACGCCTGGAGGAAGAACGCCTCATCTTCCGCTCGAGACCCTCCAACCCCATGGCATCAATATAGATTTCATCAGCTTCTTCATTTCCCCTCCCCCCACCTTATCCCAGTTCCAACCTTCCAGTTCAGCACCGTCCTCATGACCTGTCCCATCTGCTCGTCTTCCTTCCCACCTATCGGCTCCACCCTCCCTTCCGACCTATCACCTTTAACCCACCTCCACCCACCTATCGCACACTCAGCTACCTTCCCCCCCAGCCCCACCCCCCCTCCCATTTATCTGTCCACCCCCGAGGCTCCCAGCCTCATTCCCGATGAAGGGCTTTTGCGAGAATGCAAGTCGGATGCTGCCTGACTTGCTGTGCTTTCCCAGCACCACACTCTTGACTCTAATCTCCAGCATCTGCAGTCCTCACTTTCGCCTTATTTTGAGGAAAGACCAGGGAGTTATCCTCATTGTTTATCACTCCAAAAAGAACATCCAAAAATAAAAATGATTGAATCATCATCACATTGCTGTTTTACAAGCTTTCTCTGCAAAACTTGACTCCTGCGCTTCCTACCCTCCAACAGGGACTGCACTTCAAAATGCAAAGCTAGCTGCTGGTCAGAAAGGCATTACGTAAATGCAAATCTTCCTTTCTTCATCCTGGCAGTTAAGCAATTATCCCCACACCTTCTGAGTCTTGGTTTCCTATTTCTTTATTAAAGAATAATTGTGAGGTCATTGCAGGAGAGAGAGAGAGAGAGAGAACCTGCACAGTAGGCATTTGGATGGGTATATGAATAGGAAGGGTTTGGAGGGATATGGGCCGGGTGCTGGCAGGCAGGACTAGATTGGGTTGGGATATCTGGTCGGCATGGACAGGTTGGACCGAAGGGCCTGTTTCCATGCTGTACATCTCTATGACTCTATGTACTTTTCACCATTACAGGGCACCCAATGTGAATTTTGAAATATTTAAATTGATGTAGTATAAGAAATCAGCCATTTTGCAGCAGCAAGATCCCACAAGCATTAATTTTGAAATCCCATCTACTTTGATCCAACAACTTACTTCAGCCTGAAGAGGAAGCCCCAACCAACTACAGCTTAATAGGTTTCCACACTCTCCTGTGGCCTCCAGGAAAGTCTCTCATCTTCAGTCGGACTAGCAGAGTTTGTAATGGGAACTGAAATGAATTTGACAAATTCATCTTATGCAGAAACCAATAAAAGACTCTTTCTGCCCAGAAGGATATGGTCAATGGCTTGTAATTATGTAATATTGCATGGCAGTATTTTGATTTGATTTATTGTTGTCACAAGTCCCGAGATACAGTGAAAAGATTTGGTTTGCGTGCTATACAGGCAGATCATAGCGTACAAAGTGCATCAGGGTAGCAGAACTGAGTGTTACAGCCACAGAGAAGGTGCAGAGAGAGGAATCAACTTTAAAATTTGAGAGATCTGTTCAAAAGTCTGATAACAGCAGGAGAGAAGCTGTTCCTGGATCTCTTCCTACACATATGGGGTGCGATGGCCTAGTGGTATAATCGCTGGACTGTTAATCCAGAGACCCAAATAATGTTCTGGGGACCTGGGTTTGAATCATGCCACGGCAGACAATGGAATTTGACCTCAATAAAAATCTGAAATGAAGAGTCGAATAATGACCATGAATCCATTGTCAATTGTTGGGAAAAACCCATCTGGTTCATTAATGTCCTTACCTGTCTAGCCTACTTGTGACTCCAGACCAATAGCAAGGTGGTTGATTTTTAACTGCCCTCTGGGCAATTAGGGATGGGCAATAAATGCTGCCTGGCCAGCGGCACCCTCATCCTGTTAATGAATGTAAAAATAACATATTCAAGCTTTTATATCTGCTGCCTGACAGAAGAGGGTGGGAGAGAGCATAACTGGGGTGGGAGGAGCCTTTGATGATGTTGGTTGCTTTCCCGAGTCAGTCGGAAGTACAGATAGAGTCAATGGATAGAAAGCTTGTTTGTATGATGGACTGGACTGTGTTCACGACACTCTGTAGTTTCTCATGTTCTTGGGAAGAGTAGTTGCCGCACTACATGGTGATCTTGAAGGAGACCTGAGGAAAGCTCATTGATGTGATACCATGTGGCATCTATAATTTGGGAGTCATTTTTTATATATAAATGACCACTACATTTGTTCCAAGGTCACAAACCCCCATAGACGCAGGAACAGACTTTTACTTTCAGCAGGGTGATGAGGTGTTACATTTGTTAGGCTCCTGTGTCCGTAAGAATGAAGAGTGGGTAATCATTCAGTGCTGAAGGATTCAATAGACATCAGTCCTGGTATCTACATACAGTATATTGCAATCAAGTACTTGTGTGTCTGCAATTCTGGTGTAAACTGGAACATTCTCCCCTCAGCATGTCATGCTGCAAGAGGGACTAACTAGGATGGAGACTGAGGCCTTTATAATATCGAGTTAAAACCATGTTCCTCTGATTACAGCATAAGCACATCTGTAAATGTATACTGCATACAAACTGTGAAACTTAAAACTTTACAGTTTTCCAAAGAAAAGCAAATCCCAAATATATATAGTAGTAGAGTCTAGTAGTAAGCAACAGTAGGAGACTCGCCAACTTTAAGGGCATTTAAATGGTCATTGGATAAACTTATGGATGAAAATGGAATAGTGTAGGTTAGATGGGCTTCAGATTGGTTCCACAAGTCGGCACAACATTGAGGGCCGAAGGGCCAGTATTGTGCTATAATGTTCTATGTTTTATGTTCTAGATAGATCATTTAACATAAGCCTGTGTCGTGATTTAAATAATTGCCTAAACAGCCAAAACAAAATTAATAATTCAAAGTGCAATACATCATCATGGAGATCTGACAACTCATCCTGATCTGGTGATTAGGTATACAGCTGAAAAGCGTTTGTGTTATTCACAGCTGACCTTGGTAAGAACTTGGCTGTCTTACTGCTAGCTTCTGCCACTCAGCATTGTTACACAATCATCAGAATTTCCTTCCTCACTCTCTGCGCTCAGGATTGGTGTGTCCGAATTAGGTCTGAGCTGGCTTCTGCTCCTTTACAGGGGAGCACCATGATCGACTGGGGCTTCACAAGGTCAGTGCTGGCTGCTGGTTTTAGAAATCTTTATTGGTGTCCAGTTATGGATAACTGGATTTCTGTCTCACAACTTGCTGTCCAGTGTGCAGCTTTTAGTAATTCTCAACCTGCTTGCTGTTTCATTCGCTTCTCTCTTTCAAGAAGAAAGCCTTGTTGCTCTTTCAGTCTCACCACAGTGAGAGTGCCTCGAATCTCATGAATGGTTACAATGTTGAGATCTACAATGTGGGGCCGAAGGGCCTGTTTCCACACTGTCGGGAGTCTAATCTGATCTGTGCACAATGATAGCCCTGCCAATTCTGCACCTTTGCTATCTAGTAAGTGAAAGATTTTGGGAATCTGAACTCAACTTACATATTGGCAACACAGAGTTATGTGCCACTGCATAGAATTAGTGATCCACTATAACCTGCAAGATGGTCTTATGTACCATAGAACATTAGGTCTTTTATGATACATACCGGTAATGTGTTGCCATGAGCTCCTGCATCAATTTTGACTCTCAGGGTGCACCCCCATCCCTTTTCGGGACAAATACTGATTACAAAAGGTTCTGCTCGTATTATTGAAACTTTTTTTTTCGGTCTGTCTGCTGCGTGTTCTGTTGATATGGTTTCAGTTGTGCACTGTTTACAACTTGCTGTGCTCGTAGAGTTGTGGTGTTGAGTTACCTTGTTGATCAGATGGGTCTTGTTCTAAGAGGTCTAGCTTTTCTTTGTGGCCAGATTTCTGCACATAGGTGCCACATGCTTCTCAGATATGAAGAAAAGTGGAGCCACTCCTGGGTGGATCAAACAAACCATAGCTATGTTGCTAATTTTGCTAATTGAGGGCACTCTGCTGGCCATATCAATAGCCTTGACCACACCTCAAGCAAGTAATTGATGCCTGCTTGCCTCTATGGCTTCATGTCTATTTTCCAGCAAGGAGGCAAGGATATGAAACAATATCTGGCTCAGAAAATCTTTCCTGGTGGCTTTGATCATTGTAGGAGAGAATACCAATTTTATTAGCCCCTTAGCAAACACTTTCTCAGAGAAATCACATTTGTGTCCTCTGCTGCAGCATCTTCTGACAAAGTCATCATCAGACTCTTGGGGTTTCGCTCTGTCAATGAGTAGGAGGCTATTAATCCAGACGTTGATTCGTATCTTAAGCTGCTCCTCAGCACAGTCCAGAAATTCTCTGGACCTTTATCGTCCTCAGAAAGGTCAATGTTTTTATTCTGTAAGGCCCCTCCTTGTGGATAGCAAGTAAAATGTTCAAAGGTCTCTTTTTGAGATCATTTATAGCTTGCTTTGAGAAATAAAGCTGCAAACATTGCTTAACAGGCTGTAATTCAGTGAATGGATCATTCCCTGCCCAATCCATAATCAAATGTTCGCCTTCCATTTCTTATTGAAATCTGTGACTTTTTTTTTAAATTGGAGCATAGGTCTTATTTGTTCCTTTTTATTAAATGATTCAATGTTGTTCTGCTTTCTTTTGCTGTTTGGTTACTTTGTTTTCCATTGCTGTGGCATTTTGATCGATATGGCTGCCTTTGGACCTGAGTCTTTAATAAATAAAGGTCTGTGATAGCAGGTTTCAGCCCCTAGAGAAGATTTGTAACAAATAAGGAGTGGTAAAAATCCAAAAGAGTAATCAGAGTCCAAAGCTGTGCAGGTTAGGTGGATAGGCCATGCTAAATTGTCCATTGTGTTCAGGGTTGTGTTGACTAGGTGCATTAGATATGGTGAATTGCAGGGTTAAGGGGATAAGGTAGAGTCTGGGTGGGATGTTCTTTGGAAGGTCGGTGGGCTGAATGGCCTCTTTCCACCCTGTAGGGATTCTATAATTATCACACAAGCATTGAAACTAAATCGGAGAAAACAAAATGACAGAACCAACTGACCCCTGCATTCAGGTAAGCTTCTTTAGGTTAGATAATCAACTTTTAGTGCTTAAAAACTAATTTTTTTCAAACCAAGGTTTTAAACTGACAGTATCCTTTGGCTTCTGATTTTAGTTTGAAACCTCCCAGCTGCTGATTTATTTTTAAAGCTGTAAGAAATAATATCTTAAATTTTACATTAGGAAGCAAGTAGAAATTTTGTTTTTATATGTAGTAGCAATGCAGGGATTAAGCCTTGATAACTCTTGAGTTTTAAGTGTAGAGAAGGTAAATATTCTTTCTGACTGTTTAATTTGAAGATCAGTACTCTCATAAGCCTGCTGCTGTTAGTTTCCTGAATGTTTTGAAAACTGAAGGATGTGTAATCATCAGTGAGGATTTCCCAGGTCTACAAGTATAATCTTGAAGTCTTAAAAAAAAGCACAGTCTCTCAGCACCAGTCTGACACCATGATGTTACATGATGTGCTGCGTGTGATCTGAGAATTGTTTCTTTATAAACAGCCACTGCTGTTAATCCAGATCTTTTCCTCCCTCACAGCCTCCCATAGAAGCAGGGATCGGCTTTTTACCTTCAGCAGGGTATTTGTACCTGTTGAGCTGATACTTACATCAGTTCCTGTAACATGAGAACGAGATGTGCCTAAGATACTACTTTAGGGTTCAATATAATTTTAGGTTAGATTATATTTATTGTCACGTGTACCGGAATACAATGAAAATTGTGAAGAATTGCCTCACTCGGGCACGATCTTGGATTTCAAAATTCCAAAGATGCACAGGTTGGGTGGATTGGCCATGCTAAATTGCACAGAGTGGGATGTGTAGGTTAGATGCATTAGCCATGGGACATGCAGGGTTACAGGGATAAGCTAGCGTATGGGTCTGGATGGGATACTGTTAGGCAGGTTCATGTGGACTTGTTGGGCCAAATGGCCTATTTCCACGCAGTGGGGATTCTATGATACAAAAAGCTAGAAATTAAAGCAATAGGTTTGGAATTTGTCCAGTTGATGATGTCTATATGAGGGCTCAGCTCCTGCTCGCATACCCATTCTCGTGATACTGGGAACTGGCTGGGTCCTAGAACCGGGCTCCTTCATTGCTGCCGCTGCCTGCCCTGGGGCTGTGTCTGAGCTGGAGCTGGCGTGGGGCATGGGCCGGCACAGAGGTCTCGGAGGGGGAATCCCGGTCCAGGGCTCCACCTTCACTGCCGCCCACCGCTCCTATGGCCCTGTCCGAGCTGTGTCCTGCGCTGATCTTGGTGGGGCCTTGGAGTTGGGCTCCATTTGGGCAGCTACTGCTGCGTCTGAGCCTGAGAGTCATTGAACCCATCGATGGAAAAAAAACCACGGAAATAACAATACTGAGAAAATGATTGAAGAGGATGTATGAGAAAGTGTGGCTGTGACCAGCTCCACAGTACAGTACCCTGTCCATGATGGCTTTGGGATCTACATATTTTATAGTCATTATCACCTGCATGTCAGGCTAAAGCTAAGTAATTTGGATGCCAACTGTAGCATGCTTCATTGAAGTCAGGAGCAGGAGTAGGCCATTTGGCCCTTCAAGCCTGCTTCATCAGTCCATATGATCATGGCTGATCATCCAAATCAGTCCCCTGCTCCTGCTTTCTCTCCATTCCCTTTGATCCCATTTGCTGTAAGACCAATAGCTAACTCCTTCGTGGACAAATGTCTTGGCCTCAACCAATTTCCTGCGGCAGTTCAAACACTTTCCCTCACCATGCCATGCTGCAAGTGGATTCAGTAAGATAGAATCCGTGATGACCTTTATCCAATTTTTTCACATGGAATGGTTATGACTGCATGAGCTGAAATATTACTGTGAAACACTAATGGGCTGACCAATATTTGTCCATCCACACAAATCCAAGGATTGAATGATTTGATCATTATCGTTTTATGACAGCTTGCTATGCATAAATTGGCTGGCACCTTTTCTATAGTATAATAGTGACTACCTATGAACAAGTCCATTGGCTTTCAAATGCCTCAGACAGTCCAAGATCCTGAATGGGCCTTTAATATCTACGTCCTTCTTTCTTTTATAACGTCTATTCTATTCACATTCACCTTCCAGGAACTGATTCATCCCCTCTCACACACAGGTACAAATGGGTAAGATTGCAATCCTCAAATACCTTGTCCCAGCTTGAAATCAGCTACAAGCCGGGCGTTGTATTCATAGAGTCTCTACAGTGTGGAAGTAGGCCATTTAATCCATTCACACTGACCATCTAAAGGGCATCCACCCAGACCCATCCTATCCTATTGCCATGGTCAATCCAACGAACCTGCACATCTTTAGGCTGTGGGTGGAAACCTGAGCAGGGACAGGGAGTATGTATAAACACCACACAGAGAGTCACTGGGGCTGGAATTGAACCCTGGATCCTAGTGCTATGAGGCAGCAGTGCTAACCACTGAGCCACCATTAGATCATTATCGCTTTGCATTTGGCAATGCACTTATCAACTAGACTGTTGGGGCTGTTGCATATGATAAAATGGGCATAAAGGATTCTGACCGTAAGTCAATAATAAGCTCATTTCTCTCTGAAACTCAAAAAATATACTTCCTCGGATGTTCTCTCATCATTTCTATTAAACACACTTTCATTTAGATCCTGGATAAAATATTGAGCAGCATTTGTACTGCAAGATTCTACATTCACTTTATTAGAAATTTTGCAACACTTTGGGTCAGAAACTGGTATTTTTACACCAAAACAAATCCAAGTCTGTGGGAAAATCAAAGTGTAGGTTTGCTGCCACCTTGTGGACTAGCAGGAACCTTCAGTTGCTTTCTCAGAAGTGGCCTTGAATCAACAACAATACAGAGGATTTACTTTATTAACTCAAATTGTGAGACTCTGAACTCTGTAAACCCCATGATAATGACTCCTAAGGCTTTCCTCTGCTTGTTCAATGTTAAATGTACTCAGACATCCACTGATCAATCACAACGGAAAATACCATACAGTGGCACATTGCATCAATACCTGAAAGCGCATTATCATTTGTGAAAGACAGTAAAAAACTGTCACATTGTAAAAACCTGACTGGCTCACCAGTGCCTTTAGGGAACATTATCAGTTGCCATTTTCTGCTATCGACTCACATACAAATCTAGTCTCACACATGGCACAATGGCTCAGTGGTTACCATTGCTGCCTCCCAGTGCCAGGTAACCTGGTTTGATTCCACCCTTGGGTGACTGTGTGGAGTTTGCAGATCCCCCCCCCACCCCCCCACCCCCATCTCTGTGTGGGCTTCTGCTGGGTGCTTTGGCTTCCTCCCACAGTCCAAAGGTGCGTAAGTTAGGTGGATTGGCCATGCTGAAGTGTCCAGGGAAGGGCAGGTTAGGTGGATTGGCCATGCTGAAGTGTCCAGGGAAGGGCAGGTTAGGTGGATTAGCCAGGTGTTATGGGAATAGGGCAGAGGTCTGGTTTCAGGTGGGATACTCTTTGGACGATTAGTGTGGAACAGGCTCTTTCCACGCTGTAGGGATTCTAATATGGTTAAAAGCCCTTTGGCATTGTCTATTACATTCTTCTGTTAAACATGTTGAGAAACTTGAAAGGGTTCAGAAAAGATTTACAAGGATGTTGCCAGTGTTAGAGGTTTTGAGCTATAGGGAGAGGCTGAATAGGCTGGGGCTGTTTTCTCTGGATCGATGGAGGCTGAGGGGTGACGTTACAGAGGTTTATAAAATCGCGAGGGGCATGGATAGGATAAATAGACAAGGTTCTTTTCCCTGGGGTGGGGGAGTCCAGAACTAGAGAGTTTAGGTTTAGGGTGAGGAGGGAAAAATCGAAGAGATTTAAGGGGCAACGTTTTAATGCAGTGGGTGGTGCGTGTATGAAATGAGCTGCCAGAAGAAGTGGTGGAGGCTGGTCCAATTACAACAGTTAAAAGGCATCTGGATGGGTATATGAATAGGAAGGATATAGAGAGATATGGGCCAAATGTTGGCAAACAGGACTAGATTAGGTTAAGATATCTGATCGGCATGGATGAGTTGGACCGAAGGATCTGTTTCCGTGCTGTATATCTCTATGACTCTACGACATAAAGATACCAATCATACATAGTGATTGGTGAAAGAATAATGTGAGTTATTTATTTGACGTTTAGACTGCTTACAAACAGTTTTCACTTGAAGCTACTTGTTGTGCAACTCATTTATATCACTGCTAAATCCAACTGCACAACCAAATCATGGGACTAATGTATCATATCCTTTTGAGGTAGGTAATGATTGATAGTAGTTTTGGACATGATAACTTCAAGATGGCATGTCATCACACTCATACCAACCTCATGCCCAACAGAGGAAAGCCCTGACAGTCTGGAAAGCAGGAACCCCTGGTGCAATGTATCTCTCCAACTGCAATGTATCTCTCCTTGACTTATGAAGAGTGGTCAGAGACTTGTCGGTCCTTTAAACGATCCCAGAAATGGCCAAAACCTGGCACAATGAGAAACCAATAATTCTTTAAGGGTTTCCACCAGATTTTCACCAAACCAAGCCAGGAGTCTGGTGGAACGTTACAGATCTTCAGGTATTGTGAAGGGAGATCACAATTTTCTATCAAAGGGTAAGTGAGACTCTCAGCCTCATTCTTCTGCACATCCTTTCTAATGTTGGTTTTGTTCTTTTGTTGGAAGATCTAAGAGGGAAGATTTCTGTACGGTGTGCAATTTTGATAAGCAAATCCATAAATGTGACCATTTCAAATACTGTAGATGCTGACACGCAAAATCAATGCTGAAGCCCTGAAACTTCTCCAAAAATAAGGATTGACGTAAGATAGGTATAAAAGTGAACTACTAGTGTGAGTGCTTGCCACCTCTATTTGCCACGTAGGGTTCACCCTGTGTGGGACATGTTTTAATTTTCTGCACAACTTTGTAATGCTGTCTGTAATGCCTGCTGGATCTTCTGTACCCGGCATGAGGTACCAGTAAGTAAATCATCCATTGGTAGGATGGAATATTGAGGATGATGAAAAATGTAAATATAATTGAAAAGAAGTCAAATTTAACACTCAAAAAATGTTTTCCAGAACCAAGAAAATGAAGCCATCTTCTATGCCGTGTCAATGTATACATTGCAAATTAAAACATTATATCCAACTCTATTTTGAAGGCTGCTATTCAAACTCCTTTCTGTGGTCTGGTTCATAGACAGAAGGGCAAATTGTGATGACCCTTGTGAAGGGATTGCATTGCTAGACATGCTCCTAGCCTAGGTGATGCAGACCACAAATTCTTTGCTTCAATTTGTTGATAACAACTCTGATGGAAGCAGAGCATTGTTGAACTTCTACTCAATCACGGTCAATGGAAAACACAGGCAATTAGCAGCCACGACAAGAATGGAGTCATAGAGGCCGGCAGCACAGAATAAGGCCCGTCAACCTATCGAGTCTGTGTTGTCAAATCAACTTCCTGTTCTATTCTCATGTTCCAGGACTTTAGGAGTGAATAAGGTCCCATCCTGCTTCCCAGTCTCTTTGCTTTTCTTCACTGAATGAGCAAAGAGTTAAAGGTTTGTCCAAGCTGCCAACCAAGCTGTCATTGCACTTACATATAACAGTACTATCCACTCATCCTCCTCACAAACAGCCTGAATTTATGCAGCATCTTTAGAATGATAAAATGTCCCAAGGCTTATTGTGCAAAATTTGATGTCAATGTCACAATTGACCAGAAGCTTGATCCAAGGAGTAGACTTCAAGAAATTTTTAAAGATTAGAAGAGTGGCCGAGGGTTGGAATTTTAGAGCTTAAGACCACTGCAGTTTGAGGCGTAGCTGCTGATGGCTGACCAGGGATGCTCAAAAGACCTGAATTGGTAAAGTCAGGTCTTTTGGGGTTTGTAAAATAAGTGCCAACTTTAACGCAGGTAGGAATAATTTACTGCAGATGCTGGAATCTGCACTGAAAACAAAAAGTGCTGGAGATCATAGCGGGTCAGGCAGCTTCCATGGAGATGTCTGTTGCCGTCTCAGCTAAGGTGGAGCAGCATCAACACTAAACAGAGATTCAGAATTGGCAGTTTCTTGTTACATGTTAATGCAGTGGAGACTCACATTACTGTTAACTGCAAGTATTGATATCACATAGGGCCGGAAGTGTTATAAATATTTACGGCGTGAATCCATTTGTTTATAAAGAGCTTTTCGTTCTTAAAACAGCCAATGCCAGATAAGAAAGAAAAAGCCATTGCATTCTGAATAAGGCAGACTGCCTTATTATCTGCAATTCCAGATAAAGTTTTGAAATGTGACATCAAGTACGTACCAAGACAATGTTTGAATGTCCTCTGGTTTTTATCTTCTGTCTTGTTCATTCCTCGTCAGATACAGGAGACAACCATAACACAAGATAAACATTTTTCACGGTCACGCGGAGCAGGTAATTCATGAGAGACAGACTCACTGGCCCGATCAGTGGAGACATTTATCACATATTACATAGAAACATATAAATTAGGAGCAGGAGTAGGCCATTCAGCCCTTTGAGCTTGCTCTGCCATTCAATATGACCACGGCTGATCATCCAACTCAGTACCCTGATCCACTTTCTCCCCAGCAGCCTTCAAAGGGCAGTACTCCCCTTTGATCCCTTAAGCCCTAAGAACAACATCTAACTCCTTTTCGAAAACATTAAAGTTTTGGCCTCAACCTCTTTCTGTGACAGAGATTTCCACAAGCTCACGACTCTCTGATTGAAGAAATTTATCCTCATCTCAGTCCAAAATGGCCGACTTTGTTTCCTTAGACTGTGACCCCCATGTTCTAGGTCATTGGAAATGTCCTTCTTGCATCTCCTCAGTTTAGTCTTGTCAGAATTTTTGTATGGTTAACTGTGATATCTTTTACAGATCACTGCACACTACAAGATAGAAATTTTGATTTTTTTTTTATAATGCCACTTTGCCACTGTCTCCCCAGTTCACTAAATCCTCCTCCCGTCTATCCTTCTCTGAAACCGTCATTATATCCTTCTGTTCTCAGTTTGGGATTATTCAAATGACAATCTCCTAACTCAGAAGTAAGGATGCTGCCAACTGAGCCATGCCTGATACCAAGGCTACAATGTTTTCAATAACACAGTCTAACTCAGCACAGGCCACAAATCAAACCTGGACACTTCTCAATTAATTAATCGCAGAGAGGAGCAGTCACATCACAGGGCGTTTGCAGTCTATACAGAACCCATAAGTATATCAGAGTTCGACATTGGATAACACATGCAGATTAGACTTAATTCCAGTGTCACTGAATCTACATTTTTAATCTGTGCTACTTTTTTAAAGAAATTAATAACCTCCATCTATTGTTTGTTCATTTTCCTCATTTTAAATGCAACTTCACAAACAGAAATCAGCCCAGTGGTGATATTTGAAGTTACATATCAGCATTAACCTCATTAATATTTAACCACTTGTCACATTAATTATAAGAACAAGGATTTGACTTGACAGGTAAATGAGCACATTGGCTCTGGCCTTGTAATGTTTATTGCAAAAACAAACGCCATGTGCAGGAAAAGTCAGTGCAAAAACCCGCATAAGTAAACACAGGGCAAATTAGATTTGTCGTTTAAATATTTTATGCCAAATAAGTGAGTTTGAACAAAATTGGAAGATAATTTATTTGACAAGGCCATGGATAGGGAGTTATCAATGAGAGTTAAAGCAACATAACAGAATTGAATTCCTAGTTGGTGAGCCCATTTAGATGCCAGCAGCTGAAATAAATCTCTTCCCAAGTCGACAGTATGTTCATCAGTATGACCCATTTTCAGATGGGTCAGGCAATGAAGGCAGAGCTACAACAATGTGAAGGGTATCGAGTACGGGGTCTAGGAAGTATTATCTGGAAAATAATGTGATTGGCATTTGCCAAGGCAGTGTCGAGAGTGTGGTACTGGAAAAGCACAGCAGGTCAGGCAGCATCCGAGGAGCAGGAGAATCGACGTTTTGGGCATAAGCCCTCCATCAGGATGCCTGAAATGTCGATTCACCAGCTCCTTCATTTCTGCCTGACCTGCTGTGCTTTTCTAGCACCACACTCTCACCTTTGATCTCCAGCATCTGCAGTTCTCGCTTTCTCTTATTTGCCATGGCATACAAGGCTATGGGCGAAGTGATAGAAAATAGGATTAGTCAGGTGGCTGACACAATGGGCCAAAGGGCCTTTGGCTGTGCTGTAGATCACTAGGACATTGAGAGATGAGTATGAAGGGAGAGGAAAGAGGGTGGATGGAGTGATTGGAACCACGGCCAGGTGAATCTCATTAACTATGAGATTTTTGACTGAGTTTGTTAACGCGGGCCAATCAGGGAGCCCTGACAAACAGATATACAGGAGCTTCTGGCGGGTTCCCGGGGCAGGCTGTCCTAGAGGTGGTCGAAAGGTGTGTCAGGGCGGACCGAGAACTGGAAGGGGCATGGGGTGGACCGAGAACCGGAGGGTGGGTAGGGGCGGGCTGCTTTAGTGGTCGGAAGGTGGGAGGGATGGGGGCTTGCTGGGTCTGTATTGTCTGCACTTTTGTATGTAACAGTATTGTCTCATGTACAACTGTCACTGCTGTTGTCTCTTTATATCTTTGTGAAACTGGGATTTGAGGTTTGTCCTCATGTCCCTGTAAACTGTTTAAATGGTAGGGTTTGGGGCCTGGCTTTGCTGCTCCTCTCCCTTGTAAAATTGCTGTCTCTTGCTGCAGCTGTAAATGTAACTGTTTGTTGTAAACTGTTTTTGTAATTTGTTTAATAAAATAATATACAGGAGCTACTGGGTAGGCCGTCCTGACCACTGTCACCCCTGGCGGGTTCCCGGGGCAGGCTGTCCTAGAGGTGGTCGAAAGGTGTGTCAGGGCGGACCGAGAACCGGAAGGTGGGTAGGGGCGGGCTTCCTTAGTGGTCGGAAGGTGGGAGGGGTGGGGGCTTGCTGAGTCTGTATTGTCTGCACTTTTGTATGTAACAGTACTGTGTAATGTACAACTGTCATTGCTGTTGTCTCTTTATATCTTTATGTGAAACTGGGATTTGAGGTTTGTCTTCATGTCCCTGTAAACTGTTTGAACGGTAGGGTTTGGGGCCTGGCTTTGCTGCTCCTCTCCCTTGTAAAATTGCTGTCTCTTGTATGCAGCTGTAAATGTAACTGTTTGTTGTAAACTGTTTTTGTAATTTGTTTAATAAAATAAAATACAGGAGCTTCTCCACCAACACCCTGGAGTTGTTCAGGGAGAGGTGGGTGCCGCAGGGAGTGGAGTGCATTATTTCTCCCTCCAACTCTATGTTGATTTAGTCCCTACCCTCCCCCTCACTGTTTTTGATCACACAGCACTGCCCTTTGATGTGAAGGGCAGTGTTTGTCACTGGCCATCCGGGTGTTTTCCTGTCTTCCTGGTGGTGGAAATTGAATAAAGATTTGTGCACCTTGTGTCTCTCACTGTGTCTTGCACCTGCACACACACACCAAAAAAAACTGGAAATTTCTCACACAAAAAAAAGCTTTAGATGGTCTCCTCAGTCTATGGACTGGCATTGAGCTGGCTGGACATATCCAGTACATATCTAAATAAAAGGTGACTGGGTGAGGCGATACCGGCCTCTGTTCAGTTATTCCAGTGGCTCTGCTGTTACATTTTGTGCATGTGGGTGAAAGGTGCCACGTGAGTGAGTAGGCAGTGTAGCAAGCATGACAATAGTAGTGCCAGGATCTACGGTTGGTGAGTGTGAGTGGGAAGGTGTTGAGGGCAGTAGTGAGCGTGAGCCTTGGTGGGTGGTGGTTTCCAGTAGCTGAGAAAGAGACATCATTACAGGCATTGTGAAACACACTGGTGGAGTGGAGGCCATTAACATTATGGGCTGAAGGGCCTTTTCCTTTGCTGTAGATCTCTATGACTGTATAGCCGCAAACAGCTGCCATGGCTGAACTCAGGATGCAACACACACTTGGAGTACAGCTGGTAAAGAAAACTGATAGATTTAGTACTCTTGAAAGATGAAAATAAAATGGAAAATAAAGCATTTGTTACCCAAACTTATCTGGCTAATTCCCAGGTATTTTTAGCAGGCATGGTCTAATATACTGATCAATAAAATCCTAACCAAGAACTTGTACAAGTGATCATTTTACCTCTAAGATGTACCTCGATATGTAAGTAATTATCATATCATATATATTGCATTAAAAGGTTGTGGAATCACTTTGCATAAAATTTGAACATTAGTTACACAAGATTGCTAATGGATCAGATATATTATGTAAAAGTATTGTCAAGTAATACAGACATGCAAGTCTTCAAAGATCAGGCCTGATTGTCATGTGCGATACAGAAATTTAAAATGACCTAATAATGCTCACTGAGGAGAAAGTGAGGTCTGCAGATGCTGGAGATCAGAGCTGAAAATGTGTTGCTGGAAAAACGCAGCAGGTCAGGCAGCATCCAGGGAACAGGAGAATCTACGTTTCGGGCATAAGCCCTTCTTCAGGATTCCTGGAGAAGGGCTTATGCCCGAAACGTCGATTCTCCTGTTCCCTGGATGCTGCCTGACCTGCTGCACCTTTCCAGCATCACATTTTCAGCTAATAATGCTCACTGTAAATTTCAGTGTTATTTTAGTTCCAAACAAATTATGAGCATTTCTGATGATTAATTATGTAATACATAAATTGCATTGCTACATGTAAATCCAAAATCTAGAGTCCGATTCAAGTTATTTTATTTTTCTTAAAACTAAAGAAGTGTTATTTTCCCATATTAACCATGTCAAATCAACTGATTTTAACTTTTCTTCGCATTTCCAAGAAAATAATTAAAGACAAGATTTTAAAGTTAATTCATTTCAGTGAAACACCATCAGCCTAAAACATCTCTGTTCTATCCTCAAATGCTGCTTGATCTGTTAAGGTTCCAGCATTTTGCCATTATTTCAGATTTTCAGTATCTGCAGTATTTTGCTCACTTCATTTGCTGCACTTCCAGAAATGATCACGTTTAAGAAATTACTTTTATATATTTAAAAATGTACTTTATTCATAAACAAATCATCTGAGTGCATACAAACATTATAAATCTGTTTTGTAGTCTTTGCAGAGAGAAAACAAACACACTAGATTTTTAACATTTCTCAGAGGTTCTGCAGTTACAAAAACAAGGACATTTTCTACTCTTATAGGAAACAGCTTACATTCATTTTGAGGCACAGAGTCTGACAACTGAACAGACCTATGTTATAGCTTAGCAGAAAGACCTTACATGGTGGCCCTTCCCCACTGCGCCTTGGCAGCAGCTGCCCCACGCTTTCGTGCGCCCCTCAGCACATAATCCTAGACATTGGAACGTGCCAGTCTGCAATACTTGGTTGAGATTAACTCTTTTGGAAAGACCAAAACAGTTTGCTGCGTATTTTGCTGAGTTGATGGTCCTCCAGCCACAGTTGATGTGTGCTCTGCTCTCCAGTTGCTCTTTAGGCTGTTCACCTATGTTGAACGCTAAAAATTAAATGCTTCTGAGTTCAGATAAACTTTTAAATCAGGATTTTAATTCAATCAACTACATTCCACAAAACCCTCAACATCTGGTTTATTATTCTTAAATACATTGTAAAACAATTAACAAAGTGGTTCATAACACTCTTTGCCTTGTTACCTTTAAATCCTAGTTCGTTAATTAATCTCCTATATAGCCTACTAACAGAATTAGACATGAACATTACCAGTTTCCCTTCTTGCATTTGATCATGCACGAACATAAAGTGAACTTTCACAGGCATAATTCTTATTCCATCAACATTCTTCAACTTTGACCCAGTTCTGAAACGTCAAATCTCTCTCTCTCTACATAGATGCTGTCTGATCTGCTGAGTACTTTCAATTTTCATTGCTAGTTAATTATGGTCTTGTACCAGCAGACAGCAGAAATGTGACAGGGAGTTGATGAATCTGTGTGTTCTTTCATTCAATTAATTTTGGACGAGCTGGAGACATTGAATAATAGATGGGGGCAATGCTATATCTAAGCTGGGAATGACAAGGATCGTAGATTTTCTTCCTTTACCAACAGGAAACCTGATTGTATATTTCAAGAACCTGACATTTACAGGGCTAACTGAATGTTCGGTAGCAGCACTACAAGATACATTGCAGAAATGGTTCCAAGGCTCTTTAAGACAGCACCTTCTAAACCATCTAGAAAGATAGGTGATGATGCTGTCACTTTAAAAAGGTTACTTTGTCCAGGGTTTTGTTTTGAAGATAGAAGTGTAAAGGCAGAGGTGCTGAAGTGGCTAGGGGGTTAGTCTGAATCAACAGTGTAAGAGTCTTTAGGCTTTGTTTCAAACAGTTTAGCAATGGAAGGGGAATGGCCAGTTCTCCCAATTCAGGTGTATCTAGTTTTTTTTTAAAGCTAGTAGTTACAAGATATTTGAGTCCAGAAGGGTTACAAACTTCAGTGAATGATCCCTAACTGACTTTCTCTGAAATACTCCTGAATATTGTTCACTCCTGCCTGTGAGAAACTGTGTTTGAATTTATCTTTTTGCCAAGGGATATGTTTATGGGATGTTACAATATTGAAACAGTTAATTTGCTAATTTGCTATATTGGGTCAGTTAAATTGTCCAATAGTTAATTTATTATAAGTTTGCTTTCTTTTGTTTGTGGTTCAACTGTAGTATTTAAATAAATTCTGTTTTGCTTACAGCCAAGTGGTTTGACCAGTTGCATCATACCTGGAAGACCCATTTCACATCAGCCTTTACAATAAGAAAAAGTTAGGGTGTAGGGCACCTTCTTAAAAATATTCTGAAGGGACCTGGCCTGGTCCATAATAGATAAGGGTAGCAGATACAGGAGAACCCCACCACATACAAGTTCATCTCCAAACCATTCTCCATCCTGACTCAGAAATACATGACCATTTCTTCAATGTCACTGGGTCAAAACCCGTGAGTGAAGATGGTGTGGTAGAGCATCTCTGAGGTGCCTCAAACAATCCTGTGTTTGAGATTTTGGAGAAGATTTTTAGCTCAGGTTGTGGACCATGTTATAAGTGAGAACAAATCTAGCAGCTCAGTGAGC
The DNA here is from genome assembly GCF_037043375.1 of Chiloscyllium plagiosum. Classification (NCBI taxonomy): domain Eukaryota; kingdom Metazoa; phylum Chordata; class Chondrichthyes; order Orectolobiformes; family Hemiscylliidae; genus Chiloscyllium; species Chiloscyllium plagiosum. The sequence goes on along the minus strand of NW_028270162.1, from coordinate 12,342,348 downwards.
AAACGTACACAACAATCCTCTGTGCCTGGATGTCATTGCTCCTCCTTATCAGTGCACAATGACATTTCCCTCACTTCTTAAAGAGATGGGGCACTTGGTCCCTTGACCACTTCTGCCTTGCCAGTGAATGAACATACCAATGACTCAAGCAACGCAAGTCTCTGTGCATATCTGGCAGATATTATTTGTTCTGCTGGACCTAGCTCTCCATAGTGGCTGTCACTCAATCCATGAATGTTATCACACACTTACACACCAGGGCGATGACATCAGTCTTGGACCCTTCACTCCAGTATATGATCTCTGGCTCCTCTGCCAGGTATTTCTCTCCTTATTTATACATCACTATCAGCCCATTAATACGCAAGTCCAGAGGCTCATCATCTGTACTAACAGCTGGGGCTTGTTTTCCAGAATTCCTTCTGAGCAGCAGAAACCTAGGCCATTCTGCCCTCCTCCAGCTATGATAGTGTAAAGCTAGCCTTGAGATTGCTATAAATATATTACCCATGGATTTAACTGTCACTGCATTAAAAGATTTTAAAATTAGAATTAGGCTTTATCGTCATGTACTCAAGTACAGGGATACAGAGTACACTGGAAACTGTATAAATTCGTTATTTCCAGCGCCATCTTAGGTACAAATTAGAAAAATAAAGAAATAAAGTTAAAAGTTCAACGTTCTCTTCAGAAGCAGAGAGAGAGAGAAAGAAAAATAATAAAAGCAGACAGAGCATACATGTTCACGCTGGGCTGCACTTTGATTGTGGGAGTCCTTGAGCCCGAGCTGGGCTTCAATTCAAATCTGTGCTAGGTTTCACAAAGATGAAGCCCCCGTCATCTCAAGTGAACACTGGCTCAACGCACAACCGATGCCAGAGGGCAGGAAGTAGAAAGGAAAGAAAGAGGAGGGACAAAAGAAAGAACCACGCAGAGCAGATGAACTCCGGCTCAGGAGCAAGACTTCACCACCATCTTAGAGAACTCAGGAGTGGGGAAAGAAGAGTTTGCAGCTGCATTTGCTGAGGCTGGTAACTGTACCAATTCAGAGGTGATTTGTGAAGAGCTGGTCAATAAGGATCTTGGGCTGGAGCACTTTTTTTTTGGTCCTAGTTTGGGAACGTGTTCTACAGACAATATAGAAAATAAAACAAATATTTGCTAGTATCACAAGTCAACATCCTTATCCAAGGTTTCACTAAGATACACTGCGAGATATATAACTTGGAGTGGTTGGTTGGAGGCTTTCTCACTAGATGGCCATATATACAGAATTTCCTTTTCAGCATAGGCACATTCCCTTTGTTTTCCTGTCAGCTTGGTTGCCTGCTCCTCAAGTAGGAGCTTTGTAGGAGGAATGTGTATCTAAATTTAATATAAGCACTAGTTCCCCTTTATCAACAAGGCAAAACTTCTTCAAAAGAACTCCAATAAATTAGTTAAACATGATTGCCCTTTGACAAACCTATGGTGGCTTTACCTCATTAACTTGAACCTGTTCAAGTGCTCTGTTATGATGTCTTCATTAATAGCATCTAACATTTTCCCCAAGCTAACTGGCATACATATGTGCACTGATACAAATGTCAATCCCCATAGTTGTGAAGGTTTGTGCCAGTTACTGATAAGAAAAATGCAGTGTGGGCAAGCTAGGAATCTAAAGTTTCTGACATCAAAACAGCTTGAATTCAATTAACCAGGGCTGACAAAATTCTTGTGGCAGTGACATCCCTACCTCTAGGTAGCTCTGTCCCAGAGATAGGTCAGAAATGTCTGAGCAGGCTCATTTACAAAGCAAAATTGATGAACACTATTAATGCATTGTGTGTACCTGAGATGGCTGTGAAGTATTCATCCTGCAACCATGTTTTGTGCTGATGTTCATGGCCCACACAATCCTTTGAGGAAAAGTTCAGGTTGTCACATTATCTAATTATGATGAAAGGTCAGTGAGCCTGTGGGTGACAAGCTACTAAGCACTGTAGCTTTTTTTTTGGTTTAAATGTGAATCTCAGCAGTGGTGTGATCCAGTAGCACTGTAGCACAAATTGTACTACAAAAGGTAGCTACAATGAAGTGACATTGATTGCATATTAGAGATCTGATCAAGATGCCTGGCACCCAATTGTGTGCAATTGTCATATGCTGTGACAGGCTTATCATATTAATTAACTCCAAGCATGAAACATTACATCATTCTTCCTTCAGCAGGACTGAAGCCATATTCAGCTGCCTATGAGCACTGCCATCTACAGCCACCTCTGACCAGGCTGCCTTATCTCCTGGCCAGCCTTCAAGAAACCTATAGGAACGCATTGCTGAACCATAACACTTTGTACAGATTGTCTAATGTGCAGGAGGGTGATGATCTTACTCCCTTTGATTGTTGCTGATGTCACTGCAAATAAGTCACATCGATATTCACTGGCATATGCATCTGGTATGTGTTAGCTGTGTATGTGCCAGCAGATGTCACAGCAAACATCTGCATACAGAGAAATTTTGCATTATGAACAAACTCCAGACCAAAAAAAAAGTGCCATCCAGACCTCAATTTACTTTAGGATGTTGAGCCTAGGCAACAAGACATGTTTTAGTGTTTAGATTTAAAGTATTTAAGTTTCAAGCTGGAAAGTCAGCTTTTTAAAGACAGTGTTATGTTAAAGAACAGCTCCAGAGGAACGCATATGCCCTTAGTACCTCAAATCAAATGGTTATTCTACACATGATCCTGAACTGGCACAGAATATTTGACTATAGAAGGTACTTAAGCTGATCTTCAACCCCATACATAACTTTCTTGAAACACAGTCATGAGATAGCAATCAAGCATTGGCCTGAAGAGGAGGAAAATCTGCCATTATCACTGAGGGCAATTGCTACATCACAATCATTGCCCCAGTGGAAACCATTCAATGCATATCTGATAAAATTGCGAACCTAAACATTATGCCACATTAAATCAGTTAGCCAAGCACACTTACTTATCAAAAATGTTGTCAGTTTATACTTCCATCCAAACTATTTGTAATGTACCATTGGGACATTGTACTGAATATTTCTAGTCAGCTGAAGGAACTGTGTATGGGAGGTAAAGCAGCTTTACACAGACTCAAATCAGAAACGGCAGACTAACATTTATTTTAAGTCTTACTCAGTGGCTCAACAAAAATGGATCAATTCAATTTGAATCTCCTGAACAAATCAAAAATAACTTGTGCAACACTGTCACTTGCAACAGATTGATCTCACAATTGACCATTTTGTTTACAAGACCACAGTTTGGACATAAATTCCAAACCCCAACTTGAGGCAAATAGCACAGATACATTCAGCAGGAAAATACATAAAATGTAAGGAAGAAAATGGCTAAGTATGTAGAGATCTTTTATGTTGAATGGCATGTTTCTGTGCTGCAAAGAGTATGCTTGCTTTGAATGCATAATTACAGAAGCAGCATTGGAAATGCAGGACAAAGTGGGAAAGCAAATTCCTTCATCTGGTCAACTGCTTAGTAGAAAAGGTCACTTATTAAACACATTGATAACTTCCAACTCTCCCTTTAGGAATTAGTGCACTGAAACTGGTATTGATATGCAATATGGACAAACATACTATGTAGAATTTAGTCTGTGACAACATGAAGATTTGGTAGCAGATGGAAAGGGTGGATGCTGGGAATGTGTTTCCACCAGGCAGGGATACTAGTACGCGTGGGCACAGCCTTCGAATTAGAGGGGATCAATTTAGAACAGAAATGAGGAGACATTTCTTCAGCCAGAGAGAGTAGGGGGGCCTGCGGATTTCATTGCCATGGAGCATAGTGGAGGCTGGGATGTTAAATGTCCTCATGGCAGAGATTGATAAATTCTTAATCTCACAAGGAATTAAGGGATACAGGGAGAGTGCAGGTAAGTGGTGTTGAAATGCCCATCAGCCACGATTGAATGGCGGAGTGGACTCGATGGGCCGATTGGCCTTGCTTCCACTCCTATGTCTTATGGTCTTATGGAATGGAGTGCGCCAGTTATGGCTGGTCTTCTGCAAATGAACTAACTCTCTGCTCAAGAGAAACATGGAGAGCAGCAGCACACAATATTTATATAAAAGAGAAATGAAGGGATAGGGGAATAACAGATAAAAAGAAAACTGAATTTGCAACACTTGGAATAACTAAACCATTCATATGCACTTGACTTTAACTATATTTCCAATATCCAAGTTCCCAAGTTTGATCTTCTCAACTGCAGAAATTAAAGCAACAAAATTAAATTGAGCACATGCATCTTCACATCTGCGCACAAACTTTGTTTTAAATACATTCCCATTTCTTTAGAAATTTAAAATATAGAAAATAGATACAGTACAATTTTGTTTTTCCTTTATAAACTATGACTCAAGATGAGATGAAGTAACTTGTCAAACAATATTTCTTACTGGCCTCCTTAATTCCCCCCCCCCCCCCAAACCATTTTATTTGACTAAAGCTATAGTTCATCGTGTTTTAATGGCTCGGCACTAGGTTTGATAAAGACACCTTCCATTACTGTCCAGTAGTTGTTGGCACTGGGGCTGAATGTGCCATGAACTTCAAGCTGACCTCGGATTGGATGGCCATACTGCTCTCCTGTTATCGTTAGAAAGACCTGGGTGCCTGCATGCTTGAAGCGTACTTCATCATCTCGCTCCCAATTTGTTCCGCTGCATTGCACGACCCAAACATCCAAGTCATCTCCTTCTCCATTCTCACCAAAAGCACTTACTTCCTACATGTTAAAACAGTACAAGTTTAGCTCATGGTCAGTCATGCTCTCAGAATAGTCAAACCTATATTCAGATAAAGTTGATAGAAACACATTTCACAGGATGTGGGAGTGTCTGACAAAGTCACTACATTTTGCCCATGCCTAGATGCCCCTGAGAAACCTACAGGTGACATTTTTATAAACCATAGCCAAAGCTTGCCCCAAGAATGCACATTCATGTGGGAAAGAGGAGGAGAACATAAGATTACCATGTACTGTATGCCATACCAGTGTCAAAAAACAAGAACACAATAAACAAAGACTTTTATATAGTAATGAAGGGCAAGCTAGCATAACTTCAAAGACACTCCATGATAGGAACAGAGGAAGTCATAACAAAAACAGTGAAAAACAAACGTTGATAAGTAGCTATTTTTATTATCAGACATGTTTACGCAAAGGGAACACTATTTATATCAAATGCAATAGTTTCAGTTACCATGATATACATGCTAACTACTGAACTACAGCTGCTCAGCACTTAGATAATTATACCTGGTTTCCAGAAAGTGGTGACACAAAATGGTGACTGTGCAGATTTCTTCCAGTATTGGCATGTGTCAGCCGTATTGACTGGCCACATTTTATGGGCATTCCTCGCTGACAAATCTGGCCAGGTTTTGCTCTCACTGTCCAGTAGCTGTTGCTGTCATCAGAAGCATCCACCCCAGTGACAGATTGCTGCCCACTTCCTTTTCAAAAGTAAACAGTGATTATTGTAAATTTATAATTTAAAAGCAGGTTTGAAAATAATCAAAATGCAAGGAACCCATTACCACAATATCAAACATTAAATAGCAACCTTTAAAAACAATTGTACAAAAAAAATTATGCCACTTTTCCCCTACCCCAATTATCATTACTCAATGTGTAAGCGTCTGTGTCTCAATAGCTGAAGTCAGATGGAAAGGAAATGAGAAAAAAAAAATCAGCCAAATTAAATACTCTCTTCATCCAATATCCACACGCTGCTAATTAAACAAATGGGAAAAACAAATCCAATAATCTTCTTCTTGGGTCTTAGCTACTCTTTAATTGGATACAAAATCTATAAACAACAATGATATTCTGATAGGAGTCTACAAAATGAGATCAGAAAGAATTTTACAGGTCACCAGTACGTTATAGTGGGAAAGAAAGCAAAATCTTGCAAGTAATTATGAGGAATGTTTAAGAGGAATCAAGGGACTGCAGTAGATTGCAGTCTTCAGGGGAAACAGGTAGACGTTCAAAGAGAGACCTTTTACAAGGGGCTAGGAAAAAAATTGGAAAAATATACATTCCTTCCATTCAGTCTTGGGAAGAACGAAGGTTGCAATTATTTAGAAGGGAAGTGGACCTGCAAAGCTGTACACCGTACATTCCAAGAAACAGGTACAGATCCAAATATTGACAACAGTCAGAACTGAGCGTGAAGCATTTGTCAAAACATTTTAAAATCGAACTGTTCCATACTATAGCGTAAATATACCAATAATGAAATCACTGAAATTTTAATAGCATTTCAGCACCATATGGAAACTTAAAGTAGGGATCTATTTACGAATATATATATATAAAACTAAAGGGCTAGATTATCATAATCCAGCCGCACTATCATGGAACCAAGGTTGGTGCAGCTGACATTATGGTTACACATCCATTGTTGCATCTCCCTCACTACTCCCCACATTGGAGTGAAAATACCATCATACTAATTTGTAAAGTGTAACAAAACTTCAATTCAACCTGACTCTGAGTTGGATGCCTCCCTTTAAAGCTACCAGGAAGTTTTAACAACAAAATCTACCTGAAACAAAAAAAGAGGAAGAATGTTCACAAAAAAAAGTACAAAGACAGCACAGAAACAGTGTTTACGGAAACATCTACTCAGTGCATACACTGGACATGAATGTACAATCTGGACTGATAAAGGGCTCTATGTGCATATTCAGTTATTTCATCATCATGGACATCACACTTGTCACTAACATTACTTTTTCATTCCTGTTTAGAAAGTACCAACCCTGATTCACCCAAAAATATCAAAACAATATTTATTTCTTGATTCTTCTTTAAAATGGATCAACTGACTATTAATCTACTACTAGCTCTGGCAGTCTGTTCAGGAAGTCTCCTAAGAAACTAAAAATCATGGCTTCTAACCACTTTCTGGACAAATCAATTTCACCTGAAAGACATTGAATTTTTAATTTTTTTTTTTAAAATACTAATGGACCTAATCTGTCTCCCCATAAGTGTGAAGATATTATGACAACCAAGCAAATGTTAGCAGGACTTATACACTTAATGGTAAGGTCCTTGGGAGTGTTGCTGGGAAAAAAAAACAGACCTTGGAGTGCAGGCTCATAGCTTCTTGAAAGTAGAGTTGCAGGTAGATAGGATAGTGAAGAAGGTGTTTGGTATGCTTTCTTTTATTGATCAGAGTATTGAGTACAGGAGTTGGGAGGTCATGTTGCGGCTGTACAGGACATTGGTTAGGCCACTGTTGGAATATTGTGTGCAATTCTGGTCTCCTTCCTATTGGAAAGATGTTGTGAAACTTGAAAGGGTTCGGAAAAGATTTACAAGGATGTTGCCAGGGTTGGAGGATTTGAGCTATAGGGAGAAACTAAACAGGTTGGGGCTGTTTTCCCTGGAGCGTCGGTCCATGCTGTACATCTCTGACTATCAACCCTTTTTAAATATAGCTATCAGTCACTCAGCTCTCTATTCCAAAGACATGAACACAAGATTATTCAATTTCTCTTCATAGACAATTGATAAAATAGATTTTTTTTAAAATGTAGCTTCTCCAAAATATCCATTTTGTAATAGTGGCAACATCTGTACAGCATATTCTAATTTTTCACACATTGTATTCTAATTGTCATTTACACAGCCATTTTACACATTTGATATCTTCTTGCATTTTGCCTCCAATTTAGGACTGTAAATGAGCTAAATTGTGGAATCCGATTCAACTTAAATAAAATTGTCTTGATAACTTTGTTTCTTCCTGACTATCTCAGATGATATGCTATCAGTTAGTCAAATGCTTATGGTCAAGCATAACACCTGAAAGAAAAGTTTCTCAGTAAGATGGTAAACTTACCTGTTTCAACCAGTACTTCCCTTTATTTGGATTTGAATCCGTACACAGAATTCTGGAATAAATTCAGTAACGTAAGGACTTCCCTACAGTAAGAGAACAAATTGTTCCAGCAAAGGCACAAAGTGTCCTTTCACTGATACCATTAGAACATGTTGCCACCTGCATCATTTCAGCTGTTAATGCAAGAAATTAACAGAACAATATAGTCCCTAAAAGTGAACAATAAAATTCTTCATTGGCACTATATTAATTGTGGAGTTTTGTGAGCAACATTGCGAATCTACCCTGCATGGACTCGCAACAATTGCTGGTTTGGACACTATTCACAGCCCATGAATGATTTTAAAATAAATGCTTTGAAACAATGCCAAGTTCCACACATACAATATGCAAATCTGCCTACATCAGCTGTTGATTTCTCAAAAGTTCAATCCTCAATGTGCAAAAATGTTCCCTAATCCAGTAAGCAATCAACTTTCACCAAAGCCACTAAACTGCTCAGTGGCTCAGGATGTACATAATCCTTGTGTACGTTTCAACTGCAAACACTGAGCCTGTGGTCCCATATAAACTCTATACATACACAAAACTCTATACACACACACGCAAAAATGTAGTTAACAACTAATATGAAGTACTAACACTCACCAGTTAGAAAACCAATAACTCCATTGAAAACTGTCCAGAAATAAAGAACTGGAGCTGTACAAGGTAGAACACCTCTCCAATTTGATTTCCACCAAACTCCAGATTATCTAATCCACAAAATAATCAGCATAGTGTCAAAAGGTGCAACAATGCTCCACTGGAAGGTGGGGGTTTGCCAGAAGATGCACTGGCAGAGGTGGCAGGGAGTGGGGGTATTTGCCTGAAGAGACACCAATGCCCCTTTTTTGGGGGGAGGAGTGGGGGAGTTGCCAGGACACAGAACAGTACAGCACAGGAACAGGTCCTTTAGTTTGGCCCAAAAATGTTGTGCCCAACATGACAAATTAAACTAATCCCTTCTGCCTGCCCTTTGTCAATAATTCTCCATTCCTTGCATATTCATGCATTCATCTAAAAGAACCTTAAAAAACCTGTCTTACCTGCCATCACTACTAACCCTGGCAGTACATTCCAGACTCCTACCACTGTGTAAAATAAACTTGCCCCTCACATCTCCTTTGAACTGTCCTCCTCACCCTCAAAACATGCATCCTTACAATAGACATTTTAACTCTGGGAAAAAGAATCTGACTGTCAATTCTACCTAAGAAGTCTATAAAATTGAGATTCAATCAAGTCTCCCATCAGCCTCCACTACTCCAGAGAAAACAACCCAAGACTTTCTCACCTCTCCTTATGACTTATTCCCTCTAATCCAGGCAACATCCTGGTGAACCTCTTCTGCACCCTCTCCCAAGCCTCCACATCTTTCTTGTAATGTGTTGACTAGAACTGAACGCAGTACTCAAAATGCAGCCTAACCAAAGTCTTACAAAGCTGTAATATGACATCCTGACTCTTGTACTCTGTTCCCTGATCAATAAAGGCAACATACTACACACCTTCTTTACCACCCTATCTATTTGTGTGGCCACTTTCAAGAAGCTATGGACTTGAACCGTAAGATCCCTCTGTACATCAATGATGATCACGGTCCTGCCATTATCTTTATACTTTCTCTTAACATTTGATCTCCCAAAGTGCAGCACCTCATACTTACCCAGATTAAATTCCATCTGCTATTTCTCCACCTACATTTGCAACTGATCTATATGCCACTACATCTTTTGACACCTTCTACACTATCCACAACGCCATTGACCTTTGTGCCATCTGCAAACTTACTAACCCACCCATCTACATTTTCATCCAAACCACTGAAATATATCACAAACAGCATTAGGTCCCATTATGGACCTACAACTAGAAAAACATCCTTCCTATTGGTAAACCAATTCTGAACCCAAGCAGCCAAGTCACTGTGGATCCCATGCATTTTAAGCTTCTAGATGAGCTTAAGGTACCTTGCCAAAATCAAGATGTGATGAACTGGAAGAGCACAGAAGGTCGGGCAGCATCCGAGGGGCAGGAGAATCAACATTTCGACCATAAGCCCTGATGAATCAGGAATGGCTTATGCCTGATTGTCAATTCTCCTGATCCTCAGATGCTGCCTGACCTGCTGTGCTTTGATCTCCAGCCTCTGTAGACCTCAGTTTCTGCTGGACCTCGTCAAAAGCCTTACTAAAATCCACAGACAACTTCCACCGCTCTATCCTTATTGACCGCCTTTGACAGCTCCTTAAAAGGAAAATCAAGTTTGTAAGACATGACCTACCACACACAAAGCCATGTCCATCACCCCATGTTTTTCCAAATGCACATAAATCCAATCTCTAAGGATTCTGTCCAATAGCTTCCCAACCACCGACGAGAATCTATAGTGTCCCTTCTTAAACAGATGAGCAACATGTGCCAATCGCTCATTCTCTGGCCATCCCTCCAATAGCTATGAAGATCTTGGTCAAGACCCCAGCAATCTCCTCTCTTCGCTTGGGTACCAATGCCCCAGAGGAGGATAGTAAATCAATACTACAGGAGGAGAGAGCTATCCATCCAGGCAGGGCTCCTGATCACTATCCAACACAGCAACCATGACGCCTCCCCCAGTGAAACAGCAACGCTGTTGAGTTCGAGCGGTGAGAGCCGGACCGACTTACCCGACCCGTACTTCACGTCGTGCGAGTGCAGGCGGACATTGTGCCGGCTGTTGAGCAGCTTGACCACGGAGCCGCAGGTCACGTAGTACAGCTCGGTGGTGGAAGCCGAAGCGAGCAGCGCGCAGAGGGCGAGCGCCAGCACGGAGCTCCGAGCTGGGGCCGTCAACATCACGAGCCGCCTTGACCGTTGGTCCAAAGACCCCTCTCCGCTTCAAAACCCGGCTTCAACGCCCCCACCCCCCCACGCCGGCCTCAGCCAATCAACGGGCGCCAGCACCCAGCTGGAAGGTGGGATCGGCGCACGCGCCCCCCCCCCTTCAAAACCTGTCTTCAACGGCCCCTCGCCGGCCTCAGCCAATCAACGGGCGCCAGCACCCAGCTGGAAGGTGGGATCGGCGCACGCGCCCCCTCCCCCCCGTAGGCCGCTCCTCGCCGATTGGACAGTGACCGTAGTGCTGACGTTGGGCCTTCCTATTGGCCCATACCGCATTTCAATCAACCTCCACCGGGGGCGGGAAGGGAGGCGGGGCCTGCTAACGGCTCCTCCCGATCGTCGGAGAAGGGACGACCTCCATTACAGGAAACCGTGCACTTGCTGGCATTTAGACGTTTTTGGTTGGATGTTAAACTAATCACAGATCAGGGTAAACAAAGAAAAGAACCAATGATGTCTGCGAGCGTCGTCCAGGTAACAAGATGACGACGCAACAACCACAGAAATTGCTGGAAATATTCAGCGGCATCTGTGGAGTGAAAGCAGAATTAATATTTCGGGTGATCGTGATTTGGAGATGCCGGTGTTGGACTGGGGAGTACAAAGTTAAAAAAATCACACAACACCAGGTTATAATGCAACAGGTTTAATTGGAAGCACTAACTCTCGGAGCGCTGCCCCTTCATCACAACCACCTGATGAGGGAGCGACGCTCCGAAAGCTAGTGCTTCCAATTAAACCTGTTGGACTATAACCTGGTGTTGTGTGATTTTTAAACTTTGTTTCGGGTGAAGTGGCCTTTTCTTCAGAACCCGAAACGTTAACTCTGATTTCTCTCCACAGATGCTGCCAGAGTTTCCAGCAATTTCAGTTTTTTTTTTGTTTCTGGTTTTCAGCATCCACAGTTCTTGTCAGTTTTTATTAAAATAGCAATACATTTTCAGTCCAAGCTAATTATCGTGGTGCATTTATGAGGGAGTGCCGCTCTGGCAGCAGTGCCACATTTCCAGGTGTCTCCTAATCAACCCGTTCAGGTATATTAATGACACACTTCTGGAGCAGGTGGGACTTGAACCTGGAACTCTTGTCCATTTCAGATACAATATTAGAGTTAAGGCAGCTGCATGTGAGGTAGCCTGTGGTATTATTTTAAACTGTCAAGGATGTCCTGGGAAATCTCCATCCCTTAATCAACATCACTTAAAAAACTACAAATTATCCGACCATTATTTGCACACGGAATAAACATGTAGTTGCGCCTGTTTCAACTCAGCAGGAGACCACTATCTGATAAAGGGTCACTCGACCCAAAACTTTAGCTCTGATTTCTCTCCACAGACGATGCCAAACCTGGCAAGCTTTTCCAGCTACTTCTATTTTTGTCACGAGAGATAACAATCCACTGACTTATGTCTCAGGACAGCATGCCTTAACCAATCTGAATCAACCTGCCGACTATAAAATTTAAACAAAACCTGCACTTAACAACCAATCAGCACTTCTGCACTGGCTGAGATTACCACAAAGGATTTTCCTTCTCAGCCTTTCTCATTGAGGCATGGTAAACCTCAACCCAAAACACCACAAATGAAAGAACAGCCTTCTGGTCCTCTGAGACAATGGTAAATTTTACCTTACTTAACGGCTTCAATTTAACCCCTTAAATTGATTTCATTGTGAATATGTGCAAGATGAAAAGCTTTGATAAAATATATCTTTTTCCAGCTTAACTCAAATTCTGTCCTACTAAATGACAATTGGACAAAATTAGAATTTTTTGAGGGTATTCAATATAGTATTGATAAAAAATGAGCCACTCCTTAAGATGTATATGAATTTTTAGAAGATTTGTTGATCAGTAGGTTTCTAAATAAAATTTGTGCATGGGATTAGGGGAAATATGTTATGGATTAAGAAAATCAATATGTAATATATATTTAAGAGATACCTTATGTTATTAAACTTATAAAAAATGTAAACATAATATCAATATTGTGACCTGAGGGAATACAGATCTCAGCCTCCATCTCTCCCAGGGAGCACTTGAAGCATTGGACACAATTAGAAGCATTCTCTTCCTTTCTAATCTAATAGTTTAATGGTCACCCAGAAACCGGTGAGCGTCTGAATAGAATATTAGTGTTATGTAATAAAAAGTTTAGGGTGTAGGTTTGCTCGCTGAGCTGTAGGTTTGATATCCAAACGTTTCATTACCTGGCTAGGTAACATCATTAGTGGCGACCTCCAAGAGAAGCGAAGCTGTTGTCTCCTGCTTTCTATTTATATATTTGTCCTGAATGGGGTTCCTGGGGTTTGTGGTGATGTCATTTCCTGTTTGTTTTCTGAGGGGTTGAGAGATGGTATCTAGATCTATGTGTTTGTTTATGGCGTTGTGGTTGGAGTGCTAGGCCTCTAGGAATTCTCTGGCATGTCTTTGCTTAGCCTGTCCCAGGATAGATGTGTTGTCAGCAGTCGAATTGGTGGTTTTTTTCATCCATGTGTAGGGCTATGAGGGAGAGAGGGTCGTGTCTTTTTATGGCTAGCTGCTGTTCGTGTATCCTGGAGGCTAACTTTCTTCCTGTTTGTCCTACGTAGTGTTTGTGGCAGTCCTTGCATGGAAATTTGTAGATGACATTGGTTTTGTCCATGGGTTGTACTGGGTCTTTTAGGTTTGTTAGTTTTTGTTTGAGAGTGTTGGTGGGTTTGTGTGTTACTAGGATTCTGAGGGGTCTTAGTAGTCTGGCTGTCATTTCTGAAACTTCTTTGATGTATGGTAAGGTGGTTAGGGTTTCTGGCTGTGTTTGGTCTGCTTGTCGTGGTTTGTTCTTGAGGAATCTGCGGACTGTATTTTTTGAGTATCCGTTCTTCTTGAATACGTTGTATAGGTGGTTCTCCTCTGTTTTTCGAAGTTCGTCTGTGCTGCAGTGTGTGGTGGCTCGTTGGAATAGTGTTCTGATACAGCTTTGTTTGTGTGTGTTGGGATGGTTGCTGGTGTAGTTAAGTATTTGGTCAGTGTTTGTCAGTTTTCTGTATACGCAGGTTTGTAGTTCTCCGTGGTCCTTTCTTTCAACTGTGACGTCCAGGAATGCGAGTTTGTTGTTGGTTTCTTCCGCCTTGGTGAACTTTATGCCTGTGAGGGTGTTGTTGATGATGTTAAATGTCTCTTCTATCTTGTTTCATTTTGTGATGACAAAAGCGTCATGTATGTAGCAGACCCAGATGTTTGTTTTGATGATTGGTAGGGCTGTTTGTTCTAGTCTTTGCACTATCCCTTCTGCTATGAATCCTAATAGCGGAGATCCCATGGGTGTGTGTTGGTTTGTTTGTAGATTGTTGTTGAAGACGAAGTGGGTGGTGAGGCACAGGTCCACTAGCTTCATGATGTTTTCATTGGTAATGCGATTGGTGGTGGTGGTGCCCTGATATAAGCATTGTACATCCAGTCAATGCTGTGCTGGAGGCAAAATGCCCATCATGGCTAGCAATGGTGGCTGTGTATGAAGAGGATTCCAATACCTTGATCGTAGACATTCAGAAAATTAATTAAAGACAACTGGATAACAGCTGTGGACATCAGGAAATTTGGATATCAGTGGCATCAGTTTCTGTGAATAAATACAACTCTGCAGATTTTCAGTTGGGGCATTAACCAACCAGAAGACACCAACTTTTGGAATTAAATTCTAAGTTTTTTCAAGATCCAAGAAAATTCTAAAAGTCCTTCATTTAATATTAAAAAGGCTGAAACTACAAATACAAGTAAAACTAAAGGCTGTGCAGTGAGCTGTCTTACTCCTTTTCTTTTTCTACAAAAGTAAAAATAAGCTAAAAGCCTGCTGATTTGAGGTTTTTTTTAAAGCAGGTAAGTTGTTCTGAAAACACAGCTCTCCTACTAGGAAATAAAGTTAAGCAAGAGCTGAATCAGGACATCATCATTAAGAACATGAGCATTAAAAATGTGGTTTGCTACATTAAGAACGCTTACCTGTGTCCAAAGATTAGTTGATGCTGCTATGTTTTTTCTTTAACGTGTTGCAAAAGTATAGGAAATTTCAGTGACGATTTAGTATTAAATCATTAGGATCATGCAAACCTATTTCTTGAACTTCCAAGGAAGTACCACATCTATGTTCAGGACAAACATCAAGCCACATTGAACAAAACAAATGAAGTGTCATACTTCAGAAGGTTAACTACTGGACAGATTGATATAGTTCTACCACATGGCAAAGAAACATGGAAGTATAAGAGTATGGTTAGATTCAAGGCTCCTCAATCTTCTACCTAAATGATATTCACACAAAATGCCAATGCTAGTAGAATTAAATACTAAATTTTCCTGTGGCAGATTTATATTGCAAGCTAGCTGTGAAGCATGGAAACAAGCCTGTCCAAAAAAAAAATCCCTAGCACTGATGACATTTGGATCACTATTTGGATGGTATTATTTCCAACAGTTATTGGACTTTCTGTAAGCCAAGATCTATTCCAACAGTATATACTTAGGATTATTGAAAATATAACAACCTGTGTTTGCAAATATCCACAGTTTTATGGTTATGGGTGAGATTTATGTCAAATATACCACAACCTTCATCTCCTGAAGACAGTGGCACAATGTCAAGGATTAATCGTTAATAGTACAAAGCAAGAATTCAACATCTTGGGCGGCACGGTGGCACAGTGGTTAGCACTGCTGCCTCACAGCGCCAGAGACCCGGGTTCAATTCCCGCCTCAGGCAACTGACTGTGTGGAGTTTGCACATTCTCCCCGTGTCTGCGTGGGTTTCCTCCGGGTGCTCCGGTTTCCTCCCACAGTCGAAAAATGTGCAGGTCAGGTGAATTGGCCATGCTAAATTGCCCGTAGTGTTAGGTGCAGGGGTAAATGTAGGGGAATGGGTTTGGGTGGGTTGCGCTTCGGCGGGTCGGTGTGGACTTGTTGGGCCGAAGGGCCTGTTTCCACACTGTAAGTAATCTAATCTAATCTAATCTAATCTGCCAGAGAATTTCTTTTAGCCCATTTAATCTGCCTGTGGAGTATGCCCCAATCTGCATAAGATTGTACAGGATAAAGAGGACCTGCAACATTGCCTTGGATTGTGTAACCTCCACTCACCATATGCTCCCATCTTTGTAGGCAGTACATCCCGCTTAGTGATTTGGTCAAGAAGATGCGCATTAAAGGAATATCTGAGAAGACTTGGTCACTTTGGTCATATAGAGATGAACATGATATATCATGGCAAGTGATTTTCAGTGGCAAACAAGTCTTCATATCAAAAATATTATGTCAAGATATGTTCACGTTATACTAATGATGGTGGTTATTTAATGATGTGAAGGTACCGGTGTTGGACTGAGGTGGAAAAAATTAAAAATCACAAAACAATTTTAACTTGGTTATTTAATGCACATGACAGCTAGCATGTGAATCTGTGTACTGGCCAGAGATGAATCAGGACAGTCTGCCACTTGAAAATGCATGTGATGCATTCCACTCTTTGAGAGTATTAGAGTGAAGTTTGAAATATGAGACCCGTAAATTCCGTTTCCTTGTTTACATAGTTATCAAATTGAAAATGTATCTATGTACAATTTTATAACTGTTTGGTTTTATGTTTATTTAATTTTTGGAATAAGGGAGACGATATGTCTCACAGTCTGCATAACTAAGAATTATATCAGGTGATCATGTCTTTAAGAGTCATGATAATATTATTGTAACCTTATCATCTCGTGACCTGAGGTGATAAAGATCTGAGACTTTTTTAGCCTGGGATCATTTCAACAAATATGCTCTTCAGTTGTAATCTAATACCCTAGTGTGCCTGTGAATGTAATATTTGCACATAATAGCTAATTGCAATAAACATCTGTTGGATTCTTCAGTATCGTGATGTCCACATCTAGTTTCTTGTGTTATGAGAGATAAAGTAAGTGTTGCTACATCAAGTAGAATATCCAGCTAGAAGTAAAACTCACATCAGAGAATTGGATTACACACAGAAAGTAGACAGGAGGAATAAACAGACAATTCTCAGGATGGTAGGCTGTTACTACTGCGGTACCACTAGGAAAGGTGCTAGCGCCACATTTCTAAATGATTTGGATGTGGGAATCAATTGTAACAGGCTCCTTTTATATTCATTATCTATAACTGCCTGGTTTTACCAAGGTGAATGGATGTGGCTAAATTGCTTTTGCAGGGAGGCCCCACCAGCAAATACATCTTCCCATCCCCACCTTTCTCCACCTTCCACAAAGACTGTTCCCTTCACCAATCCTTGATTTGCGCCACTCTACTCACCAACCCCCTCCAAACCTCCAGGTACCTTCCTCTGCAACCAGAAAAGATATAAAACCTGCCAGCACACCATGCCCTCATCCAGGGCCCCAAACAGTCCTTCCAGGTGAGCCAGGAGGTTCACCTGCCTCTCCTCCAATCTAGTTTACTGTATCTACTCTACATCGGACAGCCCAAACGCAAACTAAGGGAACGTTTTGCCAAATATCTCAGCCGGGCCCGCAAGGGTCAACCTGACCTTCTAGTCACCACCTATTTTAATTCCCCTTCCCCCTCCCTTTCTAACATGACCATCCTTGGCCTCCTCCTTTGCCACAATGAATCAAACTGCAAATTGACCTGACCTTCCGCCTCAGCAGCCTACAGCCCGGATGACTCAACTGAGTTCTCCAGTTTCAAACAATCTCCCTTCCCATCACTCGATTCCCTTCCCAGCTCCTCCCCCCCCCCCTCTATTTTTTTTAAATTTTTTATTTATTTATTTATTTTTTTAACACCCGGGTGGCCCGTGACAAACACTGCCCTTCACATCAAAGGACAGTGCTGGGTCCTCCTTTTTTTTCTTTTTTTTATCTCCTGTTTATTTTATTTATTTATTTTTCTTTTTTTTTATCACACTACCACCTAAGTGCGGTAGTGCTTATTTTATCCCCAGCACCCATGGTGTGTGTGTGCAGGTGGGAGACACAGTGAAAGACACAAAGTGCACAAATCTTTATTCAATTTCCACCACCAGGAACCCCCCCCTCTTCTATTCCTCTCATCGACCATTCCTTCTAACCACCAACCAGATTCATTCCTCCCATTGACCAATCAGATCGTACCTTCTACCTGTGTTCACCTATCCCCACCGCAGAACCCTGCCCCCCACCCCCACTTTATCTGCAGCTCCCTTTACATCCACCCACAGAGCTGAAGAAGAGTTACACCCAAAACGTTAACGTCTACACTTTCTGATGCTGCCTGGCTTGCTGTGTCCTTCCAGCCTCCTACTTGTCTACCTTGAATTCCAGAGAAACAGCACAGACTCAATGAGCTGGATGGCTTCCTTCAGCGCTGCAACCATTCTATGATTCTGATCTTTTGTGGCATTTTTCACAGTCAGGAATGTCTTTGAAGCTGGTAGTTGTTAAGACAATGAGAAGTGGTTGTAATTGGCATATCCCAAGGTCAAGTAGAGGCTAATGTTGTGCCAATTTGTGTTCGGTTGCAAATTTCTATCTGCTACATTTTACATCCTGGTGTCCTGACTAATATTTATCCTAAATTAACATTATTTAAAGAAGCACATTATCTAGTTGTTATCACAAGTTGTTTGTAGAATCTTCCTGTGTGCAAATTGGCTACTGCATTTCAAACATTACAGTGGTGACTGCAGTTTAAAAATGTTAAATTTGCTGTAAAGTGCTTTAAGGCTTTTTGAGATTATGAAAGGTGTTCTGAAGTTGAATAGTTTGGTTTTCAAGGTCAGAGAAGCAATAGAAAATTAACTAATTTTTTTTTTAAAGTACTTTCTATTTTTATACTGTGATTTTTTTCACAGATGCTGTCAGATTTGCTGAGCTTTTCTCGCAACTTTGTTTTTGTTCTTGACTTTTTTTAACTTTAATAGTTTAAAGTGAGGCATCCTATTTGCAAGTGGCATGACGTTAAAGACTTTTATACCTACGCAATTTTAGGAGTTTTGCACTTATCCTATGACATTGATCTGCCTTATTTTCACAATGTTCTTCTTTGTTCCACTTTTTACATTTGTTAATCTTAATTAAGTGTGCCTGTTTCATATACTTAATGTTGCTAGTGCCTTGAATTGAGAGTGGCATCTGCCAGGTTTCATCATTTGTGACTCATTCGTGGAGGCACAGATCCTTGGCAGAGAAGGCAAGAGTGGTCCTGAGGAAAGTGAATTCTTACGTTTTAAAGTCATAAAGCACAAAAACAGACCCCACAGTCCAACGAACCCGTACCAACCAGACATCCCAATCCAGTCTAGTCCCATTTGCCAGCATTTGGCCAAATCTCTCTAAATTCTTCCTATTCATGTACCCATCCAGATGCCTTTTAAATGTTGTAACTGTACCCGCCTCCACCACTTCCTCTGGTAGTATGTTCTGTACTGTTCTATCTTATTGCTTCACTGCTGCAGACTTTACATGGTCAGTATCCAACAATTATAGCTTAGTGGAAGAGGCACTACCATATGGGAACTTGTGACAAGTTTGGTTTTTTTGTTGTCATATGTACCTAAGTACAGTGTAAAGTTTTGTTTTGCAAGCAGTACAGGCAGATTATAGCAAACAAGGACATACAGATCATAGGGTGCTTAGAAAGAACAAAGCATACAATGTTACGACTGCACAGAAGGTGCACAAAGCAAGATCAACACTAATAAGATCAACATTATTTGAAGTTAGAGAGGTCGATTTAGCAGTCTAATAACAGCAAGAAGGAAGTTGTTATTGAACATGTTGGTGTGTGTGTGTGTGTGTGTGTGTGTAAGCTTCTGTATCTTCTGCCTGATGGAAGATGTTGGAAGAGAGCATTATCAGGGTGGGAGGGGTGTTTGATGATGTTGGCAGCTTTTACGCGGCAACATGAAGTGTAAATGGAGTCCATAGACAGGAGTGTGGCTTCCATGATGGTCTTGACTGTGCACACAACTTTCTGTACTTTCCTCTGGTCGTGGGCAGAGTATTTCCCATACCGAGTCATTACATACCCAAATAGAATGCTTTCTGTGGTGCATCTGTAAAGGTTACTGAAGGTCTTTATGGACATGCCAAATTTCCTAAGCCACCCGAGGAAGAAGAGACATTGCTGTGCCTCCTTGACCATCGCATCTGTGTGGAAAGTCCAGGTTGTTGATTTTCATCACTCCTAAGAATTTGACACTCAACATATAGTCTATCCATCATAGCTCCGTTAATATAGATAGGGATGTGTCCTCCTCCTTTCTTTCTGAAGTCAATGATCAATTCTTTTGTTTTGCTGACATTGAGAGAGAGGTTGTTATCATTGCACCACAACACCAAGCATTCTATCTCCTTCCTGTATTCTGACTCACAGTTGTTTGACATCCAGCCAACTTGTGGATATAGAGGTTGGCTACACAGTTGTGCATGTGCAAGGATTACAGTTTCATAGAGGTGAAAATCGGTGGTTTTGTTGATGGTACAATTAGGAAGATCATCCCGGTGTCAAATATGACTGGTTATGAACATAAAAATAAAATACCACAGTTGCTGGAAATTTGAAAATAACTTCTGAACATGCCTAGCAAACTTTGTAATATCTATGAAGAGAGAAGCAGCTAACATTTCAAGTCAAATATTACTTCCTCTTCACACCTTGACTGTACCTTAACTGGAGAAAGGAACAGTTTGGTTTAGCCTCAGACTTTTGCCAGGATGCAGTGACTTGACCAGAGGAGCGCATTTTACATGATCATGGTTGCAATGTTAAGGTAATTTATTGCAATGAGCTTGTGGTAATTTGTTCCTCCGTCTTCCCACTTGAATTTGAATATACTGCAGAGATACAGCTGGTGGAAATTCTCCAGCGACTTGAGGTGACCCAAGTCTTGTTGCCATATAGAAACAATAGCTTTATTGAACATTATATTGGTCTTGGAAACACAATACTGATGCGAATTAGCTTCTTTGTGGATTTGTGTACAAAGTTGGAATTTTAAAATCATAGCTGAAAATATAGGAGTTTACCTTGAAACATTACCATAGATTTTGATTACATAAATATGCAAAAACTCAATTTAAGTTGCACATGTAAGATCTGAGGCTCATTGCCAGCTCATGCTGGTGAAAGTTTTTTTTTGACAATTGTATGTCCTGGACGACTTGTAAATTAATCCATCAATATGTAGCATGCCATATTTCTCTGCATGCTGAGGTGCTGATTTCTGTTTTCCTCAGCACGAAAGCAAAATAAAGATTGGGGTCTTTCCTTGTAGCTATGTTGTAGATTTTAGTACTGTCAATGTGAATTCAGACTCTTAAATAAGCCTTACATCTTTTACACATAAAAACAAAAATATCTACTAATATGCTGCCTTTGAAGTTTTCGCAAGAGCATTATAAAGCAAAATACGATAAAAAGCCAAAAAAGAGATATTAGGCCAAATGATCAAAATCTTGGTTAAAAAGGTGCTTAGGCAGCTAAAGGTATTATCAGTTGTGGAGTGATCAATACAGGGAGACTGAAGAGATCTGAATAGATAAGGTCAAATAACCTGGAGTGTTGTGGGGATGAAGGAGATTACAGCACCAGGAAATGACAAGCTCTTGTATGGATTTAAGAACAAGGATGATAATTTTAAAATCTCAAATTGCTTGTTTTGGGTTCAGTAGAAGTTAGCAGGCATGGAGTAGACATAAAAGGAACTCAGATTTATGGATAATAGAGTGTAGGAGACCATCTGGGAGATCATTATCAGTAGATGTGACAAAGCGGCAATGAGTGTTTCGAAGTAAACAAGGTGAGTTAAGGCCAAAAGATGAAGTTACAGAGGTGGAAATAGTGAGTATGTAGTCATCTCTGGATCAAATATGATACCAAGATTTGCAAATAGTCTGGTTCAGTCCTAGACTAGCAATGACATGGCTCCTCCCAGCAATCGATGTGAGACTTACAGGCTGACCAAGACTTCAGGTCAGGTGTCAGCATCAGTGTTTCCAAACACCTTTATAGAGATAAGACTTAGACTTTACGATCTGAATGTTTTTCTTAACTTTTGGCTTTCTTATAAAAAAGCAGCAGCATAAATAAAGTTTTGATTTTGTAACAAAAATGGTGCCAAAGAATGGTGCCTTTGTACACTTTTCACTTTCCTGTACTTGAATACACATGACAATAAAATATTTTCTAAAATTCTAGACTAAAGCCAGGGAGGGGGATAGAATCAGTTGTATAATTGATATTTATTTGATTGTTCACCTTTTTCTTCAGTAAATTAAAATAAAGATATGCTGAAAGCCACAAAGTTTCTATGAAGGCATAGCATGAGACTGATAGCTACAAATAATGAAGAAACAGCTTTTACTTTTTTGTTTATCCCAGGAATATTACAGAAAATCTATTAGATTGCATGATTAGAGTTTTGTTTGCTATTACAGCTTGTAGTATGAGAACTAAATAATTTAACATGATACAAAAGACACAATGGATCCAGTACTTTTGCAGAATCTTAAATGTTCTGTATTTTTACATCATCTGCAAATCTAATTAGTTTACATTGGCATTCTGAACTTTGTCCATTTCATGTGGATGAGAGTCAACAAAAATGGCAGCACTGACCCCTTTCACACTCTAATTGGCATTTTCGCATGTCTTATACTGTAACTCTTTTTCATTCTTTTGAAATGAGTATCCACATCACATTCTTTCTAGATTCTGATAATTTTAATTTATTCAGTACCCTTGCATGTGGAACCACTTAAAATGCAAGTGGATTATGCATCACATGTAATGTACTTTGTCTGTCTCAATAGTAAAACGTGAATTTTCTTTTCATTAAGGTCAGAACTGGTGACTGAGAAGCAAATTAGAAAGACAGGAAACTAGGAATTACAATACCACTATAGAAAAGGGAAAATAAATCACAGAAACTATGTGAGACATCTTTACCAAGGGATAAGAAGATTGGCTGCAGAAGGAGTGGTGGAGAAGGGAAAAAGGGCAGCATTTGCTGTTTAAATAAAGTTTCCATTTGATTGTTCTAATAGTAGGTTTACTAAATCTATTGGCAGAGATAAATTTGACTTGGATACTTCCACTGTGTCCTGAATCTGAGGTGCAAAAGGAATTGAAATTGACCTAATAGAAGAGAAGGCAAAGAATGAGAAATGGCACTTTTAAGTGCCAGCTAAATTAACGTGAGTTACTTGTTCTCGACATGCTATACTGATCTACTTCCACAACTTTAATCAAACTGCTTAGCCAAAGGACCCCATTTCACATAGGTGTTAGTTCAGGCAGTTTTCATATAATTAATATTCAACATCCCATAGGTGTCTTTTCAAAGACTACCTCGGATTTCAACAGTCTTTCACAATACTGTAGTTGTTATCGACACTGGTACATGTGCAAAATTAGCACATCTGGCTGCCCATTTCTCCTTCCAGAATGCTGTTTTCTTTTATAGGTATTTTCAAGATGCTTGCAGTGTGACAGTGATAGCACAATTAAGGCCAAAAAGTTAAATAAGTTATCAAAATAAAAGAAAGGAGCATACTATTATTATTCACCAAAATAAAATACATGAACAGTTTTCTTTTCTTCCTTTCTCTCTCCGTGTCTTCCTATTCCAAAAGAATCACATTACATACCATAATTTTTCTATATTTAATGAGGGGGGGGGGAGAGAGAGAGGAATTCAGTATTAGATGTTAGATATTAGATACTTTGTATCATAACTTTGGAAGAACAGTGAGTCTTGATCTGACATTTGTACTGGCATCTACACAATGCTTAAGACAGTCTGAAGATTGATGGCTCCTTTTTGAACTCTGACTGGAATACAATCTGGGCAAAACTGCACGGGATTTAGCTGTGCTCTTGAATTGCCCTCTGTTCTGAGCATTTGAATCAGCATCAGGGCTTTCATATTCAACAATTTCCATTTTATCCTCTGAACTGCACTCTTCAAAACACTGTCTTGGGCCACAAAGGGCAATTCCTATCTTTTCAGCAAGTGAGTCTTCTTTTTTGATTTTCTTCATAATGAGAGAAAATGTGGCAGAAAATAATGCATTTGCAATTTTCATATTCTGTTTTTTCACATCATCTGGGTGAGGTTTCATATAAGTTCTGCAGATGATTTTACAAGCCTCATCTCCATGGTGTAATCCTTTATCTTTCCTTGAGCTCTGTGCACAGAAAAAAGCTTCATCAGTGAAAGCAGTAATAATAATGGCATTGTCTAAACTGGATTGCTTCTTCACTTAGTGTCAACAATTCTATGTAGTAGTTTATGTCACCCTGAAATTCCTGGGCCCTGGAGCAAGATTACTAACTCATTCACTTTGGCAGCTTTGAGCCGAGAATTTGGAACTGTTCCCATTACTCCCAGGGTTGTATCATCTTTTTTGTTATCCTCACCTTTGGGAGCACATGCTCAAATACATTACTGATTACCTCAGTAGACGGTAGGAATGGCTGTACATTCCCAATGTCAGGTTCTATGGGAGTTTAAAATTCAACTGCTGGATTTGACTGCACAGTCATGGAAGCATGGAGCAAGAGTAGACCATTTAGCCTGTCAAAATAGTTCTGCTATTCAACTGAATCTCTGTTAACTTGTTGTACCTGCCTCGTTTCTGTAAACATTTATTACTCTTACCTAATAAAATTTGTGAATATTATTTTGATTTTTCATTTGACCCCTTTCTTAGATGTTTTTGAAGGAAGAGTGTTCCAGATTCGCATGAGGTGTGGTGATACTCCATCGCCAGTCATATCTCTCTGACGAGAGAGCAGCACTGTGGCACCTGGGACTATGGTGACTTTATCTTTTACTTACCCTTTGTATGAAGAAGTGTTTCCTAACATCTCCCCTGAATGGACTAACTCTGACTCTGAGGTTATGATCTCTTAACCTATAATACCACACTAGGGAACATTGGTTTGCAGGCACTGCAAGTCTACACTAAACAGCAAATCATTCGGGTTTATGCCCAAAGCCTGATAGTAGTCATGGGACCTTCATAGCTGGAAAGTCTATGAGATTCATAGTGAGGACTGCCAGGGTATAATTGACACACAGAGATCTGGCCTGGAAATTACTGTCTGAGCAGTGCTCTCTGTTGCCTTCTGTCATCCTGAAATTACAATTACACAATGGGAAAGAAAATAGCTGCAAATACACCCAGAATGAACAAAGTGATGCAGAAGGCTGCAAAACCCATGGAAGTGAGACCATTCAAAGAGCAACATGACACATAGCTAAGTTGACTATAGAGGACATACATCGCAGTCTCAACTTCACTGGTGACACTTAGGCATTAGCCTTCTGTTTGCTGTACATCCTCAAACACTGCTGAGTATTCATGCAAGATCAACACTTTTGGCTGTTGAGGCCAGTGATGCCATATCAACATCTTTGCAGCAGGAAAAGTGCAATGTTCACAATGTCTAAACATGTTGCCAGTGGCTTCTTAAATCTGGCATTGCTCCATGGAATATAATGCATGCCGACTGATGTCTGGCCTTCCAGTGCAAGTTACAGTATGAGCTACACAGAGATACAAGCACACAGAGTTAGTGGCATTATGAACATGTTTAAACAAATGTGATACTTTATTTACAGTGATATGTCAGCCATTGCCAACAATGTCCTTTTGGTCTTTCCCTTCTATAAAGTCTTAAGTGCAGCCCCAGCTTCAACAGTGAATTTGGAGGGAGCCTAGACTGTCATTCTTCAGCCTTGGAAGTTTGATTGGACAATCCTGGAAGCAATTGAGAGTATCCTTGCTGGTGCCAAAAGCACATTCATCAGCTTGACTGCCACAGTTCTTGGTCCCATGCAAGTGGAAGGCCCTGCCACCTGGGGAGTGCCCAGACATGAGACTTTGGGGTGATCTATCTGTAGTTCTTCTTCTGGCCCAGTGCCTACAGGCATCAGATTGTCTCTGTATGAGAAAGAGACATGTGGTGTGAACCATTGTTGTTAAGGTCCAGTGGCTAGGTTGATGGAATGCATGTCTGTGCACATATGCAGCAGACCCTGATATTGCTGAACCTGGCTCTCCTGTTCATAAAAGCCACCAGATGCTCACATCACATTAGTGAATCTAAATGGCAGCTCTATTCCCTTGAATACACTGCTGGATCACTGTAATGTTCAGCAGCACAGATGTCGAGATTTATGATGGTCCTTTGCCATCATGAAGAATAGGTCTTGCCATCTTCTATATAGCCAGGAGCATAAGGAGGAAGAAGGTAAAAAAATTAAGCAACCTATACAACCCCTTTTGCCAAGAAGTCTGTGGGAAAAACTAATTTGACTGTGATAACAAGATAAAGGTATGGGAACCAAAGCTCTCATACCTTTCTTCTCACTGTCATAACCATTATGATGGTTATATTGCTATAGTATAAAACGAGAACCCTGAATCTGTTGTGGATCTGCATTTCTGCATCTTCTGCACTATAAGGGCCATTGCCTCCTACTTATGTGCCTGGTGCTCCAGTGGCACCTTGTGCACAAGCACAAAGTCCCTAATTGCCAATACCAAAGGTCCTCTTCTGTCAGGGGCTGCGTAGATTCCTGGTTCAATAGTCCTCCAAGTGTTAGTGGTCTAGGCCATTTCTTCCTTGGCCAACTGCAGACATGTGGCTGTGAAATGTTCACTACTTTGTACCCAAGACTCTAATCTAGCTAATGTTTCTAATGTTTTAAGCTACCAATAACAGCTGGTGGGAGGTCCAGGAGGCAGTGTTGTTGATGTTTGCTGGTGGTGTTGAAACCCTCCTCCTAGGAGGGCCTTTCTTGCAGGCTGACAGTCTTGCCTGTTAAAACACTGGACATTTTCATTCAAACCTGCCAGACACAAAAGAGAGAAGGTAACATGGCGTAGGGTAAAAGGTGGTGTGCAATCAATAACATTTTGTGGGATTACTGTGAGGTTGCACTGGAATGAACAATGATACTTACTCAGTTGGCGAGATGTAAATGTCTCAGCATCCCTGCAGGAGTGCTTCCAGTGCTTCTGCGAGGGCCAGGATTCTTCCCTCTTAGAGGATAAAGGACCTAATGTTATGCATCCCAACACTTATCTGGGTCCTTTCTGCCCTATTATAGACTGTTTATTCAAGAATGAGAGAGAAAGGGAGGGTTTGAGAGGAAAGGAAGGGGTCCGATGCATATGGGAGTATGATGGTGATGCCCCAAGTGAGTAGGCAGCTCAGAAAGTATAAAGCATGTTATTCCAGAACAGTTGTGTGGCTAACAGCGAGTGATAGAAATGTTGCATGCAATGGTGAGAGTGGTAGAGCCTGAGCCTTGGTGGGAGATATATGCAGTAGCCGAGATAAGAGTTGAGTGTCAGCAGCAGAGAGAAGAATATGACACTTATCTTGGCAGAATGGAAACTGTCATTGATCCATTTCCTGAACTGCTGTGTGTCCCACTGAATCATGGAAACAGCATTGACTTGTGTGGCAACATCAGTCTAGACTGGAAGTATTTAGTGTTGTAGCCTCCTTTGCCAGAACTCTGGGAACAGGAAGGCCTTACACTACAAAATCCCATCCATAAGAACCTCCAAATCCCTGTCAGAGAATCACAGTATCAATTTCCCTTTATCTGACATGCTTCCAAATTAGTCAGGTACTGAGCAGAGCAGCTTTGAAATGCCAGTGTTTGTCTGGGTGGCCAATGGCTTGTCAAAATGACATAAGGGATGCCAGTCTATCCCAGGATATTCATTAAGTGACAGGTTCTTCTTAATACAGTGAGTGGGAGAATAGTGCGAGCATCAGATGAAAGGGGTGCCATAGTTTTGGTTTACGTAATTAATGAAGTGTGTTTGATAAAATACAGCAGGAAATCTCATTGGGCCTTGTGAAGAGAAACCCTCTATGAAATTTAGTGAAGTTGTCACTTAAACATAGTGTGGTTAAATTCAGCTGAATAAAACTACTAGATTATTATAAAAGTGAATATGCTTCATTTGTATTGAATCTTGTTCCTGCTTGTTGAAAATACTTGATAGTCTGCTTGAACCATAAGCTGCCATCTTTCTGCGGGTGCACTATGTACCCACGTACCCATGTACATGTATTGTACTCTGCATTGTGACTTGCTCAACAGTCTAGAAAATGGAAAACATTTACCCCATTTTCCAGAGTCCTCATTGAAACTATGGTAGCAGCAAACTCCTCCAAGACAGTCAAACACCACCGTCCTAACACATTGGAGTGTCACCCATACCCTAAATCATTAATACCTCCTTCTCCCACTACCCAACCCTTAATCCTCTCAAGCCATACCGATGCATCCCTTCCCTTTTCTAACTTATGTTGACCATCATGTCCACAAGTCCGCAAGTGGAGCTGGTCACCATGTGCACACTGGAAAAGATGTTGAAGTTCTACAAAGTCCTATTTGAAGTTGGTGTAACAATTCACTACTTTCCTTGGTACCGAATTCAGGCATTTTTCCAGCATTTAATTGTGCATACCCCAGTCTTCTTCCATAAATTACCCCACTGAAATCCTTATCTGAGTTATCTGCAGCAGAAACCATATGCTGTCTTGCCCTCCTGCCACTCCTGCCTGTTTACTTTTCTCTAAATTATGTGCAAGTTCAGGATCAGAATTGATTGCCATGGTATCAAATCAAGTGACAGTTCATATTTGTGTTCTTATTTCTCCACTGATTGGCTTGGTTGTACATTTGGGTATCTTGAAAGAAGGAAGGCACAAGAGTACAGCTGTGATGCAGGGAGATAGAGGAAGTAAGAGGCATGTGGTTACATCAACAGGAGTGCACTCTGCATTGTCAAAGGAATGTATGAAGTGTGAGGGAAGGTGGGATTGACAAGGAGAATTTTTATACGAAATTACTGTCAACTTTAATAGTCCAGCACTGCTGCTGCCCATGGCCTCAGCAATGGGCATCCTAAAAGTAGCCAACATCACACCTCCAAGTAGGTGTGCTTGATTACTCTCTGGTTAGCTCCTGCTACTCCCATTTGTGTGTCATCTTGTCCTGCAAGAGAAATTAAAACATGTGAGGGTCGTAAAATCTGTATGGGTGCCACGGCTATCATAGTTGAATAACTGCGTGTGTGTGCCGTCAGCAAGCCGCAATTCCACAAACCTTGGTGGATGTGAAATTTGCAGCTATGCTAAAAAGGTGGATAATTTTAGTCAATCCAGTCACATGTTTCATGACATATCTCTACAGTAGGTGGGACGTGAACCCATGTCTACTGGTCCAGAGGTAGATATACTACCACAACACCACAAGAACCCCTGCAGTGTTAAACCTGGGAAGGTGCAGCACATCACTGCCAGGCATTAGTTGAGATTGGGAGCAGTTGTTAGAAGGTGAGTAGTAGGAGTGTGATGAATCAAGCAATTTCTGAGATGACTTGTGCAGTAGGATATGGTAGTTAGAAATACATTTACTGACCTTGATCATTACATTTGGCCAGTGGAGAGGAAAGTATATTTGGCCTCAGTGTCTTTGAGTTATGAAGAGGGAGGAAATGAACAGCCTAATTTCTGATTGCTGATCTTTACTCATGGACCCTTGATGGAAAGTGCCAAGCAGTGTTGCAACATAGTATATGATCATGTGAGTTACATGTGAATGATGACCATTAGTGTGACATGTTTTGTCTGAGGAATGAGCAGTCAATGCTTCAGAAAGTGAGGGAGGGATGGGTAAAGCCTTAAACCTTAAAGCTATTTCATGACTGAACTGAATCAGTGAAATACATCAATGTGAAAGGCCAGTTTGTCCTTAGAATGGCAACCAGCCATTCTACTTGACTAAAATCACATGCTGACATTCTTCTGTTCTAATTTATTCTGCTGAGTCACGGATGTCAAGATCAATAACCCAATAAATTTTACATGGTTGTATGTGATTACTTAAACAGAATTGAAATCTGATTTTTTTAGTACTGTTGTCAAATGCTTGAGAATTACAATAAATAGAGGGAGATACACTTTTCCATTTAAAAATTAATCAGTGATCAATTGAATTATAGTGAAACTAACTTTAAATGACTTTTATAGTGTGATTACTGGCCTGGCAGCTGTTTCAAAGCAATGCATATTTATAACATGCAACCTGTTACACACTACTTTTTAAACCTTAAGAGGTAATTCAACAGCATCATCCCTAAGAAAATGAATTTAGTTGGGTAGAGTCAATGACAGAATAAACAGTATGTAATCCGTGGCATGAATAGAATTGCTAATTCAAGATTTCACATATCCCTTTTTGTGATGCCAGTCAACAAATATGGTAACATCACAGCTAAGCATAACCTTACCAATAGATGCTAGTTTGATAAATACTTTTAAATCTAAGATGCGTAGAGTTTTTTTAAGCAATGAGTACGTAGAGATATGAAGCCAATACATTTAAATGGAGTTAGAAAATTGATCAGCCCTGATACAATTCAAAGATGGAACAGGCTCAGGAGCTGTATATTTATTTCTGGCAGGTGTCAACAACCACAAATGCTGAATTACCAAACTTGCCCATATTTCAGGAAGTCTCAGAAATCACGGTGATATCATACTCCTACATGCTTATCTTATCCTCAACGCCTCAGTCTTATTCTTAAGCTTTCTTGCATTAAAATATATTCCACTTAACTTTTTTCTTATGTAACCTATGCTTCTTCTACCTTCCAAAGATAATTACAACTATTTTGATTTTAAATTCTATCTCTGCTTCTCTCTTCTTTGAACAATTTGTTAAGATCCCAATACCTTCCAATTTAATTTTAATCCACCCTAACAGCATTAGTTAAACTCCCCACAAATATGTTGGTACCATTCTTGTTCAGATGTAACCTAATTTGTACATGTCCACTTTCCCTAGAAACAGTTCCAATGCCTCAGAAATCTAAAGCTCACCCTTCTCTACAATTTCTCCAGCTACTTATTCTATAAGTTATATCCTTCTATTCTTAAAGTCAATACTTCATGGCACTGGGAATAATTATAGATTGCTATCTTTTGAAGAGAGTTCAATTTACTATCTCACCTTAAAGTCAGCTGGCAAGACATAATTTCTCTTTTTTGCAATGTCTTTGATCCTAACATGGATCACAACTTCTGGGTGTACACTCTTCACCTTCAGAATGCACTGCAACCATTTCATGACATCCTTGAACCTGGAATCTGGGAGGAAACTATCCTGGAGTCATATCTACAGCTTTAGATGTATCTGTCTACACCCTTCACTCACGAATCCCTTACCCCTATTGACCTTTAAAACTTCCTACTCCCTGTTGAGCAGCTGTACAACATATTGTGCCTTGTCTCTGGCTTGCCTCCACAGAGAAGCTGTCACTCTCACCATTTTCCAAGGTCAAACCATGCTTTGTGAGTCAGATGCTTTTGGGAGTTTCATCACTTTCTGCCTGGTCTTCTATCTGTCAGTCAACCATTACTTCTCAGCCTTTTAAATAGCTGCTGCTCAATCTCCAAAACCTGAGGCACCTCCTCCTGTACATTTGACTGCCAAGAGTGTCTAGGATTTTCCCTGTAGTTCAGGATAAACAAATCTCAGGCCTGAACTCCCCAGACATAACTAAATAGAATATGGATCCCTGCTTCTGTTTAACTCTTATTCCTACTTAATTATAGACTACAAAAGTTTATTCTTGGTTATGTCAACTAACCAGAATCCCTTTACTCTATCAACTGAGAAGTTCAGTTTTGAAGTTCTAAAATAAGATTGTTAAATTTTTAAACTGTACTTAAACCTAAATCAATATCCAGTTCCACCTGAACCATCCAGCAGAAATCATTAAGTATTGAAAAAGGGAGGCTAACATATTTTAGCTTCCATGAGCCAGAATTATCTACTTCTGTTCCAACCTGTCAGCACCAGCTATAAATAACTCACAACATAACCTTAATTCATTTGTCAATCAACACTTTTCCAATAACCTGTCGTGAATTTGAATGCTAGAAGGACAATTTGTTTTAAGCAAAAACAAGCTAAAAATGAACCTACCTTCCTTGATCCAGATGATTTGCTTTTGAAATAGCATACTTGTTTGACCACTGGTTTGGGTTCTTGTTTAACATTAGATTCAGTTCCAGCTTTCCTAGAAGGTGCAGAACTTGCTTTTCCGTCAAGACGGTTGCTCCTGCTTGTTGAGCTTACTTTGGCACCAGAAGCATCTTCCTTGTTCACTTTAGGCTTTGGTTGTGGTGTTTTGTCTTGCGTTGGTTCTGAAGGCGTCTTTGAACTTCTTGGTTGGCTTGAATGCGATGTTAAATTTTCATCATCCCACTTCTGTTCAACACGCCCATGCTTTTGCTGACCTGGATCCAAGTTCTTCTGTGATTCAGTAAAATCTTTAACTCTTTTCTCAAAAGTTTTTTTAATATCTATCGCATTACTTCCCTTGGAACGACTGACTGATAGCTGATTTTGAGAGGCGGCAGAATTTCTATTTGATACTTTTTCAGTCACTAGTTTTTCAACCAATTCTTTCACAACATCTTCCAGAACTTTTAAGAATTTGCTTTCTTCCAAAACTATAACAAGATCTTCACATGACACTCCAGATGATTCTGTCCCAGTTTTGGAAGTACTTTCCTTTTTGGATTTGCTGGCTGATCCTTTGGAATGTGTGTTAGTTCGGTCACTAGGTGTAGTACTAGTAAAAAATTCTTCTTCATTTGCATGAAATGAGGATGAAAATGCTGAAGTGACATTGGATTTAGAGTCATCTTGATTTCCAGAGAACTTTACAGATTCTAAAGGTGGAATCTGAAAGACAAAAATTTATTCCCAGCAGGATAAATTGCAGTCTCAAATTCGGCAGTAATAACTATAAATATTATTTTATATGAAATTATTCCTAACTAAAAGAAGGCAATTGCTATTACAAAAAAGGGGGGAGAAAGCATGTAATTAGCAGCAAAGAAATGTGCAAGATAATAATGATATCCAGTCTATGGCCCTGTCTATTTCATTCATGGTTGTCAACAAAGCAACCAATCCAGAGACCTCTGCACCTCCATTCATGGTTGGTCAGTATTAAGGTATTCATCAAACTGAGGTATGTTTCCAAAACTACATTTCAGATTCTGGAAATCTAGGAAAAATATAGAAATGCTGTGAAGCACTGAGCAGTTTAGAAAACATCCGTGGAGAGAGAAATGGAGCCAGCTTTCCATCAGAAAGATAATCTGCCTAAATGGCTGCTTTTATCCTAGAATTAGTGTTGATTTCTGCCCTTTGCTTTTTCTCCAGAAAAGCCATGCTACAGGTAGATGGGATTCTTCCAGCCTCCAAACAAAATGTGAAAGTACAACAGCAAACTAGAGCAAATGAACATAAGAAATAGGAGCAGGAATTGGATGTGCTACTCATCAAGCCCGCTCCACCACTGAAGATCACTCTTCTATCTCAACTGTACTTTCCCATATCCTGTGATTCCCTTGGTGTCCAAAAACTTTTGATTTGCCATTCATTTTTCCTCTGGAGGACTGTTAGGCCTCCGCTTGGAATCTGATGACAGTAGCACATTTAAATCATGAGCTCACCGAGTATAGGAAGTCCCAAGTGTGGAAGCAAATTTTACAGTCTCTGCTGAAACATATAGTATCTGTCCACAGAGTGGGCCTTAAGTAAGACATCAGTAGATTTGACCCTTAGCAAAACCTTAACAAATCATATAAGCTTCTAGTTCAGAATTCAACCAATTTGCCAAGTTCCAATTTGAATGACTCCATTATGTATTAAAAGGTATGTAATTCAGTAACATCCCAGGGTAGATTTTAACTGTTGGGTGACAAATCAGTGGAGCATGTCAGGTGGCAGCCCAATAAGTGGCAGAAGGAGGACATGTCCATTCTGAGGGCTGGGTGTTATTACATGCTCCTAGCAGTTTTCGAGTCCCAAAGGGTTCACTGGTTATTGGTTGTAGTTGTGGAACCCTAGCAGCACTATTGTTTCTCCTGGCCTTAAAAATAATTTTGAACCTTGTCATTTTCATCCTGCTTCGTTGGACAGTACCTGGTAAAGCTGGGAACGAACAAAGCATTACTGTGCCCCGCTGTCTCCAGAATGGCAGTCAGGTACCGATGCAGATTAATGTCAGCTGAATTGGAAACAGGAATAGGGAAATAAAGTTTTGGAAGAGACTACCATTCTATTAAAATGGTAAAATAACCATAGCTCTGTCAGACCATTGGACTGCTCGCTCCACTGTCCAGTAGAACCTGTGAAAATCTTCCTTCATTCTAATTGTGCTTACTTTATCTTCTGATGAATCTTCGTCATCAGCAAAGTAGGTGCCATGTCCTGACATCCTTTCCTTTACGAACCTGTTGTTGCCAACGCTTGCCTTGTAGTTTACCTGGAATGTGAATAAGAACAATATCAATGTTTTAGTTGGTGTACTATGAAGATTCAGTTCTAGGATCATCAGCTCTTTATTCAATTTGTTTTTGGAATGTGGATGACAATGACAAGGCTCAACTTTGGTGTTTGTCCTGTGAAGATGGTGGTGGTGAACTTTCTCCTTGAACTGCTTTGAAATTTGTGATGATGTTGCTCCCACAATTGTTTGAGGTAGGGAATTCCAGGGTATTATCCCAGTGACAACAATGGAGCAACAATATACATCTATATCAAGATGTTGTGAAATATAGAAATTAACTTAAAGGTGATGATTCCAAGACATTTCTTTCTATTCTTCTCATTAATGGTGGTGGTACTCTTGAAAGTAATCTTGTCCTACCTACTTTCCAAGTTGCTTCAGTGCATCCTGTACATTACATATATGCAGCCACTATGCACCAGTGATGAAGTGGATGGATATTCATTCCAGTGACAGACGTGCTAATCAGGTGAAGTGCTCTGCCCTAAATTGTGTCAAGCATCTTGAGTGTTATGGAAGCTGTACCTATCTGAGACAGTGGTGAGCATTCTATCACACTCCTGACTTAAGCATTACAGTTTTGGAGGGGTCAGGAGGAGGGCACTCAGCAAGGAATATTCAGGCTAATATCTGTAATAGGTATGGTTGGCCCTCATCCTGATTCAGAGGGAAGAATTTTCCCTCTCTGATTATTATAAGAAAGAGAACCTAACCATGCAAGTGTCCAAAAATCAGATTCTCAACATCGAGAAAAGCTCTCCCAACTGTTTGATTAGATTAGATTAGATTAGATTACAGTGTGGAAACAGGCCCTTCGGCCCAACAAGTCCACACCGACCCGCCGAAGCGAAACCCACCCATACCCCTACATTTACCCCTTACCTAACGCTACGGGCAATTTAGTATGGCCAATTCACCTGACCCTGCACATCTTTGGACTGTGGGAGGAAACCGGAGCACCCGGAGGAAACCCACGCAGACACGGGGAGAACGTGCAAACTCCACACAGTCAGTCGCCTGAGGCGGGAATTGAACCCGGGTCTCTGGCGCTGTGAGGCAGCAGTGCTAACCACTGTGCCACCGTGCCGCCCACAAGTCCTCATATCTTAAATGTCAACTTCAGAATCTCACTTTTGGACAATGAGAAGCTTATCTCCATGCATTTGCATCTTATTGATATGGCAACTTGCCTTATAACATCACATGTCTAATCTTGCTCTCCACAATTGAGGAATTCAATAGCTCAAAGACTCAACTGGTAAAATAGAGCAAGAACGTGGCAGCTTGTCTTAGTGGCACAGAATGGCTGTGCCAGCTATCTAGCTTCTCTTTATATGAAACTGCTTTTGAAATGATTCTTAAGAGCATCTGAAGTGATGTCCAGCTGGCCTATAAATAAGCCCTGTCTCCACTCTGTGTCAATATTAAGACGTTTGCAATCAACATGGTCCAACTTGATGGACAGTTGTCGCCATTTTGAATTATTAGTAGCAAATTCCTCCCAGTTAGTGCCAATGCTGCCACACTTCAAGGAGAACTTAAGAGTATCTTTGAAGTGTTTTCTTTCTCCTCCCCTGGAAACCTGACCTTTTGAGAGTTGAGAAAGTAGGACTTGACAGAGAAGACACTGCTTAGCTATCAAAGTGCCCAGCCCATCATAGTTGGTGTTGCAGGAGTTTTGCCTGAATTCTTGTGGAGTTAACTTCATGATGGTCATTAGCATTTGAATTGAAATTTTGTGGTAAAGGTATCAATGGAGTTTCTCTGGTGTTCTTACATGTCACTGATCCACAGTTCAGGCCTCACTGCTATATAGGAATGTCGTGAGGAGAAATAATCTGTAACTCAGATTTGTATCCAAGGAAGGTAGGAGGAAACAGAAGTTTTGAAAAATGCTAAGAGCAATTGACAGGCAATTTTTTGCTACATGCAAGACACTATAATTGAATAAATGTAGAGATTATGTGCTTTAAAATTAATATATTATTTAGTTGATTGATGCTGTAAAACTAGCACTGTTTATAATATTTGAGTATATTCTTGATCATTTTCTGAATTTTAACTATTTAAAAACAAACTTCAACTATCTCCTTGCACATGTGATAATCCAATAAAATATTAATTTATCTAATTTATTGCTATGGGCTTATATTGAACTGCAAGAACACCCACACCATGGTTGTTCTGGTGTACAACATTTTGGTAAATGGAAGTAACTTAGAACATGTCAATCAACAGTAACGCCAGATGTCAAAAAAGTAATAAAATACAAAAAAGAAAGATTAGACAAACCAAAAGTGTTTTTACAAAATTAAGCAATATTCTAATAAACATCATTTCAAGTCTTGAAATAAGAAACTTTGTACTAAAGTGAACCCTTACAGATACTGGGGTAGTCAGTTTAATGCAACCAATACTATTTACTTCCTAACCCACTTTACCCACCCCTCCTCAGTTTTACTTGTGCAGTCTTCAATCATTCTTGCCCTTTTAAAAGCTTTTGTTGTTTCAGTAACAGTCTCCCCTCCACAATACTCAACATCCATGTAAAAAGGGTAAATGCACTAGTTGTGATGGGAGCAATATTGGAAACAACAGCTATTTCCATTGGAAATTGTAAAATTGTGAATACCAAGCCCAGCAGTTAATCCATTTGAAATATACGATTTTCTACTTTTAAAGAATTCATGTTTGTCATCACAATTTTGACATAAGAAACCTGTATTGAGATAACCATGTTAATTTTATTTATTCTTTTATCATTTATCTCCCACCACTAAAAAATAAATTGATCATTCATTAATGGAAGGGAGGAAGCACAATGGCATAATTACAGGGAAAACAGCTTCTGGTCACAACTGTCTACATTTTTCTTGCCGTTTGTGATTCTAGCAGGTGGTGCTCAAGAAGGCTTGGACTTGCAATATGGGTATAAATACAATGCAAAAACTGAAGATCAACAATTCAAAAGAATAGCAGGAGACCAGTTGCTTTGGAAGTTTCTTTGTTGAAGGGTAATTTGGATATATAGCCTCCTGAAAAATATTCTCATCCATGATCAAATTAATGCATATAGTTACTCACGTACTGTTGCACAAAGTGTAATGGAGAAAGCTGTTGGAATACTGAAACATTTTGTATTCTGCCTGGACCATTTTGGAGAAACCCTGCAGTGCTGGTTAGAGCAGGTCTCAAGGCACATGGTGGTCTGCTGCATCCTTCATACCCTAGCTATCATGAGGAGGTAGTCCTTGCCATCAGCTATAGTTTGAGCAGTTGAGCAGCAGGACCATTAGAGGAGGAGGAGGAGAAATAAAGAAGGCACCTTGGAAAGCCTCTTTGTTGTGACTAACTAATTTTAAACAGAATACCATTAACCACATTCTCATTTCTTCACTCATCAACTGTTCTATTGTTAACTTCCTAGATCACTAACCATCACAGATCCGCATAGCCACAATGCGAAAATAAACATGTAAATCACATTTCTCAGTGAAATCTTGCTATATTATATATACACATAAACTAATCATTTGTACATTTCCTTCATTCCTCTCTTTTTTATGTCTTTGCCTATCATGAGAGTTTAAACGCAGTGCTGCCTCAGTTGCTTTTGCTTGACTAGCAAAAAGCTCAGGACTTGACTACTGACATGAACTTCGTAGCTATCTGTTCCGAATACCTCCTAATTGTGTTTCTGGAGGTTCTCCTCCTTCGCCTCACACCTGCTGCAGCTTTTAGATATTTCCCTTCCTTTCCATCTCCTAGACTCTTTAAGCAAGGCTTACAACGTGACATCTAAATATCTGGGAGCCTGCCATATGCAGCTTCTGCCAGTTCATACTCTCCTTCCTGCACAACTAACAGCATCAATGTACCTCCCCTTTGAAAGGCTCAATGTGTCTTTAAGCAATGCAAGATAACTTTAGGTATGAGGAAGTTATAGTTCTGGCCCCTTGTAGTCAGTGAAAACCAAAGTTAGTATTGGGCAAACCCAGAAATCATTACAATAGCAGACAGCACAAAGATTGTCTGTGAACATAGATTAATTGTTTATCATACTGCCCATGCCTATTTATGGGGACTGTCCAATTTTTTTGCCCTTGAGAATGTGCTGGTGAGCTGCCTTCTTGAACTATTGTTGTCCGTGCGGTGGAAGTATTCCCACAGTGCTGTTAGGTAGGGAGTTCCCAAGGAACTCCTTGATGCCCTAGGAGCAAAGATGAAAGAAATCGAGAAGTATTAATAGGTGACACCAACTGAACGGAGTAGCTACAAAAATGCAAAAAGGAAAAAACATAATAGAATAAAATATAGGTAGAGATTAGTTGTACATATGCTTTACCTTGAAAGTGTTGGTGCAGTGGAGACTGTGAAACCAACAACGGCATCACGCAGGAAGGAGCCTACAGAACACTACACAGGACTGCCTCATTCAACTTGTCTATTCTTTAAAACAAAACATGTGCATTTAATTGTTATGGATGAACAATTTGCATAGAAATTATGTTTAGATTTCAATTTGGAATTCAGCCAATTTAAAATTGATAAAAGCATATTCATCATGTTGATTTGATAATTGGTACAGCCAGCAAGAGACAGCCAAGCTAACAGCTATCATTTTATTCCTGACTCTCTATTCCTGTGGCTAGGCAACAACCTAGGTGGACAAGTTTGGGAACATGTTTTAGAACTTCCAAACTTTGATTTCAGTTAAAATCTTAGCAGAAATACCACATGGGAGACAACAAAGCTAACAAACAGATAAGTTAACCTTTACTGTGGTAGTAACTATGAAGGATTCCTGAAGAAGGGCTCATGCCCGAAACGTCGATTCTCCTGCTCCTTGGATGCTGCCTGACCTGCTGCGCTTTTCCAGCAACACATTTTCAGCTCTGATCTCCAGCATCTGCAGTCCTCACTTTCTCCTGTGGTAGTAACTATTTCTATATATTATGTAGAGAGCCAGTACACATTTTTTTTTAAGCAGACCTGCTGAGATATAATTCATCATGAAGAGTAACATAAAAGAACAATAGCAGATTGACAGCCCCTTTATTTTCTGCCCAGGTTCAGATTGGATGGATTATAGTACTATTCTATATAGGAACAGGTGGAAGCTATTCTACTGCTTAGAACTGTTCTGACATTCAATAGATAATAGTTGATCTATGATTGCAAGAGTAGAGAGTTAAAAATCACAATACCAGCTTATAGTCCAACAGGTTTAATTGAAAGCATTGGCTTTAGGAGCACTGCTCCTTCATCAGGTACTCCACAACCACCTGATGAAGGAGCAGCGCTCTGAAAGCGAGTGCTTCCAATTAAACCTGTTGGACTATAACCTGGCATTGTGTAATTTTTTAACATTGTACTCCCCAGTCTAACACCTGCATCTCCAAATCAAGAGTAGAGAGGTTATGCTTCAGTTATACAGGGCGTTGGTGAGACAGCATCTAAAGTACTGGTCTCCGTACTTAGGGAAGGATGTTAATTTGTTGGAAGCAATTCAGAAAAGACTTACTGGACCAATACCTGAAATGAACAGACTACCTTATAAGGAAAGGGCTCAACAGGTTAGGCCGGTATTATCTGAAGTTTAGAAGAGTCAGAGGTGACTTAATTGAAACATATAAGATCCTGAGTGGACTTGACCAGGTGGATGTTGAAATAATTCCTCTTGTAAGAGAATCTAGAAAGGAGTCAGTTTAAAAGTAGAGCTTCCCACTTAAGCAGAGACGATTATCTTTCTGAATCTTTGCGTTTTGGAATTCCCTTCCTCAAAAAGCAGTGGATGTAGAATATTTGAAAAAAAAATTAAGGCAAAGATTCATTGGTTCTTTTAAAGAAATGACAGATTAGCATGCACATGCAGAAATGCAAAATTGAGAGTAAAATCAGATAAGCCACGATCTTATCGAGTGGCAGACTACGCTTGAAAGGCCGGGTCACTTGCTCTTCTGCCTTGTTCATATGATCCAATTCCATTATCCCTTAATAACTTTGGCTGACAAAAATATACCATCACAACTTTAAAAGAACAATATACATCCAAGAATCAATCAGCATGTAAGAGATCAAATTTCTGTCATCATTTTTGTATAGAAATGTTTACTTATCACATACCTGAAAGGTCTGTCTCTAACTTTATGATCATCCCCCAAAAGCAGAACATTTTCTCTCTATCTTCCATGTCTGCTTCCCTAAGTACCTTGAAAACGTCGACCAA
Organism: Chiloscyllium plagiosum; assembly: GCF_037043375.1. Lineage (NCBI taxonomy): Eukaryota > Metazoa > Chordata > Chondrichthyes > Orectolobiformes > Hemiscylliidae > Chiloscyllium > Chiloscyllium plagiosum. The sequence goes on along the minus strand of NW_028270162.1, from coordinate 12,301,889 downwards.
ATCACTCCTTAGCCTTATAATTCCAGAAAAAAACATTTGTTTGTGTAATCTCACCTTATAATACATTCTTAGACCTGAATTTTCCTTTCTAGGACTGAAAGTGGGTAGGCATGTTAAGTGTAAACCAATTTCCCACACCCATCAGAGAAAATTTTGATCTATTGTATACCAATCAGCTTAAGAGCTGTACTTTGGTGAGTTTCTTGCTCAATCTTAGGCATCGACACTGGCTTTCTGGGTAGTCAGAAGCAGTGGCTTCTGAATGTTTGAATGCCAAAGGTCATCGGTTAAGGCCTACTTCTCAGGGAATCCAACAGTGAGAAGGTGAGTTCTTCTTGACACAGTTTTCCCCCGATACTGGAGGCAGTGCTCCCCAATAGTTACCCAGCCAGGAAATCAACTACCTCTCTCACCTGCCAGAAAGGCAGATATCCAGGAGGTAGTGAATGGAGGTCTTGTAGTAGCTACTAATTGGCCACTTAAAGGCTTTAATTGGTGATGGATTGGACAGTTTCCAATGAACTTTCTCACCCAGAACTTAATCAGTGCAAAGGAGTGAGTATATCTCCATGGTCAATTTGCCCAATTATTACCACCTTGGGCCACATGAAAGGAGGGAAAAATCCAACAATAGAGTCAAAGTCAGTTATCATTCTGGTAAAAGCATAATGCATTCCCTTCAAAATCAATATATCTTTCCTACAAGTTCTAAGGAAAGGTCACTCGACCCGAAATGTTCACTCTGATTTCTCTCCATAGATGCTGCCAAACCTATTGAACTTTTCCAGCAATTTCTGGAATAGCAGAGTAAAATGGCCACAGAATGCTTAGAGGAATAGTTAATGATGCCCATAACAGACTCCGTAAATACAGCCGGGAAATTTTGCGCCAAAAGACTTTACTCACTAACATGATAGACCATGAATGGACAGACACAGTAGAACGAGCCAGAGACATTAGACAACAACAAACACAGAAAATGAAAAAAGCAGACCTGCAGAAAAAACTTGACAAAGTCACACAAAATAACAACACAGACAACCTAGAAGCATAGATTAAAAAAAACTTATCTGACTGACCCTTAACAGACACTGAAAAAGCCGCCTTAGTAAGAGGAAAAATTACAACTTCAGGGATGTGGACAAGAAAGATTTCTTAGCAGCATTAGAAACAACACTGAAAGACAAAAAGCTCACAGAAGAAAGCCAGCAAACCATGAGACAGACAGTAGCACCAACATTAAGCAGGATAAAGGAAGGAAACACACAATATACAAGAAAGAAAAGCACTAGAAGGACTCAAAAAAAGATAAAGAACATTGTTATTCTGACTGCAGACAATGGACATTTGACAGTAATTTTAAATCTGAACAGACTGCATTGAGAAAGCAAACACACTGCTTACAGATTCACAGGTGGTGATAGACCCCAAACCCACAACGAGAACCAAATCACAACCCTATTAAAAAAAAACTTCAGAAATCTGGAGAATTAAACAAGACAGACTTCCAAACATTGAAATCAGACAGATCCAACACACCACACTTCTATGGATTACCCAAGATTCACAAACCAGGAGCCCCCCTAAGACCCATAGTCATGCTACCTGGAACACCAATGTACAGATTAGCCAAGGAACAACACCATAGACTAAAACACATAGTAGAAGAATCATGCCACTCCATTCACTCCACCCAAGAATTCCTTCACACCACCAAAATCACCAAGATAGAAGAGGATGGAATAATAGTCTCTTTTGATGTAACAGCCCCGTTCACATCCATCAACATCAACTTGGCCAAAACTTGGCTAATGGTCGGATACTTGGTAGTGTGGATGAGCAGAGGGATCTTGGTGTCTATGTACACAGATCTTTGAAAGTTGCCACCCAGGTAAATAGTGCGGTGAAGAAGGCATATGGCGTACTGGCTTTTATTGGTAGAGGAATTGAGTTCCGGAGTACTGAGGTCATGTTGGAGTTGTATAAGACTCTGGTGCGGCCGCATCTGGAGTATTGTGTGCAGTTTTGGTCGCCATACTATAGGAAGGATGTGAAGGCACTGGAACGGGTGCAGAGGCGGTTTACCAGGATGTTGCCTGGTATGGTAGAAAGGTCGTATGAGGAAAGGCTGAGGCACTTGGGGTTGTTTTCATTGGAGAAAAGAAGGTTTAGGGGTGACTTGAAAGAGGTATACAAGATGATTAGGGGTTTAGATAGAGTCGACAGTGAGAATCTTTTGCCACGTATGGAGTCAGCTATTACAAGGGGGCATAGCTTTAAATTAAGGGGGGGTAGGTATAGGACAGATGTTAGGGGTAGGTTCTTTACTCAGTGAGTCGTGAGTTCATGGAATGCCCTGCCAGTAGCAGTGGTGGACTCTCCCTCATTATGGGCATTTAAGCGGGCATTGGATAGGCATATGGAGGATAGTGGGCTAGTGTAGGTTAGGTGAGCTTGGATCGGCGCAACATCGAGGGCCGAAGGGCCTGTACTGCGCTGTATTCTTCTATGTTCTATGTTCTATGTAACTACTGGCTACATTATTAGAAGAACTAAAGACACATACACCAAATACTACCAACTTCATCAGCAAAAACAACATCGTCAAGCTAGTGGACCTATGCCTTAACATCCATTTCACTTTCAATACCAAAACCTACAGACAAACCAACGGAATACCCACGGGATCTCCGATATCAGGGTTCTTAGCAGAGGCAGTAATGCAGAGACTTGAATAAACACCTCTACCAACTATCCAACCCAAACTTTGGGTCCACTAAATGGATGACATCACTAAATGAAACAAATTAGAGGAAACCTTCAAGACCATCAATAGTATCCTTACTGGCATAAAATTCACAAAAGAGGAGGAAAACAAAAACAAATTGCCATTTCTAAAAGTCACAGTAGAGCGAATAGCCAATGGGGAACTTCAAACCAGCATCTACTGGAAAACAACACATACGAACTAAATGTTGAACAACAGAAACAATCATCCCAACACCCACAAATGAAGCTGCATTAAAACATTATTTCAATGAGCCATCACACAATACAGAGGAACCACAAAGAGCAGAGGAAAATCACCTATACAGCATATTCAAAAAGAATGGGTACCCAATGAACACAGTCTGCCAATTTCTCAGCAACAAATCCAAACAAGCAGACAAAATATATCCAGAAACCCTCGCAAATCTCCCCTACATCAAAGACATCTCTGAAATGACTGCCAGACTACTCAGACTCCTTGGCATCATGGTAGCCCACAAACCCACCAACACACTAAAACAGCAGCTAATGAACTTAAAATACCCTATACAGACAACAAGCAAAATGAATGTCATTTACAAAATACCTTGCAAGAACTGTAACAAACACTAAATTGGACAAACAGGCAGAAAACTAGCCACCAGGATACATGCACATAAACATAGCCACAAAAAGACGTGACTCAGTATCACTTGTATCCTTACATAGAGATGAGGAAGGACACGCATTAGAATTCCTAGAAGCATGGCATTCCAACCAGAACTCTATCAACAACTAGGACCCCATTTACCACCCTCTGAGAAAAAGAACAGGGAATGGCAACACCACAGGAAATTACATCACCAACCCAAGGAAACCTAAACACACAAATAGAAAGTAGATCATAACACCAGTGCTTCACTGGAGGCTCACTGATGATGTTACCTAGTATGGTGATGAAATGTCTGAAAATGAACCTTCCAGCTCAGTGAGCAAACTTACATCCAGAATTTCAGTTCCTGTTCCTTTTTTATAAAGTGGCATAGCATATCAAAAATATCAAAATTGCTCAGATGTGAGTGGAATATGGACATTGTTGCACCTAAGTCATAAGACAATTCATTGGAAGCAATCTTGGATACCAATCTACTGCCCCTAAAGACATCTTGAAGAATACACTCAAAATTTCATTGGATGATTAAACAGGCATTCTTGGTGGCCACCTAAGAGAGACTTTGGGGATTAACGCTTGTCTTAGGACCCCTAAACCAAATTGGAATTAGACCTGCTCCGCTAAAAATTCCATTGTGATTCAAATAGCACTCACTATAAGTAGGTCAAACATAAAGGATTATGATGAGGCTAGAAAAAAAGTTACTTTCCCTGGCAAATCACTTCCCTGTCTTGTTCTTAGCTGCAACTTCATCCCTCTCAATATTCATCTTTTTAAAATAGGCAAGTTGCCTGTTGAAGTTTAACAAGAGTGGACAGCTCTGCTGAGTAATATTAAATGGTCATTTTGGGTCCAATGTGGTGGGCAGCATTTACACATTCATTCCAGAGAGGAAATAAGCCCTCTCCATATAACTAAAACATTATATACCATATTGAGTGCATACCAGAAATAAATCTTAGCTGATTTGCACAAGCAGATAAATAGCAATTTGATTCCTCCTTTACAAAATGTCTTTACAACTAACCACAACTGCTGTGAAAAAAGGTCTACCTTGATCACTTTATTTACTTTGTTGTGATGTCTAAAGAAGAATTATAATTCTGACTGGAAATTCAGGCAAACTAAGTGTTGAAGCTGGAGTAAGGCAGAGAAAGCACAAACTGCACTTTTTTGTGGACCTTAACAGATAGTGATGGCAATGACAGCAAAAACACAATGATATTGATAGCACCTTTAACATTCAGAATGTTCCAAGGTACTTAAGATGCAAGAGTACGGGTAAGGATGCAGGTACACAAAGAGAAAAAATTCAGAACTATGACCAAAAGGTTGAATAGAGAAATCGATTTTGAGAAGGTCTTAAAGGAAGCAAAGTATTTAGGTTTGGACAGTGGGCAAGAAGTGTGTGGAATTCCAGAGATTACAGTGCAACATATCAGGAGTGCTTACTACTCTGCAGCAAGCATTACTGGTTTTTAATGCTCTACTGATGTTACCCTAGGTTGCATTCCAAAGATTCAAAAATTGTTTCTGCTGAATGACCCTACAAAATCATTTTAAGAGCCAAGAATAAATATTTATGTCGACTTACTTCACTGTTGTCTTCACCCCATGATAAATTGCTGGCAAGAGGTACTTTGAGACAGCCACTTTCTGTGGAACTCCTTGTGACATCATGAATGGGGATTGGTGCCCACAACTCATCATTTTCAATTCATGATGTAACATCAGTAGGAATTCTATACTAAATCTCTGCTCTATCATTACTTGCAGTCTCTAGTACTAGAATATGATTGGCAGTAGCAAAGGAAGACTGGTGTGGTAGTAAGTACAGAGGCATCCTATTCTACGTCATCGCCAAATGTTTCCTTCCTCCTACTGTTTCAGGCTAGGTTAGAGATAGAGATTCAGGAGGGTGGAAGGAGCCAGTTGGGAAATATTGGCAGTGGGACAATCCCAATCAGTGTTTCATTTAGGATTATCACTTTATTAGTAGTTGTATTACAATGTAGCAAAATGCTAGTGCTTCAATGATAGAATTATAGTTAATATTGAGGCTGTCTGCCCCCCATTGACGAATGTAATGCAGTTGTTATGATTACAAATTATTTCAACAGCGCACACTCATGAGAGAAAATACTAGTGTGGCACGGTGTTATTTTTGCATGTTGCATGCATCACAAGCAAATATGCAAGTCATAACAGCAAACTTAAATATTGATGCTCCATTGTTAGAAATAGTAAGGGAGTAGGATGAATTTGTCTTGTTCTGATGCCTTAGGCTCCCAGAGGTTTCAAAGGCTTCCCACTTTTGCATTCAGCTCTTCCAACTGCCTCGATTTGGCCAATTTTGCTTCTCTCCTGTTCTGTAATCATTCTCTCGTTCTCAAGGCACTGGCCACCTCAAGTTTAAATTCCAGTGAAAGCACATTATTTGGTTATAACTGTGTGGTCAAACTTTCACAAGGAACAGACAGATGTAGATTTGATATTTAAGTGTAAAGATGGGTAACTCCCAACAGTCTGGAATTGGTCCAACAAATACCTTCCTAGTTCAAAACCTGTGAGTTTAAGCCCCACCCCAGAGCACATAACAGAACCTGATACTCTGAGGGGAATTTTCCTAGAGTCGTGGAGGTGGGTTCAGAAACTTCAGGGCATGGTGAAATTGAGCAGTCATGCCGATGTGTTCTTAGCACCTCTCGCTTTTCCTGAAGACAACTTATGCAAGCTGTCAGCAGCCTACCAGGTAATGGCAAGAAGCCAATTGAGTTTCTTAATGATTCAGTTGTGAGCCAATTTTGTCAGAACATTGGAATAATTCCAAAATTGCACAGGAACCACTGAGTTGTCCCAGTTAATAAATGTCTCACCCACTGGTTGGAGAGCTGGTGAAAGCTCCAAATCACTTCTTTCAGAGAAGACCAGTGTATAAAAGTTTCAATCAGGAACTTATGTAGCCAGCAATAGGACTTTCCAGGATCAATCTGCTCCGGTGGTAATTCTGTCCATATCCAAGTGCTGGCAACTAATAAGCTAATAATGTGTGAGGGTGAGTTGGGTCACAGGAAAGGCATCTCTGGCTAAGAGAGGAAGGGATGGCTCTAAGCCAGCCTATTTGTTTTTAAGATGCCAGGTCCCTCATGCATGAATAGCTTTGAATGAGTGACCCAACCCACTGGGAGCAGATAGGTTTTGCTTTTCAAACTTTCTACCTTCTACTGACCCGTCTGCCACTGGTTGAGCAGTGGAGACAGTGGGAGGAAGTCCTTAAGTAAGCATTATTAATTTAATTAAGATGTCTTACTTCAATTGTATAGAATCTTGGTGAGACTGCACTTGGAACATTGTATGTAGTTTTGGACCTCATAAACTCACAAGGTAAAGTCCCCTTACTTTCCATAGATAGTATCTAGTGGAGATTTACCATACTAATTCCTGAAAAGGCAGAATTGTTCTGTGAGGAGAGATTGAGGAGATTGGACCAAATTCTTTAGAATTTAGAAAAAGGAGGTTAGCTCAATGAAACAAAATTCTTACAGCATAGATGCAGAAAGGATGTTTCTCTTGGGGACTCTAAGAGTAGGAACACAATCTTGGAATAAGGAGCAAACAATTTAGGACTGAGATGAAGAGAAATATGTTTTTTCAGAGGGTTATGAATACTTGGAATTCTGTACCTCAGAGGGTTGTGAAAATTCAGTCATTTAGTATTTTAATTAACGACCAACAGATTTCAAAATACTAATAATATCAAGGGAAATAGGGATAGCACAGGAAAATGGCATAAAGATATATGATCAGCCATGATTTAGCTGGAGATTTTGAATGGCCTACTACTGCTGTTATGTTCCGAAGATGGCAAGCTTTGCATCAGTCAGGGCAGAAGTTTGGCATTGAATGGAAAGGTCATGGAGAACCTGACACAGGAATCTCTGGGATGAAGAAATAATTTCTGGTCCATTCAGCCTTATCATATGTCTATTTCACTCTGCTTTCTTTTGTGTCATTCATTTCAGGAGCACACCCAATGCAGCCAAAATAAAGATTTTCAATAAACTACATGGTTTTGCTGTCTTGCTTCCTGAACCCACCCTAATTGGATGGTGCATTCTTAATTGGACGTCTTTCTCAAATGGATCATGCATCATCTTGCCAAGTTACAGACACTGAAATAAAACCAAAAGTAGAAGTTGCTGGAAAAGTTCAGCAGGTCTGGCAGCATCAATTTAAAAATGGAAGCATTGTTGCATTGCTCAAGGTGTCATTTTTTTGCAAAGAGATGTTAAGCTAAGATCCCAACTGGCTGTTCAAGTGAACTTAATATGTAATAATACTTACTGAGAAAAGAGCAAGAGAGTTCTTCTGGTGTACTGGAAAACATTTATCTCTCAACAAAAACAAGAGTGTTCCAAAGACTGGTTGACCTGAGACATTTTCCTTGTCTCTCTCTCAAAAAAGTGAGACCCAGCACTAACCCATGTGGTACACCACTTGTCACTCCTTGCCAACCTGAAAAAGACCTCATGCCTGCTATTTCCTGTTAGCTAGCCAGTTTTCTGTCAATACAAATATGTTTCACAATAACATTTGAAGTGGAATGTCATCACATGCCTTCTGAAAACATAAATGCAGCATGTCCACCAGTTGCCATTTGCCCACAGAAAGTATTTCAACAGCAATGAATTCCAATAAGTTAACTCTACCTTCCTTTTAGGTGCCCTGCTATTACATCTTTAATAGCTTCCAGCATCATCCCAATGATGTGCTAACATAACTGGCCCATAGTTTCTTATTGTTTATCTCTTGTCCTTTTTGAACAAAGGAATTACATTCACAATTTCCCAACATAATAATTCCTTTTACAAAACTGGGGAATTTTGGAAAATAACTGACATCAACTATTTTATCAACTAGCTGCAATTTTAAGACTACCCAGATGAATTCCATCAATACCTGGGACTTAGCAGCTCATAGCTCCAAAAGGTTGCTTAATACCACTTCCCCAGGCAATTGTAATTTTTTTAAAATCTTCATTTTTATTTCTAGGCATCTATTTCTGGGTTACTTGTATCCTCTACAGTGGAAGGTCAATGGAAAACATCTATTTAGTTCATCTGCCATCTCCTTAAGTTTTATTTATTCTCCCATGGTACTTGTCCATTGCTGGCTGGTCAGCATTTATTACCTGTACCTATGTGGCCTTGAGAGGATGATGGTGAACTGCCTTCTTGTTGCAGTGATTGTGCTTTGGGTAGACCCATAATGCTATTAGGTTGGGAATTCCAAGAATTTGACCCAATATATTTCTAAGTCAGGATGGTGAGTGGTTTAGAGGTGAACTTACAGGTGCTGGTGTTCCCATGTATCTGCTGCCCTTGTCCTTATAGATGACAATGGTTGTGGGTTTGGAAGGTGCTGTCTAAGGATCTTTGCTGAATTTCTGCAATGTGCATCTCAGATACTACACACTGCTGCTGCTACTGATCATCAGTGATGGAAGAAGTTTATGCTTGTAGACGTAATGTCAATGAAGCAGACTGCTTTGTCCTGGATGGTGTTAGGCTTCTTGAGTGCTGATGCTGCTGCACACTCATCCAGGTAAGTGGGGAGTATTCCATCACATTCTTGACTTGTGCTTTGCAGATGATGGGGAGAGTTTGGGGAGTCAGGAGGTGAGCTGCTCACTGCAGTATTCCTAGCCTCTGCACTGTCCTTTTAGCCATTGTGTTTATGTGACAAGTCCAGCTGAGTTTCTCCGCGACTCCCTTGTCAGATCCACACCCCCCACCGACCCAACCTTCACTCCCGGCACCTTCTCTTGCAACCGCAGGAGGTGCAACACTTGCGCCCACACCTCCCCCCTCACTTCTCTCCAAGGCCCCAAAGGAAACTTCCATATCCGCCACAGATTCACCTGCACCTCCACCCACATCATCTACTGCATCCGCTGCAGCCGGTGTGGCCTCCTCTATATTGGGGAGACAGGCCGCCTACTTGCGGAGCGATTCAGAGAGCACCTCTGGGCCACCCGGACGAACCAACCCAACCAACCTGTAGCACAGCATTTCAACTCCCCCTCCCACTCCACCGAGGATATGCAGGTCATTGGACTCATCCACCGCCAAACCACAACAACCCGACGGTCGGAGGAGGAGCGTCTTATCTTCCGACTGGGAACCCTCCAACCGCAGGGGATGAACTTGGACTTCACCAGTTTCTTCATCCCCCCTCCCCCCACCTTGTCTCAGCCGGATCCCTCCAGCCCGGCACCGCCTTCCTGACCTGCAGTCTTCTTCTTGACCTCTCCGCCTCCATCCTACTCCGACCTATCACCCTCACCTTGACCTCTTTCCACCTATCACATTTCCAATGCCCCTCCTCCAAGTCCCTCCTCCCTACCTTTTATCTTCTCCTGCTGAACACTCTCTGCTCATTCCTGAAGAAGGGCCTGTGCCCGAAACGTCGTATCTCCTGTTCCCTGGATGCTGCCTGACCTGCTGTGCTGTTCCAGCAATAAAGTTTCAACTTTGATCTCCAGCATCTGCAGACCTCACTTTCTCCTCCAGCTGAGTTTCTGGTCAATGGTAACTCCAAAGATGTTCATAGTCAGGGAACTCAGTGATGGTAACACCATTGAATGTCAAGAAACAGTGATTAGATTGTCTTTTATTGAAGATGGTGCCCGGCCATGAGGGTTACTTGCCACTTGTCAGCCCAAGCATAGATATTGTCCACATCATGTTGCATTTGAACATGGACTGCTTCAATATCTGAGAAGTTGCAAGTGGTTTGGAACATTGTGCAATTATTGATAATCATCCCCAGTTCTGACCTTATGATAGAGAGTAAGTCATCTATGAAGCAGCTGAAGATGGTTGAGACTAGAACACTAGCCTGAGGAGCTCCTGCAGAGATGTCCTGGAGCTGAGCTGAGCTGATGCACCTCCAAAAGCTGCAACCATCTTCCTATGTGTCAGGTAGAACCTCAACCAGTGAAGAGCTTGTCCCCGATTACCATTGATTCCTGTTAAGATAGGGCTTTTTCGTACCACACTCTGTCAAATGTGGCCTTGATATCAAGAGCTGTCACTCTGACCTCATCATTATTAATTCCTCAGATTTGCTTTCAACAGGACCACTGCTCACTTCACTAATGCTTCTTTTAGAAATAGATATAAAAACTGTCATCTGTTCTTATGCCTCTAGTTAGCTTTCGCTTGTCCTGTTAAATTTCCCTGCTTATTAAGAATCAGCAACAAATGACAAAAAGCTTATGCTGTTACATTTTCTGCCTTGTTGCCCAACTTCGCGCCATTCTATACTTTTCTTTAAGACCAATAGCACCTAAACTTTTATTGTGGGAAAATCACTACACGTTACCTTTATTTTGGCTACTCATTAGGAAATCTCAGAGACAGAGACAATCAAGTACTGAAACAATAATTTAAGCTTTCTTATATGTAGCAACCAAAATGCCCGAAACGTCGATTCTCCTGTTCCCTGGATGCTGCCTGGCCTGCTGCGCTTCTCCAGCAACACATTTTCAGCTAGGGTTTCAGTCTCTGGAAATGTCTGTGGCTCGATCCTTGTGCAGTGTTGGTTATTTGAAGTTCTTTTGAGTTGTTATGGTGTTGGATTCTAATACCATTTTCTTTCTTTCAAGTTTGTGGTGTGTCATTATTGATGATTCAATAGAGTCTTTCATCCCCACCATTGATTATACTTTTGGAGACTTCAAGTCGGTTGCTTGCCTTCTCACCAGAAGGAGCTTCTTTGTTCCTTGTTACATTCGGGGTTAGTTGTCTGTTTAAAACTCTGCTTGTCCTGCAATTAACCCTTTTACTTAAGAATGTTATTTCATAGGCAGGTCTTAATTGCCTATTTGTCTTGAAGCAGCAGATTATCAAATAAATCTTATCTCCTCTCTTCCATGAGGCATCTTGTTTTTGGTGTTTCCGTATCTCCTTCCCAGCGATGGTTAATCCGATGTTACTGTAACTCCTTTTCTAATAATTTCTCATTGTTCTTTCCATCTCAAGAAATAGTTTATTCCAAACAAGATATATTACTGAATCTTCCAATCCACAAAGTTTAGATTAGATTACTTACCATGTGGAAACAGGCCCTTCGGCCCAACAAGTTCACACTGAACCTCCGAAGAGCAACCCACCCTGACCCATTCCCCTACATTTACCCCTTCACCTAACACTATGGGCAATTTAGCATGGCCAATTCACCTAACCTGCACATTTTTGGACTTTGGGAGGAAACCGGAGCACGCAGAGGAAACCCATGCAGACACAGGGAGAATGTGCAAACTCCAAGTTGCCTGAGGTGGGAATTGAACCCAGGTCTCTGGCGCTGTGCTAACCACTGTGCCACCGTGCCGCCCTAAATTTATTAAAGTTGTGAAGTTTACATTGTTACATTTTTGTTTTAGTTAATTCTATTTGGAATTTTTCTTTCTGGCATTCTCTGCATATGACTGCCACTGCATCTCTATTGACGCATCTCAAAACATTATTTCCAGCTGACCACCCTCCTACCGCTGGATGTCCTGCAGCTGCATTGGCATTCTTGATTCTGACACTGTGGAGGCAATACAGTATCCTGGAGTCATGTTTACTGCCACAGAAATGCCTGTTTGATTCCCTGCCTAAGAATTAATTTATCACAATTGATCTATTGCTTTTCCTCCTCCCACCTGCAGCTGAGTTGTCTGTAGCGCCATGAACTTGGCTGTAGCTGCACTGCCCTGAGGAACTGTTGCCTCACCAGTTTCAAAAATGGAACACGAATTAGCCAATACAATAGACTCTTGAGACTACTGCAGAATGTACACTCCACTTGATCCTTCTGATCTGCCATTCCATAACTCAAAACTAATGGTTACTCTTAAATATTCAAAGCAAGTCTGTTTTTATTCTAACAAGATATTTCTCAGAAAAAGAGAGCAAAAAAATTCTAGTCTTCTATGCAAATTAAGTGCCTAACATTCACCTTAAAGATTGGAAACACTGACCAAACTTAGTCACACATCAATTTCTTTTTTCTCTTCAGTAAAAACTATTTCAAACCCGAAGGTGGTGTAGCTGTGACCTCTTTACAAATGAATAAACCAGCCACCTATGCCTCCTGCAAACAAGTAAAAGTACCTGGAGAAGGAAGATTAAAAAAAATGTCCTGAACAAGCTAAAATGAACATTTCAGTGACCCCTGTGAACTGGTTCCATTGAACTGCTTTCTCAATCTTTTCCTCTGCCCATAACACCATGTGCTTTTTATCTTTATCCACCTGTATTTGTATAGGGGAAATTAAATAGGGGAAGTTGAAAACGGGGTTCATAAATATATTTTAATTACATTTGAAAAATTATTTGAATAAAATAGCACATCTCGTTGAGTACAGAAACCTGACCCGTACTTTCTGCCAACCTGGAACTAAACGACAGGAAAATTGAGAAATTCTCCATACTTTTTAAAATCTTTAACTTTTATGACAACTTCAGGAACAGTGGACCTTGATCTCAAGTGTGCAACCCCAATGAGGCATAAAATTACTGGTGAACTTGACCTGCTTTGGCTAGGTTTAGTCAAATGATTTTCTAGTATAGGTACACAATCTTTTATCTGAACCGCTCAGGACCAGCTGGTTTTCGGAGTTCGGAATTTTTCGAATTTCAGAATAAGTGACAGTTAATCGGCGAAATTTTTTAAAAATCTTACCGAACAGCAGATTCACAGTGAGAACTACAGGTCCTGAGACAGAATGGAGACCTGCCAGTTTGGGCCATGTTCCCCCCCACCTCACTTCACATCTTAGACTGAATCTTACTTTCAGACCTTCAACTTTCAAAGACAGTAATGCAAATACTTTATCTCCTATTTGAAATGTACTAATTGTAGAATGTTTGTCTGCTTATTCTTTAATTTTCCGCTATTAAAAAATGTAACTGCTCTAGTGCTGCTTTACATGCTCCTGTGAGTCTTTCTAGAAACATGGACATCTTACCTAACATCGAAATTGGTCATTTTGTCTTACGTTTCCTTAAATTAGTTTTAGTGGACATCTAATACCATAGCTATAGAGTAATTCAAATGAATTGAACTCAGTAGATTCATTTGAGGAACCTCTAATAGAAGTAGTAAGAATTCCAATCATTTGTCCCAATCCTGTGCGTATTCGTGACAGGATGCCTTAATCATGGCTTTGAGTGTCTCTCCAAAGCTCCCTGTATTTGTAGGTAATGTGCAGTTGACTTCAATTGTTTTATACCCAAACTGCTGCTGACACCTTGGAAGACTTTAGATCGGAGTGTAATTCAGTTAGTCGTCTATTACAAGTCGTAGATGCAGGTGTAGTTACAACATTTAAAAGACATTTGGATAAGTTCATGTATGTTTGTGAGACCTTGCTGTGAATAACTTGGCTGTTGTATTTGCTGATTTCAGTGACTATACTTTTGAAGTAATTCATTGGTTGTGGAATGCTTTGGAACTTGGAAGGTTCTATATGAATGCAAGTTCGTTCTCTTACCTTTTTTAGTTCTTATGATGTCATAGTCAACCAACTACAAGACAGAAAGAGGATCAGGTGATAGGTGTAAACCAGATACAAGTCATTCGTTTCACATTGGTGATTCTTCAATGCAAAATACAGCCAACTAATCACCCAATCAAAATCCAAAAATTGCATCAGCTGATGTCATAGCATTATGACTTAGTCTGTAAAATCACTAGTGTTAAATTACATCACAATTAGAACTCAAATCAACAGAGATATTTTACAAATTGTGACCCACTTCAACCTCTAAATCTCTTCATCAAGTGTTTCAGAGGAGATGCATGCTGAGGACTCCATTCATGCGTTTAAATCCATCTGTCTCCTTTTTTTTTAATACATTTTTCCATTGTCATAGTTGAGTTCTAACAGTTGAGCAGCCCTTGGCGGAAGAATGAATGCAGATTTCTCCAGCTTCCTCATTTCCCCTCCCCTACCTTATCTCAGTCCCAACCCTCGGACTCAACACCGCCTTCTTGACCTGCAATCTTCTTCCTGACCTCTCCGCCCCCACCCCCTCTCTGGCCTATCACCCTCACCTTAACCTCCTTCCACCTATCGCATTCCCAACGCCCCTCCCCCAAGTTCCTCCTCCCTACTTTTTATCTTAGCCTGCTTGGCACACCCTCCTCATTCCTGAAGAAGGGCTTATGCCCGAAACGTCAATTCTCCTGTTCCTTGGATGCTGCGTGACCTGCTGCGCTTTTCCAGCAACACATTTTTCAGTTATATTCTTTATGTTCAATGTAGTTCATTGAGAAATTCAAATTTCCTCAAGTTGAATTAATTTTTACTTTAGCTGCATAAAACAAGTAAGAGCATACATTGTGAATCAGACAAAAAATAAAGTTTGGGTAAAACAAAACATGTAACACACTGAAATAAAGACACACTTAAATAAGTGAATAGTTTACAAAAGTGAACTACTTTAGTAAGGGGAGCATTCTCACCACATTTCCAAATACACATTATGTTTAACTTACATGTAACCAACAGTTTTCATATAAGCTCTTGTGTTCCTTGGCCAAATGATAGCCCACAGGATTCTTTCCCAGTTTATGGAGATCTAACCCTAATTATTTTAGTTGCCCTTTAGGAGCGACATCTAAAAGGAAACTCCAATAAATGGTGATTCTTTCATGATGGTGATTCTTTCATGTAACTGATTCTATGTCGCCTTCCTGGTGACAGTATTGTTCATGTGAACTCTGCAGCGTATTGGCTTAGGCAGTATGATAGAACCAGGACATAAGTAATTCTCAGCCATATAGTTGTGAATCTGACATAGTGGAAATGTCATTTGTCCCTAGTGACTGCAATGTTTGTATTCACCAAAACAAGCAAAGTCTTTATATTAAAAAATGAACTCTTTTTACTTTTGACATTGAGTGTCTGTATCTTGAATTTGTTTCAAAATAAATACTTTGCCTACAAATCTATACAACTACAATGATTCAATAATTTAAGGTTAGTGGTAAATGAGAGCATCTAAGTTCTGATTGAAAAATTATTGACCTGAAATGTATAGATATTATCTAACGAACCTGTTCAGGCATGTTACACACCTCTGAAGCAGGTGGGACTTGAACTTGGGTCTCCTGGTTCAGAAGTAAGGATACCACCACTGCACCACAAAAGATCCCTACCTGAAATGTATACCAGTAATGTAAGACCCTAACCAAGCAGAATGAGATTCAAAGTAGATTATCACTGGAGACTGAGATTCTTGCTGCTCAACTTCAAAAGAAAATTCCTGCAAACCAAAGCCTAAACAAGTGGGTCATCCTGATTAGACAAAACATATAAATAATGCAGTCACAGTCACACTGTTAAGATACTCCAAAGTGCTTTACATCCAAGTCCAACACTGTTGCATCTCAGCAACAATCCACAAATGATAAAGCTTTTGTTTTTAAAAAAAATCAACCTTGGTAAAGGAAGAAATATTGACTGGAGTACATGGGGTATTCCTTTGCTCTTTTTGCAGAAAATGCTTTGACATCTTTCCCCCCCCCCATGTGAGACAGCAGACAGGGCCTGCCTCAGTAACAACAGTAATTCTGTCATGCATTAGTCTATATATGGAAATGTGTTGCTGGAAAAACGCAGCAGGTCAGGCAGCATCTAGGGAACAGGAGAATCGACGTTTCGGGCATTAGCCCTTCTTCAGGAATGAGGAAAGTTTGTCCAGCAGGCTAAGATAAAAGATAGGGAGGAGGGACTTGGGGGAGGGGCGTCGGAAATGTGATAGGTGGAAAGAGGTCAAGGTGAGGGTGATAGGTCAGACTGGGGTGGGGGCGGAGAGGTCAGGAAGAAGATTGCAGGTTAGGAAGGCGGTGCTGAATTTGATGGATTTGACTGAGACAGGCTGGGGGGAGGGGAAATGAGGAAACTGGTGAAATCCGAGTTCATCCCTTGTGGTTGGAGGGTTCCTAGCCGGAAGATGAGGCGTTTTTCCTCCAACCGTCGTTTCGCTGTGGTCTGACGATGGAGGAGTCCAAAGACCTGCATATCCTTGGTGGAGTGGGAGGGGGAATTGAAATGTTGAGCTACAGGGTGGTTGGGTTGGTTGGTCCGGGTGTCCCAGAGGTGTTCTCTGAAACGCTCCGCAAGTAGCTGGCCTGTCTCCCCAATATAGAGGAGGCTCTCTTTCTCATGCCTTCCTTGAAGAAGCTCTCTTTCTCATGCCTTCCTTGAAGAAGCTCTCTTTCTCCTTTCTCCTCATTAGTCTATATATGTCACACTGGCATCTGCAGATTGAAGGTTGTAGAATTCTTTAAGATAGATGTTTTAACAAAACTTTGGGGTCAATAAATTCTTACAATGCGTCAACCCTAAAAAATGTCTTCAGAAGTCCATATTTTTATAGCATTTTGTCCTAAAAGATAAGATGTCCAACAATGTAGCACCCCATTGACCTAGATTTTTGTGCTTAATTGGGATTTCAACCCATAATTGTTTGACTAAATAGAAAGAGTGCAACTATCATTACGACTGGTCAAAAGCATGAAGTGCTATGGACATTTTTAATTTGTAATTCCAAAATGTGTTTCTGTAGGTGGGTTGATATGCTAAAAATGGCAGCAAATGTAAATTAAGTGGCTTTCTGACACTTGGAATGTCACAAACCATTCGTGGGCAATAGATACACATCAGGAGACTGAACTGTGATCTCTTATGACTACAAAGAAAGTAATGGACTGATAACCCCCTGCTCAACAGCAGGCACAAACTGCATGTTTATATTGTTTTTGTTTTATAGAGTACACAAGGACTGGTGTGAAAAAGACAATTTCAAGTCAAATGGAGTGCGCAATTAGGATGAGGTTCTCCTGTGTGCTAATAGTCTAAGGTAATTATGCCTACTGGTTCATGCATTAGCTTATTTTGAAGGTCACAGTTGAAGAACTATCCCTCAGTCACTGCTGTGTTGCTGGTAAAGGGAACACTTGTGTGCCACATGTGAAGTAGCTGGCAAGTCAGTATATAGGAAATAGGACAACAAAAATACTCTCCCTCTCCTCATGTATACTGAAACTCAGTCATGATCAAAAGGAATCAAATATAATCTCAACCCACCCTCAAAACTCAGATTATTGAAATTAACTGTTCAAATATCAATGTCAGTGCTACTGGTAACCTTCACTGCAATAATTGCAATGCTCAACAACCCATTCTACATGAACAATTCAGAGACTGATCATTTTAGTGTTTTTTTGGTCTTACTTCTAATTTCTAATTTGCACATCAATGTGTATAACATTACTAATCTTCCTTGAATTTAGTAATTAATAAAATTATTTGTTAAGTCAAGAAAGCGGGTTAAATTGGCTCCTTTCAAAACGAGTTCATTTAGGTCTGGAGAAAGTTATAGTTTCCATTTTCATTTAACTTTGTTGCGAACATCTGAGGTAGGGTATGGTTGAGTAGTGGACAGAAAGTAGTTCATCCCTTTTCACCGGGGAACTTAATGATTTGGGGTATCTTCCTTCCACTGTAGCTCTCACAATGGGAAAGCAACCAGCATAATCAATGCAGTGGGAAGTATAGATGAAATCAAAAGGTCCTCCTACCCTGGTTATACACTCTTCCACCTTCTTCTGTCAAGCAGAAGATATAAAAGTTTGAATACACGTACAAACAAATTAAGAACAGCTTCTTCCCCACTGATTTGAATGAACTTCTTAAATGTTATTGTTGATCTCTCTCTGCACCTTCTCAGCAACTGTAACACTCTGTCCTGCACTCTGTTCTGTTACACCTGTACAGTACTGTACAATCTGCCTGTAAAGCTTGTAAGATAACACTTTTTACTGTACCTCAGTGCAGATGATTGTAATAAATCAAATCAAATATTAACTCCACTGTCAGGGTTATTTTATTGAACACCACTTCTAACCACAAAGCTATGATACCTCCTCTCCCTTGTGTCTCACAGGTACCAACAGATGTATACATCCCCTGCGGAGAAACAACTTGCTCTGTCAGAAACCACCTCCAAGGTCTCTGATCAAGACAATTCAGAGGCCTCAGAGGAAGCACCAACAGTGCAGCCTCCTGCACCCTGCCTGTTCAGGTCCTGAAACCTGGTGGGGATATTATGTGTAGAAAATTTGGAATCTGAAGTTGGTGAGCACCACATTGCATCAGCTCCAAGTCGGCTGAGGAAGAAGTGTCCCAAGCCGCTGGCACTTGGAGGGTTGGTGGACACGAAGCATCTGCGCAGCCCCTGTCAGGAGACGATACTGTAATGTCATCAATCAGGGACTTTATCCAAATGTGCTGGGAAAAAACAAGGGCAGCAGACAGGTACGAGAGAGGCGATGGTCCTTTTTGCCCAGATGTTACACAATGTGGTCCCAGCTGCCTCAAGTGTGCAATAGCCTGGCTGCTCCCATGGAGAGCAGGGTTCAGTACCCTCATCTGCGCTCCATCACCTCAGCCATTGGTCCTTCTTCCCACAGAGACAGGCCATGCTAGGACAGATCCAGCCAGAGGAGAAACCATACACAGGCCCTAATATAAGTCTCCTCTCAAAGGTGGCTGGACTTTCCATCTCTATGCTCCCGCCCTTCTCCAATCATTGACAAGGAAGTTCCACTTTCCTCTGGCAAGAAGATTCTCAGCAGATCAGCACCATCCATAATTAAAAAGGTCTGGGATTGCCTGATTAAACCTTCAATGAAATGGGCTTCACTACCAAGCAGGTTCCTTCCCCAGCTGTCTAACCTGGGACAATACTGAGACGTATAGGAGGGAATGATGGGAAACAAAAACACTCTTGAAGTGACAGAATACTATATATGAAGTATCATGTATGTATAAAGGTTATTGGTTTCACAGTACATTTTTGGGGGTCTTTCTCGAGCTCAGTTAACTTCATGTCTATACAGAATGTCACCACATGTTGACAGCCTACTACAGCATGCGGAAGCAAGATGAATAAAAGATATATTGGATTGTACTGACATTATTGTCCCTCGTGGTAAAATATTCCTATTCTTTTCAAGGCCTCTGAGTGCAAAAGGTGCTGGTGCTGAAAGAAGTGGTCAGCAATTAAGAGACAGTAAGTCTACAACACAGAAGGAGCCAATGCATTAGGATTGCCAGGGATTAGGGTCTGTGTCCTTTGTCTGTGGGCTGGCAACAATGGAGCCACAGGACTGATCATTATCCACACCCCAACTGATGCCTGACAGTGGCCAATCCCCTAAGCAAGGCTTGGAGTCTCCGCTGGACTTTTTGTCTTGGAACCCCTGACTGACAGGTGTCTACATGGGCCATTCCCCTAAGAATTTGCAACATATCTACTTGCTTGCTGCACATGCAGTAAGCTTGCCAGGTGAGACACTGGTATATAGTGCAGGTGTGAGATTGATGCAGCACACTGCCATACAGCAAGATGAATGCCCTTTCATTAAGAGCTGCTGATGGCAAGGCAAGCTGCTTGGTCATGCAACTGTGCTAAAAGGCATGGCAAGGAAGGAATTCTATGAATGTGCAGGTATGTGCTAAATGAGCGAGCAAGCAGCTCTGAGTTGCAGCACGGTCCAATCCATGAGCTGAATGCCTGTTCTTGAGTACAGTGTCTTTGCAGTCACTTTCAAAGCTATTTGCCATGAATCCTGCAATCAGATGTCAACTTCCATTTTGGAGAGGTGCCATGAGAGTCCTGTAGAGTTGGCAGTTCTTTGATACCAATGTCCATGGACACGGGATGCAGGTGGTGAGTGCCCATGCATTGTGCCCTGAGATGCAATTGTTTGGTGAGCAACATGGAATCTCTTCGCAGACAGCAGCAAACTGGAGTTGCCAGGTACCTGCGCTGACTTCCATGTAGAGAATTTTTAGCACCTAATTCGCTTGGCTGAATGTTAGGAAAGATATTTTCTAATTGGCCTGTTCAGAGATACTATTATACGTGTCTGAAGTGAGATGTGCAGTTAATAAGATTATTAACAAGCAACAATACCCCATAATAGGCTACTCGCCTCTCTCTTGCGAGAATCTTGCCTTAACCCATATGATTTAGTCAAAAGATGCAGCGGGTTGTCCTGACATCAAGCCTTATTAGACTTCTCACTTAATTCTGCCACATTTCTCACTATAGCCTAGGTTATTCAGGCCTCTAAGATTGCGACCATCAAAAAAAAACAATTTTTAAAACAAACTTTAAAAAAAGTTTTGAGTTTACACTGAATTCAGGCATTTCTATATTGTATCAATGTCAGCACCTTCCTAGCAGAATTCGCAGGAAGTACTTTTGAGGATTTAAAAATATGTGCCTCAAACAATTAAAACATTAATGAGGCACTCGTGATTAGAATTTAGCCCAAAGGCCAAAAAACATGAAATTTTCAAAAAGGGTGGCCAACTGTTTACAGATGGAAATTAAGGATGATGAACTGAATGCAGTAGCAGTAGAAAGATTAAAATTGGAGTATCAGGAATTATAATTTCAACAAAAAGATAAAGAACAAGAAAGAGTCATGGAGGAAAGAGAGAAAATAATCCATAGAATCCCTATAGTGTGGAAACAGGGCCTTAGACCTAACAAGTCCACACTAACCATCAAAGAGTAACTCATCTACACCCATTCCCTTACCCCTGACTAATGCACTTAATCCACACATCCCTGAACACTATGGCATTTTTTAGCATGGCCAATGCACCCAACCTGCACATCTTTGGATTGTGGGAGGAAACCACAGCACTCAGGAAACCCACACAGACATGGGGAGAATGTGCAAATTCCACAGACAGTTGCCTGAGGAATCGTAGCCAGGTTCTTGGCACTGAGGCGGCACTGCTAGCCACTGAGTCACTGGGCAGCCCCAAAGAGCAGGAAGGAAGAGAATGTCAAGAAAACGAGTTTGAATAACTTGAGCTGGTGTCCTTGAAGATACTATTGGCTCAGACTTGAGAGTGGAAGCAATTCAGTTTGTTCACTTTATTCCTAAATTTGTGGAGACAGGGATAGAAGCTTTCCTTATCTCTTTTAAGTGTGTAGCAAAGACATCAAAGTAGATAGTCCAACATTGGTCCTTTTTACTGCAGAGTAAGCTCTCAGGAAAGCACACAAAGTTTACTCCACCTTGCCTGAAGAAAGTGTCACTGATTACAAGACAGTAAAAAAGGCTTAAATTTGTAACTGCCTTGGAAGTATACTATTAGAAATTACATGGCCTCAGGAAATGGTCTTACTAGGCAAACCTCGAATTCGAAAGCATTCAACTTTGCACTTCATGAAGAATTTAGAAACTGATCCATGTAACTTTTAAAAAAAACTTTTATCTTTTTAGACTTACCTATTATTTTCTTGTGTGTATGTGTGTTGTATTACACATTCTTCTCACATTTAAGAGATAATAAACAACCTCTTTAACAAACTAAAGCCTGGTTAAATTGCCTTCGTTTAAAACCAGGTACATTTGGGTCTGAAATAGGGCTCCAAAAGAGAAGGGATCTGATTTTAAATTAATCTTGTTGTGACCAACTAAAAGGTTAGGGGAGAAGCCAGACAAAAAATGGAGAGGAGTAAAGAAGGTGAACCAGTCCATCCCTCCCCAAGAACTTAATTTGCAAATCTTACCCAGAACCTGGGTACAACACTATCACTGACACTTAGCAAGGAGCATATCAATGTTAGGTGTTCACGTAACCGAGAATTTTCATTCTTGTGATGCTTTGTAGTTTGAAGATTATCCAGTCTTCAGTCAAGCTATATATACTAGGAAGGACACAGATTTAGGAGCAAATTACTGCAGATGCTGGAATCTGCACTGAAAAAATACTGGAGATCACAGCGGATCAGACAGCATCCATGGAGAGTCTGTATGCCTCGAAGCCAACTGACAGTGCAGCCTCCCAGTCGTTCCTGTCCTCTATCATGGAGGTCTTAGACGACAGAACACGGGAACGGCTGGACCAGTTGCTATCTCTGGACAAGCTGACCAAGACCCTAGAGTCCTTCGAAAAGAATAAAACTCCCGGAAGCAATGGCTTACTGGTCGAGTTCTATTCTGCTCTGTGGGACGTGATTGGCCAGGACCTGCTGGAGGTGTATGTCAGTATGCTTCTGGCAGGTACCATGAACGAATCCATGAGGAAAGGCATCATCACCCTCATCTACAAGCGGAAGAGGGAGAGGGAGGAAATCAGAAATTAGATATCAATCTCACTATTGAATGCGGATTACAAAATCTTGTCAAAGGTCATCGCCAACCGGGTCAGGTCTGCTCTGGGATTGGTGATCCAACCTGACCAAACCTGTGCTGTACCAGGCAGGAAGATCGCCGAGAGTCTCGCAGGACAGGGGGTTGGACACCTGCCTCATCAGCCTGGACCAGGAGAAAGCCTTTGACAGGATATCACATACATATATGAGAGATGTTCTCTCCAAAATGGGCTTTGAGGAGGGATTCTGCAATTGGGTCAGACTGCTCTACACCAATATTGTCAGTGCAGTCTCAAACAAACAATGGGTGGGAATCAGATAGCTTCCCAGTCAGATCTGGAGTCAGACAGGGCTGCCCTCTGTCTCTCCTGCCCTTGTTACTGTGCTGCATAGAGCCATTTGCCGAGTCCATCAGGAAGGATGCGAGCCTGAGAGGGGTGACTATTCCTGGCAGTGGGGGCCTACAGATTAAGGCCTCCCTGTACATGGAGGACGTCGCCATTTTCTGCTTGGATCTGCTGTCCATGCACAGACTCGTGTGCATATGTGACCAGTTTGAATGGGCCTCAGGGGCCAAGGTAAATCAAGGCAAGAACAAGACCATGCTCTTTGGGAACTGGACCGACCAATCCTCCATCCCCTTCACCGTCAGGACTGACCACCTGAAGGTGCTGAGTATTTGGTTCAGAGGGGCTGGGGCGTGCGCCAAGTCTTGGGAGGAGTGTATCAGCAAAGTGAGGCAGAAACTGGGTAGGTGGAAACTAGTCACTCTCCATCATGGGAGAAAACCTGGTCATCAGGTGTGAGGCACTGTCAGTGTTGTTATATGTCGCACAGGTCTAGCCTATTCCCAGCACCTGTACCATCACAGTCACCCGGGCCATCTTTCATTTTATATGCTGATCAAAGATGGACCAGATCTGAAGGGACTCGATGTATAAAGATCTGGGCAACGGGGGAAAAACACACCCAATGCCACCCTCACCCTGATGACCACCTTTGTGTGGCTGCATCAAGCTGTGCGTGGATCCCCGGTACGCAAACACCAAGTGTCACTACGTACTGAGGTTCTACCTGTCCCCGATATTGCAAAGGAATCGCCTGGCCTCACTGCCGTGGAACACTCCAAGTAGTTGGACCATTCCGTATCACCTGTCCTTAGTGGAGAAATTTAAGAAGAAAAACATCTTTGACCACAAGTTCATCAGGAAATGGTCAGCACGTAGTGTCCTTGAGACCCTTCAGGAAAAGGAGAGGGCGGATCCTGTTAAGCGGTTCCCTGGGCAGACTGTCAAAGTCATTTGCCAGAATACCTCGTCGCCAGAACTTTCCAACAAGCACCAAGACATGGCTTGGCTGGTGGTGAGAAGGGCTTTGCCCGTGAGATCCTTTATGCACGCCCGGACTCTCTGCCACACTGCATGCTGCCCTCGAAGCGGCTGCGCAGGGGACAAGACTGTCACACACCACCTTTTGGAATGTGCCGATGCAAAAGGAAGTCTGGAGAAGAATGCAGAGGTGTTTGTCGAGGTTCGTCCCGAGCAGCCCCGTGACGCGGGACTCTGTGCTCTACGGTGTGTTCTCCGGGATGCACACCTAGACGAACATCAACTGTGCCTGGAGGATTATCAACTCGGTCAAGGACGCTCTTTGGTCTGTCCAAAACCTGTTGATCTTCCAGCTGAAGGAGTTGACCCCGACTGAGTGTTGCAGACTGGCACATTCCAAGGTCCAGGACTACATATTGTGGGACGCGCTGAAGTTTGCGGCAGCTGCCGCCAAGGCGCGGTGGGGAAAGACCGTGTAACGTCTGCCTGCCAGAGAAGAACAGGGGGTCCACTCAGTAAGTGGGCTGTGCTGAAACCTCAGCTAAATATATGGATGTAAACGTACAGACCTGTATATACACGAATGATTAATTCCGATCACTGTATGTAAAGAAATACTAGGTGTGCCTATGAATGGCACCACCAATTGTACAGATCATCAAAATATTTTATGAATAAAGTATATTTTTGAATAAAAAGAAGCATCCATGGAGAGAAAGCAAGCCAATGTTTTGAGTCTAGATGTCTCTTCATCAGATGAAAATGTGATCTCCAGCGTTTGTTGTTTTCAGGACACAGGTTTGATTGTTTTCCTGAAATGTGTTGCCAGTGAACCTCAGCTACAGCAGTGTCATAACAAAAAATTCATTTGGCATTAGTGTCCTAATTGAGAGAGAAAAAAATTAACCAGGGTCCATTATTGATCGGTACCTTGCAACCCTAAAAACTTAAATGCAATCAATTGTCAGTATCAGACTTGGCAGCAAAGCGCCCTCCTCCATTCTGTTCTTCCAGGCATTCATTGCACTGTTCATATGTGAAGCACTAGAGGGCATCAGCTACTCATGATTTGGAGATGCCGGTGTTGGACTGGGGTGTACAAGGTTAAAAATCAACGAGGTAAAAACAATGACTGCAGATGCTGGAAACCAGATTCTGGATCAGTGGTGCTAGAAGAGCACAGCAATTCAGGAAGCATCCGAGGAGCTTCGAAATCGACGTTTCGGGCAAAAGCCCTTCATCAGATGAAGGGCTTTTGCCCGAAACGTCGATTTCAAGGTTAAAAATCACAACACCAGGTTATAGTCCAACAGGTTTAATTGGAAGCACTAGCTTTCGGAGTAACGCTCCTTCATCAGGTGATAGTGGAAGGCTCAATCCTAACAGAATTTATAGCAAAAATTTACAGTGTGATGTAACTGAAATTATACATTGAAAAATTGATTGTCTGTTAAGCCGTTCATCTGTTAGAATACAGTGATAGTTTCACTTCTTTCATATGTAAATCACAAAACCTTTTTTTAAAAAAGTTGCATTCTCGGGTTAGCTGTTAACAGTGGTGATAGCTCGGCAATATGTTGAAGGTGTTAGCCCCCTGTGTTCTCTGTCTATGCCATGATGTTTAGATTGATTCTAATCTAAAAAGTGAGATAATGGAGTTTTACAGATCAGTTATACTGATCAGAACTTTGGATATAGTCTTTCAGAGTTCCCTACGCATCCTCATCCCACGTACTTCTCATGTAGGTGACTTCTACTGCCTTCCAAAAGGTACACAAAGCCAATACAACGGGATGTCCCATCGTGTCGGGCAATGGGATCCTATGTGAGAATCTCTCCGGCTATGTGGAAGGCATCTTTAAACCTATTGTACAGGGGATCTCCAGCTTCTGTTGCAACTTACAGAAACTCCAGCTTACAGAAACTCAGCACCCATGGACCAGTCGAACCGGGAACATTCCTCGTCACAATGGACGTTTCCGCACTCTACACCAGCATCCCCCACAATGATGGTATCGCGGCAACAGCCTCAGTACTCAACACCAACAACTGCCAATCTCCAAACACCATCCTACAAGTCATCTGCTTTATCCTTGATCACAACATCTTCACCTTTGACAACCAGTTCTTCATCCAGACACACGGAACAGCCATGGGGACCAAATTTGCACCCCAATATGCCAACATTTTTATGCACAGGTTCGAACAAGACTTCTTCTCTATGCAGGATCTAACTAACATTGTACACCAGGTACATTGACAACATTTTCTTCCTCAGAACCCATGGTGAGGAGTCACTGATAAAACTACACAGTGACATCAACAAGTTTCATCCCACCATCAAACTCACCATGGACTACTCTCGACTATCTGTCTCATTCTTGGACACATGCATCTCCATCAAGGATGGACACCTCAGCACCACACTCTACCACAAATCCACAGACAACCTCACAATGCTACACTTCTCCAGCTTCCACCAAAACATATTAAAACAGCCATCCCCTATGGACAAGCCCTACGCATACACCTGATCTGCTCAGATGAGGAGGAACGTGACGGACACCTGGAAGTACTCAAGGATGCCCTCACAAGAATGGGGTACGATGCTCAATTCATCGACCGCCAGTTCCGACGTGCCACAGCAAGGAACCGTAATGACCTCCTCAGGAGACAGACACATCTGCAACTGACAGGGTACCCTTTGTTGTTCAGTATTTCCCAGGAGCTGAAAAATTACGCCATGTTCTTCGTGACCTGCAACACATTATCAATGAGGATGAGCACCTCACCAAGACCTTCCCCACACCTCCACTACTTGCCTTTAAACAATCACCAAACCTCAAACAGATCGTTGTTCATAGCAAGCTGCCCGGCTCTCAGGACAACTCCATACAACCCTGTCACGGTAGATGCTGCAAGACATGTCAGAGTGTGGACATAGATACCACCATTACACGTGGGAACACATCCCACCTTGTACATGGCAGGTACTCATGTGACTCAGCCAACGTTGTCTATCTTATACATTGCAGGCAAGGATGCCCGGAGGCATGGTACATTGGGGAAACAGAGCAATGGCTACGACAATGGATGAATGGGCACCTCAGAACAATCAACAGACAGGAGGGTTCCCTCCCAGTTGGGGAACACTTCAGTGGTCCAGGACATTCAGCCTTGGACCTTCAGGTGACCATCCTCCAAGGTGGACTTAGGGATAGGCAGCAGAGAAAGGTGGCTAAGCAGAGGCTGATAGCTAAATTTGGTACCCATAGGGAGGGCCTCAACCGGGACCTTGACTGACACACACACACACACACACACACACAGAGACAGACTGACACACACACAGACTGACACACACACACACTGGGGTGAATTTGTATTTTCAGGGTTACATTGTACTTTGCTCAAAAACTGCATGAATTTATGTAAAACTCCGTAATCTCACTTTTTAGATTAAAATCAATCTAAACATCATGGCATAGACAGAGAACACAGGGAGCCAACACCTTCAACATATTGTCTAGCTATCACCATTGTTAATCTGAGAATGCAACTTTTTTACAAAAGGTTTTGTGATTTACACATGAAAGTAGTGAAACTATCACTGTATTCTAACAGATGAAGGCTTAACAGACAATCAATTTTTCAATGTATAATTTCAGTTACATCATACTGTAAATTTTTGCTATAAATTCTGTGTTAGGATTGAGCTCTCCACTATCACCTGATGAAGGAGTGTCGCTCCGAAAGCTAGTGTGCTTCCAATTAAACCTGTTGGACTAGAACCTGGTGTTGTGTAATATTTAAATCAGCTACTCAGTAAACCTTTGTCCAACAAGGGAATCAATAGTATCAAATAGAGGTAAGGAAAAGAAAGGATGAAAGGCTGTGAAATCTTTTCAATGTATTTATTGAATATAGAAATTCCCATCAGGCCCACTTTTGGCTCAGTACTTGTTCCAAAAATAGCATGATACACACTTGCATTTTATATCAAAAATCAGTTGTAGACAATAAACTAAACAATAAACATTCTGTTCTGAAACACATTATCTTGATGTAATGTCAGATAGATAGATGACAAATTAAATAACTGGTTGGTGGGGGTTTGTGGCACCCTTGTAGTGTCCATACCTATGAACTAGAAGGTCTTGTTTCAAGTTCCACCTGACAGGAAGATGTATCATAAAATGCCTGAACAGTTTGAGTGGTTAGCACTGCTAACTCACAGGTAGCCAGGGTCCCAGGTTCGATTCCAGCCTTGGGCGACTGTCTGTGTGGAATTTGCACACATTCTTATCGTGTCTGTGTGGGTTTCCTCCTGGTGCTCCGGTTTCCTCCCACAGTCCAAAAATGTGCAGGTTAGGGTGGATTGGTCATGCTAAATTGCCCATTGTGCTAGGTGCATTAGTCAGAAATGGGTCTGGGTGGGTTACTCTCCGAAGGATCGGTGTGGACTGGTTGGGCTGAAGGGCCTGTTTCCACACTGTAGGGAATCTAATTTAATCTATTTTGGCCCTACCTCTAGGCCAGAAAGTCTGGGTTCAAGTCCCTCAGAATATGATGGCCACACAGATGTGTCATAACACGTATGACTGGGTTGATAGTAAATTCAAATCAACTATTAAGTTAAGTTAACTCCCTGTGGAATTTAAAGCTCTGTCTCCCCTGAGCCAGCAGAAATTGATGGGTTGAATGGAACTTGCCCACTTATTCAGTCTTTAAATATAGAATTCAAGTTTCAACTACAAAAATGTGTGACTGACTGTAATGTTAATCTGACAGTGACTGCCACACACCAAGCATAGCCCTGGAGCCTCCAGAAATCAAAGATTTATCCCCTAGTGTTATCAAATCAGGTGATACTTTTCCTTGAATTTTCTTTCAGCATCTTTATCTTGAGTTATAAAAGATATTGGAGATAGGACTAAAAGGTGTTTGATTAATCATGGAGAATCATCCAATCATATAATAAAGGTCAGGATTATTGAAAGGGTTTGAGTTGTGGATCAGTGGCAGCCAAAGAATTTGATGATGCCACCAACCTCCATGTCTTGTCACAATCCCATCTGTAAGCCATTCCAAATAAGGGCAGCTCAGAATTGGATCAGCTGCCTGCAAAGTAGTGCTGGATGGCCAATTGATGTTAATTATATTCCCACATCAACTGGAATTTCCAGTTGACAACATGGGCAGCCTATGTTGGCCAGGATCATGTCCAAATCATGCAATAGACATCGTCCTGACCCACCATCCCAATGAACACATATGACAACAGCCATGTTATAGCTGTGGCCGTTGGTGATTCCCAGGTGTTGGTGACCCTTCTGTATATGGCATTTATAAAAATAACTTTTCCTTATTCTTGCCCATGCTGTCTCCATCTTATCAGCAGCTTCCACCTCTTCCAGCAGCTCTGCTGATTTAGTTCCAGAGGATGTCCCACAGACCAGACAGCGCAAGGAAGCTGAATCACCATCCATAGAAGTACAGTGAGACCCACTCCCTAACAAGTAATTGTCTAAGAAATTGAAAATCCACTTTTGCATGCCCTAAACAAACTATGCTATGCCCTAGCCAACATTTCCAATTCTCAACCCAGATTGAAAATCCTGCCCAAAGAGGCTACTTGCACATTGCCACATTGAAGATTGACAAGTTAATTTCTTACACTGCTGTTGAATGGCCTGCTGACACTAAACGTTTGAGCCTCACTCATATACTGGAGGCCTACATGGCCATGTACGGTAGCCTGCAAAATACCAAAGCTGATTGTAAAAAGCTGTGAAGGTCACCTCAACAGTGCACATGTTTACAGCTCTCCTTACACTTTATTGTTCCTACAGTAGCATTTACAACCTCCATGACCACAGTGATAACAGCACTGATTTGGGACATCACTATAAATAGTATAAATGTATTTCTGCCTAACACCACGAAACGTTGAAGGACATTGGAATTAAGAGCCAACAAAGAGGAAAAGAAGAGCCAATTCCCATTTGAAGGAATGTGATCTTGATGTTTTGATCTTTCAGCAAAAGTGTCTCTGAAACTGGCATTTGGTGACCAAGTAAACTTTGATATTGAGAGCAATCATAATTTTGAAAAAAAGGTAGAAAATCTACTGTGACAGGGCCAAGACCAGTGACTAGAAGTGGTACTGTCCAACATGGTATATGATCAGATATAGACAGATAAAACCAGCTGAACTTGTCATTTTTGCTGGGGTAGATTTCCAACAGTAACAAAAAGTGTTAGTTAGTACTGACTAACAGGCAATGTCGTCTGCCAGGATGTGTAAAAAAAAAGCCAGTTCCATCAGCCTATACTGTTTACAGAAGTTTGATTCTTGATGGGTCATTGTCTTTCAACATCATAACATTCAATGTAAGACTAGCTGACTCCAGCACAACAATCACCTATTCAGTATGTGAGAGGTTAATGTGTAAGAGCTGACAGTGAGATTCCTCTTGTATTAAACACAATGCTGACTGTGTTGTACCCATCTGCTGCAAATGTACAAGATCGACAAATCAGAGCCGAGAAAAATTATTGTATGTGAGATATAGTTCTTGCAACAGCATAATCAATACAGTTTTCCACTATCATTACTTATGAACATTAAAAATGTATTGAAGTGAAACTTTTCTGGTCTGCCCTGTATCCCACTCCACTAGGATTGTTTAAGCTACTTGTAACAGCATAGACATAAATGAGAAACAACATAGAGTTGGGATTTGTATTCAAATAAAAGTGCTTCCGCAATTTTCAAATAATGCTGATATATTTCAGAATACAACATTCAGTTTTATCTGCCAGAGCACCAAATAGAGCGATTGTCGAGACAGAGCTGATAGACCTCTGAGGCATACATTCTATAAAAAAATTTCCTTTGTAATATTACACATTTGTAATGGCATTAACTTACCTCAGCCATTAAGAATACTTTTAAACCCTCCTTGAAATCCATTTAAATTTTGTAACCTAGCCCTAATACTGGAATAGCTCATTGTCTGAATCATTGCGCTAAATGATCTGTACATGTAACACATACATTTTGATAATTTTAGGCACTCAAACTTTATTATTGCCTTTACATAAAGAACAGTGGACAAAGATAATTTACAGCCCAGAAACAGGGCCTTCAGCCCTCCAAGCCTGAGCCGATCCAAATCCATTGTTTAAACCAGTCACCCAATTCCTAAGCATCTGTATCCCTCTGCTCCCCACCTAAGCACACATCTGTCCAGATGCATCTTAAATGAATCTACCGTACCTGCCTCTACCTCAGCTGGCAACATGTTCCAGGCACCTACCACCCTCTGTGTAAAGTACTTGACACGTGTCCCCTCAAACTTTTCACCTCTTCAAGGCTTGACCTCTTGTTACTGAATCCTTCACCCTGGGAAAAAGCTCATCTGTATCTACCCTATCTATACCCTTCATGATTTTGTAGGCCTCAATTAGGTCCCCCTGAATGTACAGAAAGATATCCCTATAAAAGATGATAGCCTTCCATTTTTATGAAATTTAATTTGTTGAATATTACAACTCAGTTGTAATTTCCAGTGTTTCCAATTGATTTCTCCAATCCCATTTTCTTTATGGTATTGTCTCAAAATGTAAACAGTTGCTGTAGATAAATTCAGCCTTGTGCTGATAATTTATCATGCAGAATCTTTGAGCAAGCAAACTTTGTTCGATTTTCACAAAAAACAAGTCCAAACGTGATTTACTTAACTTATAGGCTTGTTGTGGTGTAGTGGTAGTCCCTACTATGAACCAGAAGATCTGTGTTCCTGTTCCACCTCTTCCTAAATGGTATTCGAACACCTCTATTGATTAGGAAAATTGTGGATCACTGGTAGTGTCTCTAGCTCTGAGTCAGGAGGCTCAGGTTAAAATGTTCCCTGCAAAAGAAGTGTTTACAATACTTTTATGCAAAGGCTTTCTAAGAAAATACTGGTACAGTGGTGGGTTCTTGTGGTGCAGTGGTAGTATCTCTGCCTCTGGGCCTAGAAGGCCCCAGTGCAACTTCCATTTGTTCCAAGAGCAATAGAGGTGTTCAAATACCATTTAGGAAGAGGTGGAACAGGAACACAGATCTTCAGCACAAGGCTAGTGGTGGGATTCAGACCAAAAGTTACAGGATTCTTAGTCCAGCACTTTAGACTGCTTGGCCACATTACCAAACCGCCTCACCAGTCCTTTTGTGGTAATGTCAACTGAACCCACACTGTTAGCATCATTATACATTGCAAAAGCTGTCCAGCCAATTGAGCTGACCAGTTCTGATCAAACCATTGTGCCAGATATTTTCCTAATCAACCTGTCTAGGAGATGTTATTCCATCTGCTCAGAGCGGTGTGATTTGAACCTGGGTTTCCTGGATCAGAGGTAGGAACATTACCACTGTGCCACAAGAGCCTTTTTTCCACAAAGAACAAAGAAAATTTACAGCCCAGGAACAGGCCCTTTGGCCCTCCAAGCCTGAGCCGATTCAAATGTACTGTCTAAACCGGTCACCCAATTCCTAAGCATCTGTATCCCTCTGCTCCCCACTTACTCATGAATCTGTCCAGACAGATCTTCAATAAATCTACTGTGCCTGCCTCTACCTCCTCTGCTGGCAGACACCCACCACCCTATGTGTAAAGTACTTGCCACCTGTATCCCCCTTAAACTTTTCCACAACAACCTCACCACTGCTCCAGATATATTATGCCACACCTCTGCTGCAAATGGGACTGGAATCCAGACATTTTACCTTAAAAAGTAGAGATACTACCAATATACCACAAGAGGTCTCAAAGATATTCTAACTACCCTGTTCAGACAGGTCATAGTTAAAAATCACAACATCAGGTTATAGTCCAACAGGTTTAATTAGAAGCACACTAGCTTTCAGAGCGACGCATCACCTGATGAAGGAGTGTCACTCCGAAAGCTAGTGTGCTTCCAATTAAACCTGTTGGACTATAACCTGGTGTTGTGTGATTTTTTTTTTAAACGTAGTACACCCCAGTCCAACACCGGCATCTCCAAATCAGACAGGTCATGACATCTTTTGAGCAGGTAGGACATAAACCCAGGCCTTCCAGCTCAGAGGTAGAACTTTTTTCACCCCCCCATCACCAATCACCCTTTTTCCTCACCTATTAACCACCACCAGTAAATCACCCATGTTTTCAATTAAATAATATGCATACAAAGCTGTTAAGCACAAGGCAAACCAACAAAAGTGAGGTGGGGGGGTGCAGTGGTAGGAAGAGAGGAAGGGACTAACTAAAAATGGAGTTGAGATGGATGTAAAACACTGCATTCCCTGATGAGCCCACCAATCTCTAAAGACATCTAAATCATTGATGGATATCAGGTGCTCCCTCACCAAGGACAACCAGACATGAACATAACCATGGAAGAGAGGCAAATAGTCAGCAGATAGGACTCCCCCCTCCACTGCCTGCTGCCTGACCAGGCCCAGAAGCACACACAAGGAGCTCCTCTGATTTGCCCACACCCCTCCACATCAGATGCCAAAAATCAGGAGCTTGAGGCTGAAGTGCAACCAAAAGCACAACTGAAGACTTTCAAATAAATATAAAGGGGGTTCAATCAACTACTGCACCTGGTATTTTCTCATTAGTGTTGTCAGAGATGTTACAACAACCCTTTAGAGCAGTCTGAAATGGACCCTATTTTCTAGTGATAATCCCACTAGGCTGTCACCTTCTCTTACTATTGTATCAGAAGTTCCACTTATCAAGCCATCTGCTTCCCCTTTATTTATTTTTTTTATTTTTTTTATTTTTCTTTTTTTTTAGTGCACGAATCTTTATTCAAATTCCACCACCAGGAAGATAGGAAAACACCCGGGTGGCCAGTGACAAGCACTGCCCTTCACATCAAAGGACAGTGCTGTGTGATCAAAACAGTGAAGGGGAGGGTAGGGACTAAATCAGAATAGAGTTGGAGGGAGAAATAATGCACTCCACTCCCTGTGGCGCCCACCTCTCCCTGAACAACTCCAGGGTGTTGGTGGACACCGCGTGCCCCTTCTCCAAGGAGCCCGGGCTCTAACGTACTGTTTCCCCTTTATTTCTAACTAAAGAGTTAATCAGTTAACCCCCAATCACCTGCTTAACCACTTGCTATATTAACAGATTGCCCCCTGTAATGTGAAGGGCACGGCTTGTCGCTGGCCACTCGGGTGTTTCCTTTCTTCCTGGTGGTGGAAATTTGAATAAAGATCCGTATACCTTGTGTCTCTCACTGTGTCTCACACCTGCACACACACAACATGGGTGCTGGGGCAAAATAAGCACTACTGCAGTTAGGCGGTAGTGTGGGGGTTAAAAAAAATCTTTTAAAAAAAGAGGAAAAACAATTAAACAGATTGTCCTCCTATCTTTAAATATGTTTTAAAGTGATCAAATGGAATTGTGTGCCGTACACTTTAGCTAGACAAGACCAAGAACTGAAGCATGCCAGACATGAGCTGTCATAGTCATCAAGTTTTATGAAACATTTTTCCCTGCAAGGCCTTGGGGGTGTGTGTGTGTATGATCATCCAAAATATCCTCATTAATGAAGTACTATGCCCCTATGGCATCTCCTTGTCCAATGTTAGCCCAATTCTTCCACTAGCCCAACCTAGAGGTACTTAATACTGTCAAGATATCCTAGAATCCCAGGCAAGGGCATTGTATTTGAAATCCAACCAAGCAGTAGGCAATCCAAAGCTGCCCTTTGTCAACAAAGTGGCACAGCAGCCACAAATCAATGCTTCTCACATCACATAAGTGACATGGCTGACACTTCCTTGCACATAACATTTGCCAATTACTGTTTAAGCACCAGGTCACTCAGCTTATTCATCCTTAGCCACATCCCATTTAACAGTCACATCCCATCTCACAATCCTCTAAGTCACTGATACACTTCCCTCAATGCCAAATTTAGAACAACATTTAATCCTTAACAACAAAAAAAAACCAAAGCGGTGTGGATGCTGGAAATCAAACAAAATCAGGAATTGCTGGAAAAACTCAGAAGAGGCAGCATCTGTGGAGAGAAAGTAAAGTTAATGTTTTGGGTCCAGTGACCCTTTGATTAATTGCTGAAAATATTCTTTGTTCAACATGGGACCATGCATGGTGGGAAGTGTTCAATCTCTTCAAAACATTCACTTTTATTCATCAACAATAGAAATGAACAGAAAAAAAAAACAGAAGCTACATTTGCCTTTTGGAATAGAACTTAATTGCTTGCATAAATAAAAACTGAAAGAACTCAGATGCTGTAAATCAGAAACAAAAACAAAAGTTGCTGGAAAAGCTCAGTAGGTCTGGCTGCATCTGTGAAGAGAAATCAAAGTTAACATCTCGGGTTCGGTTTCTAAGGAAGGGTCACAGTATCCAAAATGTTAACTCTGATTTCTCTTCCCAGATGTTGCCATACCTGCTGAGCTTTTGCAGCAACTTCTGTTTTGATTGCTTGCATGTTGAGTACCAACAAATCTGCAATCAATAATGATCACTGCACCCAGCTCTCATCTACTGAAACCGGGTGTCAGTTAAGCCCTTTTTGCCTTGTAGCAGCTGACACAGCAGTGCTCTATTTTGCAAAGAGTGATGTTCTTCCTGTTCAATGTCCTTACTTCTCACTACAGAAGATTGCTGCTGTTCTCCCAGCTCATCAGACTCCATCACTTCCCTTCTTTGCCTGCTTCAGTTGTGTAGAGTACAACATGCTAGGATTGTGTGGCACACACTGACTAGACTGTACTGTAAGGTCACTTCCCCCAGCCTGATCCAAAGAGCAGAAGCTCACCTTCAGCAGATTTATTGTCTGCTCCACAGTGGCCCTGGTCTAAGAATAGTCCGCTTTGTATCTATGCTGCGTAATGGCATGAAAGTAGCCCTTGAATAGCTTTCCTGCAACTTACATAGTTCTGTGACAGTGTCCTGTGACATTCTCAGTCTCCAGTGATATGGTGCCTCATTCTTCTGAAGGAAATGGCATCAAAGACAATAGATCAATTTGTCATTCTTGCAATAAGTCTGTGCCAGGAGCAGAAGAAATGTAACAGATCCTTAGCAATGTGAACAGTCAGTATTCAGATTACTTACAAATGATTATTCAACATGTTCCTCCATACAGCAGGACATGGAGTACTCAAACAAAACAGGCCATAGAATGACCATACATGGAATTTTGAAACTGGACCTTATTTCAATGAATGCATCACCAATTATGTTATAAAGACACTGTAGGAGACTATAAGTGCTGCATGCACCCTTCACATCCCAAACATGGTTGCAGAGAATAGCCTGTACTCATTGCACATAACAGCATGTTGCATTAAACTTACAGATCAAAGTGAGAAGGAATCAATTCCTTTCCCATGTGCAGCCCATGATGTCTTGCATTAGCTTTGCATTTTGTGGCTCATAGTTGCCGCTTTTAAGGTCATCTGGGATTACTTCTACTTCACAGAGGTGTCTATCTTCAATCTGCAAGAACTTATGACATGGTCAAGATCGTGATCAGCATTTGCACTTCATATTATTGTACACTGCATTATTTTAAATGCACAGTGTTATAAAAAGGACTTCAACCTGTACTTTCAAAGTGTATGGTCAATGCAAATGTCCTTGAAGGGCTTCTTGTCGCTCAGAACTGAAACCTGTATTTTGAGACAAAAAGGAAACACTGACACCACCCACTCTGGGTCTGGTAGCAACCGTTTTCTTTTGGTTGCATTTAGAAATCAAGCAATATGGAAAACATTGCAGGTGACGCCTGGCACTGTAAGCCTTGGGTTCAGCCTGATCAGAACAGCAGGCCCCACCTCCTGCAAACCACAATCTCCCTTTCTACCTGGCATTTTCTGGACAGCTAATTATATTCCTTCCCATATATTGCCATTCACCACCTCAAATTATGATTCCTGGTCTCATCCATAGCCCCAAGCACCATTAATATAGTTTAGTCCTATCCACCATCATAATGCGCACTCCTACCATCAAGGCCACAATCGCCATGACTGCCTAGAATGCCTATAATCCTATGTCCTCCAGTGCACAATCAGCTCCATTCCATATACGTCATTCCTCCCTTCACGGGCTTGGTCTGTTTTGCTTCCCAGGTTGCTTTCTCCAATTCCCAGTATTGATTCCCCACACCTTCCTGCCACAATATTGTCTCTTGATACATCCCCCCGACATTCATTCTGCTGACCCTAGGATGGACTGTAGCCCACCTTCACTACTGACTGACAAATAAGCAGACCCCTGACCAATTTTCTTGCTGCTTCTCAACTGATGATCTGCAGATCCCTGGAATGCTTGTACTCAGCCTGCAGGACTGAACATGACCCACTCTCTGAACTATAGTGAGACAGACCCTCTGACCCTAATTACCACAAGGGGATAGCAGACTGTGCTAGGATCCTGTCTGTGAATAAATGGTGCCCTTGACTGTCTATACCAGGACCTCTCAAAGAGTGGTGATTCTGTGGAAGTCACTACAACAGAAAGTGGCTGACACCAAAGTATGATGTGATTTCAAGTAGGAGGTAGATATAACTCTTGTGGCTAAAGGAATCAAGGGATATAGAGAGGGCAGGATTAAGAATTGAGTTTAGTAATCAACACTGATCATATTTAATAGTATAGTAGGCTCGATGGGTTGAATCGGCCTACTCCTGTTCCTATCATCTGTGTTTCTAAACTGATAACAGCTTCTTTGACCTAACTGAAGCCTACTCCCGTTTAACTTTGTGACACAAGCATTTGGTTGATGCAAGTGCAGTGTATTTGCTACTTGGTCAGTAGGTTAGACCGGGAAAACCCAGTGGATGTTATCTATCTAGACTTCCAAAAAGCCTTTGATAAGGTGCTATACAGGAGGCTGCTCAGTAAGGTGAGGGCCCATGGTGTTCAAGGTGAGCTACTGGCATGGGTTGGGGATTGGCTGTCTGACAGAAGGCAGAGAGTTGGTATAAAACGTCCTTTTTCGGAATGGCAGCTGGTAACAAGTGGGGTCCCGCAGGCTTCAGTGTTGGGGCCGCAGCTGTTCACTTTATATATTAATGAATGGATGAAGGGACCGGGGCATTCTGGCGAAGTTCACCGATGATACGAAGTTAGGCGGACAAGCAGGTAGTATTGAGGAAGGTGGGCAGGCTGCAGAAATATTTAGACAGTTTAGGAGAGTGGTCCAGGAAATGGCCGATGAAATTCAACATGAGTAAGTGAGAGGTCTTGCACTTTGGAAAAAAAGAATACAGGCATGGACTATTTTTTAAAACGGTGAGAAAATTCATAAAGCCAAAGTACAAAGGGATCTGAGTGTGCTAGGTCAGGATTCTCTAAAGGTTGACTTGTAGGTTGAGTCTGAGATTCTGGGCAGCACGGTGGCTCAGTGGTGAGCACTGCTGCCTCACAGCACCAGAGTCCCAAGTTCAATTCCAACCTTGGGTGACTGTCTGTGTGGAGTTTGCACATTCTCCCAGTGTCTGCGTGAGTTTCCTCTGGGTGCTTCAGTTTCCTCCCACAGTCCAAAAAATGTGCAGGTCAGGTGAATTGACCATTCTAAATTGCCCATAATGTTAGGTGATTTAGTCAGAGGGAAATGGTGCGTTTCTCTTCAGAGGGTTGGTGTGGACTTGTTGGGCCGAAGGGCCTGTTTCCACACTGTAGGTAATCTAAGCTTAATAAAGCAAATGTAACATTGTTATTTATCTCAAGAGGGTTGGAATATAAAAGCAGCTACATACTTCTGAGACTTTATAAAGCTCTAATTAGGCCCCATTTAGAATACTGTGTCCAGTTTTAGGCCCCACACCTCATAATAGCACTGAAGCATGTCCAGCAGAGATTCACATGGATGATCCCTGGAATGGTAGGCCTAACATATGATGATTGGCTGAGGATCCTGGGATTATATTCATTGGAGTTTAGAAGGTTGAGGGTAGATCTAATAGAAACTTAGAAGATAATGCATGGCTTAGAAAGGATGGAGGCTAGGAAGTTGTTTCCATTAGACAAGGAGACCAGGACCCATGGCCACAGCCTTAAAATTAGAGGGGGTCAATTTTGAACGGAAATGAGGAGACATTTCTTCAGCCAGAGAGTGGTGGGCCTGTGGAATTCATTGCCATGGAGCACAGTGGAAGCCGAGACGTTGGGTGTCTTCAAGGCAGAGATTGATAAATTCTTGATCTTGAATTAAGACAACGGGGAGAGAGCGGGTAAGTGGAATTGAAACGCCCATCAGCCATGTTTAAATGGCAGAGTGGACTCAATGAACCGAATGGCCTTGCTTCCACTCCTATGTCTTATGGTCTGTTGATGTATGCTGTAGATGTGAGAGTTTGGCACAATACTGTGCCATACAGCATCATGTCTACCCAGTTGACAGCAGACGCTGACAAGCTGTTTGGCTCGGTGTTTGAGCTAAACTGCAAAGCAGGACATAAATAATATGAGCCTTTAATATCTGTCAAAGGAGTAAAGTGCAAGACGGAATACTGTGAGCATGCAGGTAGGTGCAAAATAAGCACTAAAAGTCTCAGCAAGCAATCCTGAGATGCAATCTGGTCCAGTCTATAAGTTGCATGACTGACTGTGTGCACAAAATGTTTGCAGCAGCATTGCAATGGAAGGTGCTAGTGTGCCTCAAAGTGCTGCATTGCAGTAGAGAAGTGGAGGACTGTAAGTAGATTGGCAATAATGATAGAGAGAGGTTAGTATGTGGGGTCAACATGTCAGGAAGGGATTATGCCTGAAACATCAACTCTCCTGCTCCTCAGATGCTGCTTGACCTGCTGTGCCTTTCCAGCATCACACTTTTTAACTCTGATCTTCAGCATCCGCAGTCCTCACTTTCTCCTCGAGGTTGGTATCTACCACATACCTTTGATCATGGATGTGGTTATGTGCAGTCACTGCCAACGGAAGGACCCCGAGACCCTGTTGGATGCTGTCCAACATGGAGGCCTAGAGGGACAAAAGCAAGCTGGAGTCACCAGGTACCTGTTATTATTTTCATAAGGGGAATTCTCAGCATCTTGTGTGTACCTAGCTAGTGTTAGAATTGTAGGTTGCATATTAAGAAGGTCAGTTTAAGTAGTAATTAGGATGATAGTGAGTACTAATTCATGCTTGGGCCCTTGAAGACAGAAACAGGGGAATATATTACGGGGAACAAAGAAATGGCAGAAGAATTAAGTGGGTACTTCAGGTCTGTGTTCACTGGGGAAGACACAAGCAATCTCCCTGAGGTAACAGTGGCTGAAGGACCTGAACTTAAGGGAATTTATATTTGCCAGGATTTGGTGTTGGAGAGACTGTTAGGTCTGAAGGTTGATAAGTCTCCGGGGTCTGATGGTCTACATCCCAGGGTACTGAAGGAGGTGGCTCGGGAAATCGTGGATGCGTTGGTGATTATTTTCCAGAATTCAATAGATTCGAGGTCGGTTCCTGAGGATTGGAGGGTGGCTAATGTTATACCACTTTTTAAGAAAGGTGGGAGAGAGAAAGCAGGAAATTATAGACCAGTTAGTCTGACCTCAGTGGTGGGAAAGATGCTGGAGTCTATTATAAAGGATGAAATTACGGCACATCTGGATAGTAGTAACAGGATAGGTCAAAATCAGCATGGATTTATGAAGGGGAAATCATGCCTGACTAATCTTCTGGAATTTTTTGAGGATGTAACTCTGAAGATGGACGAGGGAGATCCAGTAGATGTAGTGTACCTGGACTTTCAGAAAGGTTTTGATAAAGTCCCACACAGGAGGTTAGTGAGTAAAATTAGGGCACATGGTATTGGGGGCAAAGTACTAGATTGGATTGAAAATTGGTTGGCTGATAGGAAACAAAGGGTAGTGATAAACGGCTCCATTTCGGAATGGCAGGCAGTGACCAGTGGGGTACCGCAGGAATCTGTGCTGGGACCGCAGCTTTTTACAATATATGTTAATGATATAGAAGATGGTATCAGCAATAACATTAGCAAATTTGCTGATGATACAAAGCTGGGTGGCAGGGTGAAATGTGATGAGGATGTTAGGAGATTACAGGGTGACCTGGACAAGTTAGGTGAGTGGTCAGATGCATGGCAGATGCAGTTTAATGTCGATAAATGTATGGTTATCCACTTTGGTGGCAATAACAGGAAGGCAGATTACTAAGGTAAAAACAATGACTGCAGATGCTGGAAACCAGATTCTGGATCAGTGGTGCTGGAAGAGCACAGCAATTCAGGCAGCATCCGAGGACAGGCAAAAAATCGACGTTTCGGGCAAAAGCCCTTCATCAGGAATAAAGGCAGAGAGCCTGAAGCGTGGAGAGATAAGCTAGAGGAGGGTGGGAGTGGGGAGAGAGTGGCATAGAGTACAATAGGTCAGTGGGGAAGGAGATGAAGGCGATAGGTCAGGGAGGAGAGGGTGGAGTGGATAGGTGGAAAAGGAGCTGGGCAGGTCGGACAAGTCCGGACAGGTCAGGGGATCGAGTTGCTGGAGGTTAGAAGCTAGGATGAGGTGGGGAAGGGGAAATGAGGAAACTGTTGAAATCCACATTGATGCCCTGGGGTTGAAGTGTTCCAAGGCGGAAGATGAGGGCCTCATCTTCCGCCTTGGAACACTTCAACCCCAGGGCATCAATGTGGATTTCAACAGTTTCCTCATTTCCCCTTCCCCACCTCATCCTAGCTTCTAACCTCCAGCAACTCGATCCCCTGACCTGTCCGGACTTGTCCGACCTGCCCAGCTCCTTTTCCACCTATCCACTCCACCCTCTCCTCCCTGACCTATCACCTTCATCTCCTTCCCCACTGACCTATTGTACTCTATGCCACTCTCTCCCCACCCCCACCCTCCTCTAGCTTATCTCTCCACGCTTCAGGCTCTCTGCCTTTATTCCTGATGAAGGGCTTTTGCCCGAAACGTCGATTTTGCCTGTCCAGGCAGATTACTACCTCAATCGAATCAATTTAGGTAAAGGGGCAGTACAGAGAGATCTGGGTGTTCTTGTACACCAATCAATGAAGGCAAGCATGCAGGTACAGCAGATAGTGAAGAAGGCTAATAGCATGCTGGCCTTCAAAACAAGAGGAATTGAGTATAGAAGCAAAGAGGTGCTTCTGCAGCTGTACAGGGCCCTGGTGAGACCACACCTGGAATACTGTGTGCAGTTCTGGTCTCCAAATTTGAGGAAAGACATTCTGGCTATTGAGGGAATGCAGCATAGGTTCACGAGGTCAATTCCTGGAATGGCAGGATTACCTTACACTGAAAGATTGAAGCGACTGGGCTTGTATACCTTGAGTTTAGAAGACAGAGGGGATCTGATTGAGACATACAAGATTATACAATATTGGACACTCTGGAGCAGGAAACATGTTTCTGCTGATGGGTGAGTGCCGAACCAGAGGACACAGCTTAAAAATATGGGGTAGACCATTTAGGACAGAGATGAGGAGAAACTTCTTCACCCAGAGAGTGGTGGCTGTGTGGAATGCTCTGCCCCAGAGGGCAGTGGAGGCCCACTCTCTGGATTCATTTAAGAAAGAGTTGGATAGAACTCTCAAAGATAGTGGAATCAAGGGTTATGGAGATAAAGCAGGAAGAGGATACTGATTAGGAATGATCAGCCATGATTATATTGAATGGCGGTGCAGGCTTGAAGGGCTGAATGGCCTACTCCTGCACCTATTGTCTATTGTCTAATTCATGCTTATTGGCCTCTCACAGCTCACTCATGAGAATCTTGTCTTGATATCTAGTACTTGGCTGAAAATTGAGAAGTGCCTTGCTGGACATGACACCTGATTTTCCCAAATTTCAGGATATTGCCCATGTTGGTCAGAGGCTGGGATGATTCTTCCCCGAGTTACGTTATGGAGCAGTGAGTTGGATACTTTATCAAGCAGAATGGTACCAGGAGTCTTCGGGTTTGGGAAAAGCTGCTCAACGGCAGCTTCAAATTGGTGCAGCTGCAGTTTGAGAGTGCAGTGCACTGAGACATCCAGAGGCCTGAAATAAAGAAAGTTCTCTCATCATTTCGGAGAGTCAGAAAGAAAAAAATATAACTGGAAACTCTAAAGAAAGCATTTTAATACAAGAAGTGACATGAGTCAACCCAATCAGCTATTAAAAATTTGAAAGATCTCTGTGGACAGCATTGTATAATCCTTGCTAAAATTGAAAGAACTGTGAGAAATAACTCTTCCTTCATGGTCTAGAATCTTCAATACAGAATTTGTTTTCCCTTTTATATTTTTCATACATGATACTTATGTTGTCTGTTTTTGTCTGTCTTATTTGTGAATCTGTATCTATGGGAATTTAGTAATCCATCATTTGCTAGTTGATAAAGAGTAATTTTTTAAAAAAATAATAAACACTACTTTAATGATAATGAAGAAATCTGGTGTGAATTATTCTTTATAAAAGCAAAATACTGTAGATGCCGGAAATCTGAAATAAAGGCTGAAAGTGCTGGAGAAACTCAGCACGTCTGCCAGCACCTGAGCAAGCACAGAGTTAGTGT
The DNA here is from genome assembly GCF_037043375.1 of Chiloscyllium plagiosum. Taxonomy (NCBI): domain Eukaryota; kingdom Metazoa; phylum Chordata; class Chondrichthyes; order Orectolobiformes; family Hemiscylliidae; genus Chiloscyllium; species Chiloscyllium plagiosum. The sequence continues at coordinate 12,258,331 of NW_028270162.1, read as the reverse complement.
TTCAATTCCAATTGAATTTTTCTTGCTCTCTTAAAATCATATTTCCATTCAGAAATTAGTAATCTTTTTGCAGGACTATGTCTATTTTCCAGTTCCACTTTCAGAACTCATTCATTTTCTTGCTGTCCACATTTTAACTTCGTGGATCCAACCCATAGATCTTATCTCCTGTCCCTCATCACACAGTTAGCTAAAATTCATATTTTCCATCACTTTCCCTGCTCTCTCCATAACAATGACATTTCTTTGTTCACTGGCACATATTATTTAGGTACCAACTTTCAGTTGTTGCCTGTGGGGCAAATAATGTCCTGATCTCTGTGTCACTTTGTCCATATTTAGTTGATCCTTTATCTACTGATGTAGCCTTCTAAGTTGTCCAATACGTATGTATGTATGGAAAGTGCTTCAGGCCTCATCACTTTCTATAACTTGTTCAAAATTTGAGTGTCTATAATCAGTGTCATTTAATCCTGAGGAATCAATCTTCAAGTGTGATTGGCACACTATACGATTACTGTTCTTCCATGACCATCTTAACAAGACCCTGCCTTCTTTCTGCCCTTCTCTTTTGAAATATTTCATATCCTTCTGTTAAATTGATTTCTGGATTTATTTCTAATGGTCTTAATTGTGCCAAAAGTCTCACAATATTTCCCTGAAACCCCACTCTTAATAAATGCAGGACATTCAAGTGCTCAGAAAAAGTGGAGCTAATTGTAATCCTTTCCCAAACTGGGGGATGTTAACTCATTACCAAAGGAACTTTTGGATTTCTCCCAAATAAAGACTATTGATATGGGCTATAGCCTCCAACCATATACAGTGAGACATTAGTTCTTACTTTGGACATGCCAGGCAAATATTAATTTACAACTTGTTGGTTTGCTCAGAATGTAAAAAGCATCTCATCTATTACTTATGATTTTTTGCATAGATTCCATTACCAAGGGGACTTTGCTGCTATTGTTTTCATTTCTACAATGTTCACATTTTCACACACATTCCCAAGATCCCCCATATCTCAAAATTAATCAATCTGATAAGTTGCTCCCATTGACAGTTAGAAATTCAACTGGTGTCCCAGTTCAGTCAATCCATTTCTCTATTACCTTTCCACTATTACCCTTTCTTCTTTACATTATATATGACTGTAGACGCACTAAATAGAGAGTTGCCATGTCAATGAAATGCTCGTTGAAAATGTGATTTTCTTTATTGAATCCTATTAAATCTATCATTACTACTTTGCTAATAGCAGAGTCACTATGGATCATATTGGTATCCTATTTTCTTTAAATATATCACATCAATCACTAAGCTCTTCTATAAATTTAATGCACTCATCATCCCTTACTCCAGCATGTTTAATCTGTGAGAGGAAGGAAAGGCAAATTGTCAATATAATTTTAAGATACTGAGCCCTTTTTCTTTTTTCAACTCTTTTCTCCTGATGCTTGTAATACCTGCTCAATAGTTTGGTTGCAGAAGTTAGATTCTTGTTAAAGAATTCATTAACTTCCCAAAAAAGAATTGTCGTGTCATGTTCCACATCCAATTTGATTTGAGCCTTTTTCATCGACAGCCTGTTTATTCACTTGATGCTACATCTGTGCTGACAAAGTGACTTACCATAGCCATGTGACAGTGAACCACCACTCCTTTTAGGGATTTCACCATGTTGTCATCCCCAAACTTGAAGCAGGTATAAGTGTCAAATTTGTTAATCTTAATTTGCTCTTTATTATTTAAAGACATCTAGTTAAAGTTTTAACCAATCCACTCCACATTCTGGACGTGCTGTCCAACACAGCATAATTGAATCCATCTGTGACTAAAACATACATAATTGAGCTGAAACTTCAAATATCTTCGAGCAATGTCCTCTACCTAAGCAGTATCACCATCTTCTCCTTCCAAGCCTTCCACATCACAAATAATTTTTAAATCTTTGTTTTTCCATTTAGGACATTTCATTGGGTAATTGTGTTTTGAGTCACATCTCAAATGCCTTTTGACTCCCAGAAATTCCTGGAGTTCATCCTTGTTTTATAGTCCCCAATTCCTGTTGAGTATTACAATACCCTGAGGTATCTCTACCTTCAGTCCTATTAGCTATAATTATCCATGCTTTTAGCTTACATCTGGGCAGTCTCACAATACCTTTGCAATTGAATGCTCCCCTCTAATTGTCCTTTTGAGCATCAAGACCGCAGTGCATGTATGGTTTCCCAGACATTTTTTTAAGGCTTCCAACATCTGGTCCAAAGTGTGTTGCTCTCAGAAAATCTAATTCCACCTAAGGTTATCCGTGTTCACCATCTTGACACCGTCCAACAATTTAAAGGCAAGTAGAATATTTGCAATCTTAACATGTGGTCTGTTAAATTTTGCTTTCCAAATTTATCATGTTTCATACCTATTTAATAGATCATCTTTATTAGAAATTTTGCCCCAAATTTTGGGAGAATTTCCAAACCTTCTCAGTGTCCAATTGTTGAGTCTCTAGCTATGAGAGTGCTTTATACTTGATCTTGTTTCTAGTAGGAAGTTATAGTACCAAGGCCATACCTTGGATTATGCTTTTATGAAGGAAAAAGACATGTCCACTTATCCATTTCATTTTTCCATTGACCGCAGGGTTCTGCAATACAATTCATTGATGGGATGTCACTACTCACCACTTTGCACTTTGGGTTGTACATCCTAGCTAATTTCTCTCTTTCAGAATGGGAGTGACAACTACAACTAAATCAGCATCATTCAAAATTTAAACCTTCATCTGTAAGGCTGAGTAGCAATGTCAGCATTGGCAAGATAGACGCTTACTAATAATTTTCGATTAACTGCAACTAACCATTGCCATTGTAATCTCAGAACTGTGTGCTTGGTCTGTATTAAATTTAGGCTAAGTTAGATTGAAGATAAAATGAGCAATCATTTTCATGGTTAAAAAATTGTGTAAATACATAATACTTGGAAAAATAATAACATTAAAATATCTACACATCAATTTTGACAAAACAGCTTATGCTAGATGGAATCTAGTCAGTCCCACAGAGACAACTTTGCAGGTAGTGCAAGGGAACTTTGGAAAGTTGTGTCACAGGTTGCCACCCCAACACATTTACACTTCCATGTGCTTTTGCCAAAGGCAAGACCTATCCACTCAAAAGCGCCAATTAAGCCTGCATTTAGCGCTACATTTTAGATGCTGATGGTAATTTACCGATATTAGATTCGCTGATTGCAAAGGCCAGCTGCAAATTAGATGTGATTCCCCTTCCTAAGAGCCACATGTCATCCTTATTTTTAACTTTTAAGTATCTGAGATTGGGTCAATATTGAGATGGCCTTATGTTACCTGCTTTAGCAGAATCTCTACTGGTGGAGTTGCCACCTTTCCAGTGCTGATGAAGGGCTTTTGCCCAAAACGTTGATTTTCCTGCTCCTCGGATGCTGTCTGACCTGCTGTGCTTTTCCAGCACTACTCTAATCTTGACCTTTCCAGTGCTGCACATTCTCCTACTGTGCCTCCAACGGGGGAACCTGCCTGCCTAGAAGAACAATGGTAGCAGATACATGGGAACACTATTACCTGCAAGGTCTTCTTCTAGTGCCACACCATTCCTTCACTACCACTGGAACAAAATCCTTGAAAGCCCTTCTTAATAGTACAATAGATGTACCTAAACTATGTGGAATGCAACGGTTCAATAAGGCAATTCATCAGCAACTTCTCAAAGGCAATTAGGGATGGACAATAAAACTTGGCCCAGCCAGGCATATCCATATCCCCTGATTGAAAATGTCCTGCCTTGGACAGAAAATGCAAAGCAGCCTCTTACTTGGAAGCTTTCTGTTAGATTCCTTTTCTGGTTATACCTCTGAATGAAAATTGTCCTGACTCACAATTATAAATAAGATGTACATTTTCATGGTACTTTCATTTTTATAATCAGGTAACCTCCATCTCAACATGCAGAAAAGCATAGGTATACAGCCAACAGGTCATGACCAGCTGGTACATTGAGCCAACCTCTGATCATCATGCTGCAACTCAGCCACAGGATTGGTACTTCACTCACCCACACAGTTTCCCAAAGAAGCTGAAAACCAACAGCAAAACCCAAATTCAGTTAAGAGGAAAATAATGTCTGAGATATTCTTTTCAATCCATGAAAGTGAACAAAGTAAGTGCCCACCAGCAGACCAAGTGAGCCTGAGGTGTATCAACTAATGGCCCACCTCCCTATTGTGAGCTGCAATATTCATCACAACTATTAGTTAGAATCATATTAGTTATAATAAACAATTAGGAACACCTTTTGAAGTTGCATCAAATCAGCATGACCTGATTGATCTTTTAACAATGATCCTCCATTAATATAAAAGTTTCTAAAGTCAATCTAGTTCTATATTTGTGTTACTGATTTGTAAATTCCCTGGTCTTACCCAACCTTTCTAACTCAGATACAATAATCCATGAGGTAAGATAAAGACTTATTTCAATTCTTCTCCCAATTTATGCTTTTCTAAACGAAAGGGACCAAATCCTTTAACCTCATTGTGATAAACAAAAACATTTAAGCAAGGTACCAACTTAGGGACTGTTAGCTGCTCCAGGATAACTGTACAAATCCTGTTGAGTATTCTGGATCGAAGCTAACCAAGATCTTGTAAGAGTAGTATGCTTTTGCTTTCGGATTAGATTTCTTCAGGAACGTATCATGTTACCCAATTATGCTCTTACTATGATCTTACAGTAATGATTGAGAGCTTTAAGAATATTATATACCATAACACTTTCTAACTTTATCAATTTTAGGCTCTGAGCACTCCATGGACTACATTTGAATGGATGTGGCAGTCTTCAGGGACAAATGAGCATAACTTACCAACTGGGACCAGACAAGTTCCATCAATCACTGATATCAAGTCCTTCAAGAGGTAGGTCTCGGGAGGCAGAAGCTAAAACTGAGAGGGTAAATATAGGGTGACTAGCACCTTGCCTTATCATTGTAGTGCCAGAAAGAAAGCTGTTATGCATCAGTTGAATTTCTATCCATTGGAAGGCTTTCCACTTCAACCCCCGAAATGAACAGGATTATCTAGATGTCAGTCAGATCAGTCAATAGGGAGACTAAGAGTTAGAGTTGAAACTTTATTGCTGGAACAGCACAGCAGGTCAGGCAGCATCCAGGGAACAGGAGATTCGACGTTTCGGGCACAGGCCCTTCTTCAGGAATGAAATCCTCTGCTCATTCCTGAAGAAGGGCCTGTGCCCGAAACATCGAATCTCCTGTTCCCTGGATGCTGCCTGACCTGCTGTGCTGTTCCAGCAATAAAGTTTCAACTTTGATCTCCAGCATCTGCAGACCTCACTTTCTCCCCGACTAAGAGTTAGAATCAATGCTCCCAGATTAAGGAGGAGAAAATAATCAAAGTTCCTGTTTCAAATTGCTATGACTGCTGTGGAAAGGATCAATGCTAGGAGGATTGTACTCACCATTGAAGACATTCACTGCAGAAGAGTTGATTTAGAACGATAGCCATGGAATTGCACTCCATAGAAACATAGAAAATAGGAAATGGAAGAGGCCATTCAATTCTTTGAGCTATCAATATGATAATCCAATTCAGTATCCTGATGCCAATTTACCTTTGATCCCTTTAGCACAAGGAACTATATCCAACCCCTCTTGAAGACATTCAATGTTTCGGCCTCCATCACTTTCTATGACACATATTTCCACAGGCTCACCGTTGTCTGGATGAATTTCTCTTTGTATAAGTCCTAAATCGCCAATTCTGTATTCTTAGGCTGTCAGCCCAGTTCTAGACTCCCCAGTCATCACAAGCATCCTTCCTTAATTTAACCTGTTTAGCCCTGTTAGAATTATATAGTTTCTATGTGATCCTCCTTCTTCTTCTAAATGCCAATGAATATAGTCCTAACTGACCCAGTCTCTGCATACATCAATCCTGCATCACAGAAATCAGTCTGCAGCAAAGATGTACACATTCAGAGCAGTAAGTGCAAACCTGGCAGGAAAAATGATAGTAAATCCAGTCTTCCTCCATTGGCAATACACAACCTTAGTTCACAGGTTGAAGAATCTCTACTGATAATGTTGTAGCTCCATCTCTGATCCATACTCCTATCATTCAGGCTTCACCAGTGGAAGCTGAATTTCCTTTTAGGAGTATAATGAAACCATGTGCTTTAACTATGAGTCTGTCAGTAATATGGGACCATATGCCATGTGTATAGAGAGCCAATGCATATTTTCTAGGTATTGCAACAGCTTGCATCTACGGTGCCTGTAAAGTGCTAAACTGTCCCAAGCTATTTTACAAGAACACTATTTGACAAGATTTGAGACTGAGCGATGATAAGGAGTTATTGGAATAGTTTTTTGTTTTTTACTTAAATAAATCAATAATGAGCTTTTTAAAAACTTCTTTGTAATTCATAACTATGTACATTAGTGATTCCATCAATTTAGTCAACAATGTTGTTCAATTAGACTAGGTAATCATAGTCATAGAGGTCAAAAGCACAGAAAAAGCCCTTCAGCCTATTGAACCTGCACCAGTTTAAAACAACCAGCTAACTATTCTAATCCCAAAGAATTTTCCAAGAATCCTTAGATTTGTGTAGAATTCCAGAGGATTGGAAATGACCAATGTATCACTGTTACTCAAAAAGGGAGGGTGAAAAGAAAGGTAACCATAGGATGGTTAGCTTAACATCTATCATTGGGTAAGTGTCAGCTATTGTAAAATAGGTATTAGCAGAAGATTTCGACAGGGTAAAAACAATGACTGCAGATGCTGGAAACCAGATTTTGGATTAGTGGTGCTGGAAGAGCACAGCAGTTCAGACAGCATCCGAGGAGCAGCAAAATCGACGTTTCGTGCAAAAGCCCTTCATCAGGAATAAAGGCAGAGAGCCTGAAGCGTGGAGAGATAAGCTAGAGGAGGGTGGGGGTGGGGAGAAAGTAGCATGGAGTACAATGGGTGAATGGGGGAGGGGATGAAGGTGATAGGTCAGGGAGGAGGGTGGAATGGATAGGTGGAAAAGAAGATAGGCAGGTAGGACAAGTCATGGGGACAGTGCTGAGCTGGAAGTTTGGAACTTGGGTGAGGTGGGGGAAGGGGAAATGAGGAAACTGTTGAAGTCCACATTGATGCCCTGAGGTTGAAATGTTCCAAGGCGGAAGATGAGGCGTTCTTCCTCCAGGCGTCTGGTGGTGAGGGAGCAGCGGTGAAGGAGGCCCAGGACCTCCATGTCCTCGGTAGAGTGGAAGGGGGAGTAAAAATGTTGGGCCACAGGGCGGTGTGGTTGATTGATGCGGATGTCCCGGAGATGTTCCCTAAAGTGCTCTGCTGGGAGGCGTCCAGTCTCCCCAATGTAGAGGAGACCGCATCGGGAGCAACGGATGCAATAAATGATATTAGTGGATGTGCAGGTAAAACTTTGATGGATGTGGAAGGCTCCTTGGATGGAGATGAGGGAGGAGGTGTGGGCGCAGGTTTTGCAGTTCCTGCGGTGGCAGGGGAAGGTGCCAGGATGGGAGGGTGGGTTGTAGGGGGTGGCGTGGACCTGACCAGTTGGTCACGGAGGAAACGGTCTTTGCGGAAGACGGAAAGGGGTGGGGAGGGAAATATATCCCTGGTGGTGGGGTCTTTTTGGAGGTGGCGGAAATGTCAGCGGATGATTTGGTTAATGCGAAGGTTGGTAGAGTGGAAGGTGAGCACCAGGGACGTTCTGTCCTTGTTATGGTTGGAGGGGTGGGGTCTGAGGGCGGAAGTGCGGGATGTGGATGAGATGCATTGGAGGGCATCTTTAACCACGTGGGAAGGGAAATTGCAGTCTCTAAAGAAGGAGGCCATCTGGTGTGTTCTGTGGTGGAACTGGTCCTCCTGGGAGCAGATACGGCGGAGGCAGAGGAATTGGGAATATGGGATGGCATTTTTGCAAGAGGTAGGGTGGGAAGAGGTGTAATCCAGGTAGCTGTGGGAGTCGGTGGGTTTGTAAAAAATGTCAGTGCCAAGTCGGTCATCATTAATGGAGATGGAGAGGTCCAGGAAGGGGAGGGAGGTGTCAGAGATGGTCCAGGTAAATTTAAGGTCAGGGTGGAATGTGTTGGTGAAGTTGATGAATTGCTCAACCTCCTCGCGGGAGCACAAGGTGGCGCCAATGCAGTCATCAATGTAACGGAGGAAGAGGTGGGGAATGGTGCCGGTGTAATTACGGAAGATCGACTGTTCTACATAGCCAACAAAGAGACAGGCATAGCTGGGGCCCATACGTGTGCCCATGGCTACCCCTTTGGTCTGGAGGAAGTGGGAGGATTCGAAGGAGAAATTGTTAAGGGTGAGGACCAGTTCGGCCAAACGAATGAGAGTGTCTGTGGAAGGGTACTGTTGGGGACGTCGGGAGAGGAAAAAACAGAGGGCTTGGAGGCCCTGGTCATGGCGGATGGAGGTGTAGAGGGATTGGATATCCATGGTGAAGATGAGGCGTTGGGGGGCCGGAGAAATGGAAGTCTTGGAGGAGGTGGAGGGCGTGGGTGGTGTCTCGAACGTATGTGGGGAGTTCCTGGACTTGGGGGGATAGGACAGTATCAAGGTAGATAGAAATGAGTTCAGTGGGGCAGGAGCATGCTGAGACAATGGGTCAGCCAGGGTGGTCAGGCTTGTGGATCTTGGGAAGGAGGTAGAACCGGGCAGTGCGGGGTTCCCGGACTATGAGGTTGGAAGCTGTGGGTGGGCGATCTCCTGAGGTGGTGAGGTTCTGTATGGTCTGGGAGATGATGGTTTGGTGATGGGGGGTGGGGTCATGGTCGAGGGGGCGGTAGGAAGAGGTGTCCTCGAGTTGGCGTTTGGCTTCAGCAGTGTAGAGGTCAGTGCGCCAGACTACCACTGTGCCCCCTTTATCTGCTGGCTTGATGGTGAGGTTGGGATTGGAGCAGAGGGATTGGAGGGCTGCGCGTTGTGAAGGTGAGAGGTTGGAGTGGGGGAGGGGGGTAGATAGGTTGAGGCGGTTAATGTCCCGGCGGCAGTTGGAAATGAAGAGGTCGAGGGTGGGTAATAGGTCAGCGCGGGGTGTCCAGGTGGATGCAGTATGTTGGAGGTGGGTGAAGGGGTCCTCAGAAGGTGGGCGGGAGTCCTGATTGTGAAAGTAAGGTTGGAGGCGGCAAAAGAATTGTTCGACGTCACGGCATATATTAAATTCATTGATGCGTGGACAGAGGGGGATGAAGGTGAGTCATTTGCTGAGGACTGATGGTTCGTCCTCAGTGAGGGGAAGGTCTGGAGGGATGGTGAAAACTCGGCAGGGCTGGGAGCTGGGATCATGGAATCAAGCAGAAGCAGCATGGTCTCATGAAAGGGAAAACATGCCTCACAAATTTATTACAGTTCATTGAGGAGGTAACAACCAAGATAGATAAAGGGAACTAGTTGATGTAATGTATTTTGGTATTGAAAAGATGTTTGATAAGGTATTGCACCTAAGGTTTCTTGGTGTTGGGTATTACATTAGCATGGATAGTGAATCGACAAGGGAAGCACTTGTTAGACCATTCCTAGAATACTGTGAACAATTTTGTTGCCCTTATCTGATGAAAACAAACTGACATTTGTTGCAGATACACTGGTTTGATATTGGGTAAAGAAGGATTTTCTTATGAGGAATGTTGGAATAGTCTGGGCTTGTACTCATTGGAGTTTAGAAGAGTGGGAAGAGATCTTGCTGAATAATTTAAGACTATTAAGGGGCTTGACAGGGTAGATGCTGAGTTTGTTTCCCCTTGTGGGAGAGTTTATGACCAGTAGGCATCATCTCAAAATAAAGGGTAATCCATTTAAGAAGGAGATTTTTTTCTTTCTCTTGAGTGTAGTTGATCTGCGGAATTATTTACCCAGAAGGCTGCACTTGATCTGCAGGACTGACCACAGCCCAGTCCCTGGAATGGAAGGACATGGATCTCTGGATTCAGTAGAACCAAGTGCCTATCTCATTCTGACCCCCCCCCCCTCCCCTCCTGACTGTAATAAGACAAGTCCCTTGATTGTTTGCAGCAGTACACCCTAATTGTGTGTAGTCCTCCTTGACACCTAAGAATTGGTCTCCTTTGACTTTCAAACAAAATCATTAATTTGAAGAACATGCTGCACAATGCCACAAAATGCTGTAGATGTGACATTGACATAGCACAATGCCATATTAGCAATATGTGCACCCATTTGACTGTTCTGGTCTCCAAACTGTGACAAAAGCAGAGCACCTAAGTGTGTTAAATTCATCAACGAGAGGCAGTTTTGGTAGATTGACCACATCTGTAGATGGAAGATGGTTTTGTACCTGAAGTATGGTGAGGTAGCCAGAGCCAGACAACCAATCAGGCACCCAACATTCCACTTCCAGAACACTTGTGAGTAGTATCTGAGCAAACATTAACTATCATACTTGGGAGTCACTGGTTAATAAAAAGGAAAATGACAACATCTCCTGTGGCTCTGGATTACCACAAAGACCAGTGAAAAAGTAGTTTGGTATCAGCCAACACCACCAAAACAACAAAACATAATATTGCTTAACAGATGCATATACCTCAGTAGAACCTGCCTCTCATGTACTGGCCTTCACCGCTATCAGCTAACGTGCAGTAAGTGAAGATTCCCTTTTAAATGGAATGTTTGCTGCATGTCCATCAGCTCTCACAGATAGAAAGATGTTAACATATCTGTGTTCTGACCTTCTATGTAATGAAGGTCTATATGTTCTATATTTTAGATGAGGGCAGCAGCAAGAACAAACTTGCATGTGGCCAGTATGTACTTCTCTTTCAATATGATTACATGTGATCTATGGTCTGTGGGTGCCAAATTGTATGGACCACCTGTATTACAATATATCCTGTTTGAATATGTTACATTTTCAGTATTTGGTGTAAATGGCAGACCAATGATTCTTTAGCCTTTTATTTATGAATTATAAATTTTACTTTTTTTACCTTTATTTGCATGGGCTTAGCACACATGTTTTCTCTTAGAAATATTTAACAATACAGAATTTTAAAAAGATTTTGCATTCACATACAGTTTAAAGTTTGATGTTCACCTTCACTCTGACTGTTACAGGACTGAGAGATTTTTTTTAATCTCCCTAGTTTATTTTCCATGTCTCTCTTCCCTTCTAATTATATCTTTAAAGTGGTCTTATATTTTCTTAAATTCTTCCAGTAACTGCCTTCCTTTTCTCGTTCAACAATTTGTAGAGGTCATATTTATCTTTATTTCATTCTTAATTTGTTTGCAAAACCATTAGGGCAATGTTTGCTTCTCCTGACCTTGTAAGTTTTAAGAGTATGTTTATTTTGACTGTTGAAAATTACTCAGAAGTTCCACCTCCAAACTGTTATTTTGAGGAGTCAGGGTAAATATGTTTCTTTTCCCAAACTGAAGCACAGCATGAAGAAACTTAAGCGATTCACTTTAGTTGTTTTAAATGTAATCTTTATAAAGTTGACTTAATCCTTAGTTTTAGTTATTTCTAACGCCCAAGTCGCATTGAACTTGATCCTTCCGGTAATGCTGTCAGTTACAGTTACTACAACTTCCATTTTTGTGTGTGTTTGAATTGTTTGTCTCTGCTTACCCATACTCTTCAGCAATCTTTTTGTAGATATTTCCAAACAACCAGATTTTGTGGGGATGAGACCATGTCACTCTCACCTTTCCAGTGACTGATATTCTAATACGAGTCTTACAATTATTTTGGAATAGATGTAATTGGAGACACAATAACATCACACTATCACTGAGCATCTCAAAATATTTTCTCAACTAATGTAATAATAACTTGATGTCCTTTTATCAAGCTTTTGTCACCTAACCAAAAATTACCTTGCATGCTTTATATCAAATTTTGTTTGGTAAGTGTTCCTGTGAAATGATTTGAGGTGTTTTATTATGTTAAGAGCTTACAGTAGATAAATACACAATGTTATTATTTTAACAATGTGGACAATCACTGAGTATACTTAAGATAAAAGTAGACAGATTCATGACTATGCCGGGAGTTAAAGTGTACATTGGGAGCCAGGAACATGGGTTGAGGCCACAATCAGATCAACCATGATCAGATCAGACTGGAGGGAGAAAATGGCCTAGTCCTGCTCTTAACTCATATGTTTGTATGACTGAATTTCTTTGCATTAAGTTCAAAAATGTTCTGAAGAAAGTTGCATAACCAAAACATCATAGTCCATCTTTTCTTTGTAATTGACTTGCTGTCTAATGCCATTAATTTCTGCTTTATTTTCATGATAGCAGCTGTGGCTTAGTTGCTGGAATTCTTACCTCTAAGCCATGTTCAAAGGCACTCCAAAGACTTGGGCACTGATACTCCAGTGCTGTGATGAGAGAGCTGCATTGTCTGAAATATTGTTTTTAAGACCAGCAATAAACCTATGGTTTATCTGCTCCCACTGGTGTACATCGAAGATGCTATGAAATTATTCAAAGAAATACAAGATAGTTCTCCCCTGTACCTTGACTAATTATTTTTACAAGAAAAGATTATCTGGTCATTTTTGTTACTTTTTTCAGGACCTTATTGTGTACACATTGGTTGCCTAAGTTTCCTACATTACATTATAATTAGTACGCTTAAAAAGTACACCATAAGACCACAAGATATAGAAGCAAAATGAAGCCATTTGGCCCATTGGGACTGCTCTGCCATTCAATCACGGATGATATGTTCCTCAACTCCTGCCTTCTCCCTGCAACCCTTATTCCCCTTACTAATCAAGAACCAATCTATCTCTATCTTAAAGATACTCGATAACTTGCCCTCCTCAGCCTTCTGCGGCAATGAGTTCCACCCTCCAGCTGAAGAAATTCCCCTCATCTCAGCTCTAAAGAGTCATCCCTTCATTCTGAATCTGTGCCTCAGGTTCTAGTCTTTCCTATTAGTGGAAACGTCTTCTCTCCATTCACTCTATCCAGGTCTCACAGTATTCTGTAAGTTTCAATCAGAAGCCACCTCTCTTCTCCCCGCCTCCCCCCCCCCCCCCCCCCCCACCCCTCACCCATATCCTTGCAAACTCCATTGAGTACAGAACCAGAGTCCTCAACCACTCCCCATATGACAAGCCCTTCAACCCTACGATCATTCTTGTAAATCTCCTCTGGACTCTGTCTAACATCAGTGGGGGGTCCAAAACTGCTCACAATATTCCAAATACAATCCAAGCAGATCTTTATATAGCCTCAACAGTACATTCTCTGCTCTTGTATTCTAGCCCTCTTAAAATTAATGCTAACATTAGATTTGTCTTCCTAACTACCAAATGAACTTGCATGTTAACCTTATGAGAAACCAAAACTAGGATTCCCAAGTCACTTTGAGCTTCAAATTTCCAAAGTCTTTACCAGTTTATAAAATAGTCTATATCTCTTCTTCCTACCAAAGTGCATAACCTCACACTTTCCCATATTGTATTTCATCATGCCATTTCTTTGTTCACTCTCCTAGCCTGTCCAAGCCCACCCTCACCCTCCCCACTTCCTCAGTACTACCTATCTTTTGTCATCTGCAAACATAGCAACAATGTCCTCAGTTCCTTTGTCCAGAACATTAATATATAATGTGACTAGTTGTGGTGCCAATACAGACCCCTGCAGAACTCCACAAATCATAGGCTGCCATCCTGAACTAGTCCCCTTTATCCTCATTCTTTGCCATCTTCCAATCAACTAATTCGCGATACATGCTAGTAGCTTGCCTCTAACCCCACAGGGTCATATCTTAGTTAACAACTTCCTGTGCAACACCTTGTCTTCTGGAAATATCCATTTATTGGCTGTAAAATTCTCTGGGATACATTGAGATTTTAAAAGCACTGCATAATTACAAGTTAGTTATTTGTTTACAAATGCTTGTTATTGAATTCATGGAATCAATTCGTGAACTGGAAATAAGGAACCTTATTTCATCATTTTACAAAATTACAAAGTGGTGCAGAGTTTATGCTTTGGACACTGTTGGCAGACTGCACTTGAAATTGCTTCTAAGTTTCACCGAAGTGAACTTGGAGTCAACTTTCTGACTAAATCATTTGCATAAAATCTCCCATGAATTAAAGCAATAGGTCGCTGTAATCAATGTAATCAGATTTTATTCTTGAATTTAAAATGATTCATTGATGTGTTTAAGAGTGGTTAATCTAGTGTAATTTTCTTGATACAGTTGAAAATAGGTTTGTCACGAAAAATGTGCATTTTGATTTAGTGCCTAGGCCTGCATCTCGGAGCAATTTGACGTTAAATTACTGAAAATAACACAAGAAGAAATTATGTTGAACCATTTATCAGTTTCATTGGTATAAACTAATCAATTTCATCATAAATTACATGTTAACGTATACAATATTTTCAGATTGTACCTGTTGACAATGAAAAGGGAGCAATTTCTAACTCTTGTATGGTTTTCATCATTTTTCCATGATATTATATTCAGGCTGTCCAGCAGCTTCCAAGCCACACATGCATTTGCAGTGTAATGATGGCAGCAGTGAAGTTGTCGGTGAATGAATAATGGCTTGTGAATATAAATCAATAATGTGCAATTCCAAGTTTAAGTGCCAAAGTTACCATTGTATTCAAATTATAATTTACATCCTTGTATTAAAGGAAAGCTGAATATTCTTTCTTGGAAGGCATTTAATATTTGTAAACATGCTCTGCTCACCATTTTTGTTCTGATTTTTGGGAATCTTTTGTTGTTCTGGGACACAATCAGAATGAATAATTTGTATTTGTCGCATGTCATATGAGTGCCAAAATGTTCAGTTTGTGATACATTACATGTAAATATTTTCACAAAACACTGCATTTAGAAAGGCAAGGACTGATTAGGGATAGTCAGCATGGTGTTGTGCGTGGAAAATCCTATCTCACAAATTTGATAAGGTTTTTTGAATTGGTGACCAAGAAGGTAGACAAAGGCAGAGTGGTAGACATTGTCTATGTGGACTTCAGCAAGGCATTCGACCAAGTTCCAATGGTGGATGGGTTAGTCAGATTAGATCACATGGGATTCAAGGAGAACTAGCCAGTTGGATATCAAATTGGCTTGATGGTAGGAGTTAGAGGGTGGTGGTAGTGGTTTGTTGTTCAGACTGGAGGCCTGTGACCAGCAGTATGCTGCAAGGATTGTTGCTGAGTCCACTGTTGTTCATTATTTATACAAACAGGTTGGATGTTAATATAAGAGGTATGGTTATTAGTTTGTGGATGATACCAAAATTGGTGGTATACAGTAAACCTTGATTATACGAAGATCAATTATCTGAATTTCAGATTATCCGAACAAGATCTCAAGGTCCCGTAAAAACAGCATTAGGCAGCTCAGCATTCAGTTATCAGTTAAACGGCATTATGGCATGAATTGCCAGATAACCGAGAAATATTCGATAACCGACACTCACATTACTGCTTGTTTACAATAGATCAGTTATCAGTTAATTGGCATTATGGCGTACATTGAGAAATGTTCGGATAACCGGCACTCATAAATTACCACTTATTTACGATCAGCTAGATTATTCGAACGATCGATTATCCGAACAAAATACTCCCTGCCCGTCTCGCTCAGATGATTGAGGTTCTATTTCAATGAAGAAAGTTATCCAAGAGTACAACAGAACCTTGATCAACTGGACCATTGGGACAATGGATTGCAGATGGAGTTTAATGCAGGTAAATGTGAGATGTTGCATTTTGGTAAGACAAACCAGGCAGGACTTACGCAATTAATGGTGGAGTGCTGGGGTGTGTTGTCTATCACAGAGACCTTGGATGCAGGTGCCTAGTTCCTTGAAAGTGACATCTCAGGTAGACAGGGTGGTGAAGGAGGCATTTGGTATGCTTTCATTCATTGGTCAGTACATTGAGTAGTCAAAAAGTGTGGCACAGCAGGTCAAGCAGCATCCGAGGAGTAGGCGAGTTGACGTTTCGGCATAAGGTAGATGAAGGTGGGGGGGGGGTGTTGATGGTGATAGGTGGTCGGAGTGGAGCAGATAGGTGGGAAGAAAGACAGAGAGGTAGGACAGTTCAAGAGGGCGGTGCCGAGTTGAAGGGTTGGATCTGGGATCTGGTTGGGGAGGGGAGATGAGGAAAAACTGGTGAAATCGACATTGATGCTGTGTGGTTGGAGGGTCCCAGGGCAGAAGATGAGGCGTTCTTTCTCCAGGCATCAAGTGGCTAGGATTTACCAAGACTTGCATGATCTTGGTAAAGTGGGAGGGAGAGTTGAAGTGGTTGGTTGGGGCATGGGGTTGTTTGATGCGTGTGTCCCAGAGTTATTCTCCGAAATGTTATGCAAGTTGGCGTCCTGCCTCCCCAGTGTAGAGCAGGCCACATCGAGTGCAACAGATGCAGCATATGAGGTGTTTGGATGTGCAGGAAAGTCTCTGCTAGGTGTGGAAGGATCCTTTGGAGCCTTGGATTGAGTGAGGGGGAGGTGTGGCGCAGATTTTACGCCTCTTGTGGTGGCAAGGGAAGGTGCCAGGACTGGAGGGTGGGTTGGTGGGGGCGTGAACCTAATGAGGGAATTGCAGAGGGAATGGTCTTTGTAGAATGCTGATAGGACTGGGGACGAAAATATATTGCTGGTGATGGGGTCTGACTGTTGGTGGCGGAAGTGGCAGAGGATAATGCATTGCATCCGGAGATGGTTGGGGTGGAAGGTGAGGACCGGGGTGAGGGGTGGGGTTCTATCCTTGTTGCTATTGGAGGGATGGGGTATAAAAGTTTATAAAATCATAAGGAGCATAAATAAGGTGAATAGCTAAGGTCTTATATTACTATATACTGTATCTCACTTGGCTGATGTATCGGTAGCTTTCATGTTAAACATCATTTGGATGATGCCCTGAGAGTGACATGGTCACAGAGTGTATTCTCAGAGGAAAGTTTCAATGACTTGCCAGCAGCTATTGACTGAGCACATTGATTCATGAAGGAAATAGCTGCTAAACTGGGTCTATCCATGTATCTGCCCATGACAGTGTCAGTAAGAATGACTACTGCACAGTCTTTGTGGAGATCAAATCCCATCTTCACATTGATAATACCCTCCATTGTTGTGTGGTTTTATCACCATGCTAAATGGGATAGATGTTGAATAGATCTAACAACTCAAGCCTGGGCAATGAGGTACTGTGGACCATAAACAGCAGCAGAACAATACTCCAACACAATTTTCAGCCTCATGACTTGGCATATTCCTCACTTTACCATTACCATCAAGCCAAGGTGTGTTGCCTGCCCGGTGCCGGGCTACAGGACATCTCTGACCGCCTTGAAAGGATATTGGAGTGGGAGGGAGAGGATCCTGTTGTTGTGGTCCACGTTGGCACTAACAACATAGGCAAGACTAGCAAGGAGGATCTGTTTGGGGAGTATCAAGTATGAGGAAGGAAATTAAAAAACAGGTGCTCAAGGACCATAATCTCTGGATTACTACCCGAGCCACGTGCTAATTGGCCTAGGGATAAGAAAATCAGGGAAGTAAGCGCGTAGCTAAGAGGTTGGTGTGGGAAAGAGGGATTCCATTTCATGGGACATTGGCATCAGTTTTGGAACCAGAGCAATCTGGACCGATGGGACGGTCTCCACCTGAATCGATCTGGAACCAGTGTTCTGGTGAAAAGGATAAACAGGGTGGTCACTCGGACTTTAAACTTGTGAGTCGGGGGAAAAGGAAAGGGAAAGCAATAGAGAGTATGGAATCATGTAAAAAGGTAAGCAGCAGGTTAGCATGTGTGCAGGGTTTTAATTCAAGGCAGGCTATAAATGAAGCAAAAAGGAAGAATAACTTAGGACATATTACAGAGATGTTGGAAGTCACGAGGGTAAGAAAATTAGCCTTAAGGCTTTTTACTTGAATGCTCATAGTATTGGTAACAAAGTAAATGAATGAATTAACGGCACAAATCATCGTGAATGATTATAATGTGGTTGGCATCACAGAGACATGGTTGCAGGGGGTTCAGGACTGGCAGTTAAACATCCAAGGATTTACAACTTATTGAAAAGGCAGGGAGGTGGGCAGAGGGGGTGGGTTACCTTCTTAGTTAAGAATGAAATTAAATCTGTGGCACTGAATGACAGAGGGTCAGATAATGTGGAGTCTGTGTGGGTGGAGTTGCGGAACCACAAAGACAAAAAAAGCCATCATGGGAGTTATGTACAGACCTCCCAGCAGTGGCCAGGACCAGGGCGCAAGATGTACCAGGAAATAGATAGGGCATGTCAGAAAGGCAAGGTCACGGTGATCATGGGGGACTTCAATACGCAAATGGACTGGTTGAATTATGTTGCTGGTGGATCAAAGGAAGGGAATTCATGGAATACTTACAGGATGGTTTTTTGGAACAACTTGTGATGGAGCCCACAAGGAAGCAGGCTATTCTGGACTTAGTGCTATGTAATGAGCCAGACTTTATAAAAGATCTTAATGTAAGGGAACACTTAGGAGGCAGTGATCATAATATGGTAGAGTTCAGTCTGCAGTTTGAATGAGAGAAGGCAAAATCAGATATAATGGTGTTACAGTTAAATAAAGGTAATTACAAGGGCATGAGACAGGAACTGACGATTCTGGAAGCAGAGCCTAGTGGGGAAGACAATAGAGCAACAATAGCAGGAGTTTCTGGGTGTATTTGAGGACACAGTACAGAGGCTCATCCCAAAGAAAAGAAAGATTATCCGGGACAGATTAGACAGCCATGGCTGACAAAGGAAGTCAGGAAATGTATCAAAGAAAAAGAGAGCCAATAAAGTGGCCAAGAGCACTGGGAAATCAGAAGATTGGGAAGGTTACAAAAACAAACAGGATAACAAAGAGAGAAATAAGGAAGGAGAGGATCAAATATAAAGGTAAGCTAGCCAGTAATATTAGAACTGATAGTAAAAGTTTCTTTCAAAACATAAGAAACAAACAAGAGGCAAAAGTAGAAATTGTGCCGTTCCAAATTGATGGAGGAGGCTTGTAACGGGAGATAAGGAAATAGCTGAAGAACTTAGTAAGTACTTTGTGTCAGTCTACACAGTGGAAGACATGAGTAATATCCCAACAATTAAGGAGAGTTAGGGACAGAGTTGAGTGTGGTAGCCTTTACAAAAGAGAAAGTGCCAGAAAAGCAAAAAGTCTAAAAATTGAGAAATCTCCTGGCCCCAATGGGTTACATCCTAGAGCTCTGAGGCTGGTGGCTGAGGAAATAGCAGAAATTGGTTGTGATCTTTCAAAAATCACTGGAGTCAGGGAGAGTCCCAGATGATTGGAAAATCACTGTCGTAATCCCCTTGTTCAAGAAAGGATCAGAACAAAAGATGGAAAATTATAGACCGATTAGCCTAACCTCGGTTATAGGTAAAAGTCTAGAATCCATTATTAAGGATGAGATTTCTAAATACTTGGAAGTACAGATTCAGATTACAACAAGACAGCATGGATTTAGTAAGGGGAGATTGTGCCTGACAAACCTGTTAGAATTATTTGAAGAGTAACAAGTATGTTAGACGAGGGAAACCCAGTGGATGTTGTTTATCTAGAATTCCACAAGGCCTTTGATAAGGTGCCACACGGGAGGCTGCTGAGTAAGGTGAGGGTCCTTGATGTTCGAGGTGAGCTACTGGCATGGATTGATGATTGGCTGTCTGACAGAAGACAGAGAGTTGCGATTAAAAAATTCTTTTTCGGAATGGCAGCTAGTGACACGCAGTGTCCTGCAGGGTTCGGTGTTGGGGCCACAGCTGTTCATTTTATACATTAATGATCTGGATGAAGGGACGGGGGCATTCTGGCAAAGTTTGCCGATGATACAAAGCTAGGTGGACAGGCTACTTATGAGGAGGTGGGGGGTGCTGCAGAAAGACTTAGACAGGTTAGGAGAGTGGTCCAGGAAATGGCTGATGAAATTCAACATGAGCAAGTGGAAAAAAGAATACAGGCATGGACTATTTTCTAAACAGTGACAAAAAAAGCCAAAGTACAAAGGGATCTGCGAGTATTAGTCCAGGATTCTCTAAAGGTTGACTTGCAGGTTGAGTCTATGATTGAGAAAGTGAATATAATGTTGTCATTTATCTCAAGAGGGTTGGAATATAAAAGCAACGATGTGCTTCTGAGACTTTATGAAGCTCTGGTTAGGCCCCATTTAGAATACTGTGTCCAATTTTGGGCCCCACACCTCAGGAAGGACATACTGGCACTGGAGCGTGTCCAGCAGAGATTCACATGGATGATCCCTGGAATGGTAGGCCTAACGTATGATGAACAGCTGAGGATTCTGGAATTGTATTCATTAGAGTTGAGAGGGTTGAGGGGAGATCTAATAGAAACTTATAAGATAATGTATGGCTTAGAAAGGGTGGATGCTGAGAATTTGTTTCCATCAGACAGGGATACTAAAACCCATGGGCACAGCCTTAGAATTAGAGGGGACCAATTTAGAATTTAGAGTGTTGGGCCTCATTGAGTAGTGGAATTCATTGCCATTGAGCACAGTGGACGTTAAATGTCTTCATGGCAGAGATAGATAAATTCTTGATTTCGCAATGAATTAAGGGCTACTGGGAGAGTGTGGGTAAGTGGGGTTGAAATACCCACCAGCCATGATTGAATGGCTGCGTGGACTTGATTAACCGAATGGCCTTACTTCCACTCCTATGTCTTATGATCTTATGGTCTTATGGTATCAGCCTTGGTTCAAGAAGAGTGCCGGAGGGCATGATTAAAGCAGCACCACGCATACCTAAAAATGTCAACCTGGCGAAGCTACAAATGATGGCTATTTGCATGCTAAACAGTATAAGCAGTAACTGATAGACAGAGCTAAGCCATCCCACTACCGACAGATGAAATCTAAGCTCTACAATCCTGCCACATCCAGTTGTGAGTGGTGGTGGAAAGTGAACAACTCACTGGAGGAGGAGGCTCCACAAATATCCATCCTCACATCAGTTTGAAAGAAAGACTAAAGCATTTGCCACACTCTTCAGCCATAAGTGCTGGTGTTCTCAGCCTCGTAGATGCCAGTCTCCAACCACGTGATACAGTCGGTTCAGCTATAATGCAAATTTCTTCAATGTGGATAGGTTATAACGCGATTGAAGGAATTAAACTATTATTTGTAGAACACAAACTTTCTTTACCTGTATTGGCTATAACGCAATTCCGGTCCCATTGGTTTAAATGGTGCTGCTATTACATAGGATTGCACAGGAATGTAACTATTGCGTTTTATCAGAACAGACTGTATCAAGAAATGGCTAGATGCATTGAATACTGCAAAGGCTATGGGCTATGAGAACAATCTGGCAATAGTGCTGTAGATGTGTCCTCCAGAACCCATTGTCTCCCTCACCAAACTGTTCCAGTACAGGTCTATCTGTCTACTCTTGATCATCAGTAAAGTGACAGATGTAATAAACAGTAGCGTCAGTCAACACTTGCTTAGCAATAACTGTTCACTGATGCTCAGTTAGGGTTCCCCCAGAGACCTTCTGCTCCTGGCCTCATTATGGCCTTGGTTTAAACATAGACAAGAACAGCTAAATTCCAGAGATGAGATGAGAGTGACCGCTCTTGACATCTAGGCCACATTTAATCAAGAGTAGCATCATGGAGCCAAGCAAGGATAATCTACAACAAGAGAGAATCAAACCAATGCCTCTTGACACTCAATGGCATTACTATCAACATCCTAGAGGTTACCATTGACTGGAACCTGAATGAACTAGTCATATAAATAAAATGTTTATAACAGCAGGTCAGAGGCTAGCATTCCTGCAGTGAGTAATTAACCTTCTGACTCACCAATGCTTATCCACCATCTAGAAGGCACAAGTCAGGGGTGTGAGGAAATATTTCCCACTCACCTGGATGAATGTAGTTCCAACAGCATTCAAATAGGTTAATACCATCCAGAACAAAACAGCCTGCTTGATTGACATCACACCTTCAAACATTCATTCCCTCCACCACTAGCATGTAGTAGCATCATTGTCTACTCTCTGCAAGACACACTGCAGAAATTCGCGAAGGGTCCCTTACACAGCACCCATAACAGCCACTCATCATGCTGACTCAGAAATATATCACCATTCCTTCAATGCTGCTTGGTCGAAATCCTGGAATTCCCTACTGATTGTGGATCACCATACAACAAATGGACTTTAGCAATTCAAGAAGACAGCTCTCACCAACACCTTTACAAAGGCAACTAAGGATTAGCAATAACTGTTGGCCCATATATCGCAAATTAATTTTTGGAAAAGTCAGGCAGGACACAAAATCTAATGTAATCCACTGTACTGCAAGTACTGCAGTTTGGCTTAAATACACGTAACTGTAAACAATCACTTCCTCATGGTTTTGTATTGATTACAATTAAAACATAGGCTTGAAAACTGCCTATTCACACTTTTGTCAATCACTGTGTTCACAATTCACTGACCACCTTCTTTTGTTAGAAATAATTATGCATTTAACATGCTTGACGAAGCAACTTGGAAGAGTGCATAATAGTAATTATGAATTTGCATAATTTTTCTTACTTAAACAGTAGATCAATTTAAATATTTTTAAATGGTTTAAGTGGGAATTACATTATAAATCATTCATGAAATCATTGAGATGCCAATATTTTTGTTTCTTCCTTCCCTTTTTATTACATGTTCTTTTCTGGGAAAGGTAATTTGATCTGCCTGCCGAGAGTAGTATTTATTATTTATTCATCATTCTCGTAACTCAATCATTTTTGGGTTTTTTGTTGGGAATCATACTTTCTTCTCTTATTTTCAATGATGAACTTGCAATTGTTCCAGTTTCGACTATTGCATCAGGCTCTGCATACCATAGGCTTTATCATCGTTACAAAATGGCCATGACTGTACATTTAATAGTTCTCCCCTCATTACTCATAAACTCCCTCAGATTCTAAGTCTATCATTGATCTCTCTTTGTTACTAAGTTAAACTATATGAAGTGGATGTTCCGGTATTGGACTGGGGTGGACAAGGTCAAAAATCACACGACACCAGGTTATGGTCCAACCAGTTTATTTGAAATCACAAAATTTCAGACTGCTGCTCCTCTGTCAGGTTGCTCCAAAAGCTTGTGATTTCAAATAAACCTGTTGGATAATAACCTGGTGTGTAACTTTTGACATTGAAACTATATGAAGAGTAAGACTGAAACTTTAAATCACCCATTTTAATGTTTTTTTCCCACCCATCTCACTTCCGTTATGCTCATGCCATATGCCCATTAGCTTATTGGGAAGTTAATACTTTAATTTTAAAAATCAACATGACGTATGGACATTATACCTTCATAAAATGGAGTCAAAAAAGTCAGGTGAATTCTTTTACAGTTTCCATGCAGCCAAGAAGTGGACATGTCTGAACATCTCTGGGAAGTTGCTTAAAATGCAACTGGCCATCCTAGGTGCTGGTTTATTACCCTTCATGATTTCAATTAAAAGGATTTGTAATGACAATAGTTGCTAGACTCACCAACCCAATGAAGACAGAATTTCTGATGAAGACATTTCAGGAGGCTGATTATAGCTGGTGTGTTGATGAAATACAACTTGTTTTCCATTATTTGTCAATTATATCTGTTATCACGACTCTTTGTGGATAACAGAATACATAAGTACTGTTTGCACAATAAATTAAGTGGGCATGCTGAAATTAATTAAGAAGGGCAGCCCCAACAGGTCATTTTGGGACCAACACCAACAGAGAACAACATTGCACACAGAGAAATGAAAAGAAACTTACCAAAGGCAGTGAAGTGGAGCTAATTTGTTTTACATGCATGAGTATATAGCTTTCTTGCAGAAGCTCAACTAGAGTTTCAACTGAAAGCCAAAAACTTCCAATCTCCAATTGTCTTTAAGGAACTTCATTTTCAACCATCATCTTGAGAACAGGGTAAAGAAGTGATTTGTTTCTGCTTTACACTTAGGCTAAGTGTGATTTGCATCTTTAGAAATCATCTTGGTTGTGTCTATGCTTTTGGGGAGTAGGAAAGCATTGCATTTATCTTTTGGGTGTTGTAGAAAACAAACACTCATTACCTTTCTTTTAAATTTATAAGGAAATCTTTTGAGTCCATTCTTTAGAGTCACAGCACTGAAGTGTTAAAACACTCCTCCAAAGTATGTCCTGTTGCTGTCGATCAAGAGGTTAAAAAAAGGGAAAATTATCCCACTTCTTTCCCCATCTGTAATAAACAAAGTGTTTCTCTTCTAATAAGGTTTGTGGGTCTATGACACACTTCTATATTGAGCACCTGGCCCTCCTGTGACCAGTACTCTTCAAATTATAATATAGAGGAAGAGTGAACTAGACCATGCCAGAATTTACCAACATGATCTGTGGGATTTTGAAATCTACAAAATGAAATAAAAATGTTTTTATTTTGTGCTCTTTTCAGAGTAGACCTCCAAACTTCCAAATTGTGTAAATAAAAAAGATCAGTGGATTTTCCTTCCGTTGCATTCTAATAACTACACCAGCCACATTTTGTAAGCCTAATCTGAGATTTTCAAATTGAACAAGAAAACCGAAAATGCATCGAAAGGGTGCCAATATCTGAGAAGTATCTGCACCTACAGTATCAAGTCTTGAATGTTGAAGCAGAATATTTTAATAACACAAAATTCTGTTGAAGTAACCTTTTCTATGGAAGACCATTCTTTACAGACATTTATTGATTTTCAGTATGATGTTAAAGGCACAGGATGAATGGTAGAGAGCTGCAACACGATATTACACAGAAATGTTTGTATAAGGGTGAAATATGAGCAAGCAATATATGTACCATGTGGTGTGAAGTACATGATGTGTATTTACAAGGAAGTTAGTTTAACAAAACTCCTCCTCACTGTTGCTAGGCAAATTTCATTCAAACAGAGATATACTTGTTTCCATCATTGCATCAGCATAAAATTAAACTTATAAATAAATCATTCCATGGATAGTCTGTATGTTAATTCCTATTTACATTTTAATTCACACCTATAATATTTATGATGTAATCGTTATCAAAGAAGAAGTTAAAAGTGGTGCATTGGTCCGCTATATTAAGGCATCCACACGGGTCTATTAGCAGACTTTTTCTGGAGTCAGTTGCAAAAGAATGGGAGAGAAAAATTCGCCATCCAAGCATCTGTATAAAAATAATTTGTGGGTGTATTAAAGCAAAGAGGTGGATTTTACATGTCATGTGACTTGAAAGTTTTTTTTTCGCAGGAGCGTGCATGTAAAATAGGATAGGTGCACCACCTTCTCACCAACCCACTCCCACAATACAAAGGACAGGTCGGTGTCAAAACTGATGCCCACCATATGTAAATAACCAATTAAGGGTCACTGAGTGATTTAAAAAATCAATTGACTCCGAATGACATTGCCCATGCCATAATAGTCTGCAGCCCTTTCCCAACAAATTTTTAAAAGTACAGGAAGGATGGAAAAGTGCAATGTATGCCCTGTGACTATCAGGGGGACACTCCCACAAGATATTACTCACTTCCTTTCTCTCTGTGCAATTGTTAACACATATCCGACCCTTAAAACTATCCCTGCCCAATGCCACCATTGGGCAGGGATATTTCCTAATGGCTATTTAATTAAAGACAATTTATTGGTAATAAACAGTTATTTTCCTGTTAACTACAGGGAACTAAAGAGTGTTTCCTCTTCATCTGCATTGGCCAGTTAAACTATCCAAAGTCCCCAATTTATTTAACTGGCCAATGCAGATGAAGAGGAAACACTCTTTAGTTCCCTGTAGTTAACAGGAAAATAACTGTTTATTACCAATAAATTGTCTTTAATTAAATAGCCATTAGGAAATATCCCTGCCCAATGGTGGCATTGGGCAGGGATAGTTTTAAGGGTCGGATATGTGTTAACAATTGCACAGAGAGAAAGGAAGTGATAATATCTTGTGGGAGTGTCCCCCTTATAGTCACAGGGCATACAGTGCACTTTTCCATCCTTCCAGAGTGGTGGGTGGAAGGAGAGTCAGGGCATCTGTTCCCACATATAATTCACTCCAGAATTTCTGGAAACAGCAGGCCAAACAATATTATTGTGGAGAAAAACGGAGTGAGTGGATTAGATTTTTGATTTTGGAGCTGAGGTTGGGAGGTGTGCTTCTTAGCTGAATGTCAATTCAGCCAAGTCCCACCATGAGTTTTTTTTTTAAGAGATCAATTACTCCTCAGTTTATGTCATGTGTAAGTCAGTTTTAAAGCAAGTTAACAGCAAATCATATGCAGCTGACATGCAGAAGTCATCTCAGTGTTTCTTAGATGTCAGCCCTTGTTACGTAGACCTCAATGATTAGGTTCTTTAGTTTATTAACAACACTAAAAATTTACACCACTGTAAAATTTCAGACTTACACATAGTTTGGACATTTTGACGACAGAGTTGGACACTTCAGCCAGAGCTCATCTGCTCTGTATATTTCTTTCTCTTTTTTGTTATCTCTTGCTGTTTCTTTTATTTTTCTCACTCCCAGCCTCAGGATGGACCCAGCAAGGCATCAAGAGGTGTTGGTTTAACGAGGGATTCAACCCAGTCCATGGTGGCTTCTTGGTCCGGTCTCTCAGTGGAACATGGCAGTCTCTCAGACATAATACAATTGCCACTTCACTGTCGCTGGAGATGTCTGCAATCCATCAGAATATTGGCCCTGATCTACTGAAGCCTCACAAGGCACTCTGCTCCAGGCTGTCTGGACAAATAAAGATCCTCTTCCCCACTGACGGGCAAAAGATGCCTTTGCATCAGGCCTGAACAGCCTGGACAAAGACCATAGGAGGTCAGCACTGCATGCTGACAGGACATTGGATCCAATGCAGAAAAGGGATAAATGTTCTCCTGCTGTCCACAAGAGTAAGTACCATGATCTTCTCACTGCAACCTCACATTTATAGAACTATCACTGAGTCTAACTGTACCACTACTGCCTTACCACATAGGCCTGCCAACCTCAACATTGCATGCATGATGCACACTGAAGGGATCACACCCAACTGCTGCTTAATTTCTAAAACTTACTGGGCATTATGTAGTGATTGTAATAAGGTCAAACAGGTGGAATTCATAGAATGTGAGTTCCCTGATTGGGGCTGTTAACTTGGTCCAATCAGAAAGCCCTGGCTGACAGATGTAAACAGGATATTTAGAATCTCCTCAGTCTAGGGGATTGATTCTGTGCTGGCTGGTGCTACAGTCAGTGCGCTCCTGATACTGTTGGTTTCTGCTCTTTTTTGGGGAAAACCTGATTCCTGAACTGGGTGAATTATTTAGCCAGTTTGTTAACTGGTATCCCTTCTTTATTGAGGACTGATTTCTAAACTGTCTGATCCACACAGTCAATGTGTTTCAGGTGTAACTCAGTTCTCAATAGGGGATTGTTGGTTCACTGGCTGGTTACAGCCTGTATGTGACTCTGTTCTCTTTCTCTTTTGAGAAAAGGACAATGTTGATTTTGTGGCAGGGCTTAGTCCTTGCACACTAGTTTTCTTTGTTTTCTGCATGTGTCTTCACTGTTTTTTTGGTGTTTGGATGGAGACCCTGTCAGAAAATACATTTTACCAGATGAGCTGTTCCTGTGGGTAGGCCTGACCGTAGGACTAGGCCTCTGCAAAGTCTGAACATGTGTGTGTGCTGGGAGCTGAGCACTTGCAAATATCCTGGAGTTGGAGTTGACCCTGCCTTTGGGAATGGACCAAACCCCTGTGAGTTAACTGCAACTTTACAATGTACTGTGTTCCTGAGAATGGGCCTGGTTCTCCTAGAAGGGCCAGGCCTCTATGGAGACTGAACACATGCGTGTGCTGGGAAGTTAGCAATTGCTACATCCTGGCCTTCGGGTATGGACTCAACTGTATTGAGGATTTTGTGAATTCTGTTACTGGATGTGGGTTTGTGTGGGCCAGAGTGGGCTAGTCAGTACATGGGGTAGCTGGAAGCTGGAGGGTTGAAGACCAGTCTGGGAGAAAGTGGGCTTGGGGGGGGGGGGGGTATCTGTTAGTATGCAGGGTGGCTGGGGGCTAGGCAGCCAAAAGTGTTCCCATAGGAAAGCTGGTCGGGGAGGGGCAGCCAGTACATGTGCTGGCTGGGGGTCAGAGAGTTGATACTGACCCAGAGGAAACGGGCTGGGGGGGGTAGCCTGTCAGTACATGGGGCAGGAAAGCCAGTACTGTATAGGGCAAGCCGGTCAGTACACAGGGAGGCTGAGCCAGGTGGCTGACGGAAACTCGTAGGAAGGCCGACCGGGGGATGACCGGTCAGTACGCAGGGAGCTGGACAGCCGATGGCATGTCCATAGGAATACTGGCCAGGAGAAGGGGTCAGTCAGTACACAGGGCAGCCAGAGATCAGAAGGCTGATGACTGTCCTGCAGGAAGGCTAGTCAAGGATGGTCTGATCAGTATGCAGTGTGGACTGGTGTCTTTTTTTACAGCTATATTGGGTCTGTACTCTATACACTGTTTCTCATTTGATTTCTCTGTCTTGTCTGGTTGTTACTGTTATCTTTGTGATGACTGAAAGTGGGATTTGAGGTTCCTCATCTCCCTGAAAACTGGTTGAGTGGTGGAGTTTGGCTTTGCTGTCCTTTCCCCTGTATATAGTGGTTTCTTTGTGAACTGCTGCTTTCTGTTTATTGTCAACTGTATTTCATACTGTTTAACAAAATATAAAAAAAACGAGAGATTTCCTCAGTTGAGAATTGAAATAAAGAAACAGAAGTGTTGACCTTTGACCTGCCTAGACCACAGTCAGTGTTATTACTGCTGTTGGGTTTCCTACTGAGAAGGAAAGTTCTCTTTTTTTTCTCTTTCCCCTTGTTTCAGGTAGACATTTTTGGTTTTTCTTTTGTTTCCCCCCCATCTAAATTGTCAGGGGTTGTCTTCACTCTTAGAAGTGGCTCCGAGGAAGCTGGAGCAGTTTCAAGTACTATGCACGTGTAAATAAAGGGTGACTTGGTGACAAGATAACAGCCTCTGTGGAGATATTTCACACTGAATCTGTGTCTCAGTTACTGGGGCGGGCTTACCACCTGACAGGGAAATACATGGACTTCAAATGCACCGACACTCATTCTCAATACACCAAACACTTCTCTTTCTCTCATTGCAAGACTAACTGGTGCACAATAAACAAAAGGGTCCAGACAGATGAAGGAATTCTGGATCTCTGCATGCTCACCCAGATTGAAGATGAACAGTGTTAACTCTTGGCTCCCCTTCAACCAAATGTTCTATGGGAAGCTGCATCCTGTGTGGCTTCAGAATGACCAGTCTGGACAGAATGACAGCCATATGACGTGCATAATGCAGTGTGCATCGTGCAAAGTAGTGAAAGCAGGCAGTGTCCCTTCACATGCAAAAATCTGCTTTCCTTTGGGAAGCTTGAAGCAGAACTCTTTTAATGTGGCTTTGGCAGGATAATCTAGTCAGCAACCAGCTCCCATTAACTTCTAACTCTTCCACTATTCCCCTTGTATGGCAATAGAATCGAACCAGGATCCTATCTGAGACTTATTCTGAGACTATGCCCTCTAAAGAGACTCTCTCACAACCAGACACAATGTTTCTGCATCTTCCCTGTCAAGTACTATCAGAAGAATGAGAAGTGAACTTATAGAATCGTGCATGTTTCAAAGTCCCAATGAATACAAACTCAACCTCCCTTTGTAATTGTTCCTGTCGCTCTGATTGTCATTTGACCAGTGCCTTGTATAGTTCAAACAAGCTTTCCCAATTTGTATACCCCACTCCCTTTTAGTAAAGATCAACATGCAATTTGCTTTCCCTGCTCCCTACTGAGGTGAGATGTGAACTTTTTGTGATTTATGCACAAAGACTTTCTCTGCTGGAGCTCTGTGTAGTTAAAGTGCTCCATGAGATACAGAATAAAACGATACTGCAGATCTGTACAGCTTTGAGAAAGCATATATCACAGGAATGTCAAGAAAGTGCATTTCAGTATGCAGAGAGAACAGCAAATATAGGAAAACCCTAAATAACTTTCAATATCTTCCTAAGAAGTGGGAATAATGGCAATAATCCATGTCAAACGTGTATGCCTCCACCTCATCAGTTCTGTGCGAAATGGTTTATTTGTATCAAGGATACACAGAATCGAACCTGTACAGTTACCGCCTTTGCTGTTTGAATTCTTGCATCACTGGACATCGGAGTGCATCTGAGAAAATTAACAAACAGTGAATTTCACAACTAATCTTGGAGGAACCGGTTTGGGCAAAGTTCACAGCACAGAATCAGATAAGTTAATTGTTGTTTTAAGTCTGTCCAAGAGAAAGGCTGCAGTAGTGAGTACAGTGGGTTCTTTCTTGATTATATGTTTTTGGAGATACATCTCTTGATTAAACTTAAAATATAAGCCATAGCTATTAATTTAACCTGGTGCAGTGTTTTGTAGAGGAACAAGACGGTGTTATTTTCTGGGTCTGTAGATTGTGAAGGAGCAAAAATGGCCTTTGCAGTGATATGTACTTCTTGTCAGATGTGGGAGTTTAAAGAGAGTTTAAGGGTTATTGCGGATTATATCTGCCATAAATGCTGTTGGATGTGAATCTTATCAGATCGAGTGGATCGGTTGGAGAGACAGATAGAAGCGATGAGGAATTTGCAACAGCAACAGTATGTGATGGATGGCAGTTATAGGAAGGGGGGAAAATTCTCAGCTACAGTCACATAGATGGGTTAACTCCAGGAAGGGTAAGAGAGGTAGGTACCTAGGGCAGGAGTCTTTTGTGGATATACCCATTTCAAACAGATATGCTGTTTTGGAAAATGTAGGGGGGTGATGGATTCTCAGGGGAACGTAGCACAAACAGCCAAGTTTCTGGTATTGAGACTGGCTCTAATGCAACAAGGGGTACGAAGCTTCCAAGAGATCAATTGTGTTAGGGGATTCTGTAGTCCGAGGTACAGACAGACGTTTCTGTGGCCAGCAGAGAAAAAGCAGAATGGTGTGTTGTTTCCCTGGTGCCAGGATCAAGGATGTCTCAGAGAGGGTGCAGAATGTTCTCACGGGGGAGAGGGGCCAGCAGGAGGTCATTGTCCACATTGGAACCAACGATATAGAGAGGGAAAAGGTTGAGATTCTGAAGGGAGATTACAGAGAGTTAGGCAGAAATTTAAAAAGGTCCTCAAGGGTAGTAATATCTGGATTACTCCCAGTGCTACGAGCTAGTGAGGGCAGGAATAGGAGGTTAGAGCAGATGAATGCATGGCTGAGGAGCTGGTGTATGGGAGAAGGATTCACATTTTTGGATCATTGGAATCTCTTTTGGGGTAGAAGTGACCTGCACAAGAAGGACGGATTGCGCCTAAATTGGAAGGGGACTAATATACTGGCAGGGAAATTTGCTAGAACTGCTTCGGAGGATTTAAAATAGTAAGGTGGGGGTGACCCAGGGAGATAGAGAAGAAAGAGATCAATCTGAGATTGGTACAGTTGAGAACAGAAGTGAGTCAAACAGTCAGGGCAGGCAGGGACAAGGTAGGACATATAAATTAAATAGCATTTATTTCAATGCAAGGGGCCTAACAGGCAAGGCAGATGAACGCAGGGCATGGTTAGGAACATGGGACTGGGATATCATAGCAATTACGGAAACATGGCTCAGGGATGGGCAGGACTGACAGCTGAATGTTCCAGGATACAAATGCTACAGGAAGGATAGAAAGGGAGGCAAGAGAGGAGGGGGAGTGGCATTTTTGATAAGGGATAGCATTCGTTACAGCTGTGCTGAGGGAGGATATTCCCAGAAATACATCCAGGGAAGTTATTTGGGTGGAAATGAGAAATAAGAAAGGGATGATCACCTTATTGGGATTGTATTATAGACCCCCTAATAGTCAGAGGGAAATTGAGAAACAAACTTGTAAGAAGATCTCATCTATCTGTAAGAATAATAGAGTAGTTATGGTAGGGGATTTTAACTTTCCAAACATCGACTGGGACTGCCAAAGTGTTAAAGGTTTAGATGGAGAGGAATTTCTTAAGTGCATACAAGACAATTTTCTGACTCAGTATGTGGATGTACCTATTAGAGAAGGTGCAAAACTTGACCTACTCTTGGGAAATAAGGCAGGGCAGGTGACTGAGGTGTCAGTGGGGGAGCACTTTGGGGCCAGCGACCATAATTCTATTTGTTTTAAAATAGTGATGCAAAAGGATAGACCAGATCTACAAGTTGAAGTTCTAAATTAGAGAAAGGCCAATTTTGACAGTATTAGGCAAGAACTTTCGAAAGCTGATTGGAGGCAGATGTTTGCAGGTAAAGGGACGGCTGGAAAATGGGAAGCCTTCCAAAATGAGACAACAAGAATCCAGAGAAAATATATTCCTGTCAGGGTGAAAGGGAAGGCTGGTAGGTATAGGAAATGCTGGATGACTAAAGAAATTGAGGGTTTGGTTAAGAAAAAAAAGGAAGCATATGTCAGGTATAGACAGGATAGATCGAGGGAATCCTTAGAAGAGTATAAAGGAATTAGGAGTATACTTAAGAGGGAAATCAGGAGGGCAAAAAAGAGGACATGAGATAGCTTTGGCAAATAGAATTAAGGAGAATCCAAAGGGTTTTTACAAATATATTAAGGACAAAAGGGTAACTAGGGAGAGAATAGGGCCCCTCAAAGATCAGCAAGGCGGCCTTTGTGTTGAGCCACAGAAAATGGGAGAGATACTAAATGAATTTTTTGCATCAGTATTTACAGTGGAAAAGAATATGGAAGATATAGACTGTAGGGAAATAGATGGTGACACCTTGCAAAATGTCCAGATCACAGAGGAGGAAGTGCTGGATGTCTTGAAATGGGTAAAGGTGGATAAATCCCCAGGACCTGATCAGGTATACCCTAACACTCTGTGGGAAGCTAGAGAAGTGCTTGTTGGACCTCTTGCTGAGATATTTGTATCATCGATAGTCACAGGTGAGGTGCTGGAAGACTGGAGGTTGGCAAACGTGGTGCCACTGTTTAAGAAGGTCGGTAAAGACGAGCCACGGAACTATAGACCGGTGAGCCTGACCTCAGTGGTGAGCAAGTTGTTGGAGGGAATCCTGAGGGACAGGATGTACATGTATTTGGAAAGGCAAGGACTGATTAGGGATAGTCAACATGGTTTTGTGCGTGGGAAATCATATCTCACAAACTTGATTGAGTTTTTTGAAGAAGTAACAAAGAAGATTGATGAGGGCAGAGCAGTAGATATGATCTATATGGACTTCAGTAAGGCCTTCAACAAGGTTCAACATGGGACACTGATTAGCAAGGTTAGATCTCATGGAATACAGGGAGAACTAGCCATTTGGATACAGAACTGGCTCAAAGGTAGAAGACAGAGGGTGGTGATGTAGGATTGTTTTTCAGACTGGAGGCCTGTGACCAGTGAGTGCAGCAAGGATCGGTGCTGGGTCCTCTACTTTTTGTCATTTACATAAATGATTTGGATGCGAGCATAAGAGGTACAGTTAGTAAGTTTGCAGATGACACCAAAATTGGAGGTGTAGTGGACAGCGAAGAGGGTTACCTCAGATTACAACAGGATCTGGATCAGATGGGCCAATTGGCTGAGAAGTGGCAGATGGAGTTTAGTTCAGATAAATGCAAGGTGCTGCATTTTGGGAAAGCAGATCTTAGCAGGACTTATACACTTAATGGTAAGGTCCTAGGGAGTGTTGCTGAACAAAGAGACCTTAGAGTGCAGGTTCATAGCTCCTTGAAAGTGGAGTCGCAGGTAGATAGGATAGTGAAGAAGGCGTTTGGTATGCTTTCGTTTATTAGTCAGAGTATTGAGTACAGGAGTTGGGAGGTCATGCTGCAACTGTACAGGACTTTGGAATATTGTGTGCAATTCTGGTCTCCTTCCTATCGGAAATATGTTGTGAAACTTGAAAGGGTTCAGAAAAGATTTATAAGGATGTTGCCAGGGTTGGAGGATTTGAATTTGAGCAATAGGGAGGGGCTGAACAGATTGGGGCTGTTTTCCCTGGAGTGTCGGAGGCTGAGGGGTGACCTTATAGAGGTTTACAAAATCATGAGGGGCATGGATAGGATAAATAGACAAAGTCTTTTCCCTGTGGTGGGGGAGTCCAGACCTAGAGGGCATAGGTTTAGGGTGAGAGGGGAAAGATATAAAAGAGACCTATGGGGCAACTTTTTCACACAGAGGGTGGTGCTTGTATGGAATGAGCTGCCAGAGTATGTGGTGGAGGCTGGTACAATTGCAACATAAAGGCATTTGGATGGGTATATGAATAGGAAGGATTTGGAGGGATATGGGCCGAGTGCTGGCATGTGGGACTAGATTGGTTTGGGATATCTGGTCGGCATGGACTGGTTGGACCGAAGGGTCTGTTTCCATGCTGTACATTTCTATGATTCATGGCCCTTTGACAAAGAACTTCCCCTTATCTCTGTCTTAAATGAGCAACCCACTATTTTAAACAGTGACCCCCTTGTTCTAGAATCTCCTACATCTACACTGTCAAGAAGCCTTAGGATCTTAGCTGTTTCAATCAAGTTGCCCCTTTACTCCGTAAACTCCAGCAGGTACAAGCCTACCCTGTGAAACTGAATTTTGGTAGCTACCTGATCAAACACAAGAAAGGCAATGAAAAGAAAGGAAACAAAGTAAGAAAGACAAATGGAAATCCTGTCTGAGAGAAGAGCAGACTTTCTTCAAGGTTATCTTTTCTGGAAGAGAAGCCACAGTGAATTCAACACTGGGGCAATCACAAAATCTACAGATGCCAATCTAAAATTTTAAGGGGTAAAGCAGGAAATACTCAGCTGGTCAAGCAACACTCAGAGAGAAACCTTGTAAGGGGATGGTCTTTCTAAGGAACCACCCGAAATGCTAACGCTGATTTCTTTCCACAGATGCTGCCAGACCTGCTGAGCTTTTTCATCAATATCTGTTTTTGTTTCTGATCTTTCACCAGAATTGGAACTGTGAGGAATCTGCCAGTTGCTGAGTGGATGCAGATCTTGATGACTTGACCATGACTGTGTGTAAGCGATCTTACAGTCTTATATTCCACACCCTCCTGATGAAGGAGCAGCGCTCTAAAAGCTAGCTACTGCTTCCAATTAAACCTGTTGGACCATAACCTGGTGTTGTGTGATTTTTAACTAAGTGTGTAAGCCAGCCGCCAGCATACCTCCTGGGCAAAATTGCTTCCGTTTGGTTTGGGAGGAGCCAGGGCAAAAACCTTTCTTTAAACTCGAGTATGATTCCGAGCGTCCAAAAGCAAAGCTCAGTTTTGCGAGAGCAATTGATCGAAACTGGTTATTGTCAATTTAAATTGGGGGTGTGGCCAGAACTCGGCTTTATTTTGGCGTGAGATGCTTATTTTAACACCAGAAAAGATAGCGGAAACGCAGGGTTACGGCTTGACGTAGCTTGCGTCTGAAATTCCCACATCCTATTTTGCGCCTATTTTGTAAAAATTTAGCCGATTCCACGCTGGCTGAAACCAGCGCAAACCAAACGATAATAAACTCTTAATAACCACCGAGCGACAGCGCCCTTTATTCATTTCCTCCTTTAGAAGGGCGCAGTAACCTTCAAGGCAGATTGTAGCCTTTTCGGAAATCCCTTAGTAGAAATGGCCAGTCATTGATTGTTCGCCATGGGTAGGATACTTTGATAAATCGCTGAAGGTTACAATGGGAGCGGACTCCGGTCAAAGGTACGATTCCTGCACTAAGTTAAAAAAACATGTTCCCAGTGTCTAGATATGCGGAAGTGAATTCTGCTGGTAAATTACAGTACTGTCCATCCTCTGAATAAACTTGGACACACAAGGTGGTGGGGGGGGGGGGGGGGGGGCAGGTGGTGGTGGATGACACTCGGAGGCAGGAATTTGAGCTGAAGTTGCCCCCAATCTGGATATGTCTTTTTTTTTCAATTGCAATACGTGTTGCCTTGGCCTCTTGGTGCGATATCTCTGGAAAGGACGTAACATCCTCCTGGCGGCACTGAATTGGCAAGACGTATTTAAAGGAGCCCAGCGAAAGGTTCCCACTGTGGAGATTTTTTTCAGCCGATGTAAATAACGATAAGGTTCCTGTTCCCATCCGATCCCACGGCAACCGAGCAGCAAGGTTGGCATTTTGGAGTGAACAGGTAACACCGGGATTAGAAATGAAAATGTTACCACGACTTCCTCCTTCAGGGTAAAGTGAGTAATGTGAAATGATGGCAGTCTCTTCAACGTTGAGGTGACAATGGAAAGTTGTGTTTCAACTTTCTCCGAACTAAAGCAGCTTCTTTTGGGGGGGGACATGCCTGCGCTCTTTTTGATATTATAATGTTTCAAGGTCTGCAATTGGAGACGATTTCCTGAAAAAGCAACGTGGCTATTTTTAAGGACTGAAAACAATCAGAACTGAAAACAAAAACAAAAGTTAGAGATCACAGCGGGTCGGGCAGCATCCGTGGATATTTTAAGAATGGATTTCTGAACGCTTTATTCCACAGTATCAAAACTCCACGCCCCCCCCCTCTTTTTTTTTAAAAGGACAAATTAAAGATTGTCCTTTTTAAAACTTTAAATTAGCAAACGACTTGTGGGACTACCATACCATTGAATGAGGATGTGATCCCTTTGTGTGCTATTTACTGTGCCTGGGGTACTTCGCAGTCATTGTGATCCTTTATGTATGAAAAGAAAGAATGTGAACCCTCCAGTTCTTAGCGGGTGTAATTATAAAGGTTCAAGAAACTTTAAAAAATCACTGTGACCCGTGACGGTTGTATTTCTAGTTGCCAACCAGCAAAACCAGTTGTATAGGATTTTTATTACGAAGTGGCGTATTAAGGACCGAGTTAATTGTAACGTTTTGGAGCGGCGAGGAAGTCACTTCTCTTCAAGAAATGAACTAGGAGAAAGTGAGCACTGGAGATGCTGGAGATGAGAGAGTGCGGTGCTGGAAAAGCACAGCAGGTCAGGCAGCGTCCGAGAAGCAGAATCAAAGCAAGGGCCCTTACACCCGCAAAGAACTGGAGGGTTCACATCCTTTTCATACATAAAGGATCATAATGACTGCAAAGTGCTCCAGGCACAGTAAATAGCACACTGCCGGAGGGATCACATCCTCATTCAATGGTACAGTTTCCCACATGTCATTTGCTAATTTAAAGCTTAAAGATTCCCGATGAAGGGCTTTTGCCCGAAACGTTGACTCTCCTGCCCCTCGGATGCTGCCTGACCTGCTGTGCTTTTCCAGCGCCATAGTCTCGACTCTCTTCCAGAAATCCCAACCCTGAAGGAATTCTGTTCCTCTCTCAGACATGATTTCCATTTATCTCTCTTCACCTTATGTCACTTCTTTACAATTCCTTTCTTGTGTTTGATCAGGTTGGTGCTAAAGCTCAGTTTCACAGGCTACACTTGGACCTGCTGGAGTTGAGTCCAGGAGGCAGCTTGATTGAAATGTTAAGATCCAGAGGGATCATGACAGAATAGATGTGGAAAGGATGGTTCTTCCTGTGGCAGAGTCTAGAACTCGCAGGTCACTGTTTAAAATAAGGGGTTGCTCATTTCAGACAGAGAGACAAAGGAAGTTTCTTTTCTCTCAGAGGGCCATGAGTCTTTGGAACTCCATCAAAAGGTGATGGAAGCAGAGTCCCTAAATATTTTTAAAGGCAGAGGTAGATTCTGTGCATCCTTGGTACAAATAAAACATTTGGCACAGGACTGATGGGGTGGAGGCATACAAGTATGACACGGGTCACTGCCCCCATTCCCAGTTCTTAGGAAGCTATTGTTTGCCAATGTTGGCAAGAAGTAAAGTATATGCAAAGTAAGGAGAAGGTTCTGCAATAGGATGTGTACCTTGTTCTCTGTGTTACTTTCATTGTGCTGTTCCTGTTTCATTTAATGTATTGTTTAATCAATGTAATGTTATATTCTTTGTAAAGAATCAGGAACTAATTGTTTTGTAAATGCCATGTTCGCAGAGTGCCATATTTACTTCTACTCTGCAGTCAGGTGCCCAGCAATAATATCAGTTCACTGATCACATGAAAATGTGTAAGAAATATACTCAATGAAGCTTCAGCACTTGAGTCTGAAAAATGTGATTATTTCAAACTTTTGAGAACTAGAGGACATAACATAGTGACAGTAGGCAGCCTGTGAGCAACACCAAAAATGAGCAATCTCTCGTCGCAGTATGGTAGTCTCCCTGTGGCTGGGCGTGGTGGTATTTCGACCTGGCACGGCCTCGGTGTGGATTTCTGGCCTCAAGGTGGGTCCAGAGTGATCAGAGCCTGGAGATGAAGCCTGGTGCGATGTGGAGTCAAGTCTTGGTGTGGGCTAGAGACTAAGTGCTGGCATGGAGTGGATTGGAAGGGCTGTTATTCTGAACTTTCTACTTCTTTATTTTTATAATTTATCCCTGCGATCTGAATTTTATATTTCTTATTTATTTTTTCCCTAAGAATCTGTACTAAACATTTACCTAAGATGGCGCCATAAGTGGCAAGTTCTCACTATTATTGTTTAAGTACATGTGACAAGGCTAATTCTAATTGCAATTCTAAAAACATTTCAAATAAATTAGATTTAATGCTGAAACTGAATTACATTGAAGAGAAAAAAAAATCAACCTGAATTAGTGCCAAGGAAAGCAAAAGGCTTATTGAATGTGCAAACACCATACTTGATACAAACAATACATTTGGCACGGAACTGATGGGAGAATACAGTGGCCACTGCATCCCAGCATGAATTGGGAAATTGTTGGTGTCATAGTGTCAGTTGAGAAATGTTAATGTAAGTGCAGACTGGCACTCAAATAGCTTTCTAAAAGGTAGTAGTAAAGAAACAAAGGATCAGCTACATAATTTTAATGGGATGGAGAGAAAGGGTTAAATTCATTTAATAGCAAGGACATAAGAGTGTATGACTGTTTAAAAACCCAGACATAAATATTTGATCTGGTTAGGACCCATCTCCAACCAAAGTCAAATCGTCAAATCCAGCAGTTATAACTTTCAAAGCCTAAGGCAGGAAGCAGGTGAGGTTGTTAATAATTTCTGAATATGATTAACCCTGAAGTACAAAAATATTTCATTTGAAAAAACAATTCGCAATATCAAAAGTTATAGACAAAGTACAT
This sequence comes from Chiloscyllium plagiosum, assembly GCF_037043375.1. Classification (NCBI taxonomy): domain Eukaryota; kingdom Metazoa; phylum Chordata; class Chondrichthyes; order Orectolobiformes; family Hemiscylliidae; genus Chiloscyllium; species Chiloscyllium plagiosum. The sequence continues at coordinate 12,219,047 of NW_028270162.1, read as the reverse complement.
CAAGCGACATAAAGTTGACTACTCCAACAATTGGCTTCCAGTTAGAAGTAGATGGTGAAACAGGAACAGAAGAGTGCACACCAGACAGAGGAAAGAAATGTGCAGCAGCTTGGATGACCACAGTTAACAGTGAGAAAGAAATGTCTTGCATTTGCTTCAAGCTGCAGACCTTGTGGAAAACCCAATCCAAGGAAAAAGATGTTTGAAACAAACAACAAGATTGGTAATGAAAATATCATGTGACAGAGCAATGGGGTGAATCCAGAAGAATCAGAACTAAGAATCCGGAAATGCCATAATCTAGTAGCTGGCAACAATACAACAGGCATAGGAGTCTCCGAGCTGCATGAAATAGTGGGCCAAAAGTGCCTACAGAAAATAAGTCTTTCCTATCATTCAGATCAGGATGACAGCAAGAAGAAAGCTGATAAACCATATACATCTGAAGCTGAAACTCAATACCAGACCACAGCATTATGTCATACTAAAGCTGAAGATCTTGCTTGGAAATTTGGAATAAAATAATTACCTGAGGTAAAATACTTTTATCATGATAAAGCCATAAAGGAAAGCTAAAATTCAATGCTTAGAAACAACCCAAATCAGAGGGACAAAGATAAAGATATGCATCCAAGGAGCAGGAAAATCGATGTTTTGGGCAAAAGCACTTCATCAGGAATATTCCTGATGAAGGGCTTTTGTCTGAAATGTCGATTTGCTTGCTTCTTGGATGCTGCTTGATTTGCTGTGTTTTTCCAGCACCACATTCTTGACTCTAATCTCCAGCATTTGCAGTTCTCATTTTCGACAAAGATAAAGATATGTTAATGGTAGCTGCCTTTTCCCTAATATGGGGGATTTCAAGACTAGGGATGCATTTTTAAGTTGAGAGGAGGGAGATTTTAAAAAGACATAAGATGAAATTATTTTTATACAGGGTGGTTCGCCTCTAGAATTAACTTCCAGAGGATGCAGGTACAATTACAATATTTAAAAGACATTTGGATAAGTACATGAATAGGAAAGGTTTGGAGGGATATGGGCCAGGAAAAGGCAAATGTGACTAGTTTAATTTGGAATTATGTTCAGCATGGACTGGTTGGATCAAAGGGTCTGTTTCTGTGTTGTATGATTCCATGACTCAATTTAGATCAGTGGTTGAAATGCCATATCATACAAAGTAATAGACCTAGTGCTAGAAAATGGGATTAGAATAAGTAGATATTTGAATGTTGCAAACACAGTGGACTGAAAGGGTCTCTTTCCACACTGTAAAAACTCTAACTTCTATATTAACTCTGTTACATGACTTTAAAACTTGTCTTACTATCCCTGGGATTGAGTGGCTGCAAACAGCTACAGCTACAGCTAGCTTTGATAGGAAGAATAGAGGCATGGACTATTTTCTAGATGAGAGAAAATTCAGAAATCTTAACTGCAAAGAGACTGTGGAGTCCTGGTCCAGATTTCTCTTAAGGTAACTTGCAGGTTGAGTCGGTAGTTAGAAAGACAAATACAATGTTGTCACTCATCTCAAGAGGACGAGAATATAAAAGCAGGGATGTACTTTTGAGGTTTTATAAGGCTCTGGTCAGACCACATTTAGAGCATTGTGAGCAAGTTTTGGCCCCATACCTCAGGAAAGATGTTATTGGCCCCGGAGTGGGTCCAGAGGAGGTTCACGAGAATGATCCCAGGAATGAAAGACCTAACACATGAGGAATGTTTGAGGAGTCTGGAACTACTGTTTGGAATTTAGAAGGATGATGGGGATCTGTTTGAGATTTGCAGAATACTGAACGGCTTGGACAGAGTGGATGTTGGGAAGATGTTTCCAATTGGCAGGAGAGATGAGGGCACTGTCTTGGAGTAAAGGGAAGACTTTAAGATTTGAGTTAAGGAGAAATGTCTTTAGCCAGAGAGTGGTGAATCTGTGGAATTCATTGCCACAGAAGGCTGTGGAGGCCAGGTCATTGAGTATATTTAAAACAGAGATAGTTTCTTGATTGCCAAGGAGATCAAAGATTACGGGGAAAATGTGGGATAATGGGATTGAGAAACCTATTAGCCATGAATGAATGGTGGAGCAGACTTGATAGGCTGAATGATCTAACTTCTGCTCCTTTGGCTTATGGTCTTACAGTCTTTTCCTGAGGTTATGGGGGTTGAATGTAGTACACACATTGAAAAGTAGTCTCCAAACAGAAGTAAGGATGATCTGGCATGAGTATATCCAAAGTGTGTTGACACTTTTGATGCTTTGAAGATTTTGAACATCACATCAGTATTGCTGTTATGGAGCAATATGATTTATTCCCCATGTAAAGTACCAATAGAACTAAGAAGAAAGCCTGCAAGTGGGCTCCAAGAGTTTGAAATAAAGAAAGTAATTGCCACAATTACCATAATCTGGAGCTTTGGCAAATTCCATCATTGTGCGGAAGTGACAACATAAGAAGCCAAATTAATGACCATACTCATCTGAAAATTACGATCTCGTCTGATCTTGGGAGCTGAGCAGACTTGGGCCTGCTTAGTACTTGAATGGGAGACTGCCTGGGATTACCAGGTGCAGTGGGCTTAGGGGGCAGCCCGATGGCTTAGTGGTTAGCACTGCTACCTAACAGTGCCAGGGATCCAGGTTTGAATCTACCCTCGGGTGACTGTGTGGAGTTTGCACATTCCACCGTCTGTGTGGGTTCCCTCCGGGTGCTCCAGTTTCCTCCCACAGTCCAAAATATATGCAGGTTGAGTGGATTGGCCATGCTAAATTGCCTATAGTGTGCAGAGATGTGTAGGCGAGGTGGATTAGCAGGGTTACAGGGAGAGGGTACAAGGGTGGGTATGGGTCAGTGTAGGCTCATTTGGGCCAAATGACCTGCTTCCACACTGTAGAGATTTCATGATGATAATGGTTTGTAGTCATATATTGAAGTGATCAAGGCAAATATTGAAAGACACTTCCTTGATAGGAAAGAAGGAAAATTTGCAAAGTTCAGGCAGCTAAAGAAGATTTCTTACTACTGCTGCACTCCATGAAGTAAAACAAGTACTGGAAAGAGCAGGGCATCATACGAAAACGGAGATTGCAGAAGATAATATGCCAGCTGTACAGGAAGTAGAAGAGGTGTCCAAGATGAGAATTGAATCTCAAGTCAAAACTTGAACAATATGTGCTTCAAATAGAAGAATTTGAAAAATAAAAATGTGATGGTACTGAGTTCAGACAAAAAATTAGTGAACTGAAATGCACTTTAATGCTATCACAATCAAAGTATGATTGATTTATTGGAAACTAATAACAAACTGTGAGAAATGTTGGTGAATTTAAAAGAGGAAATAGTAAATGCAAGAAGACCAGCAAGAGTGGCTACAAAAGGAAGCTGAAAATCTAACAGAAACTAATACATAGAATGATTTGAAAAAGAAACATATACTATAGAACTGTAATTCAGAGATTGAGGAGAAGTGCTGACTTAGCGTGCTGCTTTTGCCCAAGCGATACTATGTAAAAGACACCTTTTCTCAGAGGAAAGATAACAACTAGAATCTAAAGGTGTTCAGCTTAACTATAAATGTCAGTTTTTGTTAGTCATCTTTAGTTAGAAGTTTAGTGAAGGGAACAGTTATACTGACAAGTGTTTTTTTAAGAAAGGCAAGTGTTACATTTATAAAGAGTTAGGAACTAATTTGTCATTTGAATGTGTATCCAGATTTCCACGTTTTGCTACTGCACTCCAGTCAAGTGCTGACCAATGAATCCAGCAGCCACATGGAGAGGTGTAGGAAATGCATTTGAGACTAAGCATGTGATCACTTCAAATGTGTGGGAACCAGTCACCTAACAATATCATTGGGATCGTAGTTAACCCATCTCACAGGGTAAGCTTACAATTAGAAGAGAATATGTTGCTATTGCGCTTACTGTTTCCCCTGTTGATTTACAGGATTTTATAGATGGAATGAGTCATCAGCCTAAAGCAGGCTATAACCTCCATTCATGCAATTTGCGTCCATTAAAAAACAAAGACATTGAATTTCTATAGCTTCTTTCAAGAGTTCAGGACAGTCCCTAGCTGTTTACATTCAATTAGTTTTTGAGGGCAGCATGGTGGCTCAGTGGTTAGCATTGCTGTCTCACAGCACCAGGTTTGATTCCAGCCTTTGGCGAGTATGATTCCGGCCTTGGGTGGAGTTTGCACATTCTCCCCGTGTCTGCGTGGGCTTTCTCCGGTTGCTCTGGTATCCTCCCACAATGTATATGTTAGGTGAATTGGCCATGCTAAATTGCTCGTAGTGTTCAGGGATGTGTAGGTTAGATGCATTAGTCAGGTGTAAATATGGGGTAGGGGAGAGGGTCTGGGTGGGTTACTCTTCAGAGGATTGGTGTGGACTTGTTAGGCAGAAGGGCCTGTTTCTACACTGTAGGGACTCTATGATACTAATTCAGGAAATGCCCTAGCTAATTTATGCACAGCAAACTCCCACAAACAGCAATCAGGTAAATGACAAGAACAGTTTATGGTGTTGGCTGTAAGGTTAAATATTATTAGCCAGAAAACCAAGAAAGAACCTCCTATTCCTCTTGAAATAATGCCAAGGATTATTTTCCATCTCCTGAAAGGATAGACAATAGAGCTTCAATTTGGCATCTCCTGTGAAAGTCTGTATCACGGACAGTCTCTCTCAGTACTGCACTGGAGGATCAGCCTGCATTTAATGTTCTTAAGTGGAACTTGACCCTTATGCTTCTCATTGTGAAGCAGGAATACTACCCATTAAACAGCAGACCCAGATTTGTAGGAAACAGATGCAATTTTAAACATTTTCTGTGAGAAGATGGGAGTATACCAGGCAGAGGCAGGTTGGTAGCTAGCCAAGAGACAGAAGTGGCCCTTTTAATAAGTCTAACACTTTCTTTCTGTGGGACCAGCAAGGATAGCAGTGTTTGAGTCCCATTTGAGTACCCAGCTCTCTGGACATATACCTTGATGTCACCATTTGAATTTCTGTCCTTGATGTCCTTCTTACCGTTCCCCAACCTGAACCCAGTTGAACAGCCTGGGTATTCTGTATGTTAGAACTAATAAACAGAAGTTATCAAAGAGAATGAAAAGTGCATGTACTATCTTTTTCTCTTTCTTGGGTTCACTCCTAAGTTTGTCCTCAATCTCCAATTCCTGAGGGTCCAGATGAATCCCTTAAAACCAAAAAGTGGTAATCCTAGCACTACACAAGAAAATTTGTGGACTCCATCTCTCAAGATTTTATAATCCACCTCTCCATGCCCCCTCCTCTCTTTAAAAATGCTTGAATGAGATGTAAAGGACAAAATAAAATTGCAAAAACACAGCAACTAGGCAGCATCAGGATGTGAAGAAGTCAGCGTTTCAGTTATAATCCTTCTTCCTGAAGAAAGGTTACAGCCGAAACGTTGACTTCTGAACCTCCTGAATGAGATGTGAGCTTCACTGGCTGAGTGAGTATTTGTTGTCCATTCCTAATTGTCCTTGAAGGTGGTGATGAGCCACTCTAGTTCTTCTGAAATGGCTGAGCAGGCCAGTCGGTTACAGTTAAAAATCAAGAGCTGTGAAGTCAAGTGTAGGCCAGATAAGGATGGCAGATTGCAATCCCTGAAGAACATTAGTGAACCAGATGGGTTTTAAGACAGTTGTGACTGTCCATTATTCGCTTCCAACTCCAGATTTTATTAAAGGAATTAAATTGCACCAATTGCTAGGACCTCTAGATTACTAGACCAGTGATTTTATCACTGCACAGCCCACTCATTTACCTGTAATTAATGAATGTATCTGTCAGTTTAAAAATGTTCTCCTTTTTTCTTAAAACAACTTGCATTTATACGGAATGTTTCATGGCTATAGCATGTCCCAAAGTGCCTTGCCGCCAATTAAATACTAGTGACATGTAGTCACAGTTATAAATGTCAGAAATAAAATGCAGTAATGAGAATTGTCGTCAAGTTTATACTGAGGCGTTTGATGGCGATTCCCTAAGATTGTAGAAGGTGGAAAGATTTTGGCTGTAGAATTCTACTTTGTGAAAGCTGTTGCTGCTGCTATTCGTGCCAAAGCAATGTGATATGTTTTCTTTGTGTATAAATAGACTGCTTAAGTGTTTAGATTTGCTTGGACTTTGAGAAGCGGAAGTGATTGGACGAATTAGTTTTATTCATCTGAAAGTGACTCATTTGTGGTTTTCATTTATTGCGGGGTTGTAGCATCATCATTCCAGGACAAGGGGAAGTAATTATTGGAGGAATGTACTCTCAGTGGTGAAACTGTATTTGAATAGGTATTCTCTGAAACGTTTTCCAATATTGACTTATTTTATGGTACGTACTGCTAATCACTAATTGGTTCATTTGCTGTTGTGCATCTGCAGCATTCACACGGAAAATTCTAATGTCTCCGCTGTATCTGCCCCATTGCAGCACATGTACATTCGAACACAAATAAATGTGGAGATTGAAGTACAAGTTTGTGTAAACATGGATAGTTAAGATATTGGCAAACTTTTGTAATGGAACATTTTTCAAGTTCTTTCCATCCTTTGTCAACATTGTGCACTCAAATTAGTTGCGGGTAGCAATCAAACAGGCGTCACCATGGCTTGGAACTACATTGCTATTTGTTGCGTTTCACATGGATAGCACATTGGAAATCAAGCCCTGCTATTTCTGGAGTCATCACAAAAGATAAAGATTTTATCGAAGTGCACAGAAATCCCCAGTCTTTTATATTCAGATTGAAGGAAAGTTCAGTTTAGAGTCATAGAGTCATAAAGATGTATAGCGTGGAAACAGATCCTTTGGTCCAACTTATCCATACTGACCAGATATCCTAAATTAATCTAGTCCCATTTGCTAGCACTTGCCCTATATCCCCTAATCATGTACCCATCCAGATGCCTTTTAAATGTTGTAATTGTACTAGCCTCCACCACTTCCTCTGGCAACTCATTCCATACACGCACCACCCTTTGCATGAAAAAGTTGCCCCTTTAGACCCTTTTAAATCTTTTCCCCTCACCCTAAACCTATGCTCTCTAGTTCTGGACTCACCCCAAACCAGAGAAAAGACCTTATCAACATACCCTATCCATGCTCCTCATGATTTTCTAAACCTCTATAAAGTCACCCCTCAGCCTCCAATGCTGTAGGGAAAACATCCCCAGCCTATTCAGCCTCTCCCCATAGCTCAAATTCTCCAACCCTGGCAACATCCTTGTAAATCTTTTCTGAACCCTTTCAACTTCCTTGCTATAGGAGGGAGAGCATAATTGCACAAAATATTTCAAAACTGGCCTAAACAATGTCCTGTACAGCCTCAACATGACCTCAAAATCCCTATATTCAATGCTTTGACCAATAAAACAAAACATACTAAATGCCTTCTCCACTCTTCTATCTACCTGAGACTCCACTTTTTCAAATAACTATGAACCTGCACTCAAATAACTCTGAATATCTCTTTGTTCAGCAACACTCCTCAGGATCTTACCATTAAGTGTGTAAGTCCTGCCCCAATCTGCCTTTCCAAAATGCAGCACCTCACATTTATCTAAATTAAATTCCATCTGCCATTCCTCGACCCATTGACCCACCTGATCAAGATCTGTTGTACTCTGAGGTAATCTTCGCTGTCAACTATACTTCCAATTTTGGTGTCATCTGTAAACTTACTAACTATACCCCCTATGTTCACATCCAAATCATTTATATAAATGATGAAAAGTAGTGGACCCAACACTGATCCTTGTGGCACTCTGCTGGTCACAGGTCTCCAGTCTGAAAAGTAACCCTCTACCACCACCCTCTGTCTTCTATCTTTGAGCCAGAACTGTATTCAAATGGCTAGTTCTCCCTGTATTCAATGTGATCTAACCTTGTTAACCAGTCTACCATGAAGAACTTGTCAAACGCCTTACTTAGTCCATATACATCACGTCCACCACTTTGCTTTCATCAATCATCTTCATTACTTTTTCAAAAAATTCAATCGAGTTCATGAAATATAATTTCCCATGCACAAAGAAATGCTGACTATCCCTAATCAGTCCTTGCCTATCCAAATACATGTAAGTACTGTCTCTCAGGATTCCCTCCAACAACTTGCCCACCATCAGATATCAGGCTCACAGATCTATAGTTTCCTTACCATCTTTCTTAAATAGTGGCACCACGTTAGCCAACCTCCAGTCTTTCGGCACCCTCACCTGTGACTATCAATGATACAATATCTCAGCAAGGGGTCCAACAATCACTTCCCTTGCTTCCCACAGAGTTTGAGGGTATACCTGATCAGGTCCCAGGAATTTATCCACCTTTTATACGTTTTAAGACATCCAGCACCACCACCTCTGTAACATGGACATTTTTCAGGTTGTCACCATCTATTTCCCCATATTCTATATCTTCCATGTCCTTCACCACAGTAAACACTGATGCAAAATACTCATTTAGTGTCTCCCCCATCTCCTGTGGTTCCATACATCATCTGCCTTGCTGATCTTTGAGGGGTCCCATTCACTCTCTGGTTACCCTTTTGTCCTTAATGTATCTGTAAAATCCCTTTGGATTCTCTTTAACCCTATTTGCCAAAGCTATCTCATGTCCTCTTATTGCCCTCCTGATTTCTGTCTTAAGTATCCTCCTACTGCATTTATACTCTTCTAAGGATTCACTCGATCTCTCCTGTCTATATCTGACATATGTTTCCTTCTTTTCCTTAACTAAAACCTCAATTTCTCTAGCCTTGCCTTTCACCCTAACAGGAACATACTGTCTCTGGACTCTTATTATCTCATTTTTGAAGGCTTCCCTTTTTCTAGCCGTCCCCATATCTGCGAATATCTGCCCCAATCAACTTTTGAAAGTTCTTACATAATACCATCAAAATTGGCCTTCCTCCAATTTAAAACTTTAACTTTTAGATCATGTCTTTTCTCTTTCATCATTGTTTTAAAACTAGTAGACTTATGGTTTCTGGCCCCAAAGTGCTCCCGCATTGACACCTCAGTCACTTGCCCTACTTTATTTCCCAAGAGTAGGTCAAGTTTTGCACCTTCTCTCGTAGGTACGTCTACATACTGAATCAGAAAATTTACTTGTACACACTTAACAAATTCCTCTCTGTCCTAAACCCTTAACAGTATGGCAGTCCCAGTCTGTTTGGAAAGTTAAAATCCCCTACCATTACCACCCTATTATTCTGAGAGATAACTGAAATCTTCTTACAAATTTGTATATTCATTTCCCGCTGACTATTAGGGGTCAATAATACAATCCCAACAAGGTGACCATCCCTTTCCTATTTCTCAGTTCCACCCAAATAACTTCCCTGGATGTATTCCCAGGAATATCCTCCCTACATACAGCAGTAATGCTATCCCTTATCAAAAATGCCACTCCCCCTCCTCTCTTGCCCACCCCCCCACCCCCCCCTTTCTATCCTTCCTATAGCATTTGTATCCTGGAACATTAAGATTCAAGTCCTGTCCATCCCTGAGCCATGTCTCTGTAATTGCTATGTTCCTAACTCTGCCCTCAGTTCATCTGTCTTCCCCATTAGGCCTCTTGCTTTGAAGTAAGTGTGGTTTAATTTACCTCATTCTCTGCTTTGTTCATGCCTGCCCTGACTGTTTGACTTGCTCCTTTTACCAACTGTACCAGTTTCAGACTGATCTCTTTTCTCACTATCTCCCTAGGTCCCAACACCACCTCTCCTCCCCCTCCCCATTTTACTAGTTTAAATCCTCCTGAGCAACTCCAGCAAATCTCCCTGCAAGTATATTAGTTGCCTTCCAATTTCTGAATTTAATTATTCTTTATTACACACAGATTCTAGTTATATGTAAACTATTATAAAGTGTCAACCTGTCTATGTCTCTAGGTCTCCTCTCCAAGTACATTCACTTGATTTAGGAAATGCAGAGTGACTGCTTCATGTAAATTTATAAAGTCTCTAACTCATTAGTCAAAAGCCACAGCTTACAGTAACTGCCTTACAGAAAGTTAGCACTTTTCTTTTCTGGAGGTCTGAAAGCTTCTGGCTCACACCCACAAACTGTTCTGAGCTAATCATAGTAGGTAGCAACCAGGAGGCAATTGGTCACCATCCACAGACCTGTCAGCTACCTGTTGCCAGCCAAAATCTTACTTCATCCAAACCCTTGGCACTACTTAATCTGCAACCAAACATCCAATTGTTAAATAGTGTAAATAAAAGTTGGTAGCTTGCTTTTTAAAGAGTGTAGCAATCCCTTCCACAATACTTGGTTTCTAAGATAGCCCTTTCCTATTTCAGTCCACAATCAAAATCAAAAATAGAGATAGTCTTTCCTCACTGCCGCTGAGTCAATATCCTGGAACTCCCTTGCTGAAAGCGCTGTAAGTGTAACCAGCCCCTTATTGACTACAGTGTTTAGAAACGGGCAATAAATGTGGACATAGCTAGTAATGCTCATGTCCTATCTTGAATATCTTAAAATGAGAATTTATATGATAACCTATTAATAAGTTTACTTCAAAAGCAATTAGAGACGAATGATAAATGCAGTCCTGGCCTTGATATTCCATCTCATGAAACAGTTTAAAATAGTTTCCTGGTTAAGAACTTGTCACCGTTAAAAATCATGAGGCATTAAACCGAGGCCCTGGTCACCAACCTGAAACATAATCAATTTTAGGTACCAACTGGTCTGGTAAGTATTTCCAGTATTGCTTTTTTTCAGATTTCTGATATCTGCAATGTTTTGTGTTTGCACCAATTTAATTCCTGTCATCTACTTTGCCAAAATGACTGGTGATAAAGTGAGTATGGTTTCTGGGGAAAAATCATCATGGCTGGTCAACACTACAGAGTTTATCGACCTAATGGATTAGAGTTCTACAATGGATAGTGTTGATCTAGATTTTAGGAAACCATTTGACACTTTAATACAGAGGAGACTTATTCACAAGTTTGTTCACTTTGCATGGAAAGAATGACAAAGAATGAGGCTAGTTTAGCACTTGACTAACGTGTCACACAGTAAAGATTGTTAATAAGATGTCAAGACAGAAAGATATTTGCTAGCAGAATCAGATATTGGTGCTGTGGCTGCTGTGGTTTATAATCCCTGTAAATGATTCAGTGGGTGGAACAATGTCTAACATATGTGTTTGCAGATGACGTCAATTGGGTGTAGTTGGCAATAATGCCAATGATGGCACGATAAATGCAGTCAATGCTGGTCAGCTCTTTAGTGTCCAGGAAAGAGAAAATGTACATTTTTGATTTGCAAAAACAAGTTTAAAGAATTGATCATGGATTTTTAAAGAATTGTACACATAGATTGCATTTATTGGTCATCCTCAATTACACTTAAATAGTGATGAATAATTTGGAATTACTGCTATCTGTGTAGTAAAGGCAGTCTCACATGCACACTTTAGACCGGGTTCATGTCATTCAAAAAGGCAACAGGAAGATACTTTAATGCAGAAGAGTTTGTTATGGAACAGGCCAGACGCCCTCAAAATATTTTAAGAAAGTAGCCTAGACCCTAACTTTTTCTTATTGTAAAGACGTGAAGTGGGTGCTCCAGGTGTGATACAACTAGTCAAACCACTTGGCTTTAAGCAAATCAAAATTTGTTTAAACACTACAGTTGAAACACGAACGGAAGAACGAAAAGCCTGATGAAGGGCTTTTGCCCGAAACGTCGATTTTGCTGAAGCTCCTCGGATGCTGCCTGAACTGCTGTGCTCTTCCAGCACCATTGATCCAGAATCTGGTTTCCAGCATCTGCAGTCATTGTTTTTACCCTTTTAAAATCAGTTATTCTGTCTCATTTCAATCACATACATCTATGGCTTAAGTGTTCTGTCTATAATTGACTTGAAGAATTCAATTGAAAAGATTAAACACTAAGTCCAAATCCACACTTCGAGAGAACTTTATTTCAGGTAACCACACTCCGTAAATCTTAGGGGCAACACAGTGGCTCAGTGATTAACACTGTTGTCTCTCAGCGCCAGGGCCCAGGTTCACTTCCACCTCGGGCACCTGTCTGTGTGGAGTTTGCACATTCTTCCCCATGTCTGCGTGTGTTTCCTCTGGGTGCTCTGGTTTCCTCCCACAGTCCAAAAATGTGCAGGTTGGGTGGATTTGCCATGCTAAATTGCCCATAGTGTCCAGGGTTGTGCAGGCTAGGTAGGTTGGCCATGGGAAATGCAGGATTGGGGTGGGTCTGGGTGTAATGCTGTTCAGAGGGTCCATAGGACACAATGGGTTGAGTCTGAGTTATGAACATTTGTACTTACAAACACAATCTCAAACTGAGGTGTAATTTTAAAAACCTGACGTATGAACATTTCCTGGACTTGCAAGCAGCTCCTTTATATTGTCCTGTATTGCGTTCTGAGTTGTGAACGAGTTTGAATGGACTCCAGAACAGAACCCATTCGCAATCCAGGGACTGCCTGTATGTGTTGGATGTAGATGCCCGAAATCTCCCATCATGGAGACTATAAAACATGGTAGGGTTGCTTTTAACTGAAGATAACCCAATTTTAACAGGACAGACATTGCTGTGAAATACCAAAATTAAAGGTATAATTTAGCCCCAAAACATAATGATTTAACTTCTGCAGTGACCCTGTTGTATTTGGTGACTCTTTTGGAGTTTGAAGAACACTTCTCTCTTTCACAGATCTCCCTGCCGAAATACAGGTTTAACATTGATCCACATTCCCATGTTAGTAACAGGACCCAGAATACGGTTGTCCAAAACTAGAGGGCATACCTTTAAGGTAAGAAGGGGAAAGATTTAAAAGGGACCTGAGGGGGCAACTTTTTCACACAGAAGTTGAGGCTTGTATGGAATGAGTTGCCAGAGGAAGTGGTAAGAGTTGAATACAATTACAACTATTTAAAAGACATTTGGACAGATACATGAATAGGAAAGGCTGAGAGAGATATGGGCCAGGAGCAGGTTCAATTAAGGAAATCTGGTCAACATGGATGAGTTAGATTGAAGGGTCTGTTTCCATGCTGTATGACATTATGATTCTATAATTACTTTCCCCACCATTCTGGAATCCATTGTTGTAGCTTCATCTACCAGTTTTAATTTAAAACTCCACTCCATTGATCTTGCTTTGGCCTCTTTATGTTCCAGCAGGAGATGCCTTTTCCAGGCATAACCATGGGTGGAAAGTTTCCATGCCTGGAAAGTTAGGGTGGTTGCCCTCTGACACATCCCCATTTTCTCCAGCTTTGTAGTTCTGAATATTTTATTAATTTGTCTTCCAGTTTTGTTTCTGGCCATATGGGCTCCTTCTCTGAATGGCATTTCTTGCCTTTCTTAAACCATGCCCTCCATCTTGCCTTCTCTGTCTTTCTGGACTGCTACTGTCACCTATTAATTGGATTTCTTTTACCAAGGGCATGTTCATTCGCAGATTTATTGCCTGAGTTTACACTGGGTGCTCTTGCTTTCCATAATTGTACGTCATGTTCCCAATCTATGCCCTAATCTCCTGTCCCTCATCCTATATATCCATCCAGCTTTTATATTTTCCAATTGCCTGCCCTCCTATATTTGTAATAGTCACATTTCTCCATTGCCTAACCCCTTCTGGTAAATATTTGACTTTAGTACCTGGTTTTGGCAGTGTCCTTTGGGAACAATGGCCTCATTGGCCATCAGAACTGATATGTCCATTGTCAAAAACTGAACTATAGCTGTGCACCTTGTGGATATGAGAGATACCTGATTGCTCTTTATTTTGTACAGCTCTTTCAGAATCTGCAAACTTATAAGCCATGTCAAGCAACTTTCAAGAGTACATCTGAACAATCTAATTCCCATGCTGTACAATTACTATTTTTCCATCTTTACCAATATGGTATCTTTTACCTCGCCATTTTTAACACTCCCTTCTCTTTTAATAAAGTGTAATCTCCCAGATTGAAGAAGGCTTCTGGCGGCTTTACCTCCTATCAAGTCTCACCAAATTCTTTGAGACTTTGGCTTTAACAAAAATAAAGTTTGACCTGCATGCAATGCTTTTAATGCTCTGGGGGAGAAAAGGAGCTAATCATGGCATTTTCCCAAGCTGGGAGCTGATCACGTTACGACCTGGAACTTAAGGTTTCCTGCCAAAAATTGACTTATAGAGACTATATCCTCCAGCCATTTTCAACAACTCCTTAACATATACACCCCACACTACGGGACAAGAATTTACAGTTTGACCGATCAACCAAAATTTTATGTACCATTATTGCTGCATAGTTCCTTTCACATACTATGTTGTTGAAATGGCTTTCTGCTCTTTCTTCATAATCATTATTTTCATATTTGCACATGTATCCCTAAATTCATCATCAGTAAATACCTCTCCCCATTACCAGTGAGAATTGTTTTACTATTCCCTATTCACTTTTCCATTACCTTTATCCATAACTTCTTTTCTTATCTTTTACAGTATATTATTGTTGACTGACAAAATCTTCTTGCCAAAACTACAAAATGCAGGATGAACCTTTTTCTTTTATCCAATACTTCTAAATCCATAGCCACTCCCACATTGACATTTCTTGTTAAGGGAACACTTACAAGGGACTATGATGTTGTCGGTCCATTTTTCTTATAAGTCTTCTATTTGTCGCATGGCTGCAAGAACAAGAAGCTCAAGCAGATATTATGAAAACGGATTTTGAAGAAGATTGATCAAATTGCCTATGTAATTTTAACACAACTGACTTTGCCTTGTAAAGCTCTACCATTTTATTTCTTTATTGAGTAGGTTATGTTCCATTAAAAGACTACAATAGTGTTCTGATTGTGTAAATTACAAAATTACAGACTTTCCAGATACAATAGCTTTGTTATTTTCCATATACAATTTCATAAACTACAATATGTAGAAACAGAAGTTCAAGTTGGTGTTTAGTTAGAGGCTTTGTTAATGTTCAGTTGATGCAACCAGTCAGCACCCTCTTCTATTCTGCATGAAATGGTTTCCCTTTCCTCAAGTCTGCTTCTTGCATCCTAGTTCTGATGAGTGCAAGATGAAAAGATTCAACTTCTAGTCTCCTTTTTAGTAAAGTTTCATGTTCAACTTATTTTTCCTCAAACAAAACAATTTTTGATGGTCAAAAATGACCTGGGCTGGTTTTTATTTCTTTCTCTTTGTTTTACGAAAAATGTCTGGTAAACTTCCTTGCGAGTTGCTATTTCTAGTACTCATCAATTCATTTTATCAATTCCAATATCAGAAACAATTAAATTCATGGAGATGTACAGTATGGTCCAACCCGTCCATGCCGACCAGATATCCCAACCCAATCTAGTCCCACCTGCCAGCACCCGGCCCATATCCCTCCAAACCCTCCAACTCTGGCAACATCCTTGTAAATCTTCACCAGGGCAAAACTCTGTCCCACCTTGTTGCACTTTTTACTGACATTTCTTTGCACAAAATGAAACAGCAGTAATCAGATAAATGCTCAGAGGCAATATCAGTTATATGACACTATGTTTGTTACCATCACAAATGTACAAGCCTTACTACTTGTACAGAATACTACCAGAAAAAAAGTAGAGATGATCAGGCTGTAGACTGGACAGAACTCCTGTTTTCTGGGACCCTGACCTAGAGCCCCACAGATAAGAGTTTCCCCTAAATTCTTGTTATTTGCTCTGATTCCCTGATTCAGGGTCATCCTTCTTACAAGTGTTACTCCCCAGATTCTTGCCATCACTATGCTACCTTCCACTTTTTATACCTCCAACACCTTTCTCATACACCTTTACTTGCCTCTAGTCATATATTTTTACTTGTGGATAATCTAGTTAAGGTACTTTGTGATCTAATCATCACTCACCTGTATGGAGTATTGTGCATTTTTTCATCTAAATATCTGCCCATCTGGAGTATTGTTATGTTATCTTGTGTGGTTCTAATTATCACTTTGTTTTCTTGTTTCTGTCTGCGTGGCAGTTCCTCATGCTAATATAGACTATTTTAAGCTATGACTTTTAAACTCTTACTTGTTCTACTGCATGCTAGTTAATTTGGTCAAACTGGAACTATTTTTTCATACTGGTGCCCTACACATCTCATCATGCTGTGGTTATCAAATTATACTTTGTGGACAGGGTTCAGAGATGAGGCAAAAAGGCAAGCAAGAGGTTGTTCAAGGATTTTTAAAGGATTTATTAAGCATTAGTATGTATAAAACTTGTCAAACCAGACAGTAGTTTGTGAGTTGTTGTAAATTTTGGTTCCCATTTTGACCATTCATAGCAGAGCACATTAGGATAGCCATGTGATCTGCTTTTGTCATTTTGCACCACTGTAAGACTGTTGTGATGGTGTCTCTCTGCGGTTACACAGGTTTTTAGCTTGTTTTTTATTCTAGTTTCTAGAGCTTGTGTCTCCTTTTAGTGTGATGTAATTTGTACATGATGTGATTAAGTAGTTCTATGTATTGTGATGATACAGAGTATGGACTATTAACTTTTGAACTATCACTGACTAACTTAAAACCTTGAAATTTGGCTTGAGAGAATTGAGCTGGGCTGCTGTAAAATGGCCACCGGAAACATCTGATATGAAAGTAGCCAATTTTAAATTTACAAAGGAATTTCTAAATAGCATGACTGAGACCTTCATGTTAAGAAGGCTATCCAAGGAATCATGCCTTGGACATTGGTAGCCATGATGTGGAGATGCCGGTGTTGGACTGGGGTGGGCAAAGTTAAAATCACACAACACCTGGTTATAGTCCAACAGATTTATTTGGAAGCACTAGCTTTCAGAGCACTGTTCCTTCTTTATGTGAAAGCTAATACTTCCACATAAACCTGTTGGACTATAACCTGTGTTGTGTGATTTTTAGCCTTGGACATTATTTTCATTCCCTGGAATTTATTGCTCACAGTGAGGCCTTCAGTTGTTTCTGCCTGGGGACAAGGCTGCATTAGTATATGCGACACTTCTACAAAGACTTTAATCTAAAACACATTATGCATAGATGAGAATTGAATATATCAATGAATGGCAGAAGAACTCTGGCAATTGTCCATTGAAACTCCTAAAAACAGATCACCAATAGCCAGTTTTGAGACAATGAAACTGATATTACCACTACTTATAAGTCTCTGATTTTTATCACTGAGCCATCCAAACACATGAACTAACACTCAGGACTTGCACTAATGTATGGAATAAGGACCTTTTCTCTCACTTCACGGGTAAAATGGGCTGCAAATTATCTCACTCAAAAGGCAGCCTTTGCTACTATGCAGCATTCTCTCAGTGATGGCATTGAGGTGGCAAGCTAGATTGTGTTCTCGAGTATCTGGAATAGGATGCCATGACCCTCTGGCTCAGAGTGTACCGACTAAGCCACATCTGTTGGAAGACACACAGACAGCAAAAGAATCATAGAGCAGTTACGACATAGCAAGATATATGAAATGAGAAATATTGTTTTTGCTGTGATTTTTTTTAAAGTAGTGGACTTTTAAAGTTATACCTGGCCTTGAATAAGAAGCATCTGATTTACAGGATCAGAAGGAATATGATTAACAACTATGTTAGGAAAACATAATTCTATAAGGGGTAGTCAGGGGTTGGGCTGGTGAGAAGAAAGATACTTGCTAGAGATTGTTGAGAATTGTGTTAACTCTGAACTGACTCCACTGAAGCCAGTATCCTGTCATCAAGTCATCTTTTACTTGCACATTAACAGTCCTTGATTTTAGTACTACCTACCGTTTCAGAGTCAGCTATGAGAGTGGCAGTCACTCTGACACTCCCCTTTTGTGACTGTCAGCTGGGGCTCCTTGATCAGACCAGGTTAACAGCCCCAATCAGGAACTTGCATTAGACAATAGACAATAGATAATAGACAATAGGTGCAGGAGTAGGCCTTTCAACCCTTCGAGCCTGCACCGCCATTCAATATGATCATGGCTGATCATTCCTAATCAGTATCCTCTTCCTGCCTTATCTCCATAACCCTTGATTCCACTATCTTTGAGAGCTCTATCCAACTCTTTCTTAAATGAATCCAGGGACTGGGCCTCCACTGCCCTCTGAGGCAGAGCATTCCACACAGCCACCACTCTCTGGGTGAAGAAGTTTCTCCTCATCTCTGTCCTAAATGGTCTACCCCGTATTTTTAAGCTGTGTCCTCTGGTTCGGCACTCACCCATCAGTGGAAACATGTTTCCTGCTGTGAGAGTGTCCAATTCTTTAATAATCTTATATGTCTCAATCAGATCCCCTCTCCATCTTCTAAACTCAAGGGTATACAAGCCCAGTCGCTTCAGTCTTTCAGTGAGGTCTATGAGGTCCAGCTGGCTGATCATGTTACAGTCGCTACAAACTCCCATATTTGGTGTTTCCTGTATCACATGGGACCTCATTTAACCGTGTCACATTAGTAACTAGCCTTCTGCAAATGTAGACAAATCTCAATATGAAAACAAGAAAAGTCATGAGAACCATCAAGGTCTTGACTCATTCACTTCTCTATTATCAATATAATCTATCAAAACTAACAAGGATTTGTTATTAAGAAAATAGTAAACTAACCTTCAAATGGAGGTGGACAAGGGGACAGTGATCATTTGACTGAGTATTTGTCCCATGACCATTTGATTGGCATGGCATTGATGGCCAGCCCACAAAATAAGGTATATTAACAGTGACAGGAGCGAATGAAGGGGCAAGAAGATCCCAGGAGGCAAGTCATACCATCTCCTTGAAGGATGACCAGAAGCTCCCCCACATCATCCCAAGGGAAGAACAATGACTATTGGTACAGAGACTACCACTAAAGAACATAGAAACCACTGGGACATGGTATTGTGCTGTCTCTACACTTCCAGTTTATAAAACAGTTCCAGGAACAGTAAAATGCTTTTATCTGTCGTGGGTTGTATATTTCCTTTCTTTACATAGTTAGCAAATGTACTATACCAAAACTGCTGCTTCTCAATAAACTATCGGAAAATTGCAGTAAATCGCATATATTAGGTAACTATATCACAAATGCTCTAAAAGCATCAAGGCTACTAAATGGTCATGATGAATTAAGACCCAGTAATCTTCTCAGCAAGTGGGTGCAGGAATTGTGAAATATACAGATGGTGGAACAGAGTTTTTACAAACATGTTTGGAGAGTTCATCTTCGAAAAGAAACACAGCAATATTCAGTCCAAACCTATATGGGACTTTTAGCAGGATAGACTAGTTGGAAAATTGGTCTTCTGCACAAAACATTACCATGTTATTGTCTGACTGCCTCTTTAGACTGCTGGAAACACTGATATTGCTGAAGTAATGTTATCATATGGCTTGTGAAGTCTGCATAGACTGAGAAATCAATACTGTAGTTGTTCACTGACCCAGATCCATTTAAAAAATTCTTATTATTGCTGGTACGCTGGCATCCTCCATTTAAAGTTTTAGAGATCTGAAATGGATGATTAACTTTTATAATAGTGTGATGGATCTTTGGTTGTAAATATCATTTGTTACCAAAAGACTGATGATTACTGTGCTCCAAAAGTTAGAGCGCTGTATGTTCACAGGATTGAGGAGTAAATTGCTGCCAATTCAATGTATATGCAATATGGTGTGACTCAACGCTCAATGTACATGGGATAGGCAATTGTGCTCCCAATATTCCCCCAAGTCACCCAAGAAATCACTCTCAGGGCAGTTTAAATGGAGAAAGATTGCAGAAAGCTATAGAACAGAGGGATTTGAGAGTCATTGTTTGTGAATCATAAAAAGCTAGCATCTAAGTTCAGCAAGTGACAGAGAAGGCAGACAAAATCTTGGCCTTTATTTCAAAGGGAATGGAGCACAAAAGTAGGGAGCTTTTGCATAAACTACACAAGGCACTAGTCAGATGATAGCTGGAATACTGTGAATAATTTTCGATCCCTTATCTAAGAATCGATATCCTGGCATTGGATACAGTCCAGAGAAGGTTCACTGGTTGATCCCAGGTATGGAGGGACTGTCTTATGAAGTGAGGCTGATGAGGTTAGTTCTGTATTCATTGGAATGTGGAGAATGAGAGGCAATCTTATTGAAACATCCAAGATTCTTAGAGGACTTGACAGGAAAGATGCAAAAAGATTGCTTCCCCTTATTGGAAGAGTCTAGAACCAGACGGCATAATGTCAGAATAAGGAGTCACACATTCAAGACCAAGAAGAGGACAGTTTTGTTCTAATGGTTGTGAATGTGTCAAATTCACCACTGCAGAGGGTTACTGTGGCTGGATCATGAAGTATATTCAAGACTGAGATAGATTTTTAATAGTAAGGAAATCAGGTATTGTGGGGAAAAGACAGGAAAGTGGAATTGAAGATTATCAAATCAACTACAGTCATATTGGATGGCAAGGCAGACTTGATGGGCAGAATGGCTTACCTCTTCTTCTGACCTATCAGAGAGAAGTTCTGCACATAAATAGAATGAGAGGAAATAGGAAGGTCTGCACTTTGAATCACAGGCAGGTACAGCCCCTATGCTTGCTGCTGTAAGGTTTAGAATGAACCTGTCAGCAGCAAGTATGGGAGAGAAGAAACCTGAGAATGGAAGGGCAATGGACATTTGTAAAAGTAAAATATAGAAATGAGGCTGTTGCCAATGACTGCATTTAGTCGAGGTCAGGATGAGGGGGACTGCCTTTAGTCAAGGCCAGGATCAGAAGAGCTGCCTTTAGTCAAGGCCAGGATCAGAGGAGCTGCCTTTAGTCAAGGCCAGTCTCAGAGGGGCTGCCTTTAGTCAAGGCCAGAATCGGGGGGTCTGTCTTCAGCCAAGGACAGGATTAGAGGAGCTGCCTTTAGTCAAGGCCAGTCTCAGAGGGTCTGCCTTCAGCCAAGGCCAGGATTGGAGGGGCTGCCTTTAGTCGAGGCCAGAATCGGGAGAGGGTGGGACTGCCTTTAGCCGGGGCAAGGATCAGGGGGGACGCCTTTAGTCGAGGCAAGGATCAAGGGGGACTGCCTTTAGCCGGGGCAAGGATCAGGGGGGACTGCCTTTAGCCGGGGCAAGGATCAGGGGGGACTGCCTTTAGTCGAGGCCAGGATCAGGGGGGACTGTCTTTAGCCGGGGCAAGGATCAAGGGGGACTGCCTTTAGCCGAGGCCAGGATCGGGGGGGGACTGCCTTTAGTCATGGCTAGGATCGGGAGAGGGTGGGACTGCCTTTAGCCGGGGCAAGGATTGGGGGGACTGCCTTTAGTCGAGATCATGAGTTCCACCTGCGCAAGGTGGATTGATTTGGAGGGAGTGCGGGAAGTAGCCGCAAGTTAGACGTGTGGTGAGAAAGGAGCTGAAAGGAGAGATAATTGTGTGCTTTTAAACAAGAAATGCACAGCTTATTGAGGTCCAGCAATACATTAAAGAGAATGCATTCCTTATAAACGAATGTGGATTCTCTTATTTATGTTTGCTATGATCAGGAGCTACAATACTTGGAAATATGAAGTGGATCCTAGTGTAATGAGCAGTGTGTTAATTTTAAAATGTAAATATATTATCTGAAATGTGGTCAAATATAATAACTGCCTGATCTAAATCGATCTAACTTTGTGCATGCGCGATGGAAATGTTTTAGCTGTGAATTCTTCAGTTTATGAAACTGGATTTGGAGTGATGGCTTCTTGTAATGTGAAGTGTGTCAGCTAATTATGGGGGAGCAAAAAAAGTTTAGTTGCTAATTTTGCCTGTGGTCTTATATTATTTTAAATACTGCAGTATCTAGGAAATGCTAATGCCTTCATTAAGTTTAATGGGAAGTTGATAACTTTTTAAGAACATTGATGATTTCTTCTAATTAAATTTCTATGTGAGTTCCAGTCGCCCACATGCCAACACAAATGCAAAAGCTATTATGACTTTGTGATGGCCACCTAATAAATAAGTTAGCAAGAGGAAGTAGTCCCCTGAAAACCCAAAAACTGCTCCTGAGAAAGCCTCAAGAAGAACCTTGGCTGGTGTAGAACTTGTGCTTTTGTTTTGTGAGGGGAGCCTGGGAGAAAGGAGGAAAAAGGGAAGGAGTATTTTGAATCCTGGTATGATTATAATAAATGTGGTATTGAACTAATTTGATTCTGAACAATCACAATTCTCACGTTGTATATGAATAGATCATTTGTCTGCAGTACTCCTGAAACTTTATGTAACAATAGAAGTGTGAACTGGCTGCATTTCATGAGGATGTACTACTTTATTCTCTGATTTATTATCACCTATTTATTCAAAACAAAATGTTCTCTAACAATTTATAACCAAACATATTTCCAGAATGTTGTGGGCTGGACATGAAAAGCTGCTTATTTAATTGTTTACTCCTGATCCACCTGAATGAAACTGAGCATATGTTGCAATCACACAAGTGACCATGGTGATCCATCCTCATGTGCATAGCTGCGCCTTTGATGTTATGCTAGCATAACCTTACATTTTATATGAGTTATAAGGTTTTAGAGTACAACAGGATCTTGATCAACCAGGCCAGTGGGCCAAGGAGTGGCAGGCGGAGTTTAATTTAGATAAACACAAGGTACTGCATTTTGGTATGACAAAGTATGGCAGGACTTACAAAGTTAATGATAGAGCTCTGGGGAGTGTTGTCAAACAGAGACACCTTGGAGTGCAGGTACATAGTTTCTTAAAAGTGGCATCACAGGGAGATGAAGAAGGCATTTGGCATGCTTGCCTTCATTAGTCATTGAGTATAGGAGCTGGGATGTCATATTACGGCTGTATAAGAAATTCATAAGGCCACATTTGGAGTACCACATACAATTCTGGTCACTTTGCTATAAGAAGGACTGGAAAGGGTGCAAAAAAATTTATAAGACGTTACAGAGATAGGAGGGTTTGAGTTATAAGGACAGACTGGAATCTTTTCCCTGGAGTGTAGGAGGCTGAGGAATGACCTTACAGAAGTTTATAAAATCATGAAGGACATAGACAAGGTGAATAGCCAAGGTCCTTTCCCCAGGGTAGGAGAGTCCAAAATCAGAGGGCATGGGTTTAACGTGAGAGGGGAAAGATTTAAAAGGGACCTAAAGGGCAACTTTTTCAAACAGAGTGGGGTATATATGGAATGAGTTGCCAAAAGAAGTGGTAGAGGTGAGTACGATTACCACACTTGGACAGGTTCATGGATAGGAAATGTAGGCAGGGATATGGGTCAGACGGGGCTAGTTTAGTTCAGGAAGCGGAGTCAGCATAAATGAGTTGGGCCGAAGGATCTGTTTCCATGTCACCAGAAGAAACATTGAAAATTTCCCCTCTTTTAACAAAAAGAAGCCTGACTAATTGTCAGACATTGTACTGCACCTGCACAGAGACCTGTCTATTTAATAGCCAACAAAAGTGCTGATTTACAAACAGAATTACAGACTGTTCATAACTGCTATTGTGTTTTCCTTCATTCTTACAACTAGTTTAAAGTTTATTTTTATTTAAAAACAATTACAGTCTCGTTAATTGTTTCCTGCTTAAAATAAATTTTGGCGCAACAAATGTCTTTTTTGTGACATTGTGTGATGTGCACCTTTCTCCTTTCACAATTGCAAACTGCACACTTCAACTAGCAATGGCATTGCCCATAAACTCAACCTTAGTGAAAAATGGCATGAGAATTTCTCTACCACTGATTTGTGGGGTTTAGTTTGTTATGGAACTGTTTAGAATCATTGGATAATTATAGCACAGAATAAAGTTGTTCAACCCGTGTCGACTCTCACCACCAGTACTTTAGCTAGTCATACTACTGCACCCCTTTTCCCCTAAGCTAAGATGTATAGTAAGTTGCTCGGCACATTACCCAACAAACAAAGCTTAATTTGCAATGCGAAAAAACATGCTGTTCCACTGTTCTTATGTGGTTGACACTGCCTGTTCATATGTAACAGCCATGTGATGTCAATGAATAACTAGACTTAAAGTTCATACAGCTAGATTATGGGAAAAGTGGAGAGAGTCCATTTATTTTAAATTGTAAGTTATTTAAAAAAAAATAAAACTTTGCTCCCCTGAATTGTACTTGTTCTTATATTTTGCCTATCCCAAGAGTTTTTCTGAAGCATCCCATTGCAGCTACAAAATAATACGCTGGTGACCAACTTTGTACTGTTTTCAACTGTAAACTGAAAACTCATCTTAAAAATAAATCATTTGCAATTATGTTGTACCTTTACATCCTTGAAATAACACAGTGCTTCAAAGTCAATGCTACCTGCTACCTTAGTGTTAGTGGGCGGCACAGTGGCACAGCAGTTAGCACTGCTGCCTCGCAGCGCCAGAGACCCGGGTTCAATTCCCGCCTCAGGCGACTGACTGTATGGAGTTTGCACGTTCTCCCCGTGTCTGCGTGTGTTTCCTCCGGGTGCTCCGGTTTCCTCCCACAGTCCAAAGATGTGCAGGCCAGGTGAATTGGCCATGCTAAATTGCCCGTAGTGTTAGGTAAGGGGTAAATGTAGGGGCATGGGTGGGTTGCATTTCGACGGGGCGGTGTGGACTTGTTGGGCCGAAGGGCCTGTTTCCACACTGTAAGTAATCTAAAAAAAAAATCTTAGTGTAGCAGGTAGCCAAACTGTTTCTAAATTGGATACCATGGTGGAGAAGTTGCAGATTTGCACTGAATTCCGAGCTGCTATGAACATGTGTTAAGGACCTGTTTGTCCTACGATGCTGACTGCTCCCAGGCAAATTACATCGCCTACAGTCTGCAGCAAGCAAATTGCCCTGTGATGCCAGCCTGTTTGAATGATTGAGCAGGGTGCCTGTCCCTTCACATAAGGTTTTCTTGCAGCAACATTGCAATGATAAGTCCCAATGTATTTGAGTTGTAACTTTAAAGAGCTGAAGTGTCCTGAAACTGGATAGGAGATGTGACATGATTATGGGAGGTGCTAGCAAATATCCATTCCCAAGATCTGTGGACATGGGGTGCATGCGGTCACTGCCCGTGAGTTCTGCTACCGTGTTCAAGACTGAGGTCCTTAGGAGCATGTGGCAAACTGGTATTGCCATACCCACTCAAACTTCCATGTCGAGGTTTCCTCACATCTAGATTGTTCACAGCACATGGTAGAATAGGAGGTTCCATGTTAATGAAGGAAGAATGCTGGACAGGACATTGGTGAGGTCACTTTTGAAATACTGCATTCAATTCTGGTCTCTGTTCCAGATGTTGTGAAACTTGAAAGGTTCAGAGAAGATTTGCAAGGACGTTACTGAAGTTGAAGGGTTTGAGCTACAGGGAAAGACTGAATAGGCTGGGGCTATTTTCCCTGGAGCGTTGGAGGCTGAGGGGTGACCGTATAGAGGTTCATAAAATCATGAGGGGCATGGATAGGAAGAATACCCAAGGTCTTTTCCCCAGGGTGAGGGAGTCCAAAATTAGAGGGCATAGGTTTAAAGTGAGAGGGGAAAGATTTAAACGGGACTTAAGGGACAACTTTTTCACAAAGAGGGTGGTGTCTGTATGGAATAAGCTGCCAGAGGAAGTGGTGAGGGCTGGTGCAATTACAACATTTAATTGGATGGGAACATGAAGAGGAAGGGTTTAGAGGGACAAGGGCCAAATGCAGGCAAAAGGGACTAGATTAATTTAGGATATCTGGTTGGAATGGATGAGTTGGACCAAATGGTCTGTTTCTGTGATGAACATCTCTGATTCTATTTTCAGTTAATCAGGCTGATAGCAAGCATTAATGTCCCTTTAATATGTATCTCGCTGCTGCTTCGCACAAATCTTGACTCGACATCTAGATCGTTGTTGGGAGCAACTAGCTGCATTTTCCAATGTCGAATCAGGAGAAAGTGAGGTCTGCAGATGCTGGAGATCAAAGTTGAAACTTTATTGCTGGAACAACACAGCAGGTCAGGCAGCATCCAGGAAACAGGAGATTCGACGTTTCGGGCACAGGCCCTTCTTCAGGAATGAGCAGAGAGTGTTCAGCAGGAGAAGATAAAAGGTAGGGAGGAGGGACTTGGAGGAGGGGCGTTGGAAATTTGATAGGTGGAAAGAGGTCAAGGTGAGGGTGATAGGTCGGAGTAGGATGGAGGCGGAGAGGTCAAGAAGAAGACTGCAGGTCAGGAAGGCGGTGCCGGGCTGGAGGGATCCGGCTGAGACAAGGTGGGGGGAGGGGGGATGAAGAAACTGGTGAAGTCCAAGTTCATCCCCAAGTTCATCCCCTGCCACCCGGACGAACCAACCCAACCAACCTGTAGCACAGTATTTCAACTCCCCCTCCCACTCCACCGAGGATATGCAGGTCATTGGACTCATCCACCGCCAAACCACAACAACCCGACGGTCGGAGGAGGAGCGTCTTATCTTCCGACTGGGAACCCTCCAACCGCAGGGGATGAACTTGGACTTCACCAGTTTCTTCATCCCCCCTCCCCCCACCTTGTCTCAGCCGGATCCCTCCAGCCCGGCACCGCCTTCCTGACCTGCAGTCTTCTTCTTGACCTCTCCGCCTCCATCCTACTCCGACCTATCACCCTCACCTTGATCTCTTTCCACCTATCAAATTTCCAACGCCCCTCCTCCAAGTCCCTCCTCCCTACCTTTTATCTTCTCCTGCTGAACACTCTCTGCTCATTCCTGAAGAAGGGCCTGTGCCCGAAACGTCGAATCTCCTGTTCCCTGGATGCTGCCTGACCTGCTGTGCTGTTCCAGCAATAAAGTTTCAACCAATGTCGAATCAGCTTTGCTCAAATTAACACACAATTTTCCCAGATTTCTTGCCATTGCCCACATCATTCAGGCCCCTTTAAGATTGTACCCTGTATCTCGGAATGTCTTGGTTAGGATTCAAGAACAACCTGGAGTCGGAGGGTTAACAGCAAGGAGAAATTGCATTCCTTGGAATTTTGAATATTCAAAGGATTATTATGATCAAAGTTTTCAAGATATTAATGGGCAGTTTGTTTTGCTGCATCTAGCCTTCCTGTGCTGGTTGGGGAGTCTAAGACTAGGTCCATTGTCTGAAAATTGGAACCAGACCTATCAGTGGTAGATATTTGGAACCCACTTCACAAATAGCACTTGATGCTAGATCATCTGTTAATTCAAGACTGGCTCGATAGCTTTTTATTAACCAGAAATACCAAGAGATAACTGGGAAATATGGAGTGCTGTTAAAGGTCAGCTGTTGAATAGCAGGACAATCTCAAGGGGCTAAATGGCCTCACCTTGTTCACCTGTTCCCAATATCTGTTGCACAGCTAAATAAAAAGCTTTCACTATTTGCAAAGGCCATTCATTAAATTTCTGCAATTTCTGATTCTTTGTCCTGAACATTTGTGCTTCTATCAGTATCATCTGCATCTTCTGGGAAATATTTTACTACAGCCAATATATTTTCTAATTGAAGAAATTTTTCCCTTGCTACTCCGCTGACATCAGGCTACTGATAAGCTAATGTAAGAGATGGTTAGCTTAGGGATTTAGAAACAGGTTCTGGTAATGAGGAGATATATTTTAAACCTAGTAGGAAGAACAAAAGATGCAGTAATGGTATTGAGGGATATAATTTCATGCTGGCAGGTAGAAAACAATGCAGAAATCTGAATAATGTTAGTAAATGACTGCTTTGAGTGAGAAGTTGTCAAGGATGGTGTTGATGGCTGTACTGGACATTATGTGGAATTGGCAACAGGCTGTTGATTTCTGGACAAATTGGACTTTATATCAGATGGAAGTGGATAGATATTTACAGAGAACATTGAAGATATCAAGGTTAATGACTTGGGCAGTTGGTATTCCTGAAAGATAAGTAGGTAGTCTTGGTGGTTAAAGCAGAACTGGGGGTTGAATCTCTGTTCCCTATCAAGCAGCACACTGAGCCATCTGTTTTAATCTGTGCAGGCAGAAGAATATCTCAAGAATACTTTTAAAAATTTATCCACTGTCATTTCTTGTTAATGCTGTGCTTTTGACCCAGTTTTGTTTTAAAATATAGTCTTCTTGGAGACTATGCATTGTAATCATTTTCAAATAAAGTTTGACCAAAATTTGATTGATAGAGTTAGTATGGGAAGAAGCTGTCAGCCATCTCCAGTCTGCTATTTTCAACATTCTCAGTGAATGTATTGATTTTGCTGATATATTACTTTCCAGATGTTTTCCACTCTAATACAAATGGTCTTCTCTGGTTACTGTCTAGTAGCAAATGGATCACCAGCCTGGGCAGATGAGTCACGTTACAGCCACATCAATTTGCATTTGAATAATACCTCGTTACGTAGTAAAATATTAGGTGCTTTACAGAAGAATAAATAGACCAAAATTGACATTAATAGAACATAACCAGACTCTACTCACATCTTACCCAAAACACTAGCATTCAAATCCTACTAGTTTTATCCAAGTGCAGTGAACGACTTCTCATGCAAAAACAGATAATAGACTCATGCCAAAGAGCATTATCCTTTTCTAGAAAGTGTCTGAAAATAAGCCATTACAAAAAGAATTGTCTAATGAGTTTCTGAAAGTAATCTTTGTGGAAAATTAAAAGGTCTGGCATTTTCTTTTTATTTTTAAAATGTTTTCTTTCAATGGATGTTGCCATCATCACTAAGGTTGTTTGTTGTCTGTTCCTAACTGTCCTTCAACCGATGAATTTCAGAATCCATTCAAGAGTCAATTACTGGGCCTGAAGTCACATATAGGCCTCACATAGAAAAGGGGGGCAATTTTCCTTCCCGAAAAGACATGAATGAGACAGATGGATTTTAACACCAATTGTTGATAGTCTCAGTAATGATGACCCTGAAACTAGTTTTCAAATCTAGAATTATTAATTGACTTTAAATTTCATCAGCTGTTATGTGGGATTTGAACATGTGCACCCAGAGAAATAGCCTGGGCCTCTGGCAGTGACATGAACATTATGATACAATCTTCCCCGAATTTATTTGTTCATACACATTACTTCAAATACTAAATAAAGATAGAAGGTAACATTGTTGTTGTAAGATGAAAAAGATATGCATAAGTTGAGATCTATTGCATATGTGTTATAATAGCTATTGAATTGTATAAAGTAACGTGATTCTCCGTCGTTTGCAATAATGCTGACGGAAAGGACAGCATGATGACTGCAATACTGCTTGTGATAAAATTTCACTTTGGTTTCTGCTTTTCTGTCTTTAGCCGTGACAATTGAGAATGCCGCAACCTAGAGTGAGGTTAATAGTGACTGGTGATGATTTTGGATATTGCTTGAGGAGGAATCAAGGTATTATGGAATGCTTTAACGCAAAAGCAATTTCCAACGTTTCCTTATTGGTAAATGGCACTGCGGCTAAAGAGGCAGCTATATCGGCTACAAGGTGGGTTCATTCTTTCCTCACTTCATTTCTGACACGTTTTAATAATTAATATTACTTTGCAGGAGCCCTCAACTTAGGAATGCTTGTACTTACGAATAAGATCCTGTAGTACTGTTAATTTTAAATATCCAACATATGAATGTTCATGTGGACTTAGATAATGGATATTTTATATTGGACTGTATTGTGTTCCAACTTGCAGACAAATCAACTTACAAACATACTGAGGAATGGAACCCGTTTGTAACTCTGGTATAATTTGTGTCTCATTGCTACTTAGTTCAGTCACTTAGGACTGCCAGAGCAACTATTTTTTAAATCTGGTAGGATGAAAGTTGGTGCAAGTTATAATAAGAGAAGAAGGGAAAGGCTTGCCTTTATGTGGCACATTTTATGGCTTCTGACTGTCCCAAAGTGCTTTACAGTCAAATGATGTTTGTTGAAATGGTTGGTTATTGTGTAGGTTAACCAAACAGCCAATTTGCTCACAGCCATGGTCCACTACCAACAACGACGTTTGTGTTAGTGATATTAGAAGTTAAAATGTTGGGAGAATGTCCCTGCTATTCTTTACAATATCATAAGGTCTATTACAGCTCCAAGAGAACAATAGGTTTAATACCTCATCTAAAAGACAGCAACTCTGACAGTGCACACTCCCTCACTACTGCAGTGAACTGGTAGCATGGAGTATGTGCTTCAATCTCTAGAAATGAATTTGTGCTTATAGTGAAACAGAAGGTTATAGGTTTGAGTGCTACAACTGAACTAATGACAGTGAATCCAAACTTAATGGTAAACCGAGTACCTTCAGTTGGTGCAAGGAATTTCAGATGTGTATATATCCTGTCGCTGTTGTAAAGTCACCTACGTTAAACTTTGCTAAATTGATTGAGACTACCTGAAGGCAGAAGTCCTGCTTTTGGACCAGTTATGAAGTTCATAATGTTCGGAGGTTGTCCTTTGGAAGATGATTTGGATCACCCAGAAAAAAATGTAATTTTTAATGTGTTGTTTAGTTGTTTCTTGAATTATCATACAGCTATATGCTGTTACTTGCACACTAATCAGCATTCAGTTGCTGGAAGCTGGACTACATACATATTTGCAGACATACTCAAGGCTCTGGTTTCTTGGGTTAGAGAGCAAAGTAAAGCTGACACATAATTTGGGTTTTATTAAGTTCAAAGTTTCATCTTCCTCATTAGCCACCCCTCATACCAGGAAGAGTACAACAGGACAGAAGACAGATGGTGAACTGTCCAAAAATCAGCTCCATATACTTCCAGTGGAGAGGGTCCTGATTCTGAATTCTCTGAGCTGCTGACTGAGTCCAAGCCCTTGGGTTGGTGTCAAGCTTCCCCTTGATTTACAGTGCGGGCACCCCCAAAACAAAGACTGTCTCCTTTTGTTGTGACTGAGGACTGCTAACAACTGTGACTAGCTTCTTGGTTTTGTGTCTACTGACTGTGAGCCTGGTATTTCTAGCTGAGTCACAAAGCACAAAGAGCTAAGGCAATGCAAGGCTGCGAGCAGCAAGCATCCAGGTAGAGACAAAATGAATGAGTGCCAAGTGAACAGCCCAGAGATGGAGCCCACTGAAAGCATACTTAGAGGCTTAGAAATGTTAGATGTCAATGCCTGTGGACATGGGGTTATGTGTGGCTAGTATCCATGGATACATTGGAGCCTAGCATTCAACATGGATTTCCACTGAAGCAAGTGGAGAGGTGAACTCAACAAGAATCCACTCTGACCTCCTCAAGTGGAGGATTTTTGGCATCCAGTTTGCTTACAGCAGGTGGTAAGGTAGGAAACTGCATATTAATGAGGTGAGATATGCCATTCATTAGGGTCATTATCAACAATCACTCTTAATAGGCAACTTGCTGTTACCGAGTAAGAATCTTGCCTCAACTACCAGGACCTATTCAAAAGAAGCAGGAAGTTGGAACTTTGGAACTGAAATAGTGATTTCATGCCTCTGCCCTACCTGCCTTATCACCGTTTGATACAGAGAGAGGCCTTACTAGACTTTTCATGTGATTCTGCCACACTTCACACCACAGCCCTCATCATTCAGGCCCCTATATGATTCCAACCTTGATGTGCAGCAAATGTAACCAAGACAAGTAAATTAACACAGGTTAGCAATGAATAAAGCCTATTAGCCTATTATTCTATTATTATTGTGTCTGATTATCTTGTCATTTCTGAGCTTCTTCTAATGACACTGTCCTTCCCAGTTTGGTATCATCTGCAAATGTGATCACTTTGTATTTACTATCTGAATCAGAGAGTAGTCCTGACCACAGGGAGACCTGGACCACTCCATTGAATTTTTTTCTACTCAGAAATAAAATTCGGATAAATACATCAACCAATTTCTTATCTAACCTAAGGGTTTAGCCTGAAGTGGTATAGATAATCCAATAGAGTAATGGAAATGAAAATGTAAATCATGAAACTATTTAATGAATAAATGGGGGAGAGTTTTCTTTACATCTTTCTAAGTAGGTAAATTGAGATGAGTTAATTGGCTTTGTCGTCTGGTTGCCTAGTGATCAGAATTTGATTGTTTTGGGCTTAGGAATGGGGAGCTAATTAGATACAATTTTGTTCAAAGTGGATTTGATCAGCGATTAAATGACATTGCAATCTCAGGATTATCAACCTTTACTTGAGTGTAAATCCTAGAAGAGGTCAAGAGTGGTGAAGGGCCTTTGAATTTCAACAATTAGCTTTGTCAATAATGAATATGAATTTGAAGCTTTAGCTGCACAATAGAGATCTCAAAATCAGAGAAAAATAGCCTTGTTGATCATGTGTTTTGAAATAAAATTTGACTTAATGAAAAAATACAACTGCTTCAGTGCAAACAAGTTTATGTGTCTAGTTTCTTTAGTTATTTAGCAGAATAACATTCAAGATCAAAAAGCAATTACATTTTTAAAAAGTAAAGACAAATTAAAACAGCTCCCTGACCTAGGTATTGCTGTCTAGGTGTTGTAACTAATCTGACCTGGAGGGAATTGGTAGGAGTGACCAATGCTTAGTCATCAAGGAAACAATCTTTTATTCACAGTAAGCATACCCTTTATTGTGGCGAACATTTGTTTTGCAGTGTTCCAGGAGATCTGGATTCAAGACCCATCTGCTCAGATGTGTATCATAACATGTCTACACAGATTGTTTGAAATAATTACCATCCATTGTACTATATGATACCAGCACCAGGCTAAATGAGATAGATTCAGAACATAAGTAGCAGTTCAAAACTGGAGATCCATAATGTACTGTGGGCCATCAACAGCAGAATATATTCAACCATAATCTATAGTCTGACATGGCCCTGACTCAACCATTACAAAGCCTGGTTAAGAGAAGGCCAGGAATGCATGCCAGGAGTGGGATAAACAATAAACAAACCTACAAATGAGCAGCCAACCAGATGAGGCTTCAACACAAGATTACATGCATGCTAGCCAGCAGAAGCAGCATGCTATAGATGGAGTTAAGCAATCTACAACCAGCACACTAGATGAGATTGAGCTCCTCAGTCATTACTGATAGCAGACAATGAAGCAAGTAATGGAAATGGGGCAGGGGAGGTTCATGAAAATCCCCATCCTGGTGGAGCCCAGCTAAAGAGTGCATCAGACAGTGCCAACTGGATAATCCATTTCAACCACTATCATCTTTAGTCAATGCAATTCATTCTGCATGATGTCAGGGAATGGTTGAAGGCATTGGATACAAGGCTATAGACCATTACAACGTTAAATTAAAGTACACACCCTACCAATTATGAAACTAATTCATTGTTGAGGTGATTCTATTTCTAAAATTGAAATGATAGTAAAAATGCATATGACTTCTGAAGTTCCCTACAGAGAATATTTCTCATTAAGTGCTTTTCTTCATTGAAGATCTCTGAAGGTGGCAATGCAGATAGATAAGGTGGTGAAAAAACAGGCCTGTGGCATGCTTGCTTCAATTGGATGGGGCATTGAGTACAAGGGTAGGAAAGTTATGCTGCAGCTTTATAGAACTTTAGTTAGGCTAAACTTGGAATATTGCATACAGTTCTGGTCACCACATGACCAGGAGGTTGTAGATGCATTGGAGAGGGTACAAAAAAGCTTTACCAGGATGTTGTCTGGTATGGGGGATTTTAGCTATGTGGAAAGGTTGGATAGACTGGGCTTGTTTTCACTAGAATGCAGGAGATTGAGGGGTGACCCAAAAGAAGTTTATAAGATTGTGAATGGCACGGATAGAATGTAAAGAATGAGACTTTTTTCCCAGGGTGGACGGGTCATTTACTAGAGGACACTGGTTCAAGGTGGAAGTTTAAATGAGATGTGAGAGGCAAGTTGTTCACACAAAGGATGGTGAGTGTCTGGAATATGTTGCAAAAGGAGGTGATAGAAGCAGACACAATTGCAGCATTCAAGAAACATGTGGATGAATACATGAATAGGAAGGGAACAGAGGGATATGGATCCTGTAAGTGAAGACAGTTTTAGTATGGAAGGGAAAAATGTGTCAGCAAAGGCTTGGAGGGCCGAAGTGTCTTTTCCTGTGCTATATTGTCTCTCCTGATGAAGGGCTTATGCCCAAAACGTTGATTCTCCTGCTCCTCGGATGCTGCCTGACCTGCTGTGCTTTTCAGGTGCCAGACTCTTGACTCTGTATTGTTCTTTGTTCTTTTATTTGTTACAGTAAATATCTTAAAACATGAAACCTTGACCTGTCATTCTTTCAGTTGCTTATTTTTTTCAGAGTTATCAGTTTCAATGAGGTGCTTTAATTTAGTGTCAAATTGCAGGCACAACTTTTTTTTAAAAAAGCGCTTTCAATACCTGATTTAAATATAGTTGACAAAACATTTAAGGATCAGCTTTTGCCATTGTACAAGTGTCCTTTCACTGAATAATGTCAGGGCCCCATGCAACTGATTGGTCTGAATGCCACCCCTTCTATATGTGTTAGAATCCTTTGCCTGTCTGAGGAAGTGGGATATTCTGGGCATGTGTAAAGACCCTTTATGAATGGTACAGTAGATGAGCATTTTTGCACACTATAAAGCAGCTTAACTGTGATGCTTTTATTTGTAGCCTTGACTGTCA
Organism: Chiloscyllium plagiosum; assembly: GCF_037043375.1. NCBI lineage: Eukaryota > Metazoa > Chordata > Chondrichthyes > Orectolobiformes > Hemiscylliidae > Chiloscyllium > Chiloscyllium plagiosum. The sequence continues at coordinate 12,184,510 of NW_028270162.1, read as the reverse complement.
CTTCACATGGCAGGCATTGAACCTGTGGTTATAGAACAGTTTGAGTTAATGATGATTGGAGCAGGTGCTAAGTTTTTTTTGTTGTTGTCTCTTCATCGCTGTTCCCCAGTGGTTCTTATTAGAACAATTGATCAATTATCAACATCTCACTTGTATTTCTGAAAGATGGCAAAATAAATTGGAAGTGGAAAAATATAAAAAAAGACTCGAATTGTGGCAGTGTGACCTTTTAACTTATTGACAAGGAAAGTCAGGAGTATGATGTCTGTCAATGTGCTCACTTTGCCAGCTTACAGCAACTGTGAACGTCAATGTGTGTATGATTTAAAGTTAAATAGCTGCTGTCACGATTTAGTGAATTTTGGGTTGAAACCTCGTTTGAAAAGCACAGGCCTTCTTCTCCTATCAAATTAATTTAATTGCTTTTTTTTTTAAAGAAGACAGTTAAATTAAATAGCACGAATAAAAACAAATTGGTATTGTAAACTGATGGAAGTGGTCATGCGTTTGGAAGATGCTGTCGGAGGAGCCAATGTGAATTTCTGCACTGCATCTTGTGGCTGTTCCCTGCTGCTGAATGTGGTGGGAGTGAATGTTTGAGAATTTGGTTCCAGCCAAGCGGGCTACTTTGTTCTGGATGGTGTCAAGTAGCTTGATTGTTGTTGGAGCTGTATTCATCCGAACAAGTGGGGAATATTCCATCAACTCCTGACTTGTGCCTTGTGGACAGGCTTTGGGGAGTTAGGAGGTGAGTTACTTGTTGCAGCCACTGATCTGTTCTTGTAGCCACTGTCTTAATATGGCTAGTCCAGTTGAGTGTCTGGTCAATTGTAACCCCCAGGTATTTATCGTGGGGGATTCAATGATAGTAATAAAATTGAATGTCAAAAGGCAGTTGTTAGATTCATCTCTAATAACAGACATCATTGTCTGACATTTGTGTGGACTGAATGTTACATGCCACTTTTTAGACGAGCCTGGATATTGTCCAGGCTCTGCCACGTTTTTGGATGTATGCTTAAGTATCTGAGAAGTAATGAATGGTGCTGAATATTGAGCAATCATTGATGAACATCCCTACTTCTAATCTTCTGATGGGTGGAAGGTCATTGACTAAGCAGCTGAAGATAGTTGGGTCTAGATCGCTACCCTGAGGAATTCCTCCAGAAATGTCCCAGAGCTGAGATGATTCACCTTCAACAACCAGAACCACGTTTCTATATGCCAGGTATGACTAATCCATGGAGAGTTTTCCCCCAATTCCCATTGACTTCAGTTTTGCTTCAGATACTTGATGTCATAGTGTTTAAACAATGATTACTTTCAAACGTGGGTAGGAAGGATTAAGAGTAATGGACCTTTGGTGTATGGTTTAAGAACATTATGTAATAGAGGAATGTAATGATTAAGTCACAATTTCACTGGACTGGTCATCCAGAGGCCTAGGCTGATAAGGGTTCTGGGGATAAAGATTCAACTCCCACAACAACAGCTAGTGGAATTTAAATTCAGCTAATAAACTCGGAATCGTAAAGCTAGTGTCAGTAATGATTAGATTCCCTACAGTATGGAAACAGGCCCTTCAGCCCAATAAGTCCACATCGACCCTCTGAAGGGCAACCCACCCAAACCCACTCCCCCACATTTACCCCTGACTAATGCACCTAACACTACAGGCAATTTAGCATGGCCAATTCACCTGGCCTGCACATCTTTGGACTGTGGGAGGAAACCGGAGCACCCTGAGGAAACCCACGCAGACACGGGGAGAATGTGCAAACTCCACACAGTTGCCCGAGGCAGGAATTGAATGCAGGTCCCTGGCACTGTGAGGCAGCAGAGCTAACCACTGAGCCACTGTGCCACCCAATGATGATTGTGAAACTAGTATTGTCATAAAAGCCCAATTGTGAACATTGCAGTTATCCTTCTTAGTTTTTGACATTTCTTGCTAAACTATACATTATCGTTAATTTAAACACTCTGATGATGAGTCATCTAGATTTGAAACATAGGCTTGCTCTCTCCCCATGGACGTTGCCTGACCTGCTGTAATTTCTAGCATTTTCTGTTTTCAGTACAGATTCCAGCATCTGCAGTAATTTGCTCCTGCCTTATCATCGCTCTTCTTCACAGAGAGAGTGAGTTAGTTCCCTAACCCTTCAATTGTGTATTCCAACCTCCTTCACTCCTTCTTTCTGTCTGCCCAAAGCAGCTTCTTGAGAGGCAAGCTTTGTGTGTATTTCCCTGTTTGAGTTAATTGTCTCCACGATTCACAATTGCAGGATATGTTTTCCCTTGTAAACATTGTGAAGTGTGAATGAAGGCCTTCGTATGGTTCCTTGGTAGGGTGTTGCTGGCTGGGTTCATTGCCTTTCATTAAAATGCTAATTCAGCTCAGCTGTCTGCTGCTGAATTCACATCAAACATTGACCACTAAAGGTCAGTGATGCTCATGGCCATTTGGAGTCCATGTAGGTTGCTTTTTAAACACCATTCCAGTCCATGGGAGTCCCAGGTACTGTCATTTCCGCTGTAATGCAGTAGTTCTGTTCTTGTGAGGTCCCGTGTTAGAAGAAAATGGCATAACAGCAGCACCATTTAAACTAACAGGGCCAGAATCATGTTATAACCAATACACGCTTTAAAAGGTCACACTGTTGAAACAGTGTCCCCAATTCATCAATTGCATTATAGCGAATTTGCATTAACGAAATGCATGTTTTAACAGAATGACCTGTATTAAATCAAGCTATGGAATTCAAACTCAGTAGTCCTCACTTTTGCATGATTATGGCTGATAATCAATTAACATATTCCTCCCAATAAATATGAGCAAGAGGTAGAGGACAAAGTAGTTACTTGGTCTTTGTTTACATTTTTTAATATTCACAATTCATGTGGTTTTATTCACGGTATTGGAGAGATTTGGATATTGACTCTTGTTTGTTGAGGTATGAGGAGGGTATCTATAAGTATGGTATGAGATGGCTTATTTCTCCAATTGGCTCCGGAAATCAAATAAAATTGGTTAACCAAAAAAAAACTGTATTTCAAATCTCACTTCATAACTATTCCATATCTCAAATGCTTTACAGCCAATTATGTACTTTTGAAATATACAACATTCACAGTTTCAGCTATTTTTCACATTAGAATTTCTGCTGTGGATGTCTTGTGACTGAACAGGCACATTCTTGTCCTGCAGATCTTTTTGGCCCTTGGGGAAGAGCATCCCATCAGGTTGTGGGATCCAGAGTGCAGGACTGTGTTCCTTTTAATTTCATCCTTTGCTGCTGTTCCTCATCATCAAGATATTTAGACTCAGCATGATGAAGCTTGATAGACAAGTTCACAGAATCACAGAAGTGTTATGGTGGAGAGGAGATCATTTGGCTTATCATGTCAGCACCAGCTCTCCACATAAGCATCACTCTCTTGCATCGCTCTCCTGCCTTTTCATATACCTTTTGTGGATTTTTCATTAAAATATTCATCCATTGCTCTTTTGAATACCTCAGTTGAACCTGACTTCATCACACTTCCATAACAGAACCACTCATTGTGTGAACATGTTTCTTCTTGCATCAAAGAAGCAAATGTGATTTCAAATCTGTGCTCTCCTGTTTTTAATCCCTTTACTAATGAGAACAATTTCTCTCAGCTATTCTATCCATTTCCCTCATGATTTTGAAAGTCCTGTCAGATCTCCTCCTACTTCTAACTTTTAATTTCTTTATTTTTCTACTTAAAACTAAGAAGGATTATAATATTTAATATTTAACTTTGTTCTTTATTTTTCTACTTTGTATCTATGATTTTGTACCTAGGTACCATTATATCTAAGGTGATAAAACATAGAACATTACTGTACAGGTCCTTTGCCTCTCAATGTTGCACCGACCTGTGAAAGCCCAGCTAACCTACACTGTTCCATTATCATCCATATGATTATCCAATGACCATTTAAATGCCATTTAAGTTGGCGAGTCTTCTACTGTTGTAGGCAGGGCATTCCATGCCCTTACTACTCTGAGTAAAGAACCTATCTGACATCTCTCCTATTTATGTCACCCTTCATTTTAAAGCTATGTACTCTTGTGCTAGCCATCACCATCCAAGGATAAAGGCTCTCACAGATGGTAGTAATCATGGCATTGGAAAGTGCTGTCTGAAGAGCTTTTGTGAATTTCTGCAGTACATTTTGTTGATTGTGCACACTGCTGCTGCTGTGCGTCAGTGGTGGACAGAGTTAATGTGTATGTGGTGCTCATGTCATATATTCAGAACATCATCAGCAGGCTGCTTTGTCCTGGTTCCATCAGGCTTCAATTGTTGTTGGGGCTGCACACGTCCTGACAAGTTTGGAATATTACATCACACTCCTGACTTGTGCCTTGAAGATGGTGGAAAGGCTTTGGAGAGTCAGGAAGTTACTTCCTGGTACTCCCTACTGTTTTGTACTAGCTAAACCCTTTATCCATTCTAATATGTTAACTTCTACATTGTCTTGTGATATCTTGTCAAATGCCTTTGGAAGCACCACATCTATGGGATTCACTCTATCCAATGTAAATATTAGTTCATCCAAAACTCATCTCTAATAAATCAGAGAAACACAATTTTCCTTTCAAAATGCCTTGTTGGCTCTGCCTGATCAAATCATGATTTTCCAAGTAACACACTATCCATTCCTTAGTAATGAATTCTGTAACATTCTTTATGAAAAAGTTAAGGCTAACTGGCCTACAAATTTCTGCTTTCTGACTACTGAATAAATCCTTGAGCATTTGCTTATATCCAATCTGCCAGGAACCTTCCAGAATCAAAGAAATTTAGAACACTACAACCATTATATGTACGATCTGTACCAGCACAGACTCTACCAGCCAGAAGGATGAGCAGCAAACACAAGTGAACAGTGTCCTCCTATTCCCCTCCAGGCCACACATCATCCTCACTTGGAACTAGAAGACTTTTCATTCATGTTCATTGGTAAAAATTCTGAAATTCCTTCTGTACACCACTATAGGTGCAGCATCAACAAAGGGGACTACAGCAGTTTGAGAATGTGGCTCACCTCCACAATCACAAGGGAATTAGGATGGACAAGTAGTATTGGTCTAGCCAACGTCTCATCCAAGAAATTAAAAAATGTTTCCAATAAATTCTTAATCATCCAACTTCCCCTCCTGCTCCCACATTTGATAATGTTGATGTTAGTTCCATTGCCACTAATGGTGACATTGTACACTTTTCACTGTACTCATGCTTCTATGTTTGAGTACACATGACAATAAAATATAATTCTAATTCTAATACAAAAAGTGCAATTCTAGGAATTGGCAGACTGACCTCGAAAGTTTGCAGTTATTTACAGAAGTAATTATGTGAATAGCATAACCACATAATGTTTGAAATTAGAATAAAATGACTCTCATCGATAAATACAATAGATTAAAATTAACTTGAGTGAATTTTTAAGTGTGAGACATCTTTACTACTAGTAGAGAATGGCTGGTGTTGTACACCTTCCTGAGACTGTGCTGGTAGGTGGAGACTGCAGGCTAATGGTAGTGAAATTGGCTGGTGTGGTAGGCCATGCTTGTTACCTTCCATCTAAGACCATAAGGCATGGAAACAGATGTAGGCCATTCAGCCATTGAGTCTGCTCCATCATTGAGGACATGGCTGATCTCATAATCCTCAACTCCACTTTCCCGTCTTATCCCATGACCCTTGATCCCTTACTGATTCACGGCTGAGATCGACAGCATGTTAATGAACTTAAAACTCCAGCATCTGCAGCCCTCTGTGGTAAACTACTGTCTGAAAGAAAAAAATCTTCATTTGATCTTGCTAGAATTTTGCCAATGGTGGTGTGGGTCTCAAACCATCCATCTGCCATGAGTCAGTTGAGGCCCTCATTTGGCCAATTAATGGCAATTGATCTAATAAGTTGTGTGAGTCATTTTTAATCTTTAAATATTTCTCTCTGCCAAACAGAAACAAGGTTCCACTTGGTCTTCATGCAAACCTTTCTGAGGGGCGACCTGTCTGTGATCAACTCCGAATGGGTTCTTCCCTTGTCAACAAGGATGGCTTTTTCCATGGGAAGATGGGAATTAGGGAAGTGCTGAAGAGTGGCCATATCAACCTGTCTGAGGTATACTGAACCAAGTACAGAATTCCACCATAATTAAACTTGTAATCATTTCACTACACCTTTAGGAGTAATATCATGGAAACGAATGACATAAGGATAAGGATTGCTTATAGAAGGCATTCTCATTGTAAAAATGCAAATAAGCAGAGATTATTGGGTTTTAAAGTTTCTGTAACCTAACCCAGGTTTACACATACATGTATTTAAAGCATGCAGTTCTTGCTTTTTCTGGTTTGATTTTAATCCTTAGATTTGTGATGTTTCCGGCAGATATTTTCTGTCGCCAGATAAAATTATGTTTTAATTCTCCCACTTGGCCGAATCTTGTGGATTTGGCAGGTGGCTTGTGTTCTGCCTGAGAAAGCCCCGAGACTGCTGTGCTGACTGTTGCCTGCTGGATATTCTGCTCAATTTTCTGCTGGGCAGTCAGAGGCCATCAGCTCTAGTTCTTTGCGGTGCCATGGAAGAGACCATGGCTCCTGATGGTACAACATGCCCTGGATTCCTTGGCTGTTGGAGTGACCTAGGAGAAAGGTGAATGTTGCTGTGGGAGGGCGGTTTCATTCTCTCAAGCAGTCATAGGGATTGTGGTCCTAAAGGGTCGGATACAAGGGCAAAGGGATGGTTGTGAGTGGCCAGCCCTCTCCCTACTCCCATCCCCTCGATCATCTGGAAATTATTGCAAATCGAGGATACCAAGACCCTCTCCCAGCTGACAGGCATGCCCACACAGGATTTACCTGTGTTAGGCTGCTAATGATATGTCTTGCCTGGAACTGAGAAAATGGCAGCTCAGGTGAGAATGGCCTTTAAGTGGTTATCAATTTTTAAGTGGAGAAAGAGGTTCATGAGTCTCGATGCCTGGAACCTACTTGTACGGTCGCACAAAGGTATCATATATCTGTCCCAGTGACAACTCATCTCATTATCCAGGTTTTCAGCCTCCTCCCTTGTTTCCTGCAGGACTGGAAGATTCCAGCCAATGTTTTTTCCCTCTTGCTACACGTGTCTTGTGCTTTGGTGCTCAAGCTCTTAATAATTTTGTGTGAAATAACAAAGAAGCAGCCACTGTATTTATTACGAGGAAAGACAACTTTATAAAAAGTCGCCATGCATTCTGATTTGACCTTATCCAATAGACTGACTTTCTCTTTAATCTAGTTCAAACCAGTTTATATGCAACTGAAAAGTTGAGAACACACCTCAAAATTCTCACGTACTCTTTCACTTCAACTCTTATGTTTTTCCCTTTTAAAGCTGGACACGCAAAAAGTGAACCAAGTGGGGGCTGTACCTATGCCTATTCCATACTTCAGACAAGCCTCCCTTCCCTCATACGATCCATCATTTTAGACTTAGAATCATAAACTCTCTACAGTGTGAAAGCAGGCCATTTGATCCATTGTGTCCACACCAATCCTCCGAAGAGCATCCCAACCAGACCCAACCTCCAAACCTATCCCAGTAACCCTGCATTTCCCATGGCTAATCCACCTAGCCTGCACATCCCTGGACTATGGGAGGAAACAGGAGCACCCAGAGGAAACCCGCACAGACAGGAGAAAACATGTAAACTCCACCCAGACAGTTTTCCAAGGGTGAATCGAACCCTGGTAAGGCAGCAGTGCTAACCACTGAAGCCACTGTGCCGCCCTTGGGACTATTCTATTACAGATTGCAATATCTAAACCAACTTCTGTGGCCTAGAGCGCAGCTGTATCATGCGGCTATGTTTGGATTTCCTAATGATATTTCTAAATCATACAAAATTGTTCCCATAACACCAGAGCTTATTTTTCCCCAAAACACCACCTGTGTTTGCTGCTGGTCTACAAAAACTCTGTCCTTGGCCTATTTTCTTTTTAAATGTAATAGCTTATTTTTGTGTCAGTACTGAAATCTTCAATAAATCTATTTGAAATCTCACTGTGCATTGGTCCAAGCTGATATTTTCCTAGTGAAATGTGCTTGGTTTACATTGTATACCTTGTAAGTATCTGAGACCTCAGTACGAAAAACATTAATCTTTCCATTTACTTCATCCACCATTAAGTAAATGCTGTGAATGATATAATTGTAGAGTCATAGAGATGTACAGCACAGAAACAGACCCTTCGGTCCAACCCGTCCATGCCGACCAGACATCCCAACCCAATCTAGTCCCACCTGCCAGCACCCGGCCCATATCCCTCCAAACCTTTCCTATTCATTCTTAAATGTTGCAATTGTACCAGCCTCCACCACATCCTCTAGCAGCTCATTCCATACACGTACCACCCTCTGCGTGAAAAAGTTGCCCCGTAGGTCTCTTTTATATCTTTCCCCTCTCTACAAATTATAAACGTCTCTCTACTTGTTTGTAGAAGCTGATGAATTTGACTATCCCTGTTATAATCTTACATCTGCAATACAATACTTGCTTGAACTACATTCTTACTCTCCATATTAGTTTTCCATTGGTCCTCACTTTTAACTGATTTGATTTATTGTCATCATGTGTACCAAAGTATAGTAAAAAGCTTTGATTGTATTATTCCTTGTAAACCTTTGTGAAGTACTGTGAAATGTTTTGTTCATTATACGTGCTACACAAATGCTAGAATCTATAAATGTTGTTGCATGAAATACTTAATCACTCCTTACTTCTCTGCATGTTCATTGTTTTGTATAGCTTACAGATCCTTCAGACTTTTAACTGGAATTGGTCAATTTTTAAATTGATGATTGGAATAATTGTTAGATAGTTTGAATTGGATCTTCTTGAGTCTTAGTGAATGGACAAAACAACAGTTCAAACAGAGGTGATCCTGACATAATTCTGTATTCAAGGGTTCTTGTGGTGCAGTGATAATGTCCCTACCGCTGAACCATTGGGACTGGATTCAAGTCCTATCTGTTGCAGAAGTGTTTAATAACGTCTCCGAACAGGTTGATTAGAAAATATCTATAATCCTCCATTCACAACATTGGTGAACGTTTTGATAACTTTGACATATTGAAATGAGCTACAGTGACATGGAGGGGCAATACTTTTCCAATCTTCCAATTGTGAACAAACCCATACCTACTCCGAAAGCTATCTTCAGCTTTGGTTATCTTGTTCTTCATGTTTGCATAACAAGAAATTTGCCCAAAGGCACAATGGGTAAAAGCAGCCTTCAGCAAAGGCATACCTGTTACAGCTTTGAACACCAAGCTTTGCTCAGCCTATCAGACCTTACTGTCACTACATGCACAGGAAGAACGTGCATTTGGGTAATGTGCTAGACAATAATCAATGCCAATGCAATCTAGCTTAGGTCCAAGATTTGAATCATATGGATTTGTGCATATTGTCTTGAATGCTGACAATAAATTATGGCCATCGCTGTGCATAAGCTACTAATTTTCTGCACTCTCAATGTTCTGATGGGTGATGGAATCTTTCTCTCCTACATTGCCCAGATTGTCATGCCTCATATCTAAGCCAAATAATGCGGTAGGCATGTTGTTTACTGTTGGGGCATCATGATGGAATCCAGTCTTGTTCTTGTTCAGATTCAAAAATAGAAATTGTTGGTGAAACTCAGCAGGTCTGGCAGCTCCTGTGGAAAGAAAGCAGAGTTATGCTCTGAAGAAGAGTCACTGGACTTGAGGTGTTAACTCTTCTTTCTTCCCACAGATGCTGCCAGACCTACTGAGTTTTGCCAATAATTTCTAATTTTGTTTCCGATCTCCAGCAACCACAGTTCATTGTTTTATTTTTGTTTTTGTTCAGTCTCATTCAGGATTCCAACTGGGAGCGGGAACATTGGCTAATGTCTCATTTTCAAGTCCTGTAGCTCTTGCGATCCAATTCTAGTGTCCATTTGCTTCCCTAACTAGACCATCTGGCTCAGAATAGGCTAGGAGTTAAAGCTGACCTATATTCTGTCCTCTTTGTGGCAATTTACTGGCTTAGTCTAAAAGGAAATTCAACATCAATGACCTTCACTGTCTGCATCATCTGCAGACATTACTGTTCATTCAAGCTTTGAGGTAATATTACAGTAAACCTCTTGTTTTCATTTCAACTGCTCAGCCATTTGGTACCTAAACACTGAATAAACATCAAAGCAAATCTGCAGCAATGTGATGAATGTGCCATTTATAGCTGCAGCATTAAATAGGATGATTGGACAAGGATTTTGGGACCACTAATTATTAGATTCTTCAAATCCCACTGTTTTACAATGATATAATCATGAGATGCTGGTTATTCAGTTGACAGAACATCCAGAATGCATTATGCTCCTGTGGCTAATGGCAGATTGTCGATTACAAGTTAATCCCCAATGCATTTTGTTATCAAGGAGGAAGCACTCACGACTGATCCTTGCAACAGGATTTGGAAAAATGGAATAGATGTAATACTTGAAATGGTGACCAGAGATTTTGAATTCAAATCACACTACATTGGGTTATAAACCTTAATTCATTACAGCTGGTAATTTGTATTCACTACTTGATTCGTGACTTTCTTGACCACAATGCAGCAGTCATTTGAACAATAATCGCTATAAATACCCCTCATAAGAAGGTCTTCTTGGGGCAACTAGAAAAAGACAATAATTGTGGGTTGCCAAATATTTCACAAGATCTTATTGAAGTCATTTGGGAAAATTGTTTTGACCTTTAATGGTGGTATGGTAATATCAGAGCTCCCCATTTACCATTGCTGGTGAACAGTGCTTCAGTTTCTGTTGCAGATGGTCATTGATAATTCTTGGAAAGAATCTCAGAGTTTTACAGTGATGTTATATCAATTGCTCCTTGTAGAATTTGCAATGTAGGGAACCTTGCTGATTGTACCAAAGGGAAGCATAGCTACCAGCATAATCCAGTTGGCTCTTTTCAATCAGGTTGTAGGGCTCTTGCCCAAAACGCCGACTCTCCTGCTCCTCAGATGCTGCCTGACCTGCTGTGCTTTTTCAGCGCCACACTCTCGACTCAACATAATATGTGTTAAGCTAGAGGTAGCCAAACTGAAGGAGTGGGCATGATGTGGTTATTACTGCAGTGTACAGGGACAGTATTTAAAAGGGCAGGTTGGCTCATAGCTTTTGCAAGGAATCATACTACAGTACTGGACGTGTTGAAGTCAGTAAAGCTTTAGGCCTTTGCTGTTACTAGAAATGGATATGTAAGGAAAGAACACCAGCTAGGTGGGAGATTGAGTGATTAAGTAATTCAGTACAGGGCTCTATACAGTCATCTGTCTCTAACGATATTCGAGACTACTGGCACTATGATGGCTTTATTTTTACTTTACTATAGCACTACAAATAAAACAAAAATCAATTGCTGGATTATAATTTTATAAAAGTAGTTATATACCCAAAGTGAATTTGCTTCACTGAGCACCCTGATTTTGGTCTGGTAGCTTCAGAAGTCACCATCTTTCTGAAATGCCGGTATCATATCGCAAAAGTACATTAAGAGTACAGTCTGAGGGTGAAAGCTCGTGCGAAATCAATGGTATTGCACATAGTGTATGTAAATGTATGAGGAAAATAAACAGTTTTCTCCACTTTACACAAAAAGTAATTAATGACAAGACATTGTGTGGGAGTATTTGATTTCAGGTGAGTCATGCTTTTCAGTTGCCCGAGGGAGTTTCGCATGTTCTCCCCGTGCCTGCGTGGCTTTCCGCAGGTGCTCTAGTTTCATCCCACAGTCCAAAGGTGTGAAGATTAGATGGATTGGCTATGCTAAATTGTCCACAGTGTTCAGGGATATGTAGGTTAGGTGTGTTAGGCATGGAAAATGCAGCGTTATAGGACTAGGGTAGGGGGAAGGGTCTGGGTGGGATGTTCTTTGGAGGGATTTGGGCCAAATGACCTGCTTCCACACTTAGGAATTCTAAATGGCTGATCTGTATTGTAAGGACCCAGGGAGCGCAAACTTGAACGTTTCTGTTATTATTACTGTTTGCTTTGGTTGAGGACATTTTCAATGGGCCACATGGCTGCCTTCTGTGCAAAAATGACAACATGAGCACACCATGGACTGTCAATTGTTAATTCTGGGGATCCAACAGTAGGGGAAAAGCATGGCAGTGACTCACTCAAAGTCAAATACTCCCACACAATGTCTTGTCATTAATTACTTTTTGTGTAAAGTGGAGAAAACTGTTTATTTTCCTCATACGTTTGCATACAATATGTGCAATACCATTGATTTCGCACATGAACTTTCACCCTCAGACTGTACTCCTCATGTACTTTTGGGAATATGATACCGGCATTTCAGAAGGATGGTGACATCTGAAGTTACCAGACTAAAACCAGGGTGCTCACTGAAGCAAATTCACTTAGGGTATATAACTACTTTTATAATCCTGCAATTGATTTTTGTTTTATATGTGAAACTACTTTACCATCTCTCTCAGCCCCATTGCCATTATTTGATAGGCAGATTGTTTATCCAGCATCCAGATTAGCAGAAAATTTATTGATTCCTGATGACGGGCTTTTGCTTGAAACGCCGACTCTCCTGCTCCGCGGATGCTGCATGACCTGCTGTGCTTTTCCAGCAACACACTCTCAACTCTATTCTCCAGCATCCTCAGTACTCACTTTCGCCTAGAAATTTCATTTCGTTGTATTTGAGATAGACAGAAGACATTGTCCCTGCCAACCCCTCACCATTGACTCCATTTCAATTTCCTGGTAACAGTCTGAGGCTAGACCACAATTTTCACCACCTTGAGATCAAAACTGATCCTGGAGACAAGTATGAACTATATATCCATGTCATCACTTATGGCTGACTATTTCTACCTCGGTAACACCAATTGATTCTATCCTTCCTGAGAAGTTTTTGCTGCTGAAACTCACCTCCTTATCTTTTGACTTGATTATTCTAATCCACTTCTGACTGGTTATCCACAATAAACTTGAAGTCATCCAAAACTCTGCAACCTGTGTCCTAATTCACACAAAGCTGCATTCAGCTATTCGCCTGTCCTCGTTGACTAACTGGCTCCCGGTTCAGCATCTCCCCCATCCTTGTCCTCAGCCCTGCCCCACTTGTTTACTCCAATTATTTCGGTAATCTTCTCCATCTCTAGAACCCTCCAAGATTAGTGCACTTCTCTAATTCCAACCTGTTGAGCATCTCTGATCTTAATCACTTTGACCAATGGGGACATTTCTTTAATCCTCTGAGACACTGAGCTGTGGAACTATAGGCCGGTGAGTCTCACTTCTGTTGTGGGCAAAGTCTTAGAGAGAATTGTAAGGGATAGGATTTATGAACATCTGGATAGGAATAATGTGATCAAGGATAGTCAGCATGGTTTTGTGAAGGGCAGGTCGTGCCTCACAAACCTTATTGAATTCTTTGAGAAGGTGACTAAGGAGGTGGACGAGGGGAAAGCGGTAGATGTGGTGTATATAGATTTTAGTAAGGTGTTTGATAAGGTTCCCCATGGTAGACTACTGCAAAAAATACGGAGGTATGGCATTGAGGGTGAGTTGGAGGTTTGGATTAGGAGTTGGCTGGCCGGAAGAAGACAGAGGGTAGTAGTTGATGGCAAAGGTTCATCTTGGAGTGCCGTCACTAGCGGTGTTCCGCAAGGATCTGTTTTGGGACCATTGCTGTTTGTCATTTTTATAAATGACCTGGAGGAGGAGTTAGAAGGTTGGGTGAGCAAGTTTGCAGATGATACGAAAGTCGGAGGAGTTGTAGACAGTGAGGAAGGACGTGGCAGGTTACAGCGGGATATAGATAAGCTGCAGCACTGGGCAGAAAGGTGGCAAATGGAGTTCAATGTAGCTAAGTGTGAGGTGATTCACTTTGGTAAGAGTAACAAAAAGATGGGGTACTGGGCTAATGGACGGATACTTGGTAGTGTGGATGAGCAGAGGGATCTTGGTGTCCATGTACACAGATATTTGAAAGTTGCCACCCAGGTAAATAGTGCGGTGAAGAAGGCATATGGCGTACTGGCTTTTATTGGTAGAGGAATTGAGTTCCGGAGTACTGAGGTCATGTTGCAGTTGTATAAGACTCTGGTGCGGCCGCATCTGGAGTATTGTGTGCAGTTTTGGTCGCCATACTATAGGAAGGATGTGGAGGCACTGGAACGGGTGCAGAGGAGGTTTACCAGGATGTTGCCTGGTATGGTAGAAAGATCGTATGAGGAAAGGCTGAGGCACTTGGGGTTGTTTTCATTGGAGAAAAGAAGGTTTAGGGGTGACTTGATAGAGGTGTACAAGATGATTAGGGGTTTAGATAGGTCGACAGTGAGAATCTTTTTCCACATATGGAGTCAGCTATTACGAGGGGGCATAGCTTTAAACTAAGGGGGGGTAGGTATAGGACAGATGTTAGGGGTAGGTTCTTTACTCAGCGAGTCGTGAGTTTTTGGAATGCCCTGCCAGTAGCAGTGGTGGATTCTCCCTCATTATGGGCATTTAAGCGGGCATTGGATAGGCATATGGAGGATAGTGGGCTAGTGTAGGTTAGGTGGGCTTGGATCGGCGCAACATCGAGGGCCGAAGGGCCTGTATTGCGCTGTATTCTTCTATGTTCTATGTTCTAACTCCTTCCTGAAACCTGTCCACCCTACTTTACACCTTTCAAGATACAAAGCTTTCCTCTTTTGGCTATACGATTCAGTGTCTCCTTTTATTTAATTATATGAAAGGCACTGTATACATTCAAGTTGTTATGTGAAGTTTTAACTTGTGAAGAGTATTTCCTTTCTGAGGAAGGGTCACTCAACCTGAAATGTTAACTCTGCTTTCTCTCCAGTGATGCTGCCAGACATGCTGAGCTTTTCCAACAATTTCTGTTTTTGTCTCTGATTTACAGCATCTACAGTTCTTTCAGGTTCTTTTAAGAGTATTTCATCTGGACAGATGAAAATGTAATTTCTACTAGCTGCTGGAGGCTCTTTATGGCCTATGCAATCCATCGGTCCCTAATTGCTTTCCAACAGCAACTCCATTTTAATTGATCTGACTGTTGGCATGTAACGTTTTATCCAGACAGAAAGCAAAAATAGACTTCCAAAAGGCCTTTGATAAGGTGCCTCATGGGAGGCTGCTGAGTAAGGTGAGGGCCCATGGTGTTCGAGGTGAGCTACTGGCATGGATTGAGGATTGGCTGTCTGACTGAAGACAGAGAGTTGGGATAAAAGGTTCTTCTTCAGAATGGCAGCTGGTGACAAGTGGTGTCCTGCAGGATACAGTGTTTGGGCCGCAGCTGTTCACTTTATATATTAATGATCTGGATGAAGGGTCTGGGGGGCATTCTGACAAAGTTTGCCCATGATACGAAGTTAGGCGGACAGGCAGGTAGTTCTGAGGAGGTGGGCAGGCTGCAGAAAGATTTAGACAGTTTAGGAGAGTGGTCCTGGAAATGGCTGATGAAATTCAACCTGAGTAAGTGCAAGTTCTTGCACTTTGGAAAAAAGAATACAGACATGGACTATTTTCTAAACGGTGACAAAATTCATAAAGCCAAAGTACAAAGGGATCTGGGAGTGCTAGTCCAGGATTCTCTAAAGGTTAACTTGCAGGTTGAGTCCAAGATTAAGAAAATTAATGTAATGTTGTCATTTATCTCAAGAGGGTTGGAATATAGAAGCAGTGATGTGCTTCTGAGACTTTATAAAGCTCTAGTTAGGCACCATTTAGAATACTGTGTCCAATTTCAGGCCCCACACGTTAGGAAGGACATACTGGCACTAGAGTGTGTCCAGCAGATACTCTCACAGATCATCCCTAGAATGGTAGGCCTAACATAGGATGAACGGCTGAGGATCCTGGGATTGTATTCATTAGAGTTTAGAAGGTTGAGGGGAGATCTAATAGAAACTTACAAGATAATGCATGGCTTAGAAAGAGTGGATGCCGGGAAGTTGTTTCCATTAGGTGGGGAGACGAGGACCCATGAGTACAGCCTTAGAATTAGATGTGGGGGGGGGGGGGTCAACTTAGAACAGAGTGTGGTGGGCCTGTGGAATTCATTGCCACAGAGTGCAGTGGAGGCCATGATGTTAAATATCTTCAAGGCAGAGATTGATAAATTCTTTATCTCACAAGGAATTAAGGACTACGGGGAAAGTGCGGGTAAATAGAGTTGAAATGCCCATCAGTCATGATTAAATGGCAAAGTGGACTAGATGGGCCAAATGGCCTTACTTCCACTCCTATCTCTTATGGTCTAAAAGTGGCATCATCCAAACCAATTTTTCTCAAAACGTAGAGATGATATCCAGTAAATGTGATTTATTTCCTTTAATATAGTGGCTGAAATTTCTTTGGAGGGTGACTGATCAGTGCCAATTTGTGATGTATGTTCTCTATCGATCAAAGGTAAAATTGCCATCCCCTTACCAGACCTTAGGGCTGATCTCTCATTGGAAAGAGACAACTGGTGGTGGTTTAACCTGAGGGTCACCACACCTCAGGCAAGGGAAGAGGTTGGTAACCTCAGCCAGCTCAGGAATTGAACCCATGCTGTTGGTATCACTCTGCATTTCAAACCATGTGTCCAGCCAACTGAACTAATCAACCCCTTTTGAGATGAGATTCCATAAAGGAAACATTCATTGCAATACTGTAATTTGTCCTGTTTTATTTTGGAAAGATTTTACAATCATTGGACATGAAGCTCAAAAGGGAGAGGGTGAGTATATCAACAAAAAAGAAATCTCCTGCATTAAAGCATTCTCACCTGCTTGTCATTTTATTTGATCTCTCAAGTCAGGACTGTATATACACTGTACAATCAACCCAGTGACTCAGGCAGCTCAGTTTCTGCCACCTAGTGGACAGGGTGCTAAAACCAAAACCAAACAGAAATGTCTGTTTACATGGACATCTAATTAACTTGAAGTCAGAAAAGAGGTCTGGTTTTATGCAGGAAATCTTGTATATTTTCAGGAGAGGATCACATTTCTTACAAGGGTTTTACCTTCTCCGACCACATACCATGAAAAAGCAGCATTGCACAGTAAATAAATGACCCTCCTGCTCTGAAAACAATATGTGATTCACCTGGCCTTTCAACAATTTAAATTCCACATTTGCCCCAAATGTGCAGGTGAAATGCCCTTCCCATGTACTTTAAGAAATCAACAATGAGCATATTAACATGTGAAACAATCACTGCCTTTCCCAGGATAATTTATGTAATAGAGTTGACAGCATTAGCAAGATGGCAAAAGTGAGGACTGCAGATGTTGGAGATTAGTGTCAAGAGTGTGGTGCTGGAAAAGCACAGCAGGTCAGGCAGCATCTGAAGAGCAGGAGAATCGATGTTTCAGGCAAAAGCCCTTCATCAGGAATGGCATTCCTGATGAAGGACTTTTGCCCAAAATGTTGATTCTGCTGCTCCTTGGATGCTACCTGACCTGCTGTGCTCCCCCAGCATTAGCAAGATCCCTGGTCCATGAATGAATATTTTCAAAACAAAAAGACACTACATGACTTAGTCTTCTGTCAGATTATTCCATTGAGCTGATTTCATTTGACGATAACATACATGAATAATACAGAACATCTAATAGTGAATAATTTCAAGGTGTGTAAGTTTTCAATCTTCAAGAGCAGTTGTATAAAGGTATCTCTCCACATACAAACTTACTTTAAACTTGAAATCTCAAAGGAGTGGTAGAAATTGGAAGTGAATATTGCAGAGTTGTAGTCAATTGCAAACAAATAATTATACAATTTATTTTGTCCATTTATGTTTCCACTTTTTCTAAAGAGATTGGCACATTTTAGAATTTTATGCCCTTCTATCTAATTAGTGGCAAAACTGACAGAACACGAACATAATGTAATTGAGAACTGATGTGAGATTTCACATCACGATCTGTTTTATTAGATAGAGGTGATGAAATTTTTTTAAAAATCAGGCTCCAGATTAAAGGAATCTACCACACAATACCTAACTGCTCATTTTTTTTTGCAAGTTGTTACATCGTAAAGAGTTATTTATGTATAACCAGGAACAGTTTCTCCTTGCAGGAGGGTTAACAACCAAAGAGACTAAAGGTTAATTGACAAAAGTATCAGTGAGGATATGAGTATTTTTATCTCCACAACAGACCGTTGAAATGTACTCACTGAATGGCACTGGAAATAAATTCAGTAGTAACTTTCAAAACAGAAATTACTTTTACAGATACTTGAAAATTACTGTTGCAATTAAAAAGGTTGTGGAGAAAGCAAGCGGGTCAATGTATAGTTGTTTAAAAGAGCTCTGATACTTCTATTACTGGAGAGTTTGTTATTATGAAATAATTACTTTTATATCTTCAGAACAACTTTAAAATGTGCTGTGCCACGTGGTTTTATGAGAACTTATTGACTGCATGACATGTAGAGTTCTGCAAACAGAGTAAAACATGCCCTTTAAAACTACGAATACTAGTTGCTATTAAATAATCATAACAATTAATACTTGCTGGATGAATGGCATTGCAGAATGAAAGTGTCTTACAAATTTTCTGAAGTCAACGACATTTCTCAATTCTATTTGTGCTCGCTTCGGCAGCACATATACTAAAATTGGAACGACACAGAGAAGTTTAGCATGGCCCCTGTGCAAGGATGACACGCAAATTTGTGAAGCGTTCCATATTTTATAAAAATTTCCTCCCACAGTCCAAAGATGTGCAGGTCAGGTGAATTGGCTATGCTAAATTGTCCATAGTGTTAGATGCATTAGTCACAAGGGAGTGGGTTACTCTTCAGAGGGTCGGTGTAGACTTGTTGGGCCGAAGGGCCTGTTTCCACACTATAGGGAATCTAATCTATCAACTGAGCCTAAGTTGATGTCTAGGAAGCCTGAAATTCCCTAGAGAAATACTCCACAAAAAAACTTGTCATATATAAAAGAGACCTACGGGGCAACTTTTTCACATAGAGGGTGGTACGTGTACGGAATGAGCTGCCAGAGGAAGTGGTGGAGACTGGTACAATTGCAGCATTTAAGAGGCATTTGGATGGGTATATGAATAGGAAGGGTTTGGAGGGATATGGGCCGGGTGCTGGTAGGTGGGACTATATTGGGTTGGGATATCTCGTCGGCAGGTTGGACTGAAGGGTCTGTTTCCATGCTGTACATCTCTGACTCTATGATGAAAAGTCAGTGACCTGAAACATTAGTCAGATTCTCCTTCCCAGATGCTGCCTAACCTGCTATTTTCAGTGTTTTCTGTTTTCAGATTTCCAGTATTTGCAGTACTTTGCTTTTGTGAACTGTATTTTCCATCCACCCTTCAGCAAGAAATGCCTGACTTCAATTTCTGTGCATAAGGTTACTTTGCATTTCTAACAAATATATCTCTATGAAATGTGACACCAGAATTATGATGAACCTACACAGACTTGTTTTCAAAAATTATCTTTACAATAGATAAATGGATAAATAGATAAATGACAGATCAACATAAGAAATCATTGACACAAACAGTTAACCTTATCTAACGCATGGCACACAGTAATTACATTAGGAGCTGATTGTGTCATACTTGATGCTAATAAGAATTCACATGAAATTTCTTGCAAAGCAATCAGCAGTTAAATGACAGTACTTGCTACTGATGTCTAAGAAGGTTGTGAGGTTGTTGCTAGCCGTGTACTTGAACTGCTGTAATCTGAGCTTTTTGCAGTAGTAGACAGAGTTGTATTCAGCAGCTTTGAGTCCAAGGACCCAACTTCAACAACTGAAAGAAAAATTAAAACTCTGGGTCTGTGTGACCCTGATTCCACCTACTTATTTTTCTTTTGTCTGATTTTTTTTTAAAAAAGCTATTTACTCTGCTTACCATGAAGCTGACACCTCAGCACCAGGTTTACAACACCCCTGTTCAAGAGAAACATGACAGAACAAATCCCTCTCAAATGTACTATCAAAGTTGTCCATTTGCAAATCCAAGGTTTTGCAGCATGTGCCCTTTGCTTTCCATGACTAAAGTATTCAACCTGCTGTTGTATCATAGTAATCAAATTTATTCTTATCAGCCTTCTCATACCTTTATTTGTCAGGTAGACCAGGAGTTAAGAGGACAGGTAGATCTATTCTGTGAACTAACAGGACATTTACCTCACCATATGGATGGACATCAGCATGTTCATGTTTTACCCGGTAAGAACTAACAACATTTTTAATAATTGTATCCTTGTCTTTTTTTAAAAATTCCATTGAAGGAGTTAAAAGACATGGCAAGGAACCATAGAACACACAGTACTGCAGCACAGAAGCAGGCCCTTCAGTCCATCATATCTGTGCCAACCATGATGCCATTCATTTGCCTGCACAAGATCCAAATCCCTCTATTCCCTGCCTGTTCATGTGTCTGATTAAATGCCTCTTAAACTTTGCAAAAATATCTGCTTCTGTCACCTCCCCTGGCAGTGCATTCCAGGCACCTACCACCATCTGTGTTTTTTCAAAAAAAAAACAAGTTTCCTTGCACAAATCCTTTTAACTTTTCCCCTTAAACCTATACCTCTAGTATTTGATACTTCCATCCTGGTAAAAAAGACTCAGGTTATCTACCTTATCCATGCCTCTCATAATTTGATATACTTCTTTCAGATCATTCCTCAGACTCCAAAACTATTCTCCAGTCATCTGGGACCTCACTTATCTCTAAAGAGGACCCAAAGATCTCTGTCAAGGCCCCAGCAATCTCCTCCCTTGCTTCATTCAGTATCCTGGAAGAGATCACATCAGGCCCTGGGGATTTAGCTATCTTAATTTTTTTCAAGATGGCCAGCATCACCTCCTTTATAATATTGACATTCCTCAGAGTATCAACATACCCTTCCCTAATCTTACCATTAACCATGTCCTTTTCCTTGGTGAATCCTGGTGCAAAGATCTCACTCTTTTCCTGTGGATCCATCCACAAATTCCTTTTTTTGATCTTGAGTGGACCATATTTACCCTCTTGTTCCTAGTATACATCTAAAATGCCTGAAGATTTTCCTTAATCCTACTTGTCAAGAACATTTCATGGCTCCTTGTAGCCCTCCTAATTTATGGTTAATTTCTTGTCTGCTTCCTTTATATTTCCTCAACAGCATTGTTTGATTTCAGTTTCCTAAACCTTAAAAATGTTGTTTTTTTCTTTTTGATAAAACTTTCAATATCCTTTGCCATCCAAGGTTCCCAAATCTTTCCACTCCTATCTTTCAACCTCACAGGATTGTGTTGGTCCTGAACTGATCAACTAGCCTTTTAAAAAACTCCCACATCTCAGATGAGGATTTACACTCAAACAACCAACCTCAATCCGATTTCTCTAGCTTCTGCTTAATACAGTTGTAATTAGTTTTCCTTTCAGTTTAGCAATTTCACCCAAGGACCAGTCTTATTCTTATCGATAACTATTTTAATATACAGAATTATGATCACTGTTCCCAAAATGATCCCCCACTGAAACTTTGATCACTTGGGTAGGCTTATTCCCCAATGCAAGGTCTAGTATGACTCCCCTCTCAAATATTGCCCTATCTAATCTCCTGGCACTAATGGAGTCCCAGTCAATATTGGGGAATTTAAAATTACTCACTGCAACAACCCTGTTTTTACATCTTTCCATAATCTGCTTACATTTCTGCCCCTCTGGCTGTTGGGAAGCCTACTGTATAACCCTATCATATTGATTGCATCTTTCATATTCTTAAGTTCTACTCATATGATGAGTAAGTTGGTGAGGGGATTCTGAGGGACAGGATTTACATGTATTTCGAAAGGCAGGGACTGACTCGGGATAGTCATCATGTCTTCCTGTGTGGGAAATAGTGTCTCACTACTTTGGTTGAGTATTTTGAAGAAGTAACGAAGAAGATTGATGAGGGCAAAGCAGTGGAAATTGTCTGTATGGATTTAGTAAGGCATTCAATAAGGCATAGTTGGCTGGTTAACAAGGTTAAATCACAGACTACAGGGAGAACTAGTCAAATTGGCTCAAAGTTAGGAGACAGAGAGTGGTGGTGGATGGTTGCTTTTTGAACTGGAGGTCTGTGACTGGCGGTGTACCACAAGGATCATAGAACATAGAAGAATACAGCGCAGTACAGGCCCTTCGGCCCTCGATGTTGCGCCGATCCAAGCCCACCTAACCTACACTAGCCCACTATCCTCCATATGCCTATCCAATGCCTGCTTAAATGCCCATAATGAGGGAGAGTCCACCACTTCTCCTGGCAGGGCATTCCACGAACTCACGACTCGCTGAGAACCTACCCCTAACATCTGTCCGATACCTACCCCCCCTTAATTTAAAGCTATGCCCCCTTGTAATAGCTGACTCCATACGTGGAAAAAGATTCTCACTGTCGACCCTATCTAAACCCCTAATCATCTTGTACACCTCTATCAAGTCACCCCTAAACCTTCTTTTCTCCAATGAAAACAACCCCAAGTGCCTCAGCCTTTCCTCATAGGATCTTTCTACCACACCAGGCAACATCCTGGTAAACCTCCTCTGCACCCGTTCCAGTGCCTCCACATCCTTCCTATAGTATGGCGACCAAAACTGCACACAATACTCCAGATGTGGCCGCACCAGAGTCTTATACAACTGCAACATGACCTCAGTACTCCGGAACTCAATTCCTCTACCAATAAAAGCCAGTACGCCATATGCCTCCTTCACCGCACTATTTACCTGGGTGGCAACTTTCAAAGATCTGTGTACATGGACACCAAGATCCCTCTGCTCATCCACACTACCAAGTATCCAACCATTAGCCTAGTACCCCATCTTTTTGTTACTCTTACCAAAGTGAATCACCTCACACTTAGCTACATTGAACTCCATTTGCCACCTTTCTGCCCAGTTCTGCAGCTTATCTATATCCCGCTATATCCTTTCTCACTGTCTACAACTCCTCCGACTTTCGTATCATCTGCAAACTTGCTCACCCAACCTTCTAACCCCTCCTCCAGGTCATTTATAAAAATGACAAACAGCAATGGTCCCAAAACAGATCCTTGCGGAACACCGCTAGTGACGGCACTCCAAGATGAACCTTTGCCATCAACTACTACCCTCTGTCTTCTTCCGGCCAGCCAACTCCTAATCCAAACCTCCAACTCACCCTCAATGCCATACCTCCATATTTTTTGCAGTAGTCTACCATGGGGAACCTTATCAAACGCCTTACTAAAATCCATATACACCACATCTACCGCTTTCCCCTCATTAACTTCCTTAGTCACCTTCTCAAAGAATTCAGTAAGGTTTGTGAGGCACGACCTGCCCTTCACAAAACCATGCTGACTATCCTTGATCACATTATTCCTATCCAGATGTTCATAAATCCTATCCCTTACAATTCTCTCTAAGACTTTGCCCACAACAGAAGTGAGACTCACCAGCCTATAGTTACTAGGGTTATCCCTACTCTCTTTCTTGAACAAGGGAACCACATTTGCTAGCCTCCAATCTTCTGGCACTACTCCTGTAGACAACGAGGACATAAAAATCAAGGCCAATGGCTCTGCAATCTCCTCCCTTGCTTCCCAGAGAATCCTAGGATAAATGCCATCAGGCCCAGGGGACTTATCTATTTTCACCCTTTCCAGAATTTCCAACACCTCTTCCCTACATACCTCAAAGCCATCCATTCTACTTAATTGTAACTCAGTATTCACATTGACAATAATGTCCTGTTCCTGATTGAATACTGACGAAAAGTATTCATTCAGTGTCTCCCCAATCTCTTCAGCCTCCACACGCAACTTCCCACTACTATCCTTGACTGGACCTATTCCTACCCTAGTCATTCTTTTATTCCTGACATACCTATAGAAAGCCTTAGGGTTTTCCCTAATCCTACCAACTAAGGACCTTTCATGTCCCCTCCTTGCTGCTCTTAGCTCTCTCTTCAGGTCCTTCCTGGCTACCTTATAACTCTCAATAGCCCCAATTGAACCTTCACGCCTCATCTTTACATAGGCCGCCCTCTTCCATTTAACAAGGGATTCCAATTCCTTATTAAACCATGGCTCCCTCACACGACCCTTTCCTCCCTGCCTGACGGGTACATACTTATCAAGGACACTCAATAGTTGCTCCTTGAACAAGTTCCACATATCAATTACACCCTTGCCTTGAAGCTTACTTTTCCAAGCCACACATCCTAAGTCATGCCTCACCGCATCATAATTTCCCTGCCCCCAGCTATAACTCTTGCCCTGTAGTGCACACTTATCCCTCTCCATCACTAGAGTAAAAATCACCGAATTGTGGTCACTGTCCCCAAAGTGCTCACCTACCTCTAATTCTAGCACCTGGCCTGGTTCATTACCCAGAACCAAATCCAGTATGGCCTCACCTCTTGTTGGCCTATCTACATATTGTGTCAGGAAACCCTCCTGCACACATTGGACAAACACTGACCCATCTAACGAACTTGAGCTATAGCTTTCCCAATCAATATCAGGAAAGTTAAAGTCCCCCATAACAACCACCCTATTAATTTCA
The DNA here is from genome assembly GCF_037043375.1 of Chiloscyllium plagiosum. Taxonomy (NCBI): domain Eukaryota; kingdom Metazoa; phylum Chordata; class Chondrichthyes; order Orectolobiformes; family Hemiscylliidae; genus Chiloscyllium; species Chiloscyllium plagiosum. The sequence continues at coordinate 12,159,860 of NW_028270162.1, read as the reverse complement.
CTCTTCTCTTGAATCATCCTCGCAATCCTTTCTTCTACATTTCTAGGACTATTAGGAGGCCTGTAAAAAACTCCTAACAGGGTGAGCTCACCTTTCCTATTCCTAACCTCAGCCCAAACTACCTCAGATGGCGAGTCTTCATCCATCGTCCTTTCCACAGCTATAATACTATTTTGACAAGCAATGCCACACCTCCCCCTCTTTTACCCCCTCTGACCCTACTAAAACATTTAAACCCTGGGAACTGCAACAGCCAATCCTGTCCCTGTTCTACCCATGTCTCTGTAATAGCCACAGCATCGAAGTCCCAGGTACCAACCCACGCTGCAAGTTCACCTACCTTATTTCGTATACTTCTTGCATTGAAGTATACACACTTCAAGCCACTTTCCTGTACTGGGTCCACTGCTTTTCATCACCTATATAAATGCTTTGGATTTGAATATAGGAGGTATGGTCAGGAGGTTTGCAGATGACACCAAAATTGGTGGTGTAGTGGACAGCAAAGAAGGTTACCTCAGATTACAATGGGACCTTGATCAGATGGGCCAATTGGGCCTAGGAGTGACAGATGGAGTTTAATTTAGATTCAAAGTTTGTGCGAAGATTTGTAGCTCGGGTGCTCATTGTTGTGGTTCTGTTCGCTGAGCTGGAAGTTTTTGTTGCAAACGTTTCGTCCCCTGGCTAGGCGACATCATCAGTGCTTGGGAGCCTGAAACTGACAACCGGAAGCGGCAGGGACAGACCACTATAAACACCGGAGGAAACATCAAAGAAGCGCTTCGCAGGAGGCTCCCAAGCACTGATGATGTCGCCTAGCCAGGGGACGAAACGTTTGCAACAAAAACTTTAATTTAGATAAATGGGAGGTGCTGCATTTTGAAAAGGCAAATCAGGGCAGGACTTACATACTTAATGATAATGTCCTGTGAGTGTTGCTGAATGAAGAGACCTTGGGGTGCAGGTTCATAGTTCCTCGAAAGCGGAATCACACGTAGACAGAATAGTGAAGGTGTTTAGTACACTTGCCTTTATTTATCAGAGCATTGAGTACAGGAGTTGGAAGGTCATGTTTCCTCTGTACAGGACAGTGGTTAGGCCACTTTTGGAATACTGCATTCAATTCTGGCCTCCCTGCTATATGAGAGATGTTATGAAACTTGAAAGGGTTCAGAAACTATTTACAAAGATGTTGCCAGGTTTGGAGAATTTGAGCTATAGGGTCAGGCTGAATAAGAGGAAGAGGCGAACTTATAATTTATAAAATCGTGAGGGGCATGTATAGGGTGAATAGTCGAGGTTTTATCCCCAGTCCAAAACTAGAGGGCTAAGGTTTAAGGTGAGAGGGAAAGAAAGAGACCGAAGGGGCAGCTTTTTCACACAGACGGTGGTGCATGTATGCAATGAGCTGCCAGAGGAAGTGGAGGAAACTGGTTCAATTACAACATTTAAAAGGCATCTGGATGGGTACATGAATAGGAAGGGTTTAGCAGGATACGTGCCAACTGCTGGCAAATGCGACTAGATTAATGTAGAATATCTGGTCCACATGGACAAGTTGGACCAAAGGGTTTGTTTCTGTGTTGTCCACCTCCATGATTCTATATGCAAATCCCTTACCTTTTTACATCCCTATCTCCTCTGAAATATCTAAACCCTGAAATGGTGAGCTGCCAATTCCACCCTTCTCTCATTTTCTCTAACGGCTACTACATTGTAGTCCTATTTACTAATCCAGTCTCTAAGCTCATCTTTCCTATCTGTTATAATCCTTGCATTGAAATAAATGCACTTCAGACCACCAGTCCTGCCATGTTCATAAGCCTGACCCTGCCTGTTCCTCCTATTATTTCGCACTTATTAAAGCTTAATCAGGAATATTTAACTTGTGGGGAAGAAAATTGCTATCAACATTTAGCTATTAACTTGTATTAGCTTATTGCCCTGTTAAGAGCTTGTTAATGCCAAGTTAGTGATGGGTTAGTTTAACACCTTATCCAAGCTTTGAAATCTTTGGAAAATGGTAAAGTCACCTAAGCAACATGACTTAGGCCTAATGGTGTCACTTTGTAACAAAACTGTCATTAGTAGGAAACTTCATCTCCACCTGTGTTCACTCCCCACTACTTAAAATGAAAAGGCAAAAATCACAAAGGTAGTAGATTGGCTTACTAACTAAATAACTATGATGCAGAGGGTAGGAATAAACAGTTCATTTTTGGGCTGAGAGGATGTCATGAGTGGTGTGCCACAGGGATCGGTGTTGGGGCCTCAACTCTACAATTTAGCTCAATGATTTGGATAAAGGGATTGAAGGTACATTAACTAGGTTTGCAAAGACACAAAGAGTGTGGCTTTGCCACTCCTCTCCCTTGTAAAATTGCTGTTTCTCCGTATACAGCTGTTAATGTTAATCGTTTTATAAACTGTTTATTTTTCAATAAAATTTTTAAAAAGACACAAAGATGGCCTGGAAAATAAGTCGTGAAGAGGGCATAAGGAGCCTAGAAGGGATGCAGATAGGTTGTTATTTGGGCAAAAATCTGTCAAATGGTGAACAATATGGAAAGTGTGAAATTGTCCACTTTGACAAGTCTTTTTTTGAAAAAGCATCTTATCTAAATGGTGACAGGTTGCATTGCTCTAAAATGTAAAGAAATTGGGCTGTCCTCGTGTGTCTGTGAATCACATAAGGTTAGTGTGTAAGTGATAAAGATACTTAATAGAATGGTACGGTTTATTGCAAGGGGAATTGAATGCAACAGTAGAGTCATGACTTGGAGGTGCTGATGTTGGACTGGGGTAGACAAAGTTAAAAATCACACAACACCAAGTTATAGTCCAACTGGTTTATTTGAAAGCACTAGCTTTTGGAGCGCCACTCCTTCATCAGGGTATAATCTGCCCAAATAGCATGCAAAACAATACTTCTCGCTGCATTTCAGAACACGTGACAATAATGAATCAAATCAAATATACATTCTCCTGCAAAGTTAGCTTCAGTTGATCAGACTTTATGAATGAGTGAGGGATATGGGAAAGGTAATTGCAGACACTACAAGCAAACACAAACAAGGAACTAGAGGAGGCCACTCAAACCTTCAGGCCTGCTTCACCATTTAATAAGATCATGACTAATCTGATGTTAACCTCACCTCTGCCTTCCAGTAGACCCCCGATAATCTTTCATTCCCTTGGTCATCAGGAATCTATCAATTTCTGCCTTAAATATATTTAAAGATGCTGTATCCACTGACTTTTGAGGAAGGGAATTCCAAAGACTCTCAACCCTCGGAAAAATGTTTCCTCATCTCCTTTTTAACTGGTTGCCCTTTAGTTTTAAAACTAGATTCTCCCACAAGAGGAAACATTTGTTGTCATATACTGAAATGCAGTGATAAGTATTGTTTTGCATGCTATTTGGGTAGAGTATGATATACTTACATGTGATAATAGAAGAGAATGCAGAATACAGTAAGCAAAAACCAAAACAACTGCAGATGCTGTAAATCAGAAACAAGCATGCAAATGGTAGGAAAAGCTCAGCAGGTCTGACAGTATCTCTGTGAGAGAAATCAGAGCAAACAGAGTCTGGTGACCTCTCCTCAGTTCTTAGAAAGGGTCACCAGACCCAAAACGTTAACTCTGATTTTTCTTCACAGATACTGCCAGACCTGCTGAGATTTTCCAGCAGTTTCCATGTTTGATGCTGAATATACTGTTACTCCTTCATTTCTTACCTCACCCCAGAGCAGCAGATAATATGCACAAAGGTAGCAAATGGTTTTAAATGCCAACTTAGGTGGCAAATGAGTTTCCATAGATAACTGAGCCATCTTTCCCATTGTTGGCAATGTGCTTCCCTCACACACCTTCCCTCATTTATGCAAGCTCCTCCTCAGAGCTCAGAATTCAGACTGACTAAAAATCTAAGCTTCCTTTTTAAAAAAAAACACTTGTTTAGGTACATGCAGGAGTCTTATTACCTAGCCAAAAATGTTGCAATTACCCAAATTTGCTGTCATTGTAATCTTAAATTATCCTGTTTGAAACAACTTGGTATTATTAATCTCAGACCTTAAAACATCAAACTGATGCAATTAAAAGGATGAAATGCAGAAATCTAAATACCAACTTTGAATATTCTTGATATGCCATAGTGAGATGATAAAAACTAACAGAGTTGTTGTATTCATCTGCTTTATTTTGTGGTACACAGGTATACGAAATATATTTGCACAAGTACTTTCAGATTATGGAATTAAGTACACTCGAGTCCCTATAGAACCAGGCCTGCATGACTGTGAATGGATAGGACAGCAGCTAATGGACTTCTATCTGCAAGTTGAAAAAGATGCATTCAATTCAATTGATGTATTTAGACAACATGGAATCAGGTAAATACCAAAGCTATGCTAGAGGCTGGTATAATCATTTAATGTGCTTTCAGGCGAAAGTTACAGCCACCATCTCTTTCCTTCCAAGTACATATTTCTCCCACCTTTGCAATCAGCAATCCAATATATGGTTATGATCATATGCCAACTCTAGCATCACCCTATCCCATTGAGTTATCCCTAGTGTTTTGCCTGCAGTTTCTGATAGGGTCCATTATAAAAATAGAAAAGAAACATGAGAAATCAAATGAAAATTGTTTTCACCTGAACCCCTTTAAAAGAAGTTTTTAAGAGTCACCGAGGTCCATGGTGCAAGAAAAGGCCCTTCAGACCATTGAGTCTGCACCCATTAAAAACCTAACTATTCTCATCTCATTTTACAGTACTTGGGCCATTACCTTGTGCGCCTTGGCATCACACGTGCAATGTGTTACAGCACAGAAACAGAGATTTCAGCCCAACTCATCTATGTTGATCAAGTTTCCTAAACTGAACGAGTCCTATTTGCCTGAATTTAGCCCATATCCCTTTCCTACCCATGTACCTTTCCAAATCTCTCTTACATATTATAATTGTACTTGTCTCACTCACTTCCTCTGGCAGCTCACTCGAAATACTTATAAATGTTAGGAGGGTTTCTGTCTGTACAATGCTTACAGGCAGTGTTCCAGATTTCCTACCACTCTCTGGGTGGAAAAAACAATTCCTAATCTCTTCTAACCTCCTGCTCCTTACCTTAAATCTCAGCTCCCTCAGTCACTGATCCCTCTGTTAAGCGGAAGCATTCCTTATTGTCTATCCAATTTATGCCTCTCAAAGCTTTACACATCTTCATTGTGTCCCCCTCAGTATCCCCAACACCAAGGAAAAACAATCCCAGTTAATCTAATCTCTCTTCATAACTCCAAAGTCTCCAGTATAGGCAACATCCTGGTCCAATCCTAGTTTGAACTGTCTTGTTGATTGTTTTCTGCACCATAAAAAGGGCCTGTTTTCATCTTATGAAGCTCTTGTGTCACTTTTGCTTAGGTTTAGGAACATTCCAGCAAGGAAAATTCAGAATAATCAGTATTATTTTAAAAAATAAATTTCTCCCATCGAGTTCTCATGGATCAGCCCCTTACCTTGATAGCATGGCTCATATTCTGTGGCCAAACATCTCTCACTGTCTATCCACAGGCTTCCCAAATTGGAGTTTATGGTCTCAAGTTGCAAACGCTAGGGTGGCAATGGTTGAGGAAATTCTTTCCACATCCACTTGTCAGGACCATTCAGGATCCAGTACTCTTCAATCCAGTTACTGCTCACTAAGCTGCAGTAGAAAACAAACACAGCCCGTCCAACTTTTCGCCAGCCAACCCATCTTTTCCAGATATAAATCTGGTAAACGTCCTTTGAACTGCCTCCAACGTATTTACATCCTTCCTTAAAACAGATCTAAACTGCACAATATTTGAGAGGTGGTCTCTCCAGTGCCCTACATAACTGAACTTACTTCTATGTTCATTTCATCTTGTAATAAAGGGCTAGTCTTCTTAATTACATGTTGTACCTACGTACAAACATTTTGTAACTTGATTCATGAGAACACTGACAACTCTGCATATTGGAATTCCATTTAAAAAGGAACACAGTGCTTTTTAAGCAGATACCGCATCAGAAAATGCTGACTCTGAACCAGTATTCCAAGAGTACAGGTTCAAGGATATCAGCTTACATCTTAAACCTTGCACTTCCTAGATATAATCATATTTTCTGACAACCTCAAACATAATTTCCAGTACAGTCTGTTCTGCTATACCATGGTAGTTGCAGCCTTCAATTATAGAAAATTGAGCAATAGAAATCATGGGACCTATGCAAAAAACACGGCTGGGGCGAACCGCTAATAATATCAGTAAAAATTTAAACTAAAGTAGTAGTTAGCTTAACACAAATGATAGCACAGTCTAAGTAAGTGTTAAATTTATTATTTCATTAAAATATGATTTTAACACCTTGAAAGGGTTTCTAAGTTTGCTGAGTAAGTGGTGTATTAAGACAGGGGTTGAGGGTCATCTTTACATTCAGGTGCAGTTCTTGGTGCAGGGTTACAATGAAAAAACAAATTTAGTTCAGAAGTGGAGATTATTATCCTCTGACTGTTTCTTGAAAATTGGCTTAAAGAAAGTAACTATCTAGTTTTTGCTGCTTTGCCATCTTTCTTCTTTCATGAAGAAGCTGTTCATAGGATGTTAGATCAAAATTTATGCCACAAACTGCTATCCTGCTGTGTTCTGCATTGTAGCTGTTGTCTAAGCTGCAACTGCTTCTCAACTTCCCTCAGGATAGAAAAAATCTAGAAAGTTGTGCTGCTGCTTCCTGAACGACTTCATCTTCATCTCGAGCTTCAATTTCCTATTCAGCAAGTTGCTGTAGATCAGCTCTGGAGAGGTCTTCACAATTGGACTTGAGCAGCTCCTCAACGTCCTCAGTCTCCACTTCAAATCCAACTTGCTTTGCAAGAGCGACACTATGTTCTTTATTGCTTTTAAGTTCTTTTGACAAGTTCTCAAGTCACGAAAAATCTGGAAGCTTTTGCCAAACTGCATGCAAGCAGTCCTTACTGACATCACCCCAGGCCTCCACAATGATGTCATAGCATTCTTAATGTTAAAGTTCTTCCAAAATTAAATAACACTGTCCTCATTAACCCCTCAGTAGCTGCGATCAACTTCCTGAATGTGTACCTTAAATAATAAACTTTAAAAGTTGCTATTACACCCTGGTCCATGCGCTGAATGAGAGAGTCAGTGTTCAGAGATAGAAATTGCACTTTGATGTTTTCAGAAAGCTCACCAATGGTTTGAGGATGGCTTGGTGCATTGTCCAGAATGAGGAGAATCTTGAAATCAATTTTTTTTTCCTCCTGCAATAAATTTTAAAAACATCCTCAAACATCAACAATAAAGGTCAGGAAAAAATCTGCCTTGTCATCCAACCTCTTCTGCTTGACGAAGTAAACACCTGGAGTGAACTTAAGGGAACCTTTTTCAAGGCTCGTGGCTTGGCAGCATGGTACACCAGCACAGGCTTAAGCTTTAAGTCACTACTTGCATGGGCACCCAACAACAGTCATATGATTCTTTGCAACCTTAAAACCTGGAGTGTGCGGTTCATTGTTGAAAATGTGGGCTCTGGATGGCATTCACTTTCAGTATAAACCTGTCTTCTTCAAACTGAAGATTTGAAGTGTAGCTGCCTTCTTCAAACAATTTTTTCACCATGGGTGGAAACGACAGCACATGTTCCTGGTCTGCACTGGCAGCTTCACCACATAACTTTACAATATGAAAAGCATAGTTGTTCTTAAACCCAGCAAACCAGCACTGAAGGCAGGCACACCTGTAGGATGTTCAGCTTTTTTCCTTAGCCTTATCAATTTAGGAGAACTTTTCTGTTTTATGGGGAGAAAGGCATGGAAAACACAGCAAGATTTGCAAAAAACAGGACCTAAAATGACTGAGTACAGCACTGTACCTTTCACAAAGCACTTCACCACAGCCAACTGACCACGTGATGTCAACAGTGTGTCCAATCCTCCACACACTGCAACACACAGTGCCAGGGATGGAATTGTGTAATAGCCAACAGGAGTTTGCGTTTTAAAATAATCATTCCCCAATCATATTACAGCCAAATCATGTTGACGATTTGTTATAGAACAACCTGTATTGTGAAAAATCAAAACTATTTAACTTTATGTTCTCCACTCAGCATTTAAGGGTGTCAGGAAATTAAGGGTGTCCCTGGAGGCTCCTTGCCTTCATTCCCGATGAAGGGCTTTTGCCCGAAATGTTGATTTTCCTGCTTCTCGGATGCTGCCTGGCCTGCTGTGCTTTTCCAGCACCACTCTAATCTAGACTCTGATCTCCAGTACTCACTTTCGCCTATTTAAGTGTGTCAGGTATAATTATTAAATATTCCACACTATAAAACATTCATCAAGAAGCAGATTTTGGACTTAGTGTTGCAAACAAAACTGTGCTTGACATCTTTATGCTGCAGAATGACCTAAAAATACTATGATTTCTGATGCTCACAACTGTCTCCTCATACTAGCTAGGCAACAGAAGCTCATTAGTTCCAGGGGGAGTAATGTCCATTCCACCCTGGCCAAAAACAGTATCCTTTATCTTTGAAGGATTGACCAGTTGTGATGTTGATGTCTAGTACAAACTTTAGGGATTATGTCCTCTGCTCTAGAAGGATCATCAATATTGGAAAAACTACAAACTTCTGGCTTACTGATTTACTCAAATTCCTGGAAAAGATTCCTGTTGAAAAAGCAAAAATAGAGGCATTTTTAAAAAAATATTTGAAACTGAACCCCTCCTGGCTAAATGTGACATCCCCGCAATTTCATGTTATGACACACTGTGGAGTAAGTGGGACTTGAGCCAAGGACTCCTTACTCAGAGCTAGGGACATGACCACTATGCACAGCCCCTAGAATACTGTAGAGTTATTAGAATGATACCTGGACCAAAGGATTTTTGCTAAATCAGAGTATTAAGGGTTAGGAGATAGACTTTGGTTGCAACCACACATGATTTTAATAGTCTACAGGCACTAGCATGAACCTCCTTGTTAAATTATCTGTTTCACTGCAATAAATACTTCATAATACTGTCAGTTTCTTCAGTAGCCAAACGAGAGATCAGTTTGCAAAACACGTTTTTGGCTGTAAGCTACATCTATCTCAAAACTTTATAATTTGTCATGTTTACAAATAGAAGTTACATTTATCACAAATGGCTGGCTGGCTTAATTTTTTTTACTCCTAACAGGTGGACTGATATCTATATTGGCCTAACAACAATGGGGAAAAATATGTCAGTATCAAATATCCAGCAAGTCATTGAAAATGCCATAGCCACAAGGACAGACATCTCCTGTGGGAAAAGATTCCGACCTCTACAGGATGATGCAATATTGACAATGGAACTAATGGTGCATCCTGGTTATCCCAGCTTTCCTGAGGAGGGCGGATGTGGTGAAGGGCCCGATGAATTTTCAATGTCTGCAGATCGATTTCTTGAACTGCAAACCCTCAAGGAGTCAAAACTACTAAAATATTATGAAGACAAAAATATACAACTGTGCTCTTTCAAAGACATAAAGGAAATAGGAGCTGAGAAAATAATTCAGAGAGATGGGAATGAACACAAATTTGAGGCTTTCAGGGACTAGAGAATGGCAGTGCCAGAAATCCTTGCAAATTAAATGCCATGGGATCACAGGAAAAAAAGACATGGTTATAGAAGTGAAACTAAATTATCCAATATTTCACTGGTCATACAGAAAAATGCATAATGTTTAATAGAGTTAGAATTTAACTACAGTAAAAAAGCCCCTTTGGTTACTTCTAGTTCCACTCAGAGCAGATGTCAGTGCTAATTCTTAACAAAAATTTAAATCATCAGTTGAATTTATCCTGTGTATTCAAGGAAATTGAAATTAGGTTCAGTGTGGTGTTCCAAATATTTCAGTTTGCTATCTACAGCATCAAAACAAATGAAGTAACAAGGCAACCAATTTTGATAAAATTAATGCCTCAAAGAGTTTATATTTTAGAAAGCATTAAACTATACTTCTTTAAACAAGTACTGATATACAGAATTACAAAACAATGTGCAATAACTTGAAATTTCATAAAACATGGGAGACATCATTGATCAATAATTAAAATCAGTGTTTGGTCATGAAGTGCTCGGTTATAAATAAAAAAAAGGTCACTTAAACTGAACAGGTTTTATAGAATCACAGAATTGCTGTGGCACAGGAGGCTATACCTGCACAAGTTCAGTTCCCTACTGCCTTTTCCCCCCATCCTTGAATGTCATCTCTATCCAAATTATTATCGAATGCCTTCTTGAATACCTCAATTACAGCACGTATTTGTGCTGACTGGAGTAAGTCTTTAATTTTATGATGCAAAGTTATCCATTGCAGAGTTATTGGCAAGGTTTATGGATTGGAGGGTCCTAATACAGGATAACTGCACCCTTAAATGCCTAAAACACTACTCAATGCTGACCATGAGGTTATTTCATAACTGAACTGGACAGGAGAGTATCTTGGGTTTAGAAGGCTGCTGATTGGTGTACTCAAGGATACGGCTTTTTAAAAAAGGTATTGATTTGACTGACTTTTGAGGTAAATACAAGGCAATATATTGTTGTATAATGTAACAGAACATTCAAATGAATCTTGATAGAAATGTCAAATAAAATTTAATATTTTGGTTCTTATAAGACACTCATCTAACTTGTGGCATTAATATTTGCAAACTAGAAAGTACATGACCAAAATAGATCAGAAGAGTTTGCACTATGAGCAGCATTGCTTAGGTTATGCATTTGTTTTTCTGTCTATGGTTTCCTCAAATGCATTTGCAACTGTTTCTGCGAATACATGAACCCCCTCCACAGACAGTTTTTTCTCCTCTAGTAGTATAGTCTTTGTACATGTCAGCCACATAAGGCTGCACAAATAATTATTTTAAAAATTTTAAGTAATACTTACAAACAAAAATAAGCAAACTTGTATCAGCCCAAGTACCAAACAATATCCACTGTCCTGCTCAGCGTGGAGATCATAGGTCATTTTAACCGATTCAAATTTTACTAATGCTGCCAATTTGCATGCTAACATATTTCATTGTCATTTTAAAAAGGAGAATACACCATTGTTACACAATAATCTTTAATATGCTCTGCTTTTAGTTCAGATCTGCTTTTAGTTCAGATCTGCTTTTTCTTTGATATGCAAATTTGCATGATTATTTAGTTAATTTTAAAGGTACTATCAAATGGCCCTGTAAGATACTGCAACTAAATCTGGTACTTTGATAATCATGTGGCAAAGTAGTACTTTCGAGAATTTCAAAATGCTGCTTTTATATGTATAGTGCAAGGTTATATAACATTATACAAAAGCTAAAGTAGTATCGACAGATTTAGCAATAATATTGGTAAGCAGTCTACCCACAGAATCATTATTACGAATTGTGGCTTTTAATCAGCCACGTATACAAAAAGAACATTTTGGAAATTTAACAAGATAAACGTTGTGTTTGTAAATATTCTCACCTCCTTGGTATTTTGTCACATGCAGACAGTTTCACCAAAGGATTATAATTTTCAAAGGCACCACAGGCTATGGTTCTCACTCAACATCCAAATAACCACAATTTTCTGCAGGAGTTGCTAGTCAGAAATCATGGCCAGGACTTGTTGCCTCCTCTTTAATGGAGGGATATGGAGGCCTGCAATTAATCATCTGAGAGGTTATCTCACAATGAGCCAGAAATTGACCTGGGTCTATAAGATTCAGTGCTTCATTGAAATGGTGGCCTGTCAATTGTGAAAGTCAAATCAAGTCATAGTTTACAAAAAGAGGGCAGAAATGTTACTAGTGGAAGGCTTTCACATGAAAAAGAAACCTAATCTATTTGAAATGGGAAGCAAATTGAACTAGCACTTTTTAAAATTATGTTGAAAATCAGTTAAAATTTAGCCACAAGATATACTTGCCACATTGTCATGACTTGTTGGCTTAATTTGTGTTTTAGCAATTATTTATGGCTCTATTTATACTTCAGTTACTGAATGAAGAAAGTCAGTTTTAAATCAAGATTCAAGCAGGGATATTCTTTAAAATTGTTTGGTTACTACCTTGTTGCAGCATTCTTCTGACTCAGGAGACATTTCTGTGAAGATGGAGATTTACATGTAGGTAGTATGTTCCCAACAGTTGAAAACAATTTCTTTTTACAAGAAAGATTTGGTGGGGAAAGCTCATTTAAAGTGATATCAGCCAGATTTGAGAATTATCCGTAAGTTTGAAAGGTGTTACCCCAATCTTTCTAAAGCAGCTCTAATACTGCATAGTAATACCACTATTTGTTCCTCAACTGTCTTCTAGAATGCGATCCTGGATACTGAGCAATGTCCTAACACAAAGTTTGAGTCCGGTTCAAAGTGAGAATGTTGTCAAAATCATCCCAGTCATGTTTGCACTTGGCATAAATTGATTTCCTAAATTGTTGCTCAATAGAAATCCAAAAAAGAAAACATCCAAAATGTATGCATTTTGTCATTTTAATAGATGGGTCATGACTTGTTCATTTCATCTACAGAAGAACAGAGAAAGTTAAATTTCAAACTAATTCCCGTCATTTCAAAAACATTTTAAATATGCTTCAAAGTTAATAGGAATTACTAATTTGCTCTTTTGTTAGTTGTCCACTTCACGTGTAGATGGCAATGCACATAATCTGGATTAAACAATGTTTTGGAGGAGACAAGTTGATCTGGTTCAGAAGCGCATGATAAGTTTTTGCACAAACCTTTTACTTTAGAGACAATCCTAAGCATACAGCCTTGCTTGTTTTATGTTGAACTTGGTCAGCTTAAACCAAGATCTAAACAGGATTACCTTGATGGCATTTGTTCCTTGTAAGATACAGGGTTGAATAAAGTTGTCGGGTCAGGGTAGGGAAAAGATGAGAAAAGAGAGAAAGTGCTCAGATGTCCAGTAATACACTGCATGAAGTTTTATTTGAATCCCAAAATGCTTGGAAGTTTGTCAAATCCAGCATCATTCACAATTTTCTTTACAAACCCAATTGAGACAATTAAGCTTTATTCAGACTAAATTTAATGTTGACTGCTTAAAAAAATGATATTGGTACTTAGGCTTAAAGGGTAGTTGTTCCCGTTTTACAGATAGTACTGTAGATTAAACAGCGGTAAAATTTACACGAGTCAAAATAGGATACAATTTCAGAGCTAATAATCCACTTAAAAACATAGCCCAGAATCTGTATTTTGACCAACGTCAACCAACTCTTATTTCAGCAGTGCAAATATTCTTCCATATACTTTTAATGCTCAAATTTCATTCTAAATTTATTTTCTTTCCTATATTAAAACATGGAAATAGGGATAAGAAAAAAAAAGGATAATTCGCACTTGACTTTCTTTGGACAACATTGCTCTAATTAGACATTACACCAGTAGTTTGCCAGTAGTCAATTTACTAGTCAAAGATTTGTCAAGCAGACATCTTCAACTAATTCCAATTCCTAATTTAAAAAGCGATTGATCATGTTTAAGTGTGACAGTGTCTTGAAATTAAACATCTCAGATCTTTACTCGTGTAACAAAGCGCTGATGTCAGTTACTTCTTTTTCACTCTGCACTGAATGAGCAAAACGTGAACACTTTTCAGAGGCTGGATTAGCCAATGCAAATTTGCACAAAAGCAGCATGTTGGTGTGGCTCAACTTCTTCCATAAATTAGCCAAGCTGGATTCTAGATTTTTTAAAAATCCAACCATTTCTATGAATGCTATTATGAAGTAACCACTATATCTAAACTAGAGAAGCAGAATGCGCAGGATCGATTCCACAGGAGTGCAGGGAGTTTCTGAATCACATTAAATTAAATTAGTAAAATAAATCATAAGTGGAGAAAGAACAAATGTCGATCACAACACAAAGCTCTCAACAGTAGCCAGGAGACGAATGTAGGTGTATCGATCTGTTCATGCAATCACTTCATTAATCTTAAATTCCTATTGCTAATTTTGAATTCCTTTACGATTAAAACAGACCACCCAACCCATAAACAGCTCCAGACAAACTTGTTGCACTTAAAATGTGGCAGTCAATTCCCATTTTGAATTTCCTTGCGTTGCATTTAACTTAAAATTTGCACGAGTGTGAAACTCAAGGTGTGTAAAGAGTGATGTAATAAGGTGAGCATTTAGGACCATACAGCCTGACAGAATGTAATCAGCATGTATCCTCAACAAATCATTTCATTCAGAGGTAAAGAAGGAACACTAGAAAAAAAACTTTAGAAAATTAATCCCGTTTGCAACATTTAATCATATGCAAATCCATGGGCTTCCTATTTTGTCAACATCAATGTATAGTAACACAAGCTAAATTACATGGGAACAAGCTGCTTTTTTCTCTCCAGCAACAGAGCATCTTTCCCCTTCCAATGTTCTAAGCACATTGCAGGCCAGGTGTATTTGCAACCAGGTTTCCCACAAAACAGTGCAACATTAAGAGAAAGTAAACAAATTGCTTCAATATTCAATCTCCTTCTAGATGTTGCTGTTTTCACTAAGACATCAGTTTGAAAAATAACTTTATAAAACTGAGAAAAAAAAAGGGGAGGCTGAAGACAAAAAAAAATGCAACCTACTTGTTGAGCTCAAGGGTAGAATACCATCTGTTAAAGGAACTCATGGAGTTGTGAGAGAAAAGTTGTTTATTAAAGCAGTGATTTTGTGTTTTTAAACTAGAAAGCAGAACTAGACTGTCTTATTTAAAGTTTTAATCCCATCTGAACAGTCATTACCTAAACCACTTCTGATTATATGAAAACTGTAGAAAGTTAGTAACAGCCACAAGTAAACACCAAAGGTGAGACTTGTATGTGTTCATCAGAGTCCTGCTGGATGGTGTGTTTCAAATGTACTGCCCAGAATCTGCAATCAGAAAGGCAGCAAGACAAGTCTTAGTCCACTGGCCGTTTTTCTCCATATTTCTTTGTAAACTCTTCAGCATTCTTTAAGAATTTTTTATGGTCCTTAGAGTATTCTTCAGCTAGGTCAGCTCTTAGGGGATGCTCAGGCTGTGGGTCATTCACAAGTGCAATGAGTGACTGGATAACTGAAATCAAAACAAAATAAAAATCAAAGTTTAGCGTTTAAGAACTATTAAATATTGTGGATTTGAAAATTACAATAGTGTTTCAACTTGCAGGCATATCTTGAAACAACATCCAGGCTCTATCATCATGATGGAGGCACCAGCTCACCATCATCATACTGGCAGGTTGAGATCATTAATAAATGTTGGTTTTGTCTGTGACAGTCACATTCCATGAATAAATAGAAAACTTTAAATGATTAAAAATTCTGCTTTTTATGCAATTCCAGATTCTCCCTGGGAGCTGCTACTTTATTGACATTTAAATGCTGCCAATTCAGACTGATCTTACAAATATTTAGGAACCAACATTTGCAAAGAATGGCCTCAAAGTCCATGCTTAAAGCTATAATATACTGTAAATATATTTGCCAAATTAAATAAAGCACGTCTGGAGATAGAATCTGACCTCAATTTTGTCCAACTTGTCAAGGACTTTAATCATCTCATGCTAATTTATAAACCACTCATTGTTTCAATACTTCCAATCTCTAACCTCTTCCTGCCCTAAAACCCTCAAAGTTCTGCAATTCCTTCAATCCTAGCCTTTGACACATTGCCATTTTTATTCAATCCAACTCTGGGTGGTCATGACTTCAACAACCTCGGCTCAAGGGTCTGCAACTCCCTGCTCAAGCTACTCCAGCTCTTTCTCTTGCTTTAGAAAGTTTCATACATTTTAACATCACTTGTGCTTCACAGTGTCCATTTTGTTTGGTAATGATCCAGGGAAGTGTCCTCAAATCAGTTATAATATTAAAAGGCCAGAGTTTCAGATGAGCCGATGATTATCAAGAGTAGTGAATGGCCAGAAAACTTTGTAATAGTCAAATCTGATAGATAGAAAAGACATGAAAGACTGTTTCATCAGAAGGGTTAGGCAAGAAATCAAATTAGACTGCGACAGAGGTGGCAGTGGGAACCTTTGTAGATTTACAATGGCAAGTTCAACTCCAAATCAAATGGGGCACACAAGTTCTTTTCTCTTCGGCTTGATAAGACCATTTCCAATTTGTTCCTTGGTATTTAATTTGACATCGCAACATTTAAGAGGCATTTGGATGGATATATGAAGGAAGGGTTTGGAGGGATATGGGCCGGGTGCTGACAGGCAGGACTAGATTGGGTTGGGATATCTGATCAGCATGGACGGGTTGGACCGATGGGTCTGTTTCCATGCTGTACATCTCTATGACTCTAAATTGCCCAGCTAATGAAGAGTGAACCCTCCTGAATATATTGAAAACCTCCAAAGTCTCTTTTCCAAAACAACAATACCAACTACTAACTTACAATTCTCGACATCTAGAATTATCACGGTTCCTCACTTCTGTTCCTCTCCAGGTCAGTAATATCCTGATGCCTAGACAGCAAAGTCTCACTGCACGCTAAAATAGGATTTGTGCAACAGCAACATATTTAATATAGATACCCTCTGCCAATCCAAAACAAAATGTCTCAATTTTCCAGTGCTTTATTGCAAATTTCACTGTCAGATGTTGATACTAGGGTAATGATTTGGAACAGGTAAGCAATTTGAAAGTGAACATTTATGGACCATTGATCATAATGTTAGGTTTACAGAATAGAAGAGCATTGAAAACAAAAAAAAAAACTTTTGTCACTGCATACTCTGAATCAATTCTATTTTGGTGTTTCTCAAAGGGAATCAATTTGCTCTAAAAAATTATTTTATGCCAAGCTCCACGGAGAGGTTTTCAGAAGATTTGATGTGACATTGGTGGTGGGTAAGTTTTTGGAGGTGATTCTGAAAGTTTGAATTTACATGCATTTGGAGAGGCAAGGATTGATTAGGGATGGTTAGCATGGTTTTGAGAGAGGAAATAACCAATTAAATAACCAAAAAGACTGAGGGCAGAGTGTTAGGCGTTGTTTATTTGGACTTTATTTTTGCCTTTGACAAAGTTTCACATGGTACACTAATTAGTAAAGTTAGATCACATGAGATTCAGGCTGAACTTGCCAATTGTGTACAAAATTGGCTTTATGGTAGGAGACAGAGGGTGGTGGTAGAGAGTAGTTTATCAGACTGGAGGCCTGTGATCAGTGGTGTTCCACAAGGATCGGTATTGGGTCCACTTATGTTATTTCTATAAATGATTTGGATGAGAATACAGGAGGTATGGTGAGTAAGTTTACAAATGACACCAAACTTAGTTGTATAAATGGACATTGAAGGTTATTTAAGATTATGAAGAGATCTTGATTAACTGGGTCAATGAGATGAGGAGTGGCAGGTGGATTTAATTTGGATGAATGCATGGTATTGCATTTTGGTAATACACACACGGACAGGAATGGTAGGACCCTGGGTAGTGTTATTGAACAGAGAGCCCCATGGGTTCAGGTACAAACTCTTTGAAATTTACATCACAAGGTGGTGGTCAAGAGTGTGTTTAGCACATTTGCCTTCATTACCTTTGAGTCTAGGAGTTGGGACATTATGGTGAGGTTGTAAATGACATTAGTGAAGCCTCGCCTGGAGTCTGTGCACAGTTCTGGTCATCCTGCCATAGGAAGGATATTATTAAACTGGAGAGGGTTCAGAAAAGATTTACCAGGAATTGAGGGTTTGAGATATAAAAATAGTCTGGGAAAGACTGGGACATTTTTCCACTGGAACGTAGGAGATTGAGGCTTAACTTTATTGAAGCTTATGAAATCATGAGGGGCATAGGTAAGGCATATTTTTGAGGAGAAAAATTTACAGGTACGAGGTGCAACTTTTTATTTTACAGAGTACAATGTGGAATGAACTGCCAGGTAAAGTGGTGGATGCAAGTTCAGTTACAGCTGTAATAAAGGTTGCACCCTACTAGCCTTCTTGAATACATGCTCGTACCTGCACTGTAACTTTTTAGGATCATGCACGCAAATACCTGAATCCCTCTATACCTCAAAATTCTGCAGTCCTTCTCTGTTTAAGTAATTCAGCGGAACCTTGATTATCAGAATATCAATTATCCGAAGAAGATCTCAAGGTCCCGATAGAAATAATGCGCCTTTTGTTTACAATGACTAAAAGTGAACTCTGCTTCCTGAAACACTGTCGAGAACAGTCCTGGACACAGATTGTAGCCCAGGCACTGCTTCCAAATGACTGACCTCCCAACCTCTCTCAACCCCGCTTCCCCAGATAATATCTCCAACATTGTCCTGTATAGGGCAAACGTGAAACCTATTAAAAAGTTGCAGTAAAACGTTGTGCGCGTGGCTGCGTGTGCACGTTATTTGAAGAATCACACCTCCCCTGCACCCCCCCCCCACCCCCAAGGGCAGCAGCAGTCTTACCTTTGGTGAACAATCCGGCTGCCCCAAAGAGGCACAGAGGGTCACGGCTGGATCAGACTGGGGGCAGGGGCCTGGACAAAGAGGTCGGACAGTAGGTGGGGTGGACAGGATTGGATTGGGGGGGGGGGGGGGGAACGGTGTTGAACAGGTTTGGGGGCAGACGGGTTCGTGGGCAGACGGGTTCAGCGGTGTGGGACGGAGTTAGGGAGGGACGGGTGTGGGGGTGGATGGGGGTTGGGGCAGACAGTAGGGCAGTGTTGGATGGTGTTGGGGGACGGCCGGGGCAGATGGAGGTGAATGGGCGTCAGGAACCTGCGCGGTGTGTTGCTGCCTCGTCTCCTGAACGGAAAGAGGACAGAATAGAAAACTCTGATCCCCAGATGAGTGGTACTGAATCAATTAACCGAATACTCAATTATCCCAACGAAATACTGCCCACCCATCTCGTTCGGTTAATAGAGGTTCCTCTGTACTTTTAAAAGTTTTTCTGCGAAAGTGAACAATTTCACATTCTCTCACATTATACATCATTGCCAGACATTTACCCACTCATTCAATCCATCTGCAACGTCCTTGTAACTTTCTAAGAATACTTCCCTTCCTTCCTTACGGTCGCCTATGAATTTAACTACCTTTGCTCCCCTCATCCAAATTGTAAGCATAGACTCTTGCTGGACTCCACTTGTCACATCCTGCCATTCAGACAAAGGCTGGTTTAAGCCTTTAGTTCTGCTAAACAGCCAATCTTAATCCATGTTAAAACATCACCCCCTACATGAGCTTTTATTTTCCATAATAACCTTTGAATTGGTATCTTAATAAATGGTCAACAGAATCACAGTACAGAAGAGACTCTTCAGCCCATTGTGTCTGTAACACAAAGTACACTACCACCTGCACTACATAGAACATAGAAGAATACAGCGCAGTACAGGCCCTTCAGCCCTCGATGTTGCGCCGATCCAAGCCCACCTAACCTACACTAGCCCACTATCCTCCATATGCCTATCCAATGCCCGCTTAAATGCCCATGAGGGAGATTCCACCACTGCTACTGGCAGGGCATTCCATGAACTCACGACTCGCTGAGTAAAGAACCTACCCCTAACATCTGTCCTATACCTACCCCCCCTTAATTTAAAGCTATGCCCCCTTGTAATAGCTGACTCCATACGTGGAAAAAGATTCTCACTGTCGACCCTATCTAAACCCCTAATCATCTTATACACCTCTATCAAGTCACCCCTAAATCTTTTCTCCAATGAAAACAACCCCAAGTGCCTCAGCCTTTCCTCATACGATCTTTCTACCATACCAGGCAACATCCTGGTAAACCGCCTCTGCACCCGTTCCAGTGCCTCCACATCCTTCCTATAGTATGGCGACCAAAACTGCACACAATACTCCAGATGTGGCCGCACCAGAGTCTTATACAACTGCAACATGACCTCAGTACTCCGGAACTCAATTCCTCTACCAATAAAAGCCAGTACGCCATATGCCTTCTTCACCGCACTATTTACCTGGGTGGCAACTTTCAAAGATTTGTGTACATGGACACCAAGATCCCTCTGCTCATCCACACTACCAAGTATCCGACCGTTAGCCCAGTACCCCATCTTTTTATTACTCTTACTTTTTTTTTCCTTACAAGTCAACACCGACCCGCCACCCACCCATACCCCTACATTTACCCCTTACCTAACACTATAGGCAATTTAGCATGGCCAATTCACCTGACTAATTCACTAGTCCTATAGTTTTGAATATAAGTGCTCGTCCAAATACTTGTTAAAGATTGAGGTCAATCACCCCATCTACACTCCCAGACTGCGCATTCCACCACCCTCTGGGTGGAACATTCTTCTCTCAAACCCCCTATAAACCTCTCACCTTGCATTTTTTAAAAATGTCCTCTACTCGTGACCCTTCCACTAAGGGAAGAGCTGCTTTCTATCCACCCTGGCAGTGCCTCTCAAATGTAAGATTTCTTGAACAAAAAGGAATGTTTTTAAAAAAATACATCTACTACCTCATTGGCAACCTCAAGAGGAGGATGAAATCCACATGGACCATAGACTTGTCGATCTGCAGTTTCATAGTTTGATTAGTAACATTTGACTGTAATTTTGCTACATTCCTCTTCCATTCCTGATTTACAGCTATTACTGGAGTGATTTTGTATCCTCTATAATGAAGGCAGGAGCAGAGCACTGGTTCATTTCAATCATTTCCATATCTTCCACATATAGTCACATATTTATATTCTGAAACGTCCCCTTAAATGTTGTCACTGTCTCCTGATAGACCTAACACCTAGCCTGGCATGCTGTTCAGTTAACTCAGCTTTACGTCTAGATAGTTGCCCGTATTTAGGTTTGAAAAGATAGTCTTCACTCAAGTAATCTCCTTCTCAAATTGAATTAAAAATTCAAGAACATGGTGGTCACTGCTACTTTGGGTACCTTAATGGAGGTCACTAATTAATTGTCTCATTACACAATACCCCAATCTGTCGGTTCCAGAACATGCCGTTAAGAAATATCTCAAAAACATTGGAAGAACTCTTCATCCAGGCTTTCCACCCCTCCCCATTCATGGGACATGTGTGTCACTGACTGGCTCGCATTTGTTGCCCATGCCTAGTCATCCTTGAGAAGGTGACAGTGAGCTGCCACATTGAACCGCTATAGTCTATGTGCTGAGGGGTGACCCACAATTCCAGGATTTTGACCCAGTGACAATGAAAGAACGGTAATATACTTCCAACTCAGAATGGTGAGTGGCTTCGAGGGAACTTGCAAGCGGTAATGTTCCGATGTATCTGCTGCCCTTGTCCTAAGTGAAAACTATCGTTGTTTTGAAAGCTGCTGTCTATGGATATTCGGTGAATTTCTGCAGTAAATCAAGTAGATAGAACACACTGTCACTAAACATCAGTGGTGGAGTTTGCAAGCGCATGTGGACGCGATGCCAATCAAGTGAGCTGCTTTGTCCTGAATGGTGTCAAGCTTCCTCAGTGTTATTGTACCTGCACTCATCCAGGCAAGTAGGGAGCATTCCATCACTCGTCTTGTGCCTTGTAGATGGTGGATATGCTCTGGGGAGTCAGGTAATGAGTTATCCCTTGTGTTCCAAGCCACTGACCTGCTCTTGTGTTCATGTGATGAGCCTAGTTCTGGACAATGGTAACTCTAAGGATGTTGAAAGTAGGAGACTCGGTGATGGTAACACTATTGAATGTCAAGTAACAGTGATTAGATTGTCTTTTATTGGTGATGGTCATTGCCTAGTATTGGTGTAGCGTGAACATTTCTATTCACTTTTCTGCTCAAGGTCAGATATTGATCGGATCTTGCTGCATTTAAACAATGATTGCCTCAGTAGCCAAAAGGTCGTGAATTATGGTGAGCATTATCCCTACTTCTGACTTTATGATGAAGAGGAAGTCATTTATGAAGCAGCTGAATAGAGTTGGGACTAGAACACTACCCTAAGGAACTCCTGCAGAGATGTCCTGCAGCTGAACTGACTGACCTCCGACGATCTTCCTATGTATCAGGTACAACCCCAGCCGACAGAGAATTTGCCCCCTGACAATCACTGATTCTAATTTTGCTAGGGCTCCTCGATATCAAACTCAGCCGAAAGTGGCCATGATATCAAGGGCTGTCACTCTCATCTTGCCTCTGGAATTCAGATCTTTGTTCATGTTTGAGCCAAGGCTGTAATGAGCTCAGGCGCTGAATGACCCTGGCAGAACCCAAATGGCATCAGGAAGTAGGTTATTGCTGACTAGGTGCTGGATGATAGCACTTTCCAACATTTTACTGATAATCGAGTGTAGACTGATTGGGTGGTAATTGGTCAGATTGGATTTGTCGAGCCTTTTGTGGACAGGACATACTGGGCCAAGTTTCTAATTTATCAGGTAGATGCCAGTGTTGTAACTATACTAGAGCAGCTTGGCTAGGGTAGCAGCAAATTCTGGATCACAAGACTTCATAACTGTTGTCAGGGTACATAGCCTTTGCAGTATCCACTGCCTCTGACCATTTCTTGATATCACGTGGAATGAATTAAACTGGTTGAAGATTGGCATCTGTGATGCTGGGGACTATTGGAAGAAGGAGAGATCAATTACCCATTCAACATTTGTAGCTGAAGATTGCTGCAAATGCTTCAGCCTTCTCTTTTGCACTGATCTGCTGGGCTCTTTCATCATGGAGAATGGGAATATTTGTGCAGCCCCCCTCTTCCAGTGAGTTCATTACTTGTCCACCACCATTCTGAACTGGATGTGAGCGTGAACTTGATCCATTAATTGTGGGATCGCATAGCTCTATCACTTGCTGCTTACATTGCTTGGCACTCAAGTTTGGTAGCTTCAGCAGGTAGACAGATTTTAGACACGCCTGGTGCTGCTCCTCTCATGCCCTCCTGCACTCTCCATTGGCCAGAAGACCACAGGATACAGGGTAAGAATCAGGCCGCAGCCCATCGAGTCTGCGTCACCATTCGATCATGGCTGATGTGTTTCTCAACCCATTCTCCCACTTTCTCCATAACCCTTGACCCCCTTACTAATCAAGAACCTAAGTATCTCTGTTTTAAATACTCTCAATGACTTGATCTCCACAGCCCTTTGTAGTAATGAGTCACCACCCTCTGGCTGTAGAGATTCCTTATCTCAGTTCAGTCCCTTCATCCTCAAGCTGTGCCACCATGTCCTAGTCTCTCCTACCAGTGGAAACATTATCTCCCGTGTCCACTCTATCCAGGCCTCTCTGTATTCTTTAAATTTCAATCAGATCCTCCCTAATGCTTCTATACTTCAAGAAGCCCTTCATCCTCAGGATCATTCTTGTAAGCCCCTTCTGGACCTCCTCCAACATCAACACATCTTTCCTTAGATAAAGGGCCCAAAACTGCTCACAATATTCCAAATGTAAAATTTGACGAGAGCCTTAAACATCTGAAGCAGTATACCTGTGGTCTTGTTTTCTAGCCTGGCTGAACTAGGATCGATCCCCTGGCTTGTTTGTAATGGTTCAATGGGTGATATACCAGGCTATGAGGTTGCAAATTGTTTTACAGTATGATTCTACTGCTGTTGATGGCCCACAGCCCCTCATGGATGCTCAGTCTTGAGTTGCTAGATCAGTTTGAAATCTGTCCCACTTAGCACAGTGACAGTGTCATACAACACAACAGAGGGTATTCTCAATGTGAAGCTTATGCAGTTATAGAGCTTTTAGTTTTTTTTCTTTTTATTGTATCCCTCTTTTAAAAGACCACTTTTAAAATATAGAGTACAATTCTATATATCCTTCTATAGGAAAGATGCTGTTAAACTTGAAAGGTGCGGAAAAGATTTACAATGATGTTGCTGGTACTGGAGGGTTTGCATGATCAGGACAGGCTGGAGATTTTTTCCGATGGACTATCAGAGACCAAAAGGGCGACCTTACAGAAGTTTATAAAATCACGAGGGGCATGTATAAGGTGAACATCCAGTCTTTTTCCTAGGGTGGGGCAGTCCAAGACCAGAGAACATACGTTTAAGATAAAAGGGGAAAGATTTTAGTAGTACCCGAGGTGTAACTTTTTCACAGAATGTGGTGTCTGTATGGAACAAATGGCTAGAGAAAATGGTGGAGGTGGGTACAATTGCAACATTTAAAAGGCATCTGGATGGGTATATGAACAGGAAAGGTTTAGATGGACATTGGCCAAATGCTGGCAAATGGGACTAGATTAAATGGAGATATTTGATCCACGTGAATGAACTGAACTGAAGGGTGTGTGTTTCCACGCTTATGACTCAAGAGTCCAATCAGATAATGTTCAACAGGACGATTCCTGGTATGGTGGGGGGAAACTATATTATGAGCAAAGAGTCAAAAGTTGGGAACCTATGCAGGAAGACAGAGAAGGAAACGAGGGCAAAAACAAAAGGGGTATCAAAAAGAAGAAAACTCGTGCAAACATTCAAACCGTAGTGTAAAATAATATGACCAGGACGAAAAAGATTAAAGCAACAATTAAGACTCTGTCTTAATGCATAGAGCATTTGCAATGAAGTGAATAAATTAGTCACAGGAATAGATATAAATGAATACAGTCTAGTGGGATTATGGTGATATGGCTGCAGGGTGACCAGGGATCACCCAGAAGTATTCAGTTTTTTTAGGAAGAATAGAAAAAGACTGGAGGAGGTTTGGTAGTACTGCTTGTTAAAGAGGAGCTTAACACAATAGTGAGGGAGAATATTACCTCTGGTGAAATAGAATCTGAATTCATTGAGTTTAGAAGCACCAAAGGGCAGAAGACAATAGGGGGTATTGTATATGGACCACTAAACTGTAGTGGTAACGTTGGGGAAGGCATTAAACATGAAATTAGACCTGCAAGCAATAAAAGGTACAGCTGTAATTGTGGATTACTTTAATGTAGATTAGATATCCTGGAGTGAGAGTGTTGGTTTTCTGGGTAAATGCATTGAGGAACCAGTTAGAGGACAGACCATCTTAGACTGAGCATTGTGTAATGAGAAAGCAATAATTGGCAATCTTGCTGTGTGAAGGCCCTTGGGCAATAGTGATCATCATATGATAGAATTGATAGTTGATACTGAGACGAAGGTCCTGAATGTAGATTTTTAAGTGCGAGCAGCAGCGGAGAAGGAGCGGGAGCAGCAGAGGAAGTGACGTGGACCGGAGGGGCAACCAGGAAGGAAAGCAGTGACCATATATATCAGCAAGGCGGCTAAACCCGAGACTCTACTACTGTAGCGTATCCCACCTGCCCTCCTCCTCTAACCTAGTTAATAAGTAGGAAGAGTGGGAATGACGACCAGGGGACTGCCGGTAATATATCTGGGCAGTGGCTGAACCTGAGACACTACACGTGTTGTGTCTCCCCCCACACCCAACCAAAAATAGGACTCTGGTTTGTTAAGGTAAGGATTTTCTATTTCTTTATCGGTGAATGGTTAAAAATTTACTTTTTATGGTTTATCTATTAATTGGTTTTTAGAAAAAGACTATAGCAGAGAGGAATCAAAGTATTTTAACTCAAACCTATACAAAGTAATAAAGTAATTAACCAAGCAAAGATGGCTGGGCAGGTGATGTGCTGTAGCTGTATGATGTGGGAGCTGGCTGATCCCATTGTGAATGGCAGTGACCACATCTGCAGCAAGTGTTGGTTGCTGGAAGAACTCCGGCTCAGAGTTGATGATCTGGAATCTGAGCTTCAAACACTGCAGCACATCTGGGGGGGGGGAGAAAGAGTTACTTGGACGCTTTGTTTCAGGAGGCAGTCACACCTGGGAGATTAAGTAATTCACATTCAGTTAGTGATCAGGGACATCAGAGTGTGACTGTAAGTAAGGCAGGTAGGGGGAACCTGAGTTCAGGAGTGCAGGAGCCTCAGCCCTTGACCTTGTCTAATGAGATTCTTGCTCCCTATACGGATGAGAAAAAGGGCTCTGGACAGGATATGCCAGCTGACCACAGCACCATGGTGCAGAAGGCCATTCAAGAGGGGGGAGCAAAAAGACAAGTAGTTGTTATTGGGGATTCTATAATTAGGGGAACAGATAGTATCCTATGCAAGCTGGATCGGGAGTCTCGCATGGTGTGTTGCCTGCCCGGTGCCAGGGTGAAAGGATATTGGAGCGGGAGGGGGAGGATCCAGTTGTTGTGGTCCATGTTGGGACTAACAACATAGGCAAAGCTAGGGTGGAGGACCTGTTTGGGAATTATCAAGCACGAGGAAGGAAATTGAAGTACAGGTCCTCAAGGGTCATAATCTCTGGATTACTGCCCGAGCCATGTGCCAATTGGCATAGGGATAAGAAAATTAGGGAAGTAAACACGTGGCTAAGGGATTGGTGTGGGAAAGAGAGATTCCATTTCATGGGGCATTGGGATCAGTTGTGGCATCTGTACCATTGGGACGGTCTCCACCTGAACTGATCTGGTACCGATGTTCTAGCGAAAAGGATAAATAGGGTGGTCAATAGGACTTTAAACTTCTGAGGTTGGGGGGGGGGGGGGGGCGGGGGAAGAGAAGGGAAAGTGAAAGCGACAGGGAGTATGGAGTTAAATGGGAAGATAAGCAGGAGGATAGCATGTATGCAGGTGGATTTAACCTTGAGGCAGATTAGGAATGCAACAAAAAGGAAGGATAACTTAGGACATCTTATGACTTCCAATATCTCTCATGATAAGAAAGGTACTTTACCTGAATGCTCATACCATTCGTAACAAAGTAGATGAACTAACGGCACAGATCGTGAATGATTATGATGTGGTTGCAGGGGGTTCATGACTGGCAGTTAAATATCCAAGGATTTACAACTTATCGAAAAGACAGGGAGGTGGGCAGAGGGGGTGGGGTGGCCTTGTTAGTTAAGAACAAAATTAAATCTATGGCACTGAATGACATAGGGTCGGATGATGTGGTGTCTGTGTGGGTGGAATGGAGGAACCACAAAGGCAAAAAACCATCATGGGAGTTATGTACAGACCTCCTAACAGTGGTAGGGACCAGGGGCACAACATGTACCAGGAAATAGAAAAGGCATGTCAGAAAGGCAAGGTCACGGTGATCATGGGGACTTCAATATGCAGGTGGACTGGGTAAATAATGTTGCCAGTGGATCCAAAGAAAGGGAATTCATGGAATGCTTACAAGATGGCTTTTTGGAACAGCTTGCCATGGAGCCCATAAGGGAGCAGGCTATTTTGGACCTAGTGCTATGTAATGACTCAGACTTTATAAAAGATCTTAAAGTAAGGGAACACTTAGGAAGCAGCGATCATAATATGGTAGAGTTCAGTCTGCAATTTGAAAGAGAAGGCAAAATTGGATGTAATGGTGTTACAGTTAAATAAAGGTAATTATGAGGGCATGAAAGAGGAACTGATGAAAATCAACTGGAAGCAGAGCCTAGCAGGAAAGACAATAGAGCAAAAATGGCAGGGGTTTGTGAGTATAATTGAGGACACTGTACAGAGGTTCATCCCCAAGAAAAGAAAGATTATCCGGGGAGGGATTAGACAGCCATGGCTGACAAAGGAAGTCAGGAAATGTATCAAAGAAAAAGAGAGATCCTATAAAGTGGCCAAGAGCACTGGGAAATCAGAAGATTGGGAAAGCTACAAAAAAAAAAGAGGATAACAAAGAAATAAGGAAGGAGAGGATCAAATATGAAGGTAGGCTAGCCAGTAATATTAGAAATGATAGTAAAAGTTTATTTCAATATACAAGAAACAAACAACAGGCAAAAGTAGACATTGGGCCACTTCAAACTAATGCTGGAAGGCTAGTGATGGGAGATAAGGAAATAGCTGGAGAACTTAATAAATACTTTGCGTCAGTCTTCACAGTGGAAGACATGAGTAATATCCCAACAATTAAAGGGAGTCAGGGGGCTGAGTTGAGTATGGTTGCCATTACAAAAGAGAGTGTGCTAGAAAAGCTAAAAGGTCTTAAAATTGACAAATCTCCTGGCCCCAATGGGCTACATCCTAGAGTTCTGAGGGAGGTGGCTGAGGAAATAGTGGAGGCGTTGGTTGAGATCTTTCAAAAGTCACTGGAGTCAAGGTAAGTCCCGGATGATTGGAAGACCGCTGTTGTAACCCCATTGTTCAAGAAAGGATCAAGATAAAAGATGGAAAATTATAGGCCAATTAGCCTAACCTCGGTTGTTGGTAAAATTCTAGAATCCATTGTTAAGGATGAGGTTTCTAAATTCTTGGAAGAGCAGGGTCGGATTAGAACAAGTCAACATGGATTTAGTAAGGGGAGGTCATGCCTGACAAACCTGTTAGAATTCTTTGAAGAGGTGACAAATAGGTTAGACCAGGGAAACCCAGTGGATGTGGTCTATCTCGACTTCCAAAAGGCCTTTGATAAGGTGCCACACGGGAGGCTGCTGAGTAAGATGAGGGCCCATGGTGTTCGAGGTGAGCTACTGGCATGGATTGAGGATTGGCTATCTGACAGAAGGCAGAGAGTTGGGATAAGAGGTTCTTTTTCGAAATAGCAGCCGGTGACAAGCGGTGTCCCACTAGGTTCAGTGTTAGGGCCGCAGCTGTTCACATTGTATATTAATGATCTGGATGAAGGGACTGGTGGCATTCTAGCGAAGTTTGCCGATGTTACGAAGATAGGTGGACAGGCAGGTAGTACTGAGGAAGTGGGGAGGCTGCAGAAGGATCTAGACAGTTTGGGAGAGTGGTCCAGGAAATGGCTGATGAAGTTCAATGTGAGCAAATGCGAGGTCTTGCACTTTGGCAAAAAGAATACAAGCATGGACTACTTTCTAAACGGTGAGAAAATTCATAAAGCTAAAGTACAAAGGGATCTGGAAGTGCTAGTCGAGGATTCTCAAGGTAAACATGCAGGTTGAATCCGTGATTAAGAAAGCGAATGCAATGTTGTCATTTATCTCAAGAAGGTTGGAATATAAAAGCAGCGATGTGCTACTGAGACTTTATAAAGCTCTGGTTAGGCCCCATTTGGAGTACAGTGTCCAGTTTTGGTCCCCACACCTCAGGAAGGACATACTGGCACTGGAGCGTGTCCAGCGGAGATTCACACGGATCATCCCTGAAATGGTAGGTCTAACATATGAGGAACGGCTGAGGATTCTGGGATTGTATTCATTGGAGTTTAGAAGGTTAAGGGGAGATCTAATAGAAACTTACAAGATATTACATGGCTTGGAAAGGGTGGATGCTAAGAAATTGCTTCTGTTAGGCGGGGAGACTAGGACCCGTGGGCACAGCCTTAAAATTAGAAGAGGTCAATTCAGAACAGAAACGCGGAGACACTTCTTCAGCCAGAGAGTGGTGGGCCTGTGGAATTCATTGCCGCGGAGTGCAGTGGAGGCCAGGATGCTAAATGTCTTCAAGGCAGAGATTGATAAATTCTTGATGTCACAAGGAATTAAGGGTTACGGGGAGAATGCGGGTAAGTGGAGTTGAAATGCACATCAGCCATGATTAAATGGCTGAGTGGACTCGATGGGCCGAATGGCCTTACTTCCACTCTTTTGTCTTATGGACTAGAACACTCACCTTGGTCAGCTTTGGTTGCTGGTTTCCAGTTTTCAGCACTAATGACTGGGAGACAAACTTGTCCTTTCTCATCAATGTTGGGGTGATAGATCTTTGTCTTGAAAGTAATTTTAGGTGGTTTGAAAGGATATTCTGATGGAAAGCTTATTTCAATCCTGAAAGCTCCTTTGTCATATGGAGGGTTATCCTAAAACAGGGGGAAAGTATTTTAGTATGTTTAGCACAACCACAGAAATAACACTTTAGACATCATAATCTTAATAAACACCTAGCTTTTATAAACAGATCTAAATTATATGATCTAACATAGGTGTTACTGCATGAAGAAACATTGCACAGTGTATGTAAAATGTCAATAGCCCTTATTGTCAACATATTCCCAGGTAGAACAATTTCTAACACAAAAGGTTAAAATGTGAACACTCTAGAAACTGACAGTTGTCCCAAATCATTTATATTACTGCAGTATGACAAAAAAACTTTTCCAAGGATTGGATAATTCTGGAAGAAAAATTCTTTCCCACCTTCTTTGTTGTGGACTCCATGCCATGTAGAGGATGAGGAAATTCTTGAAGTGAAAGAAAACTTAAGGGATTAACTTAAAACTAATTTGTCACTTTAAAAAAAAAATACAGCTGTGTGTTGATGCATGCTAGAAGTACACCAATATTCCAATCTGGACACGTTCCAGATAATTACTTCCTATAACAAAAATAGAGATTGCTGGAAAAGCTCAGCAGGTCAAGCAGCAGCTGAGGAGAGAAAGCAGAGTTAACGGAGTTCTGAGAAAGGGTCACTTGACCCAAAACATTAACTCAGATTTCTTTCCACAGCTGCTGCCAGATCTGCTGGGCTTTTCCTGCAATTTCTAGTTTTGTTTGATTTACAGCATCTGCAGTGGTTTTAATTTATCTTTTATACCCAGTGAACTAAAACAACTCCACAATCTATGAATTAAACATAACATACACAAAGTAATGCAGTTGTAGCACAGCAAAGGATGAACCCAATAAGCCAGACAAATTCAAATTCAATCACTCCAAATTATGGAGACAGAATGTTTTACCAATAAAGAGAAGATAAAAGCTTTGCAAGCTGGTGAGGCATACAGCCCCAGCCAGCCTGCTCCTTCATTCAATAAGATCTTCCACTTCAACCCTACTTTCCCAGTCTCGATATATTCAGAGTCCTTAAAAGTGTGTCCAAAAGTTTTATCAACCTGAATCACATAATCCTCTAGATCAAAGAATGACAAAGTGGCAACATTTCTCAAATGCTAACTGGCCAACCCCATATTTTGAAACAATGACCCTTACTTCTAGATGAACAGGCTCTCCGCATCACCTTCAAGAAAATCTCACATAAAACAAGAGACCGGTTTGGATTACAAACTTCACACAAATGGATCTCAATTCCAAAATAATAACATTGTAAATTTGTGCAAAGAGGTTTTCCACACTTTATGAAAAATACTGAACAAATCAGTTGAGTTGCATATATGTTAACTTTGTTTCAAAGTTTTTACTGAAACATTACCAAGAAAATTTCTCTGCACAAAATGTTGCATCACAGATTTCAAAGATACACTCAGCTTAGTGCTTCAGAGTGCTGCAGTCCAACTTATAAAACGGTACACACTGCTGCTACAGTGGTGATGGAGGTAAGGAACACTTAAAGGCATAAATAGGATGCTGATCAAACAGACCTCATTCTGCTGGATAGTGTCAAGCTTCCTGGAGATGCAATTGTTGTAGACTCGCCAACTTTAAGGGCATTTAAATGGCCACTGAATAGGCATATCAACAAGAATGGAATAGTGTAGGATAGATGGACTTCAGATTGGTTTCACAAGTCGGCGCAACATCAAAGGCCGAAGAGCATTACAGCACAGTACAGGCCCTATGTTCTATATATACCCACCAGACAAGTGGAAAATATTTCACTCTTAAATGTGTTTTGCAAATGATCAAAATGGTCAAACATTGCTTCCTAATGGCATTATTGGTGTATCTATACCAAATAAACTGCAGTTGCTCAAAGGAGGCGTGCAACACCACTTTCTCAAAGGCAACGAAAAGGTGATAATGTTTTGGCAGTCAGATAGTGAAATGCATGCTGCAGAATTCCCAGTCCAGTTAGGTAGGTCCAGGAGGTTGATAGTTGGGGAATTCAATAACAGCAATGCTGTTGAACATCAGGGGAAGATGCCAGTTTGCACATTTCTTGCCATCATTATCGGAATGTTGCCCAGACCTTAATGCTGGTGTACACTGACTGCTCATTATCTGAGGCGTTTGCAAATAGTACTGAACACCACAAACACAATGAACATGCCCATTTCTGCCTATGTATAAGGATAGGCAATTAGATATAAGATCAGAGGGCCTAGGACATATCACTATGCTTTAAACATGGGGAAAGTGAGGACTGCAGATACTGGAGATCAGTCGAGAGTGTTGTGCTGGAAAAGTATAGCAGGTCAGGCAGCATCCGAGGAGCAGGAGAATTAACGTTTTGCGCGCAAGACCTTCATCAGGAATGGTGCATTTCTTGCTATGCTTTAAACATGGGAATATATGTAGAAAAGGACCAGATTATCTACTTCCATGCAATAATTTCTATAATAATTCTCATTTAAAAGACAGGAATATAGACCCAGCACACTTAGTGAGTTGCCATGGAAAATATCCCTCAAACGGCACTGTTAATATTTGTGCCTGCAGTGTTGAAACCACACCCAATAGAACTACTTAAAGATCGGTCTGCACTCTTCTCAAGCACCACTACTCACAGCAGCACAACACTAATAAACAGAAGGAAGCATTGCCAGGTGAAAGGTGATGAGAAGTAATTGCTTCCAAGAGATTGAGCATCATGAATAGATAAGAATATTGAACTGTGGGAAATTTGAGCACAATTTACGCCCGATACAATGGCATAAGATTGCATAAGCTTCACATCAGAACTGAAAAATGGTGTCTTGTTTCACACATCATTGACCAACCTAGATAGACTAGGAGTGGAGGACAAAAACGTTGTGCATCTGTAACTTTAGTAACCACAAATAGTACCACTGCTCCAGTTTCCTGCAGTCCTTTTGGTTAATGGAATAATAGCTAAATCCAGATAGTCTGGCACCTGCTAATCACATCACATGCTTCTTTCAATTAGCCTCTTTTTCAGTCAAGAGTGACTTCCCAAGGGTAGTAACACCTGGTATAGTCAGGTACTATTAGCATTATGGGAGGTACTAGGTAGATCCCCACTTTGATGTTCCTGCTCAACAAAATTCTTACAGTTTCTGTGTGATCAATTTTTCTATGATGCAGGTAACTATTCTGCTTTGATAAATCCCAGTTTGGCCTGGCCCAGAAAGCTATACAAAAAAATACATGAATCAAAAAGCAAAATACGACAGATGCTGGAAATAAAAACAAAAAGCTGGAAATACCCAGGTCAGACAGCTTCTACAAAGAGAAGAAAAATAGTTAACATTTCATGTTGTGACCTTGCATTATGCATGGTCTCTTACACAACAATAATATACCATCCAGGA
Source organism: Chiloscyllium plagiosum (assembly GCF_037043375.1). Taxonomy (NCBI): domain Eukaryota; kingdom Metazoa; phylum Chordata; class Chondrichthyes; order Orectolobiformes; family Hemiscylliidae; genus Chiloscyllium; species Chiloscyllium plagiosum. The sequence continues at coordinate 12,126,730 of NW_028270162.1, read as the reverse complement.
TAAAAAAAGACACTTTGTATGCACGCACCCAGTCCCAGGGCAGACCATATAATCTAGGAGGGCACTGCTATGCTGGACATTTGGAGTTCAACATCAGACCATTGTACATTTAGAGAACATTAAACCAAGGCACTTCTCCTCTCTGGGCAGAGGTTAAAAAATACTATTTCAAAAAAACAGCAAGGAGTGAACCCTGGCAGCCAATACTTGTTGCTTGGTAAATACCACTGAGAAAAATGTCTGGAAAGGATCTCATTACTGATTGAGAGTTTGGTACATGCAAGTTGGCTGTGTTTGCCAAAATTCAAAAAGACTACTCAAAAGTACTTAATTGGCTGTGGACACAACAGGTTCTATACAAATGCAAGTTGTGTTATTGTCCAAAAATAGGCTGTCTCTATACAAGTAAATGGGGATTTAAATTTCTTTGGTTGGTGTCCCTGCTTTTCATTGATAGCTTGCCTGCAACAAATTGAATATTAAGAAAATAGAAAAGCCTGTTAAAAATCATATTTACATCTACCCTGCACAATTATGGAGGTCCCTGACAGTGGAGTTGACTCATAGGATATACAGCTAGAATATTTTGTGACTTAATTTTTGCAAAGAATTGCCAGAATTGTAAGCCATGCAATTTGGAATGCTGTACCAATCTAGTCTACTTTTTGATGGTGAACACGAACATGTTTAATTGTACTCTACAGCACACTAGGGAGGTGTGTGTAGCAGTGATAATCAGAGAAGCAGACTGGGTGGGGTGTGCAAAAGGTCCGCATCACTGTGAAGCAGAGTGGGAGAGTGGACCTGTGTGGGACTTGGAACATAAACAAGGAAATGGTCTTTCTAGCAAAGTGGATTAAAGATCAGCTTGAGGGTAGGAAACAGAGGATAGTAGGTAAAGGTTGTTTTGTAACTGGAAGTCTACATCAAGTGCCTTACAAGAGGGTTATGTGCTGGGTCCTTTGCTGTTTGGAATGTACCTGAATGATCTAGATATGAATTTAGGGGGTTTGATCAGTAAGTGGCATGGTAAATAGTGTAGCCTTTGACTACAGGACAATGTAGATGGGTTGGTCAAATCGGCAGAAAGCTGACAAATGGAGTTCTATCCTGAAAAGTGAGAGATGGTGCATTTTGGCAAGACTAACAAGGCAAGGGAGTACACAACGAATGATAGGATTATGGGAAGTACAGAGAATCAAAAAGAATCTTGGGGAGCATATCCATAGATCCTCGAAGGCAACACAACATGAATAAAGTGGTTAAAAAGGTATAGGAGATACTTGATTTTGTTTAATTGTGGCACTGAACACAAGAATAGGAATGTTACAATGGAGCTGTGTAAGATGTCACTTAGGCCACAGTTTGTACTGTTCTATCTCCCATACTATTGGAAAGACAGCTCAGGCATCAGTCCTGGTGAACATGAAGCACTAGGTAGAAGAGAGGTGGTTCGGATTTGGGGGTGAGCAGTGGGGGATGGGATGACACTTTGAGGGGCATGGATAAGAAACCTCTCTCTTTAGTTACTGGAGGAGTTAAAAACCAGAAGCACACAGATTTAAAAGTAAAGGAAAGGAGGTTCAGAGGGAATTTAAGGAAGAGGTTTTCACCGACAGGATGGTGGGTACCTGGAATTCCCTGTCTGAAAGGGTATTTGACGCAGGGATCAAAAGTATTTAGCCAATCTCTTGCAGCACCATAGCATAAGAGGCTACAAGATCTGAAAAATGAGTACAGTGGATGTGTGCTGAATGAGCTTTCCAGACTTGATGGGCTGAAAGACATCTTTCTGCACTGTAAAACTGACTGTTCAGGACCTAGCATTTCTTTGCTGTTATGTCCAGAAACCGCTCACTCCCTGCTTTTTTGTAGTATTCTAGAAATTTTTTTAATATTTTCACTTCATTTATACATCGCTAAATCTAAAAAATGTGGAATTTTTCCCACATGAAATGCTAGTGGAAGTCCTAGAATTAGCAACATGTCAGATAACAAATCTTGGCTCAGTCAGCAGAAGTTAAATGGTACTGATGATTCAATCAGTGGTATTATTGCTGTTAAATCAAGGTCCACGTAACATTTTGGGGACTCTGGTTTGAATGCCACCACAGCAGATGGTGGAATTTAAATTCAATACAAATCTGAAATTTAAGAGTCTAATAATGATCATGAAACCATTGTCAATTGCTGGAAAAACTCATCAGGTTCACTAATGTCCTTTAGGGAATCTGCCATCCTTCCCTGGTCTGGCCTACATGCAAATCCTGACCCACAGCAATGTGGCTGACTCTTGACTGCCTTCAAGAATGGGCAAAAAATGCTGGTCTAGCCAGCAAATGCCCTTATCCCACGAATAAAAACTGCGCTGCTTGGTAATTCAAGATTTTTTTAAAAATTACACTCAGTGAAATGACACCAGGAGAGATACATTAGAAATAATAAAACATGCATTCGTTCAACTTTGTATTAAGACTGTCAGATAAAATACCCAAAAGAAAACTGAATACAACCAAAGTATGTGATGTTTTACTCCCAAAAATCCCATTATCCACAACCAATGATTGGAGAGATATGGTACTTCTCAGTTGAGTGTAGCAATATCATAGCCATGACTATGTGCTCCCAAACTATAGCAGCTTTGGAGGACCTACACTGTAAATGCACTGCAGAGTGTTGTGCTAGCAGTAGGAGTGTTGCTGCAGCAGCAGTAACAAAAGCAGGTATAGAGTTTGGCAGATGTGCTGGGGCTAGGAGCACTGCAAAACCGTATAGATTTGGGAGAGTGCGCTTAGGAAAGGGTAGCATAATCTAGACCACAATTTCCAGATTCAGTGGTATTTTATAGTTTTTGTTAGAAACGTGCTCTGTTAGCATGTGTTAAAAAGAACTTCTCTCAATATGGTGTCATATTATTGCTGGAATTTTATGGTTCTGTATACCGACTTTCCCCACGTCAAGCCACATCACTACTTGAATAATTCAACCACTTTCTGCTTCTTTGAATTTGATTTCAGTTTAAACTGCTGCAAGAGAATCTAGACCAGAATCTGTTCTGGAGGGATTCATTGATTACTCAAAGCATCAATTGAATCGCTTCTGGGGTAGAAGTGACCTGTACAAGGAGGATGGATTGAAAGGGGACCAATATGCTGGCAGGGAGTTTTGCTAGAGTTGCTCAGGAGGATTTAAACTGGGGAGGAGACCCAGAGAGATACTGAAGAAAGTTCTATCAAAGATTGGTACAGTTGAGAAAACAAGCAAGACAGGCAGGGAGAAAGCAGAGAACAAGGTAGGACTGATAAATTAAACTGCATTTATTTCAATGCAAGGGGTCTAACAGGGAAGGCAGATGAACTCAGGGCATGGCTAGGAACATGGGACTGGGATATCATAGCAATTACAGACACATGGCTCAGGGGCTGGCAGCTTAAATGTTCCAGTATACAAATGCCATAGGCATAGGCAGGATAGAAAGGGAGGAGGGTGAGGGGGGGGGGGGGGGGGGGGGGGGGGTGGAGGTTTTGATAAGGGATAGCATTATTGCTGTACTGAGGGGGTATATTCCTGGAAAAACATCCAGGGAAGTTATTTGGGTGGAACTGAGAAATAAGAAAAAGGTGGTCACCTTATCAGGATTGTATTATAGACCCCCTAATAGTCAGAGGGAAATTGAGAAACAAATTTGTACGGAGATCTCGGATAACACGGTGATTATGGTAGGATATTTTAACTTTCCAAATACAGACTGGGACTGCCACAGTGTTAAGGGTTTAGATGGAGAGGAATTTATTAAGTGCATACAAGGCAATTTTCTGATTCAGTATGTGGATGTACCTACTAGAGAAGATGCAAAACTTAACCTACTCTTGGGAAATAAGGCAGGGCAGGTGATGGAGATGTCAGTGGGGAGAGCACTCTGGGGCCAGCAACCATAATTCCATTAGTTATAAAATAGTGATGGAAAAGGATAAATTAGATCTAAAAGTTGAAGTTCTAAACTGGAAGGCGGCTAATTTTGACAGTATTAGGCAAGAACTTTCAAAAGCTGACTGGGGGCAGATATTCCTTGGCAAAGGGACGGCTGGAAAATGGGAAGCCTTCAGAAATGAGATAACAAGAGTACAGAGACAGTATATTCCTGTTAGGGTGAAAGGAAAGGCTGGTAGGTATAGGGAATGCTGGATCACTAGAGAAATTGAGGGTTTGGTTAAGAAAAAGAAGGAAGCACATGTCAGATATCAACAGGAGAGAGATCAAGAGAATCATTAGAACAGGAGAAAGGCAGTAGGGGTAATACTTAAGAGGGAAATCAGGAGGGCAAAAAGGGGACCATGAGATAGCTTTGGCAAATAGAGTTAAGGAGAATCCAAAGGGTTTTTACAAATACATTGAGAAAAGGGTAACTCGGGAGAGAATAGGGCGCCTCAAGGAACAGCAAGGCAGACTTTGTGTGGAGTTACAGGAGATGAGGGAAGATACTAAACAAGTATTTTGCATCAGCGCTTACTGTGGAGGAGGACATGGAAGATATAGAATGTGGGGGAAATGAATGGTGACATCTTGAAAAAATGTCCATATTACAGAGGAAGTGCTGGATGCCTTGAAAATGCATGAAGGTGGATAAATCCCCAGGACCTAATCAGGTGTACCCTAGAACTCTGTGAGAAGCTAGGGAAGTGATTGCTGGGCCTCTTGCTGAGATATTTATATCAACGATAGTCACAGGTGAGATGCCAGAAGACTGGAAGTTGGCTAACGTGGTACCATTATTTTAAAAATGGTGGGAAGGACAAGCCAGGGAACTATAGACTAGTGAGCCTGACGTCAGTGGTGGGCAAGTTGTTAGACGGAATCCTAAGGGACAGGATTTACACACATTTGGAAAGGCAAGGACTGACTAGGGATAGTCAACATGGCTTTATGCGTGGGAAATCATGTGCCATGAACTTGATTTGAGTTTTTTGAAGTAACAAAGGATTGATGAGGGCAGAGCGGTGGATGTGATCTTTATGTACTCCAGCAAGGCATCCAACAAGGTTCCCCATGGGAGACTGATTAGCAAGGTTAGATCTCATGGAATACAGGGAGAACTAGCCATTTGGATACAGAACTGGCTCAACAGAACTGGTAGTGGAGGGTTGTTTTTCAGACTGGAGGCCTGTGACCAGTGGAGTACCACAAGGATTGGTGTTGGGTCCACTACTTTTCATCATATATAAATGACTTGGATGTGAGCTTAAGGGATATAGTTAGTAAGTTTGCAGATCACACCAAAATTAGAGGTGTAGAGGATAGCAGAGAAGGTTACCTCAGATTACAATGGGATCTGGGTCAGATGGGACAATTGGCTGAGTGGCAGGTGCAGTTTAATTTAGATATATGCAAGGTACTGCATTCTGGGAAAACAAATCTTATTAAGCGTATAAGCCCTGCTAAGGTCAGTGTTGCTGAACAAAGAGTGCAGATTCATAGCTCCTCGAAAGTAGAGTCGCAGTGCCAGATAGGATAGTGAAGGTGGTGTTTGGTATGCTTTCCTTTATTGGTCAGAGCATTGAGTATAGGAGTTGGGAGGTCACGTTGCAGCTGTACAGGACGTTGGTTCGGCCACCTTTGGAATATTGCATGCAATTCTGGTCTCCTTCCTATTGGAAGGATGTTATGAAACTTTGATGGGCTCAGAAAAGATTTACAAGGATATTGCCAAGGTTGGAGGATTTGAGCTATGGGGAGAGGGCCGTTTTCCCTGGAGCGACGAAGGCGGAGTGGTGACTTCAGAAGCTTATAAAATGAGGGGCATGAATAGGATAAATAGACAAGGTCTTTTCCCTGGGGTGGGGGAGTCCAGAACTTGAAGGCATAGATTTAGAGTGAGAGGGGAAAGAAATAAAAGAGACCTAAGGGGAAACCTTTTCAAACAGAGGATGGTGCATGTATGGAATGAGCTGCCAGAGAAAGTGGTGGAGGCTGGAACAGTTGCAACATTTAAAAGACATCTGGATGGGTATTTGAATAGGGAGGGTTGAGGGGGAAAACGGGTCAAGTGTTGGCAAACAGGACTAGATTTGGTTGGGCTATCTGATCAGCATGGACGAGTTGGACTGAACGGTCTGTTACTGTGCTGTAGATCTCTATGATTTATAAAAATGTAGGACCTGAATATCTATTTTCTACAGCATGCCAGATTTACAATTGCTAAAATGACCAGTGCCCACAAGTTATTTTGACAATTATGAAGCAATTTTCAAAGAGGCATTCCCTCATTTTTATACATCACCTCTGCGAAAGTACTGTTGGTAGTAATGTCTAAAATTATGCATCTCAACAGGAGATAGGGACAAATTACCTAGTGGCACAAAGTCATAAAAGAACACCATCTATAAAATGATTGTTTCTGTTATTTAGCCAAGGAAAAACAAAACATTTTTCAAGTAGTAAAGTGATTAGGATGTAAAAGGACTGGCTAGTGTGTGCTGTCCATCAGTGCTGCAGGTTCACTGATATGGGGTTTTCAGTAGAAAACTGGATACTTTAGACAGGTTTTCTTCCCAGTGATGTGGGGTAGTTGGAAGAGTAGAGTATCTTTTGGCAGCAGCCAGCCCACGCACAATGAACTGACAGACCTCTTTCTGCAATAGCATTTACGCGTTTCTATGTCAGCTCCCAGTGAACTTGTTTTTTGTAGAGGGGGCACGAGGGAAGGAAGGAAGAGAAAAGAGGTTAAGTCATTCCTTGCGTAGTGAAACTGAACTTGGCAAACATGTCATGAGTACTGGCAATCATGCAACATGTCACAAATGCTGCATTGTTTCCACATAACATCTGGTCCATCCTGCTCAATATAATGAAGCTCATATTTACTACTTCACTATTGAGGACCAGAAATGTGAACCAACAGCCAGATGAGAACTTTTGCCAGTGAACATTGATGTCATTTATTCAGGGTCAAGCGATTTCAAATGTCAGGTAAACACATCAACAAAGCTTTACACTTTTTTTTTAAAAACATATGGAATAATGGTTTTAAGTTGCATTTTCCTTTCTTCATTTAACCACACGGAGTTGGTACAAAACAGCTAGAAACCACACAACTGTTGAAGCTGCATACATTGACAATTTAAAATCTCTCAGCCTCTCTCAAACAGAATCATCTCCATTTATTCAAAAATAAATATACTACCCGTTTTTCACAGATGCAACGCCCATGGTCCATCATTTTGTGCTTGGTAAACAAGCACAGCCATTTTTAGCATTTACCACTCAATTTATATAAGATATTAAAGTTCTTTTTATTGTCACAGTACCCAGCAGGCTAGATTGTATATATCAATTCTGCATGCCGTCAGGCAAATCTGATAATAACCCCACCCCAGAAAAGGATTTTTAAAACAAAAATGTTGGACATGTTTACTTTGAAACTACAAAATAGCCACTAGCTAAAATGAAATCGGAGAAGGCTGTAGTCGTGCAATAAAAATTTGCAAATACAATAAATTGCAATACAAAACAAATCACCAGTTTAGATTTTGCAGTGAAAGTAATGCCAAGATGAGAAATGCTCACGCCTCGTCAAGCAAAACTGGAAACAGCTGGCACCTGCACTTGCAGAAATCCAGAATTTGCTGTCAGAAATAGCCCACTCGTCCACAAGGTGTGATAGCAGCTCTTGGCGATAGATTTGTCACCAAAAGACATAAAAGTGCCAACTTGGGCAACGAATTCCCATGAATCAGAAAAGGGTTAATTCTGGTATTTTCAGGGGAAAGAAAATTTTTAAACAGTGTAATCATTGATAATTACTTCCAAATAACTGCTCTAGCCTGAAAAATTTGATTTTACAAGTGTAGAAGTGATTTATTTCCCACCTCCCTTCTCTCCGTTTCTTTGCTCTGGATTGTAGATCAAAATGGTAAAAGGACTGATTGATTAGATTCCCTACAGTGTGGAAAGAGGCTCTTCGGCCCAACTAGTCCACACCGACCCTCCAAAGAGTAATCCACCCAAACCCATTTCCCTCTGACTAATGCATCTAACACTATGGGCAATTTAGAATGGCCAGTTCACCTGACCTGCACATCTTTGGACTGTGGGAGGAAACCAGAGCACCAGCCAAAGACTATGGAAGATGCTAATGCACTTTAAAAAAAACTAGTTATGGAATTCATCATAAGTTGTGTCAACACATCTTTTTTCAAACAGTGGAGGGGAGAAAGAGATCCAGGACACCATGGGTCAATGTTCAAAGTTAGCTTTGCCCAGCATCTAGTGTTCAATTAGGGCTAGTCACAAATGTCAGAAGTGATGAACATGACAACAGCAGTGCTGACTAGCTCCTGGGCAAATGAACAACTTGTGCGATGACAATACCAAGAGAGATGTTATAAAGTACAGATTTGAGACGGCCCAGGGAATCCCTTGTGGCCTCATCCTGCAAGCCTCTCTTGGTTTGTCCCAGAGATTGTATGTTTGGTAGTCTGGAATGAAAAGTTAACTCTTATAGTTTAGTTTAATTTTAGTCATCCCCTTTATTTACTAATCTGTAAACCAAGCTAACCTGGATTCTAATAACCCAGCAAAGTAGGACATCAACTCTTAAGAGCCGTAGCAGGCTACTCTGCTGAATTATCACAAACAGGCTACCTTTATACAGAAGTTTACAAAAGCTGTACTGTCACAGACAGGCTTTCATTGTACAAAGCGTTAACAAAAGCTCTGCATGTTCTGAACTAGACAGATATCAGTGAAGGACAATAATTCAGCAGAGAAGCTAATTGATAGAGTTTTGTTTCGAGGTCAGAATCAAACAATTTCACAATGGAACCGCCATAAACTTTACCACTCAGTGTCCTGTTTATACAGATTCACTGATGTTAAAGCAAGTGTTCTTAATTGCCTTACCATCCTTGCCTATTTTCTAGTGTGCACCAAATGTGTTCTATAATTCAACATTACACTTTAGTCTACATGTTCAAGGACAAGTTAAGACTATAAACTTTCTCATTCCCTCCTTTTATCATTTCAAAACAAAACTACCAGGTAAAGAAAAGATCATTTTTTCTCTGTCTGCAGTGAAGCCTAGGGGACACTCTCATCAGCTGCAGCAAGTAGTTACCTCTTTTGAATGGAATACTTCACAACTTTTGTACCAACAAATTTGCATCTTCCATGAAGTATTAAAAGAATGTGGAATGAAGGAGAGAATGAAGAACAAAGTTTTGAGAAGCAAAAAGGAACATCTCATTGGATTCCATGAACCAGGGCTATTTAAAAGCATTTCCTCGGTATGTGCCCCTCCACCCATAACATCCATGTTTCCTGATTTATATCTGCCTGTGCATATGTGAAGGGGTTTAAGTAAAGCATTAGTGAGGCTAAAAAGTGAATAGCTTGGATTGGCCCAAGATCTCCTTTTGGAAAGTACCGAGAGTACAGGTCAAAATCCAAGGCCAAAATATTTCTATTGTAACAAAGTAGGACACATTCTTTCAGAATACTGGAAGTTTGTCAGGGAAGCCACAGAACTTTCTGGGGTTTGAAAAAATGAGTCCAAAAGGGAACATCAAAAGAAAAATGCCACAAACTGAATACTAACTCTGTCGACAAGAGATAAATACTGTTGTGACTGCAGGGGGCATGCATAGGGAAGACAGAAGTGTGACCTGCTGTCTGGGACTGTAGTACTTAAGGTAGCTAAGGAATTACCGTGAACAGTTGATTTACTCTTGGGAATTTTGTTTTTAGTTCACCTGTGGAACTTGGCAATTAATGCTGGCCAGGCATCAATGCCCTATTCTTAGTTGCCTTTGAGAAGTGGTAGCGAACTAGTTTCTTGAACCACTGTAGTCCACATGCTATGGTTAGGGAGGGAATTCTAAGATTTTGACCAAGTGATACTTTAGGAACGGTCAGGGTGGCAAGTGCATTGAAGGAGAATTTGTAGGTGATGTGTCTATGCATCTGCTGCCCTGTCCTTCTAGATGGAAGCAGTTGTGGTTTGGAAGGTGCTATTGGAAGATCTTTGGCAAATTTCTGTGTACCTTTTACATAGTATACACTGCTGCTATCGAGCATTGGTAGAGGAGTGGATGCTTAAGAACGTGGTACCAATCAAGCAGGCCGCGTTGTCCTGTATGGTGTCATGCTCGAGTGTTGTTCGAGGTACACTCATCCAAACAAGTGGGTAGTATTTTGTCACACCCTGACTCATGCCTTGTAGATACTGAAAATGACTTCAGGAAGTGAGGTTATTACTCACTGCAGCATTCAAAATTATTTGGTTAGGGTGAAAACTGTAGCTGTGATGATAATCATGGCAAGTTCTAGTGAGGCTAAAGAGATGTAAAGTTGCAAGAACACATTTCCTGTTAATTTTCAAATCATACATAGTGACTACAGCAATTGCCAAAGTATATTACCAGAGGTCAAAGTAACATCACAAGAAAACATTAGCTGAAATTCTTTAAGAATGAGAATATTTTAAAAGTTTTGGCATGTCATTATTAATTTAAGGAGAGGAAGTAGATCCAGAGTTTTAAAAAGTTAGCCCAGGCAGCTCACACTGGAGCCGTGACCAAAGGTGCTCTGGAATGCTATTATATCAAAAACAGTTCTGACAAGCAATTGGAGACACTCTCACAGACCTGCAAAAGAATAATATATAGTATACCATAAAATGTGGTCCAGTCCATTTATCTTAAGATGATATCGAAAGTGGCACATAATATTCCTATAGCAAACATGCAGGAAGGAGAAAAATGCAAGTATCACAAAGTATTCCAGGTGTGTCCAGTATTTCATACAGATGCAGCGCAATTCTGTAAAAAAACGTCACAGTTCAGGTAGTAAAAAACCCTCAACATGTAATTAAAACATCACATTTGATACCAGTTTTTAAAAGAACCAATTAGTCCAGCATTGATAGATTGTGAAGGATCAAAACAGAACACTAGTGTATCGTTACAACTGCAGACAGGAATCTCAATTTCTAGAAGCTGCTCCTTTAAAGGACCATTACAGCAAAAGGTATCAGTGGAAATGTTAACTTTTTCCTCTACTTAGGAGTCATATAGCATAGAAAAGAGACACTTTGGTCCAACCAGTCCATGTTCCCAAACTAAACAGTCCCACCTGCCTAGGCTTGGCCCATATCCTCCAAACCTTCCCTTTTCATTAACTTTTCCAAGGGTCTTTCAAAACACTAACTGTAACTGCATCCATGACTTGTCATAGACTACTAACTGAATTATACTCAGATCTAAAGTCTTCCAAGGTAACAGCAGCAGTTTGGGCATAAAACAATTGAAGTCAACTGCACATCACCGACAAACACAAAGAGCTTTGGAGGGACATGCAAAGCCATGATTTTGTCATGAATATTCACAGGACTGGGACAAAGGAATAAATTTCTTAGTACTTACTACCAGAGGCTTCCCAAATTTGAATTGTTCTTTGGCCATGATATTAGAGGTCCATTAAAACTAAATAAAGGGGGATCTAAGATGACAGCGATCTGAGAAGATCGCACTGCAGAGCTTCGCATCGCAGCAGGAGCAGGATGGTCCTTTAACCCACCCAACTCAGGTCATCAGGATTTCTTGGGGTGTTGGAAAGATTGTGGAGCCCCAAGAAACATTTAAAAATTGACTTACCTGTATTTTCAGCTGTCCAGAAATGCCTAAAAAGGGAGGAGGAGCATCTGAGGCCGGGCCTGCAGCTCAACCTGTAGCAGCCTCGGAGCCGATTACTCTCCAGGACCTGGTGAACCAGCTCTCGAAATCTCGCGAGATGTTGGGGAAACAGATTGAAGAGAAGCTGACTCCAGTCTCTTTCATGCTGCAGAAGCATGAGCAGCAGCTGGAAGACCTGGAGCACAGGACGGATGAGGTGGAGCACAGGGCCACAGTGGTGGAAGCTGATGCCAGTTCATTCAAGGAAGAGATCCAAACCCTGAAGATGCAGGTTCGTAATTTGCGTGACCAAGTGGATGATCTTGAGAACAGGGGCAGGAGAAAAAAAAAACATTCGGATCATCGGTCTGCCTGAGGGTAAGGAAGGTGAGCTGCCTGCGCAATTTGTTGAAGATTGGCTTCCGAAATTCTTGACTTGGAGACTGGCATGAGAGGATTGAAGATAGAGAGGGCTCACTAGGTCAACGCCCTCGTCCTTTCCTGATGCGGTTCCATCATTACCGGGATAAGGAAAGAGTCATGGTGACTTCCAGACTCCAGGGAAAGGATCCAAAGGCCCTAATTTACGAGGGGTCTAAGATCTTGTTTTTTCAGGATATTTCAGCGGCGGTGATCCAGAAATGAAAATCATATGATGGTGTCAAGAGAAGATTGAAGGAGCTTGGGATTCAGTACTCCCCGAGATATCCGGCAGTGCTTCGGATCACCTTAGATGGATCCATGCATCTCTTTGACACATTGGAGAAAGCAAGAGACTTTGTGGACAAACTAACCTAATTTAAACAATTGTACTATGTATAATATTGTTGCTTGGGTATGCGTTTATCATTCTGTAAAAGAAATGAAGGAAATCCGGGTGGAGCTTTGTTTTTCCCCTTTGTTTCCTCTATTGATAATAATTTGGTTCAAACTATGTCTGGCGGTGGTTAAGATGTACATTTTAAATTTCTAGGTTAGGGTATACCAAAGGATGGATGGGGTATTTATTCCCCTTTATTTTTTATAAAAGCATTTTTTTTATTCATATTGATATTCTATGGGGTGTTTATTCTTTTTAGCTTGTGCTTGCGATGCGGCTCTAGCTGGGAGAAGCGAAGGTCGTTGAGATAGTTAGATGCCTATTTATGGGCAGTTCGGGACGGGAGTAGCCCCCTCCGGGTAGGGGATGAGTTCCCCTACTCAGCGCTATTGGCGCCTTACATGTTGGTTTGTTTTCTGGTTTTTGTTGTTTTTTATTTTAAATAATTTTGTATGTTTGTTAAATGTAGTGGTTTTAGTTTATGTAGTTTTTATAATTGGTGGAGCATGCGACACTAAGGCTCAGCAATTTGTGGTTCCGATTCCTCCTCTCTGGAATTTAAATGTAATTGCAGAAGATTATGGCTAATTATTTGATTAAATGGTGTACCTGGAATATCGAGGGAAGTCACTCACCAATTAAGAGGAAGAAGGTACTCTTGAGTCTTAGAAAGGAGAAGGTGGATATTGCTTTGTTACAGGAGACACATTTGGATGACAAGGAGCATCTGAAATTACAGCAGAATGGCTTTGACCGAGTTTATTTTTCATCATTTAATACAAGTAGGGGAGTGGCTATATTGGTAAGGAAAAATCTCTCATTTAAATTGTTGGAATGTGTTAAAGGCACATACAGGAGGTTTGTAATTCTTAAAGCCTTGATAAATGGGGAAGAATATGGCATTTTAAATGTTTATTGTCCCCCAGCTCATCCTGTTAAATTCTTGGTAGATGCTTTTTCTAAACTGATAAGTCTCAAGTCTCAGCACATCATTATGGGGGAGGTTTTAACTGCCTCATGGACCCCACAGTAGACAGGTTGCCTAAAGGTCCCTGGATACCCTCTGCACAAACTAAAACAGTTATTGGGTTTGTGTGGGGAATTAGGATTGGTGGACGTCTGGAGGTATCTCCACCCTACAGGGAGGGATTTCACGTTTTTCTCCAATCCGCACAGATGTCACACGAGGATTGATTTTTTTTCTGACCCCTGCGGTAACCCTGGATCTGGTGGCATCCTGTACGACTGGCAATATTGCCATCTCTGATCATGCTCCAGTGTACCTCATGGTTAAGATTAAGGATGTTACAGTGGATTCAAGGTACTGGTGAATTGACCCCTTTTGTTCTCATGGAAAGCAAGTTTGTGCAGTATTTCTCTAGGGAATTTCAGGCATTCCTAGACATCAACATAGGCTCGGTTGATAGCTCATCTGTTCTCTGGGAAACTGCCAAAGCTTATGCCAGAGGGTTAGTTATTTCATATTCCACCAGTAGGAAGCGGCAGAAGGATGAGCAGCAACACCTCCTTGAAGCACGGTTGAAGGCAGCCGAGAAGGCCTATTTTGACAGACCCTCATTGGTCAAACTACAGAGGATTACGGCACTGCGGTCTGCACTAAATTCTGTGCTCACGCAGACGGCAAAGAAGGAGCTGGCTTTTGCAAAGCAAAGGTTATACGAGCATGGTGACAAGCCAGGCAAATACTTAGCATACCTTGCCAGAAAGAGAAGTGTCCCACAAACCATTACAGCGATTAGGGAAGGGTCTAGGAACCTAACATGTGATTCTAAAAAGACTAATGTGGCGTTCCAGAGATTCTACTCTAAGTTATATCAGTCTGAGAATTGTGAGGAAGGGCAGGCCAAAACGGAATCCTTTTTTAGAGATCTGAAGCTCCCAGGTGTTACTCCCGAACAACAGTCCTTTCTCAATGCCCCATTATCAGAGCAAGAAGTGCAGGAAGCTGTGAGGCAGCTTCAGAGTGGAAAGGCGCCCGGTCCGGATGGACATCCCAGTGAATTCTATAAGGAACTTATAAGTTTACTGTCAGGCCCGATGCTGAATATGTTTAATGATTCATACAGTCATGTTTGTCTCCCACCATCTCTGAGAGAGGCCAATATTTCACTTATCCTTTAAAAAAAAAAGGGAAGGATCCGGAAGACAATGCTTCATACAGGATGAGGAGAAAGTGAGGTCTGCAGATGCTGGAGATCAGAGATGGAAATGTGTTGCTGGAAAAACGCAGGTCAGGCAGCATCTAGGGAACAGGAGAATCGACGTTTCGGGCATTAGCCCTTCTTCCTGAAGAAGGGCTAATGTCCGAAACATCGATTCTCCTGTTCCCTAGATGCTGCCTGACCTGCTGCGTTTTTCCAGCAACACATTTCCATCAATGCTTCATACAGGCCCATCTCACTCTTAAATGTGGACTTTAAGATCCTCTCTAAGGCTCTTGCGTTAAGGCTGGAGACTGTGTTACCCTCTATTATTAAAGAGGATCAGGCGGGCTTTATAAAGGGTCGCAGATCCTCCAATAACGTTAGGAGGCTGCTTAACGTAATTCAAGCATGCCAACAGCAGTCAATACAGGGATTGGTGATTTCTTTAGATGCATTTGACCGAGTTGAGCGACCATACCTTTTCTATACTCTCGACCGGTTTGGTCTGGGCGAAGTTTTCATAAGATGGATAAAGGTTCTCTACAGTGTACCTCTCGTGGCGGTCATTACCAACGGGTAACGACCAAGCAATTTTAATATTTCTAGGGGCAGCCGTCAGGTCCGCCCCCTTTCACCATTACTTTTTACATTAGTGATTGAACCGTTGGCAGAGGCCATTCGTGGGGATCTCAAAATATCAGCTCCAGAAGTGGGGTCAAAATTACATAAGATCTTGCTGTATGCAGATGATGTTTTAATTTTCTTGACAAATCCAGCAGTCTTAGTGCCTCGCCTGATACAATGCATTCACGCGTTTGGCGTTTTTTCAGGGTATAAGATTAATTTTGCTAAATCAGAGGCTATGCCTATGGGTGGTCTTACGAAAGAGTTGGCTCTTGAGTGACTATAGATTCCCATTTAGATGGTCACAGGGGGGTTGTATGTATTTGGGCATATTCATTACTCCAGTTATGATTCCCCGTTCAAAGCCAATTTTACTCAATTATTTGAAAAACTTAAACAAGATCTCCAAAGATGGGAGGCAAATTCCTGATGAAGGGCTTTTGCCTGAAACGTCGATTTCGAAGCTCCTTGGATGCTGCCTGAACTGCTGTGCTCTTCCAGCACCACTAATCCACTTCCAGTCTCATGGTTGGGTCGGATAGCGCTTATTAAGATGAATATTCTCTCTCGTTTGTTATACCCTATGCAGATGCTCCCCCTGATTGGCTAATTTAATGAGGGCAGTTTACGGTGCCAGATAAAGGAGCTGAACCAAACTGCAGTTGCCTCACAGATTGGTGGGAGTAGACCTTCCGGACATTAGAAGTTACCAATTAAGCTCGCTTTTGACTTATGTAAGTGATTGTGTTTGTGGGGACCCTCTTTCAACATGGCTAGATATCGAACTCTCCCACACAAGGTGCCCCCTTACCAGTTTGCTGTTTTTGGACAAAGTGAGGACAGTTAGGGAATATTGCCATAACCCAATAGTCATCAATACTGTTAAAGCATGGAGGGCAATTCGGCAGAGGGAAGGTAATACTGGCAAAACATCTTTGTTTACACCTTTAGTGGGCATGTCGAGTTTTCAACCAGGTATGATAGATTCAGGATTTAAACATTGGGTAGCTAGGGGTATATCTTGTATGTGTGATTTATTTGAGGGAGATGTAATGATGTCCTTCGATCAGTTAGTACGGAAGTACGAGTTACCTAATAGAGACCTCTATCGTTTTTTCAAGTTAGGGATTTTATTCAAAAAAAAAGGACCACACTTTTGACTGATCTCTACAAATCTGACATAGAAAGAGGACTACTAAGGGCTAAGAGTACACTCTCTGTCAGTACTTTATATCACCAATTGGGGGGTGCCACCTCAGATGAGTCTGATCAACTCTGCAAGATGTGGGAAAGAGAGCTGGGTGTTGAAGTTTCTTCAGAGGCGTGGGAGGATATTTGGGAGAATGCAAGGAAGATATCAATTTGCAATAGGACCCATGCTTTACCAAGATTCTCCACAGGTCCACTTAGCCCCAGACCGTTTGTCAAAACTTAAACCAGAGGTATCTTCAGCATGCCTCAAGTGCAAAGTCTGTACGGGTACTCTTACTCATTGTCTTTGGTCTTGTGACAGGCTTCAAACATATTGGAGTGCTGTGGTGGGTGCAATGGAGAGGCTTTTAGGTGTAGGGGTGGAGAAGGACCCTATTTCACTCCTTTTGGGCCTACCCATTGTATTTCCTGCAGATTCACATAAGGCAAAACTTTTCAATATTCTGCCATTGTGCAAGGAAGAATATCTTTCTAGGTTGGATATCAGAAAACCCCCCAGGCCTGTCAGGTTGGCGGAAGATTGTTATGGAGCATATTCCCCTGGGTTCTCTCACAAATATGGCACACCACAAAACTGAGAATTTTTACAAGACATGCCAGCCCTTTTTGAAATACCTGGACACAGATTTATCTGCCACACGACCAAGGGCTTTTATATAGCCGTAACGATTGTGTTTCATGAGTCCAATATCCAGGGAGGAGGAACTGTGAATGTATGAGTGTTTTGTTTGGCTGGGTTGAGTTATTACTATTTATTTGTTTGTTGTTAGGTATTTATTTAGTTAGTTAAGTAGCTAGTTTAGGTTTTTTTTAAATTTTATACTTCTCTATATATGTTTATACATTCGTATAGGAGAGTGGGTGGGGGAATTTTTTTTATTATTTGGGTTTAGTTTTGTACTATTTTTGTACTGTTTTGAATTGCATTGCTTTGAATTTGTTGTAATATTTAAAAATCTATTTTTTCTTAATAAAAATAGGTAATAAAAAAAATTAAGGAAAAGTTGTAAGACAAAATGACCAATTTCAATGCGAGGTAAGATGCCCATGTTTTAAGAGGCTCACAGGAGCAGATAAAGCAACCCTAGAGCACTTAATTTACAACTGTTTAAAAAAAAAATAAGAAACAGGCAGACAGCCACTCTACAACTAGAACATTTCAAATAGGAGATAAAGTATCTGCACTACGGTCTTTGCAAATTGAAGCCCTAATAGCACAATTCAGTGCTTCATACATGACAGGAGTTCCTAGAACCCCAAGTGTAAAAGCACATCATTTGGCCCATCAAGCCCACACCGACCCTCCGAAGAGCATTCTACCCCTCTATCCTGTTTGTAACCCTGCATTTGCCATGGATAATCTACCTAGTCTGCACATCCCTAGACACTATGGGCAATTTAGCATGTCCAGTCCACCTAACCTCCACATCTTTAGAATGTGGGAGCAAACTGGAGCACCTGGAGGAAACCAATGGACATAGAACATAGAAGAATACAGCGCAGTACAGGCCCTTCGGCCCTCGATGTTGCGCCGATCCAAGCCCACCTAACCTACACTAGCCCACTATCCTCCATATGCCTATCCAAAGCCCGCTTAAATGCCCATAATGAAGGAGAGTCCACCACTGCTACTGGCAGGGCATTCCATGAACTCACGACTCGCTGAGTAAAGAACCTACCCCTAACATCTGTCCTATACCTACCCCCCCTTAAATTTAAAGCTATGCCCCCTTGTAATAGCTGACTCCATACGAGGAAAAAGATTCTCACTGTCGACCCTATCTAAACCCCTAATCATCTTATACACCTCTATCAAGTCACCCCTAAACCTTCTTTTCTCCAATGAAAACAACCCCAAGTGCCTCAGCCTTTCCTCATACGATCTTTCTACCATACCAGGCAACATCCTGGTAAACCTCCTCTGCACCCATTCCAGTGCCTCCACATCCTTCCTATAGTATGGCGACCAAAACTGCACACAATACTCCAGATGTGGCCGCACCAGAGTCTTATACAACTGCAACATGACCTCAGGACTCCGGAACTCAATTCCTCTACCAATAAAAGCCAGTACGCCAAATGCCTTCTTCACCGCACTATTTACCTGGGTGGCAACTTTCAAAGATCTGTGTACATGGACACCAAGATCCCTCTGCTCATCCACACTACCAAGTATCCGACCGTTAGCCCAGTACCCCATCTTTTTATTACTCTTACCAAAGTGAATCACCTCACACTTAGCTACATTGAACTCCATTTGCCACCTTTCTGCCCAGTGCTGCAGCTTATCTATATCCCGCTGTAACCTGCCACATCCTTCCTCAGTCTACAACTCCTCCGACTTTCGTATCATCCGCAAACTTGCTCACCCAACCTTCTAACCCCTCCTCCAGGTCATTTATAAAAATTACAAACAGCAATGGTCCCAAAACAGATCCTTGCGGAACACCACTAGTGACGGCACTCCAAGATGAACCTTTGCCATCAACTACTACCCTCTGTCTTCTTCTGGCCAGCCAACTCCTAATCCAAACCTCCAACTCACCCTCAATGCCATACCTCCGTATTTTTGCAGTAGTCTACCATGGGGAACCTTATCAAACGCCTTACTAAAATCTATATACACCACATCTACTGCTTTCCCCTCGTCCACCTTTGTGAGGCACGACCTGCCCTTCACAAAACCATGCTGACTATCCTTGATCACATTATTCCTATCCAGATGTTCATAAATCCTATCCCTTACAATTCTCTCTAAGACTTTGCCCACAACAGAAGTGAGACTCACCGGCCTATAGTTACTAAGGTTATCCCTACTCCCCTTCTTGAACAAGGGAACCACATTTGCTAGCCTCCAATCTTCTGGCACTACTCCTGTAGACAACGAGGACGTAAAAATCAAGGCCAATGGCTCTGCAATCTCCTCCCTTGCTTCCCAGAGAATCCTAGGATAAATGCCATCAGGCCCAGGGGACTTATCTATTTTCACCCTTTCCAGAATTTCCAACACCTCTTCTCTACATACCTCAAAGCCATCCATTCTACTTAATTGTGACTCAGTACTCACATTGACAACAATGTCCTGTTCCTGATTGAATACTGACGAAAAGTATTCATTCAGTGTCTCCCCAATCTCTTCAGCCTCCACACGCAACTTCCCACTACTATCCTTGACTGGACCTATTCCTACCCTAGTCATTCTTTTATTCCTGACATACCTATAGAAAGCCTTAGGGTTTTCCCTAATCCTACCAACTAAGGACCTTTCATGTCCCCTCCTTGCTGCTCTTAGCTCTCTCTTCAGGTCCTTCCTGGCTACCTTATAACTCTCAATCGCCCCAATTGAACCTTCACGCCTCATCTTTACATAGGCCGCCCTCTTCCATTTAACAAGGGATTCCAATTCCTTATTAAACCACGGCTCCCTCACACGACCCTTTCCTCCCTGCCTGACGGGCACATACTTATCAAGGACACTCAATAGTTGCTCCTTGAACAAGCTCCACATATCAATTACACCCTTGCCTTGAAGCTTACTTTTCCAGGCCACACATCCTAAGTCATGCCTCACAGCATCATAATTTCCCTGCCCCCAGCTATAACTCTTGCCCTGTAGTGCACACTTATCCCTCTCCATCACTAGAGTAAACAGAACGTGAAAACTCCGTGCAGACAAGTCTGGAATCGAATCTGTCTAGAAATGAGACGACACCCAGTGCTGTGAGGCAGCAATGCTGACTGCTGAGTCATGGTGCCACCCTTAATTAGTAAAATGACCTGTCTGACAGATCCTCCTGATCTAAAAGGTTATGTCTCAAATATGTTGAGAGGGTATTACAGGGAAGAGGGCGAGAAGCAGCAAGTGGGTCAGGTAGAGTACGGAATGTTGAAAAAGACGATAACAGAGATTGGACGGGAGGTAGGCAGTTTGCTTTGAGAACTTCCTGTAATTTGACTAACAAACATAAATACTGGGACAATTAGACACTGTTCTTCTATTTACAGAAAAGATAACAGGATGATCTAGTAATTTCAAACGAACAGTCTAAGAAAATGTGTAGCAGTAGACTTTGATTCACGCTAGCTCAGCACAATGTAGATGTAAGAGTCAGTCCCAATAAACACAGGTTGAGCCCAGAAAAATCAAGCTCAGGTGGCAGAGATTCAATACTGGAGAATCACTTGACTGAACCTAGCCAAAGCAGGTCAAGTTCACCAGTAGTGTTATACCTCACTGGGGTTCTGCACTTGAGATCAAGGCTCACTGTTCCTGAAGTGTCAAAGATTTTAAAGAGTATGGAGTACAGAGGAAACTCTATTATCCAAATACCAATTATCCAAAAATCAGATTATCTGAAGGAGCTCTCGAGGTCCCGATGGAAACAATACAAAGATGTTTTTCCAACAGGGATCGTGTCTTTTGGTTACAGTGATCAAACAGGCAGTCTCCAAATGACTGACCTCCTGCCCCCTCTCTCTCCCCACACTTTTCCTGGAGTTCTATACAGGGGTGTACCCTAACCCCACTTCCCCCAGATATTCTCTCCAACATTGCCCTGTACAAGGCAAAGGTGGAACTTGTCAAAATGTTTCAGTAAAAAGATGCGCACGTGTGCACGCACGCTGTTTGGAGACTTACTTCACAAAGGCAACTGCAGCAGTATGGTTGTTGGAGTCCAGTCCAGCTGCCCAAGAGGGGCGAGTGTCTACGGGATTGGGGAGCGGGTGGGGGGGCGGTGTTGCATGGAGTTGAGGGCAGGGGGTTGTTAGGGGCAGGGGGTTGTTAGAGGCAGGGATGGTGTTGGACATGGTTGTGGTTGGGGGGAGGTGTTGCTTGGGGTCAGTGTTGGACGGAGTTGTGGTTGTGGGGGTCCATGTCGGGGACGGGGGTGGTATTGCTGAGTGCTGCTGCAGTCTCCTGAACAGGGAGCAGACTTGAAAAGCTCCACACCCCAGAGGAAAGGCATTTGATCAAGTAACCAGCACGGTGGCAGAGTGGTTAGCACTGCTGCCTCACAGCGCCAGAGATCCGGGTTCAATTCCCGCCTCAGGCGACTGACTGTGTGGAGTTTGCACATTCTCCCAGTGTCTGCATGGGTTTCCTCCGGGTGCTCCGGTTTCCTCCCACAGTCCAAAAAATGTGCAGGTTAGGTGAATTAGCCATGCTAAATTGTCTGTAGTGTTCGGCGAAGGGGTAAATGTAGGGGAATGGGTCTGGGTGGGTTGTGCTTCGGTGGGTCGGTGTGGACTTGTTGGGCCGAAGGGCCTGTTTCCACACTAAGTAGTGGCCGCCCATCAAGTTCGGATAATCGAGGTTCCCCTGTATTCCTCAATTTACCTGCCTTTTAGTCCCAGGTTGACAGAAAGCAGGGGTCAGGTTTCTGCACTCAAGTAGGAACACTTCACACAAATAAATATATTCTAACTACAGATTAAAATTATGAACCCCATTTTTAAATTCCCCCAACACAAATACAAGCATACAAATTCAAAAAGCACTGGGCAATATATCAGAGGAAAAGACTGAGAAGATAGTTCAATGGAACCAGTCCACAGAGTTCATCAAAATATTCATTTTAGCATGCCAGGACATTGTTCTTTCACCTTCCTTCTCCAGGTACTTTCATTTGATCACAGGAGGCATAGGATAGCTGTTTCATTTATTTGTAATGAAGTCACAGCTACACCACCTTCAGGTTTGCGACAGTTTTTACTGAAGGAAGAAAGCAGCTCATTGGAGACTCATTTTGATCAAATGTTTCCAATCTTTAAAATGAAAGTTGGGCACTTAATTTGCATTGAAGACTGTAGACTTTTTTTGCTCTCTTTTCCCTACTGTTGGAGAGCATTCAGCCGGAAACAATGTTTTGGGTAAGTCAATAGAGATACAGTGGCAGTCATATGCAGAGAATGCCAGGAAGAAACGTTCCAAATGGAACAACCACCATCAGTTGTTAACTAAAACAAAAAAAGGTGACCAGGTAAACTTCATATCTTTATTAACTTCATCAATTGGAAGGTGTAACAAGGAACAAAGGAGCTATTTCTGGTGAGAAGGCAAGCTACAGACTCGAGACTCCAAAAGCATAATCAATGTTGGGGATGAAAGAGACTAACAAATCATCAATAATGTTATTATTGATGAACACCTGGGCTAGTGTTCGAGACTGAACCATTTTCAGCTGCTTCATAAGTGACTTTTTCTTTATCATAAAAGGTCAGAAGTGGGGACAATTGTCAACGTTTGCACAATGTTCAGGACCATTCGCAACTCCTCAGATACTGAAGCAGTCCACGTTCAAATGCAACAAGACCTGGGCTGAAAAGTGGCAAGTAACAGTCATGCCACACAATGTCCCTTACTGGAGATGGTGCCTTGCAAGCTAATCACTATTTCTTGACATTCAATGGTGTTACCATTATTGAATTCCCTATGAACATCCTTGGGATCACCATTGACCAGAAACTCGACTGGACTTGTCATATAAACAATGGCTGAAAGGGCAGGGCTGAGGCTAGGAATACTGCAGCAAGCAGCTCACCTCCTAACTTCCTAAAGTCTCTCCACCATTTACAAGGCGCAAGTCAGGAGTGTGATGGGATACACCCCACTTACCTAGATGAGTACAGCAGCAGCATCAGCAAGAGAAGCTTGACACCACCCAGGACAAAGCAGTCTGCTTGATTGACACCACGTCCACAGTCATCCACTCCCTCCATCACTGATGATCAGTAGCAGCAGACTGTACCATTTACAAGGTGCACATTGCTGAAATTCATCAAAAGACCTTTAGACAGCACCTTCTAAACCCACGGCCAGAAGTATAAGGGCAGCAAATACATGGGAACATCACCACGCGTGAGTTCATCACTAAGCCACTCACCATCCTGACTTGAAAATATATTGCTGTTCCTACACGGTCGTTAGGTTAAAATCCTGGAATTCCCTAATGCCTAACAGCATTACGGGTCTACCCAAAGTACAATCACTGCAGCAGTTCAAGGAGGCTGTTCACCACCATCTTCTCAGGGGCATCTACAGACAGGTAATAGATGTTGGCCAGCCCCATGAGTGTGTGTTTTAAAAACCTAAGCAGTGGCAAATGAACTGAATAGATTTTATGCAATGGTCTTCCATATACAGAACAGAAGTAATACAGAAGGATGGGAACAATTCAAGAAAACTATAATCACCTGGGAGAGTGGTATTAGGCAACCTTTTGGAGCTTTGAACTGCTAAGACCCCAGGTGTTGATGGAATTCATCTGGAGTCTTAAAATAAGCAGTTAGTTGATGAATTGATTATTTCCAAAACTCCTTGGTTTTGGGAAGGTGCTACTATATTGGGAAATTATGAATGTAATTCCTTTGTTCAAAGAAGGAAAGGAGACGTGATGAAGGGCTCCTGCCTGAAACATCAATTTTCCTACTCCTCGGATGCTGCTTGGCACCACTCTAACCTTGACTCTGATCTCCAGCATCTGCAGCCCTCCCTTTCGCCGTAAGAGCACACGAAAGAGCGAGAGCAAGAAATGCCTCAGAAGCACAAGTCTTTGAAACACTCTTTCTGCAAAGGAAGTGGTGGGGTTGAGTACAAGTGACAATATTTAAAAGACATCTGCATGGGTACATGAATAAAAGGATTGAGGGAGGGGATGTGAGCTAAATGGTGGCAAGTGGTACTAGATTAAATTTAGGATATCTGGTTGGCATGGACAATTCGTATCGAAGGGTCTGTTTCCATGCAGTATAACTCTGACTCTAAAGGCGCTGGAGTTAAGTTGTTGAATCCTTTTAAGGCAGAGGTAGATACGATTCTTAAATCTTTCTTCCCCTTATTATCAAGGATAAGCAGGAGTGTAAAGCAATCATAACAGGCAACACTGTGGCTCAGTGGTTAGCACTGCAGCCTCTGCACCAGGGACCCAGGTTCGATTCATCCTTGGGCAACTGTGTGTGGAGTTTGCACGTTCTCCCAGTGTCTGCGTGGGTTTCCTTCCACAGTCAGGTCAGGTGAATTGCCCATGCTAAATTGCCCATAGTGTTAGGTGCATTATTCAGACGGAAATGGGTCTGGATGAGTTACTTTTCGGAGGGTTGGTGTGGGCCTGTTGGGCAAAGAGACTGTTTCCACACTGTCGGAAATCTAATCTAAAACACAATCTTACTGACTAATGAAGCAGTCTTGAGAAGCCGAGATACGTACTCTCACTCAATTTGTATACAGATAGTTTGATGGCATTCTGAGGAAATTACTTGAAATGTTAAAAAGAAATGCAATGCTATTGTGTGCATGGATCTTCAAATTAGCCTGTGATAAAGAGGTTTGTGTTAGAAATCAAAGAACATGCGCGGTGGCTCAGTGCTTAGCATTGCTGCCTCACAGCACCAAGGTCCCAGGTTCAATTCCAGCCTTGGGCGACTGTGTGTGTGGAGTTTGCACATTCTCCCAGTGTTTACGTGGGTTTTCTCCGGGTGATCCGGTTTCCTCCCACAGTCCAAAGATGTGCAGGTCAGGTGAACTGGCCATGCTAAATTGCCCATAGCATTAGCTGCATTAGTCAGAGGGAACTGGGTCTGGCTGGGTTACTCTTCGGGAGGGTCGGTGTGGACTCGTTGGGCCGAAGGACCTGTTTCCACGCTGTAGAAACCTGCTGTGTTTGGACCTGCTAATCCAAACACAGCACTGGAAGAAAATCCAGCAGTATAGATACAAACGTTGGTTAAAGATTAGAGAAAATGATCAGAGGCTATCCAGTCTGAACAAATGTAGTACTCAGGATATATATTCAGCTGATTACTCTTCTTTATATAAATGATTAGTTACAAATATAAAAAACATGCAATGAACAAAACCTGTAAAGCAATAAAAAAGTTTGCAGGATTCTCAAAACTGGAAACCAAATGCATAAGATCTGGAAAAGGAAGTCTAAAATATTGGCCCAAAAACCAGGTCTTAAGGATGATCCGAAAAAGAATGAAAGATTTTGGAAGAGAATTCTAGAACTTGTAGGTACAAAATCTAGAGCTGCAGACAACAAATAAGCTACTGTGGTTCACTGATCTATGGACCCAGAGGGTTTGGGACAACAGGTGGATTAGTAGATTGTGCGGACATGTACAAAATTGTATCAGCTCGCATTCCTAAGATTTTCATAAATTAAATGGCAAAGCTTTATAGAAAACTGACAAGATCAGCAATCACAGAATAATCCATTCAATTTTGGTCCACTCATTTTAAAAATGAAAATTCTAATGCAGATAAATTTGCGACAGTGACAAAGGAAACTAGACACCTTAATTGAGGCCAAATTTGAGAAGCTGGGATAAATTGCAACAGAACTAAAAAAGTTGAGAGATGCAACAGACATACCAATATTGAAGCTGTAAGAAATTATCTGACTGGCGGTACAGCCAGGATCAAAATTGATTCCATTAGTTCAAGTATGCAGAATAATAGACAAGTAAACGCAAGAGATTTAGGACAAGAGAAGGAACTCTTTCAACAAGGTCCACATGGAATGTACTACCAGAGCTGTTTAATAGAAAGACCATATTAACACTGAAGAATAAACAAGATGGCTTGGAGGAGGAATAAGGACTAACACAATATGCAGAGTGAACATTTGGCATTATAAGCTGTCACTATGCGGTCAATGAAGCCTGTTGTTATACAGAACTTGTGCTTTTAAAGCAAAGGCATAAGGCCTTATATTCTCATGTTGTAATATCTATAAAATGCTAGGCAAGTTCAGATCAAACTGTTCTAGTCATTGAATGGATTAAAAGAATGAAGTAAGGATTACCAAAAGATCAAAGCAAAACAGGTTAGGAAACATTTTTCCCTACTTTAGAATACAAATTTAGTGAAAATAAACACAAAGGGAATAAAGTATGGAAATACAAAAAAAAATTACTGCAGATTTATACTTCACTGTTAAAACTAAGAAAAAAAGCTTAATTTAGTTAATGCCGTAAGGGCTAGATTCTTTTGACCTACTTTTGATAAAAATCACAATGACTCAAGCAAGTGCAAAAACTCCAAATAATTTCTGACACAGCCTTGTGGTTATCACAGATTTAAAATTCATTCCAAGTTACTTACATAAACTGAAATAAATGATTATTTCCTAAAAATCACAACTGGAATATTACAGCACTCTTGAAATTGAAATGCATTTGAAGTGTTTGTGAGCATTAAGATGCTGAGGTCACATTGAGACGACAAGATCAACCAGTTACTGAAACAGTCGGTTTTAGTCTGTTCATACTAAAGCTCCCAAAACATCAAAAGTAAAATGAGAAACACTTGACATAAAAAAGGTACTCCATAAACGGTGGCACTGCAGTGTGACATAAATCACTATTAATCTATAAACTTTCCAAAATATGTAAGCTATTGGTTACTACTGGAAAGCTTTCAAAATCTGACAGATTTCTCCCATTTTTGCAAATGCAACTTAAATTTCCAAAGTCACAACTTATGCTACAAACATTTTACAGAATTGTTCAGATAATCAAAATGGACATAGAGCATAACAGTGCAAAGGACAATTCAATAGCAAAGTAACTTTTCATGCATCCCATTCTTAGAACATAGAATAGAATGATAGTGATTAATCAGGTAAAAAGGATATGGTATGAAGTTACGAATCATATCAAAAGCTTAGATTTTCTCATCACAAGTTCTAAAGGCTCTACAAAATTAAAATACATGGTTATAAAAATCTTAACAGCTCCTTCAAACTTTGAAAAATTATCAGGCAGCTATTTCAATAAGATTCTCTTCATGAGGAAGCACATTTTGCACTGTTCAGTGAATTAGTCAAAGCAAAAATGCTTAAAGGCTTGAAAAACCATTGCCGAGTGCGTGAACAGCCGTAAGTATCTTTTATAGTATCCTTGGATTTATACTTATTATAGGGAATTTTAAGAGTATGAAGACAGAGTTTGCTGAAGTCAACTGGGGAAATAGATTCAAAACTAAGAAACAATGACATATTTAAGTTATAATACTCTCAAAAGGTATGTATTCCATTATGAAAGAAAAACGTGAGGGAATCAATAAGTGACTAAGAAAGCTAAGGATTCTACCTAACTGAAATAAACGATTTACAATGTTGCAGTTTATTGAATGGACTAAAGATAATGAAAATTTTAGAAACCAGAGAATGGCAAAAAAAGGGAGCAATTAGAGCACCAGAGAAAAACTAGCAAGAAAAAGAGAGAGACAGGAAAAGCCTGCCACGTAAATGAAAGAATGAAGAGGGTTGGTCCCTTAAACAGACATTAAGGAGTTGATAATGAGGCAACAAGCAAATAGTCTTTGAACAAGTATTTTGTATGACTTCACAGCAGAAGCCACAAAAATCATCCCAATAATAGACAAAAAGGAGAAGAAACGCGCAATTGTATGTCAAATAATCTAACTGTGGTCTCCTTGTTTTAGTGCAACAGACATTCACCAGATTGAATCCAGGGATGAGAACGTGGTCCAATGAAGAGCTCTTTAGCAGGAGGGCCTATATGGTTGAGTTCAGAAGAACGAGACAATTTATTTGAAACATGAAGCTCCTGGAAGGCTTAACAGGATGGACTGAGGAGACGTCTTCCCTGGTTCCAGGACTTACACCCAAGGATCATGGAATCTGGATCACACGTCAGACTTTTTAGACTTGGGGAATTTCTTCACTTTCAATCTTTAGAAATGTCTACTCTGGTGAGCTCTTGAAAATACTCAACGCAGAGACCGAGAAAGATTTGAACATCAGAATCAAGTGATCACAGAAATAAGAATATGACCAGGACAGAAGATAAAGTAAAAGATCAGCCATGACCTTACTGAATAGTTCAGGGGGCTTGAGGCACCAATGAATTTTGATTGGATATATTGTCACATGTACTGGGATACACTGAAGTTTTTTTTTCGCATGCAATTCTAGCAGATTATACCATACGTAAATACAGTGCAACAGAACAGAACTTCAATGTAAACTTACTAGTGTCACATGTATCGCAATACAGTGAAGTGCTGTTTTGCATGTTAATCGCAAAGCGTCACCATGCTACGGTGCCATCTTATATCACTGACCATTTTGCATGATAAATATAGCATACATTTTTAATTCGTTAATTTATCTTTTCAATTTTCTCCTCAGTTGGCTTCTCTTTCTCTGCTCCTCCAATCACTACTGCATAACATCAGCTGCAGGGGCCTTGATTCCGGGCTCCTCCCACTCCACCAATGAGAGAGCCAGCAATGGGTCTTGGGCTGCATGGGGCTTGGCCTCTTGCAGTAGGGTGCCCAGGGCAATTAAAAGGAAGAGAAATGGCAAATAGCTGCAGGGAAATGGAGCCATTGAGGAATGGGAGCTTTCATAGACATCCTGTGTAAGCCACCAGATCAGAATTAGAAATCCTCAGTTCCTTGCTTCCAGCAAATGAGAAAGCAGCAGCAGGCCTTAGAGAGCCAAAACCCATGATCATTGCCAAATGGGTGTGTGTGGAAGAAGAGCGAACAAACGCAAGAGAGTATGCCCTTTAGTATTTGAGAGGTCCATCCAAAATCTGATAAACAGCAGGGAGGAAGGTGTTCTTGAAACTGTTGATCCAGGTTTTCAAAACTGTTGTATCTTGTCTGATAGAAGAGGGTGGAAAAGAGTATAACCAAGATCTGTGGCAGTAAATTCCACAGATTCACCATCCACTAACTGAAGAAATGCCTGATCTCAGTTCTAAAGTGTCATCCCTTCACTCTGAGGACACACCCTTGGGTTTTAATCTCTCCTACAGTGGAAACATCTTTGCCACATCCACTGCATCCATGCCTCTCAATATTCTAAGTTTCAATCAATCCAGGTTCCCCTCAACCTGCTGAATGACCAACGAAAACCGACTCAACTGCTCCTCTTATGACAAGCTTTTCAACCCCAGCACCATTCTTGTAAACCTCCGCCATCGTCCACAAAGGCGTAACACATCCTTCCTTAGATATGGGGTCCAAAAGTGCTCACAATATTCCAAATGCAGTCTGACCAGGGCATTATGCAGTTTCAGCAATACATCCCTGCACTTGTATTCTAGTCTTCTCAAAATGAATGCTAAAATTGTATTTACCTCCCGATCAACTGTTAGCCTTGAGAATCCTGAACTAGGAGTCCCAAGTCCCTTTGTGCTTCAGATTTCCAAAATCTTTTCCAGTTTATAAAGTAGTCTACAGCTCTATTCTTCCTCCAGAAAGTTCATACACTGGAAAAAGTGAGGTTATTCCTTCTGCCACTTCTTTGCCCAATCCCTCTCCTCTCCATATCCTTTTCCTGAAATTAGCAAAAAATGTACTTTGATTTTCATCCAGATCACCAATGTATCACCTGAATAGTTGTAACCCCAACACTGACTCCTGTGGAACTCCACTAGGCTCAGACTACCATCGTGAAATATACTTAAATCCTCAGACTCCATATTTCTCTATGGTGAAGAGTTCCAGATTTACCACCCTCTGGCTGAAGAAATTCCTCATCAGCCAATCCTCTACCCATACCAGCAGCTTGCTGCTGATACCATGGTATGACTTCCCATTGACCAAGCTGTGCTGGATCAGGTGGAAGCAGTATTGATTGAACCAAATAGCAGAGATCTGACCTTATAAACTAAACCTGAAGTTCTTTTGACTGAGACATTAAATGGAGGCAAGTGCAGTGGTTCAGATTAATAAATCAACAGGTTAAGTTTCTAAATAAAAGCAACAGGGAACACGAATAATTCAAAATCACCTATATATACACTTGCATGCTGGATGATAACTACAAGGCTGAAGTTGCCAATATTTACGACAAAGCTCACATAGCAAGCAAGACCACAAAACATGGCAGTATTGCACAAATTACCACAATAAAGATGCAAGCAAAATAAAAGGAAAAACCTAGAAGCAAACAAGCACCTAAAACAACTATCCCTGGAACACTCCAATGGTCACTGGGATTTCAAAATAGGATGCCAAATTTTATGAAACCAAAAAATACATAACTGTCATGTATGTACAGAATTGCTGAAAACAACTATTCTATACAAGTCTACTACTGACAAATCATTTACATACATTTGTCAAATGCAATTCATGAACCCACTCTATTTGAACATATTAATCACTGTTTTCTCTAAAATACAGCCTTAAACATTTGAGGCTTGAAGAACATGTCTGTTTAGCTGAACAACTTGCGCACCTTAACTTTGTGACATACATACTTGAAGCTTGAAAATAATTTACACTTTTGCAATATTATAGAACTAATGCTGGATGACATAATCCATGTGTAATAAACAGTGGGGCTACTTTAGCCACTCACAGTCAAGTTGTGAAATTCTGCAATAGGAACTAGTTGCTCTACTTGGATAGGTTTCAGATTTGTAAATGTGTAACATGATCAAGATTTGAAAACAAACAACACTAAGAATTAAATAATTAATTATAAAACTATTATTGACAAATGAACAGCCTACTCACAGGAACAATAAGTCCTTGCCAATAGAATACATTTGTTTCATCCACTAGGATATTACGGAAATTTTTCATTCCAGATGTGCGGATTTCATTAAGTTCCTGCAAATAAATAAAATGACAGGTAAGAAACAAAGCACAGTGTTACAGCAGAGTCTGTACTTAATTCCTTACATTATGCCAGAATCCAGCAGCCAATTTGCACAGTAAATAACATTAAAAAACACACATGCTGCATAAGTACCTAAAATGTACAATAGACACCATTGTTGCTATCAGAAATGCAGTCATATGCTCTTCAGAACTACAACAAAATATACTTGATATGGTACAGAAATGGTGTGTGTCAGAGGCTTTCAATTTACATCTAGTTATTGATTAATACAACCCAATATAATAAGTAAAAACCAAAAGAACTGCGGATGCTCTACAGGGTATAAGTTTAGGGTGAGAAGGGAAAGATATAAAAGAGACCTAAGGAGCAACTTTTTCACGCAGAGGGTAATACGTTTTTGGATGAGCTTCCAGAAGTAGTGGTGGAGCCTAGTACAACTGCAACATTTAAAAGGCATCTGGATGGGTATATGAATAGGAAGGGTTTGGAGGGATATGGGCCAGGTACTGGCAGGTGGGACTAGATTGGGTTGGGATATCTGGTCGGTACGGATGAGTTGGACCAAAGGGTCTGTTTCCATGCTGGACATCTCTGTGACCCTAAGTAGCTGGAAAAGCTCAGCAAGTCTGGCAGTACCTGCGAAGAGAAATCAGAGTTAATATTTCAGGTCAGGTGATCCTTCCATATAATGAGATGGGATTGATACTTTATATTCAGTTTTTAAAAAGAAAAATATTCACACAGAAAATAACTCAAATTTGAGAAGTTTAAGAGGTGACCTGAATGTAGTGTTCAAGCTTATGAAGAGCTATGCGAGATAATGATACAATGGTTTCCACTAGTTGGTGAAGTAGTAACAAGGAGATAAAAATCAGGTTAAAAATTATCTGCAGGGCAGTTAAAATGCAGAACTCTGATACAGAGTCCGTTAATTTATTTAAAAAATGAATCAATGTTGCATAAAAGGAATATTAAAAGTAGCAAGCATGAAATGTGATTAGTTAGATGGCTCATTTAGAAAAACTAGCAAAAACTTGTGAGCGAAATAGTGTTTCCATACTGGAATGTTTTGATTCTTTTAAAAAAAATGAATGACACACAGGGTAAAACAGTTTTTTTTTAAAATGAATGCATTATATACCTGGGCATCAGGATCAACCCATCATTTGCATTTCCTCTCTGCTTTTCACCAGCGATAATGCTATTGTTACCTGCTACTCACTGCTTTTCAAAAAAAGTTCCCAACTTCAATTAGAGAAAATGGCTCTCCCAACTTTGAGAGCAGCGTTATGCGTGCAGCTATCCAGAGAGCACAATTATGAAATCAAAAGGTAAAGGCTGAAGTGCCACATATTGACCATCATTGATTTAGGTCAATCAAAATGCAGCAGAAAGCAATAAAACTAACGAACTTAAGTGCATTCCCGAAATAACTGCATTTAGTCAAGCCACATTTCAAATCATTTTCAGGACAGAGGCACAAAAGATATCTCCACATTCAGGTGAAAAATACACAAAGACAAAGCTGATCGCTAACAACACAGCTTTTAAGTTAAAAAGAAAGCTTGGAAAAATTCAGACTCCGCAATCCTGAAAATATGCCTCATTGGAAATAAGTAACTAAATGACACAAAAATTAAATCTATGACATGATTTCAAGTTAAATGGTGACAGGGACTTATAAAAAGCAAGGTAAGAATTGATCATTAGTAAATGTTTCTTCGCAGATTAATAATCAAAATAATCACAAGACCGGGTAACGAAGGTTAAAACAAATCATTTAAAAGGCTAGGTGGAATGCATGCAAATCAGCTCTTACAGAAGGCTGGATTAAGAATGTCAAACAATTTTTATCATAACATGCATCAAGAAAACCTGGATTCAATATAAAATTGTTGAGAATTTTAGATTAGATTAGATTACTTACAGTGTGGAAACAGGCCCTTCGGCCCAACAAGTCCACACCGCCCCGCCGAAGCGCAACCCACCCATGCCCCTACATTTACCCCTTACCTAACACTACGGGCAATTTAGCATGGCCAATTCACCTGACCTGCACATCTTTGGAGTGTGGGAGGAAACCGGAGCACCCGGAGGAAACCCACGCAGACACGGGGAGAACGTACAAACTCCACACAGTCAGTCGCCTGAGGCGGGAATTGAACCTGGTCTCTGGCGCTGCGAGGCAGCAGTGCTAACCACTGTGCCACCGTGCCGCCCATGGTATTCCTAAATTTTGTTCCTAAATTTTCTCCATATTCTCAAGAATGTGGTACATTATAAAGATGGACAATCTACAAAAAAAATGGAACAGTAGCACACTTTTCCACATGTTGTCTATTCCAAATAAGAAAGTTTAGAGAACTGTTGAAGACCAATTAACTCCAGATTCATCATTTGCCAAGCGTCAAGATAAGGTTTTGCAGATAGACATTTAAAAATGTAATAGATTTTATTTTCCCTCATTATTCCCAGCGGACTCACAATTCAATCTTTTTTGATCTGATAATATTGCATTTATCCATTAAGGTTCCTCATGAACTTTTTACTTTATCTGTTCAACTTACACACATACAAATTAAGGGCAAAGGGAAGCCATCTAGCTTTATCTCACCTGCAAATTGAGCTACTACTATTCTACTGCTAACATCAAATTAAACTCTCATTCAGTTCCTTCCATTCAGAAACACTTTCATAGCCATCCCCAGCCAAATTCATTTGGGTGATCATCCACCGATACTGTAGCAGATCACGTCTACATTCTTGTGGGGAAATCACAAAGCCAGGAAATAGTTTGCGTAACGATTCCCCAGGATTAGGTCATTTACATTATCTCCATGGAAGACCTCACCCTGCCATTGTACCTGGGTTGACATATGGTTATTGCTTTTTTTGGGAGGGGGGGGGTGGCCAGAGTATCTGTGAGCATTAACAACTGACCAGTATAAAAGGGGGATTTCTTTCCTTTGTTCGGGCCTCTTTTGAATAGACTTCGCATACCTGCAAAGAGTGTCAAAAGGGGATCACCTTGCTCATGCAGGCTTTAATAAACTTTAACTATTTGCAGAAGTTGGCATGTGTGAATTGCATCCAGTATGAAACCTTAGGAAAAGAACCTAACAGATGGGTATATAAATAGAAAGTGTTTGGAAGAATATGGGCCAAATGTATGCAAATCATACCAGATTCTTAATTTTTCTAATTTTGTTTCCAATATTCCCAACAATTGCAAAATGCCTGATGGTGTGAAGGAACAATATTGAAACAATTTCACCTCCACCCAAAGGATTCTGGGTAATCCAAGATGGAGGACAGGAAAGATTTCTGGCTGTAACAGCTGCTCCTTTTTGGAGGTATTTTAGGTGGAGGCGATTTCCTCGAATTCCAGGAGGAGCAATCACTGTTTTATATGCTGTTGCATTGTTTTGGAACTTTGGAAAAAAAAGTCAAAACAACAGCAGTTTTAAAAGGGAGAAGGACAGACAAAGAAAGCACATGAGGTAATCCGCCACCTCCAAACAGACCCCACCACCAGGGATATATTTCCCTCCCCACCCCTCTCCGCCTTCCGCAAAGACCGTTTCCTCCGTAACTACCTGGTCAGGTCCACGCCCCCCTACGACCCACCCTCCCATCCTGGCACTTTCCCTTGCCACCACAGGAACTGTAAAACCTGTGCCCACACCTCCTCCCTCATCTCCATCCAAGGCCCTAAAGGAGCCTTCCACATCCATCAAAGTTTTACCTGCACATCCACTCATATCATTTATTGTATCCGTTGCTCCCGATGCAGTCTCCTCTACATTGGGGAGACTGGGCGCCTCCTAGCAGAGCGCTTTAAGGAACATCTCCGAGACACCCGCACCAATCAACCAAACCGCCCCGTGGCTCAACATTTCAACTCCCCCTCCCACTCTGCCGAGGATATGGAGGTGCTGGGCCTCCTCCACCACCGCTCCCTCACCACCAGACGCATGGAAGAAGAACGCCTCATCTTCCACCTCGGAACACTTCAACCCCAGGCCATCAATGTGGATTTCAACAGCTTCCTCATTTCCCCTTCCCCCACCTCATCCTAGTTTCTAACCTCCAGCAACACGATCCCCTTGACTTGTCCGGACTTGTCCGACCTGCCCAGCTCCTTTTCCACCTATCCACTCCACCCTCTCCTCCCTGACCTATCACCTTCATCTCCTCCCCCACTGACCTATTGTACTCTATGCTACTCTATCCCCACCCCCACCCTTCTCTAGCTTATCTCTCCACGCTTCAGGCTCTCTGTCTTTATTCCTGATGAAGGGCTTTTGCCCGAAACGTCGATTTCAAAGCTTTTCGGATGCTGCTTGAATTGCTGTGCTCTTCCAGCACCACTGATCCAAAGAAAGCACATGGTCAGGACAGTGCGGGGGGGGGGGGGGGGGGGGGAGACAGACAGACAACATCAGAGTGCGCCTGGGAAAATTAACAAACAGTAGAATTTACAACTCGTCTTGGAGGAACCTGTCTGGGCACAGAATCTTTGTTTTAAGTGTGCCCAACAGAAAGGCTGCAGGAGTGAGTAGAGTGGGTTCTTTCTTGATTGTGTTTTTGGAGATAAGTCTCTTGATTAAACTTAAAATATAAGCCATAACTACTAATTTAACCTGGGGCAGTGATTTGTGGAGGAATTAGACTTATTTTCTGGGTCTGTAGATTGTGAAGGAGCAAAAATGACCTTTAGTACAGTGATATGTAGTTCTTGTCAGATGTGGGAGTTTAAAGAGAGTTTAAGGGTTATTTCTGCCATAAATGCTGTCGGATGAGAATCTTATCAGATCAAATGGATCGGTTGGAGAGACAGTTAGAAGCAATGAGGAATTTGCAACAGCATGTGATGGATGGCAGTTATAGGAAGGGGGGAAAAGTTTCAGATACAGTCACATAGATGGGTTAACTCCAGGAAAGGTAAGAGAGGTAGGCACCTAGTACAGGAGTCATTTGTGGATATACCCATTTCAAACAAGTATGCTGTTTTGGAAAATATAGGGCAGGATGGATTGTCAGGGAACGTAGCACGAGCAGCCATGTTTCTGGCATGGAGACTGGCTCTAATGCAACGAGGGGTACTTCGGCTTCCAAGAGATCAATTGTGTTAGCGGATTCTGTAGTCCGAGGTACAGATAGACGCTTCTGTGGCCAGGAGCAAAAAAGCTGAATGGCGTGTTGCTTCCCTGGTGCCAGGATCAAGGATGTCTCAGAGGGTGCAGAATGTTCTCACAGAGGAGAGGAGCCAGCAAGAGATCACTGTCCACATTGGAACCAACGATATAGGAAGGGAAAAGGTTGAGATTCTGCAGGGCGATTACAGAATTAGGTAGAAATTTAAAACAAGGAGGTCCTCGAGAGTAGTAATATCTGGATTATTCTCGATGCTAACAGCTAGTGAGGGCAGGAATTGGAGGATAAAGCAGATGAATGCATGGCTGAGGAGCTGGTGTATGGGAGAAGGATTCACATTTTTGGACCCCTAGAATCTCTTTTGGGGTAGAAGTGACCTGTACAAGAAGGACAGATTACACCTAAATTGGAAGGGGACTAATATACTGGCAGGGAAGTTTGCTAGAACTGCTCAGGCAGATTTAAACTAGTGGGGGGTGGGGGAGGGTGACCCAGGCAGATAGAGAGGAAAGAGATCAATCTGAGACTGGTACAGGAGAGAACAGAAGTGAGTCAAACAGTCAGGGCAAGCAGGGACAAGGTAGGACTAATAAATTAAACCGCATTTATTTCAATGCAAGTGCCCTAACAGGGAAGGCAGATGAACTCAGGGCATGGTTAGGAACATGGGACTGGGATATCACAGCAATTACAGAAACATGGCTCAGGGATGGGCAGGACTGGCAGCTTAATGTTCCAGGATACAAATGCTACAGGAAGGATAGAAAGGGAGGCAAGAGAGGAGGGGGAGTGGCATTTTCGATAAGGGATAGCATTACAGCTGTGCTGAGGGAGAATATTCCCGGAAATACATCCAGGGAAGTTATTTGGGTGGAACTGAGAAATAAGAAAGGGATGATCACCTTATTGAGATTGTATTATAGACCCCTCAATAGTCAGAGGGAAATTGAGAAACAAACTTGTAAGAAGATCTCATCTATCTGTAAGAATAATAGGATGGTTATGGTAGGGGATTTTAACTTTCCAAACATCGACTGGGACTGCCAAAGTGTTAAAGGTTTAGATGGAGAGTAATTTGTTAAGTGCGTACAAGAAAATTTTCTGATTCAGCATGTGGATGCACCTACTAGAGAAGGTGCAAAACTTAACCTACTCTTGGGAAATAAGGCAAAGCAGGTGACGGAGATGTCAATGGGGAGAGCACTCTGGGGCCAGCAACCATAATTCTATTATATTTAAAATAGAGATAGAAAAGGATAGACCAGATCTAAAGGTTGAAGTTCTAAATTAGAGAAAGGCTAATTTTGACGGTCTTAGGCAAGAACTTTCAAAAGCTGACTGGAGGCTGATGTTCACATGTAAAAGGGACGACTGGAAAATGGGAAGCCTTCAGAAATGAGATAACAAGAATTCCTGTCAGGGTGAAAGGGAAGGCTGGTTGCTCTTGGGAATGCTGGATGACCAAAGAAATTGAGGGTTTGGTTAAGAAAAAGGAAGCATATGTAAGGTATAGACAGGATAGATCAAGTGAATCCTGTCTATAAAGAAATTAGGAGTATACTTAAGAGGGAAATCAGGAGGGCAAAAAGGGACATAAGATAGCTTTGGCAAATAGAATTAAGGAGAATCCAAAGGGTTTTTACAAATATATTAAGGACAAAAGGGTAACTAGGGGAGAGAAGAGGGCCCCTCAAAGATCAGCAAGGCGGACTTTGTGTGGAGCCGCAGAAAATGGGGGAGATACTAAATAAGTATTTTGCATCAATATTTACTGTGGAAAAGGATATGGAAGATATAGACGGTAGGGAAATAGATGGTGACATCTTGCAAAATGTCCAGATTACAGAGGAGGAAGTGCTGGATGTCTTGGAACGGTTAAAGGTGGATAAATCGCCAGGACCTGATCAGAGAACTCTGTGGGAAGCTATAGAAGTGATTGCTGGGCCTCTTGCTGAGATATTTGTATCATCGATAGTCACAGGTGAGGTGCTGGAAGACTGGAGGTTGGCAAACGTGGTGCCAGGGAACTATCGGTCAGTGAGCCTGACATCTGTGGTGGGCAAGTTGTTGGAGTGAATCCTAAGGGACAGGATGTACATGTATTTGGAAAGGCAAGGACTGATTAGGGATGGTCAACATGGCTTTGTGCTTGGGAAATCATGTCTCACAAACTTGATTGAGTTTTTTGAGGAAGTAACAAAGAGGATTGATGAGGGCAGATGTGATCTATATGGACTTCAGTCAGGTGTTCGACAAGGTTCATGGGAGACTCATTAGCAAGGTTAGATCTCATGGAATGCAAGGAGGAGAACTAGCCATTTGGATACAGAACTGGCTCAAAGACAGAAGACAGAGGGTGGTGGTGGAGGGCTGTTTTTCAGATTGGAGGCCTGTGACCAGTGGAGTGCCGCAAGGATCGGTGCTACTTTTTGTCATTTACATAAATTATTTGGATGCGAGCATAAGAGGTACCAGTTAGTAAGTCTGCAGATTACACCAAAATTGGAGGTGCAGTGGACAGTGAAGAGGGTTACCTCAGATTACAACAGGATCTGGACCAGATGGGCCAATGGGCTGAGAAGTGGCAGATAGAGTTTAATTCAGATAAATGCAAGGTGCTGCATTTTAGGAAAGCAAATCTTAGCAGGACTTATATACTTAATGGTAAGGTCCTAGGGAGTGTTGCTGAACAAAGACAGCTTGGAGTGCAGATTCATAGCTCCTTGAAAGTGGAGTCGCAGGTAGGTAGGATAGTGAAGGTGTTTGGTCTGCTTTCCTTTATTGGTCAGACTACAGGAGTTAGGAGGTCATGTTGCGGCTGTACTGGACATTGGTTAGGCCACTGTTGGAATATTGCGTGCAATTCTGGTCTCCTTCCTATCGGAAAGATGTTGTGAAGCTTGAAAGGGTTCAGAAAAGATTTAGAAGGATGTTGCCAGGGTTGGAGGATTTGAGGCTGAACAGGCTGGGGCTGTTTTCCCTGGCACGTCAGAGGCTGAGGGGTGATTTTATAGAGGTTTACAAAATTATGACAGGCATGGATAGGGTAAATAGGCAAAGTCTTTTCCCTGGGGTCAGGCAGTCCAGAACTAGAGGGCACAGGTTTAGGGTGAGAGGGAAAAAAAAAATAAGAGACATAAGGGACAAAATTTTCACACAGAGGGTGGTACGTGTATGGAATGAGCTGCCAGAGGAAGTGGAGGAGGCTGGTACAATTGCAACATTTAAGAAGCATTTGGATGGGTATATGATTAGGAAGGGTTTGGAGGGATATGGGCCAGATGCTGGCAGGTGGGATTAAATTGGGTTGGCATGGACGGGTTGGGCCGAAGGGTCTGTTTCCATACTGTACATCTCTGTGACTCTATGACTATTTGCTGGCTAAGTGAAGGTGGACTTTAACTTACACATGGTGATAAGTTTGCTTATCTTCTTGTACTATGCTAAATGCAAGGAACTTTGAACCTCATCAAATATGTAAATAAACTGGAAGTCCTGCATTGAAAGGTAGAGGCAGGAGTGATACACTCTAAGCTATCAATATTTTAAAAATAGAGCAAGCTTTCACAACCCGATTCCCAGCACTAATCGACGCTAGACTAACAGTGAAAGCAAGAGACGCAAGTAGAATGGAAGGTAGTATTTTTACAGGCAAAGACCTGGAACCTGTTGTTTAAGCTTAGTGGAAGCAGAAGCAATAGGTCATTGTGAAAGATAAACTAATCGACACAGGATTGAAATAAATTTCCAGGGTTATGGGAATACAGTAAAGGACAAGGCTTGATGGACTGCTCTGAAGAGAGCTGGAATTCATAGACCAAATGGCCTACCTTCGGTTAAATGTTTGTGATTAACTACCCAGTTTCCTAGTTTATTTCGTCCAATTCTAGAATTCAATGCCACACAAAATGCTGCAATATCTGCAGCTGAAATTTGACAATTATTTAAGTAATCAAGATATGTGTACGGGACAAAATGTCTTCTCAGACAAACAAGCTTAGCTAATGACTTGGTTGTGTCACAAGTGGACAATGGTCAACTTGAGTTACATTTCAGAACAGAGTTATATATTCTGCTTACACTACATTCAGCCATAGTCAGAGTTATACAGCACTGAAAAAGACCTTTTAATTCATGCCAAACATAATCCCAAACTAAGCTAGTCCCACTTACTTGCTCCTGATCTGTATCACTCCAAACCTTTCCAATTCATGTACCTATCCAAATGTGTTTTAAACATTGCAATTGTGCCCTCATCCACCACTTCCTCCAGCACACGTGAAGCACCCTATGTAAAACATTTGCCCATGTCTTTTTAAATCTCTCTCACCTTCAAAATATGCCCCTAGTCTTGAAACCCCTCATCTTAGAGAAAAGACAACTACCATCAACTCTATTTTGTACCTCATTATTTTATGAACTTCTAGAAGGTCACCTCTCAACTTCCTAAGCTCTAGTGCAAAAAGTCCCAGCCTTTCTTTATAACTCAACCCTTCCATATCCAGCAACATCCTAGTAAATCTCTTCTGAACCCTCTCCAACTAAATAATATCCTTCCTATAACAAGGTAACGAGAACTGGGCACTGTATTCCAGTTGGTTAAGTAAAATTCATATGTAAATGAGACCTACATTGATGAACAAATTGCAATCTGCAAATGTCACCCCTCTCAATGTTGATTGTCATATTGCGAGGTTACTTTCAACATGCAACACAAAATACAAATAAGACCACGCAAACATCTGAACCTTTCACTGTATCATTCCCAAAAAAATCATAGATACAAGACATAGGCCCTTCGCTCTACAATGCTAGAATCCTTTACTGATCAATTAACTGTCTACCTCAGCCTTGCACAGTTTTTGTCCGTTTCTTGCTCTGAGCCCCCTGCAGACTGCTATCCTCATCACTTGCCTTGCTACCTAATTTGTGTCATTTGCAGACTTAGCTATAGTACATTCACTTCTCTCAGCTAAGTTAATATATATTCTAAATAACAGTAGCCTCAGCACCAACTACTGTGATGCTCCAGTAATCCCAGGTTGCCATCCTGAAAATGTCCTCTTTATCCCAACTCTGTTTTCTTTTAAGTTAGCCAATTATTGAACCACACTATCATATTATTTCTCAATACCATGGGCACTTAAGTAGCCTGTGTAATACCTTATCAAACATGTCTGAAGATCCAAATATATTACATCCACCATTTCCACTTTATCTATCCTGCTTATTACCTACAATATTTCTTGTAAATTTGTCAAGATATGATTGCCCTTTCATGATGCTATGCTGACTCAGCTTGATCACATTATATACTTCTAAATGCTCTATTATGTCTTGCATAGTAGACTCAAACACTTTCTCAATGACAGACAGTGGGCTAACTAGCCCCATAGTTGCTTTTTTAATCTCCTTCCCTTTTTAACTAAAAAGGGGTCACCAGAATCTAACCACGACTCCTCTACCATATATATTTAAACATATATATCAAAATTGTCTGCACAATTAAGTTGTATCAAGAGAGGAACCGAGCATACAGTGGAATCATACTGGTACGGTTTCTTTCCACAGATTCTCTTCAACCATGCGTTTCTCCAACATTGCATATTTCTAGAATCTGTAATGTTGCTTTTATTTACGTAGTTGAAATGCTAACCTGTCAGTTTCTTCACCCCATACTCATGATGTGGGACATTTGTACATTTGACAGGTATTTATGATTAAATTTGCTGGTCAGATTGGTCTATTTCCTCAAACTTTTCCTTTTGATGTTTTTTAAAAAATTTCATTTACTGAACTTTGCCGTGCGTGTACATATACCTTGAAGGTAACAGCACAGCTGGATAGGACTGTTACATCAACACATCAGATACTTGTCTTCGTTAGTAGAATCATACAACACAAGGGTTGAGACTTTATGTTGGAGTTCTGTATGAGTCGGGGAGGGTACGGAGTGCAGATCAGGATGCCACATTACAGGAAGGATGGGTCTGCACTGGAGAATGTACTGGGGGATTTATCAGCATGTTGCCCAGATTGGAGTATTTCAGCTATGAAGGGACAGCATGGCTAGGTTTGTTTTCCTTAGAGCACAGAAAGCTGAAGACAGTCTTGATTAAGGTGCGTAAAATAATGAGTAGTATAAGCAGGTTCAATAACAGTAACATTTTCTCCTGCGCAGAGGTCAAGAGGTATTCAGATTCCTCCATGCATCAGTAAAACATTGTCACAGGTTACATATTTCATTGTGCCTAATTAACTAAATGTACCATATCGAAACTGCTGCTGCCCAAAAACCTCAAAATTGCAATAAGTCTTTCACCCACTGTATTAGGCCATTGATGATAAATCCCCCTTAAAAATGAACAGGGGCATAGATTTAAAATAAGGGACAGGAGATTTTTTTCAGCCAGAGGATAGTGATTATTTGGAACACACTGCTTGAAATGGTGATATAGGTAGGAACCATTAGAACATTTGACTACCTAAACAAACACTTAGTGCCCTCACATACAGCACCAAGTGCAAGGAAATAGGATTAGAATAGATTAATGCTTGAAGAGCACTAGCAGTATCATGATGGACCAAAAGGGACTCCTTCTATGCTGTAACAGTCTAGAACCATCCTACTGGCACTCAAACCACATTATCGTCATTGCTTGTAGTTTTAGTAGTTGGCCCTCAGTCATGCAGCATGCTCGATTGAATAGCTCTCAATTATCAATTTTATCTACTACAATAATCCACACACTTTTCTCTCCACTCAGATCTTTATATAATCAAAACAGAGAGTAAGCTACAACACCATTAGCACATTTTAATAACACAATTGGATAAGCTCTGATGACTCAAGTTCTGATAAGTCATAACTTGGACACGTACTTGCACAGAGTGCAATGACACTGACAAGAAACACTGTAGAACTTTATAAAATTCTGACAAGGTTTTACCAAGGAGACTTCACTTTTTACAACAAAAAAATATTCTTTTTTGTTAATTCTGCATTTTTGGAACAATTGTTGTTGCTTCTAGTCCAAGAGAGTGAGTACAGATGTATGCATCAAGCTGAAAGAGCTTACCTCGGACTCTCTTCCCTTCTGCAGCTGACAACCCTCACTGCTTCTGCAATATTGAGCAATTGGATTTACATGGAAAATGGCCACAAATACATGATCACAAAGAACACAGGGTGGTTTCAACACCCAAGCAAGCCATTAGGCCAATCATGAAACCATACAGAGGATGGATTTATACCCTCACCAAGAAAAGGTAGGTTAGAAAGTGAAATAAATTTGCTTTATGAAAAAGTAACTTCTCATTAAT
The DNA here is from genome assembly GCF_037043375.1 of Chiloscyllium plagiosum. Lineage (NCBI taxonomy): Eukaryota > Metazoa > Chordata > Chondrichthyes > Orectolobiformes > Hemiscylliidae > Chiloscyllium > Chiloscyllium plagiosum. Next base: position 12,083,151 of record NW_028270162.1, on the reverse strand, counting down.
CGTACATCTTATCTATTGTGTATGGTAATAAAATTAAGCAGCTTGTGACATTTCAAATTCTAATTGTAATGACTTTTTGCACAATTGCGAAGTACATTCTTAAAGTTGTTTCAAAATTATGAGTTAAACGTACATCTAGAATTAACACTTATCTTGAACATTAAATATTTCAATAACATTAGATTCCCAACAGTCTTCTGTTTTCTATTCTGAACAGTTGAAATAACATTATTGAACCTACTTTAATCATTTTGAAAGCTTTATCAATGGATATCTCACCTATAATTACAATTTTTAATAACCTGAGATGAGCTGTGAAATACACTTTGAGAGTGGGAAATCCAAAAGAAAGCAAAAGGCAGAAAATATTTAGCAGGCATCTAGGTAGGCAAGTTGTTGGAGAGGACACTGAGGGAGAAGATCAAGCAACATATGGATCTGATTAGAGATAGTCAGCATGGATTTGTGCGTGGGAAGTCACATCTGACAAATCTTTTAGAGCTTTCTGAAGAGGTAACCAAGAGGATAGATAAGAGTAGGGCATTGGATATTGTAGATATGGATTTTAGTAAATCCTATGTCATGGCCCCGCACAGCAGGCTGGTCACGAAGATTAGGTCGGTCAGGCAGCATCTGAGGAGCAGCAGAGTCGACATTTTAAGCATAAGCTCTTCATCAGGAATGGGGAGGGGGGATGCCCCCAAGGGTAGTAAGAAATAAATGGAAAGAGGGTGGGGATGGGAGGAAAGATAGCTGTGAATGCAACAGGTAGATGAAAGAGGAGGTGAAGGTGATAGATCGGAGAAGAGGGCTGAGTGGATAGATGGAAAAGATGATGGACAGGTAGGACAGTGCCAAGTTGGAAGGTTGGATCTGGGATATAAGGTGGGGAGAGGGGAAATGGGGAAACTTCTGAAATTAACATTGATCCTGTGTGGTGGGAAGGTCCCAAGGCAGAAGATCCCAAGGCAGAAGATGCGGCTTTCTTCCTCCAAGTGACGGGTGGCTAGGGTTTGGTGGTGGAGGCGGCCAAGGACTTGCAAGTCCGTGGTGGAGTGGGAGGAGGAGTTAAAGTCTTCCACCATAGGGCAGTGAGGTTGTTAAGTGCATGTGTCCCAGAGATGTTCGCTGAAATGTTCCGCAAGTTGGCATCCTGTGTTCCCAACATAGAGGAGACCACATCGAGAGCAACAGACAGTTGGTGATGTATGCGCAAGTGCAGGTAAATCTGTCACATATGGAAGGATCTTTGGGGCCTTGGATAGAGATTGGGGGGGTGGCACAGGTTTTGCACTTCTTGCAGTGATAGGAGAAGGTGTCGGGAATGGAGGTGGGTTGGTGGGGGCATGTACCCAACAAGGGAGTCACAGAGAGAATGGTCTCTCCAGAACACACAGGGGTGGGGAGGGAAATGTATCCCTGGTGGTGTGATGTTTGTAGGTGGCGGAAATGACGGAGGATTATGCAATGTTTCCAGAGGTTGGTGGAGTGCAAGGTGAGGACTGGCGGGGTACTGTCTTTGTTGCAATTGGAGGGGTGGAGTTCAGATGGGGGAAGTGGATTAGATGTGCTGGAGGGCATTGTCAATCACACTGGGGGAAATTGCAGTCAACGAAGGGTACGTAGGCTAGTTTGATTGTAGAGTAGAATAAATGGTCAGCACAACATCATGGGCCAAAGGGCTGTACTGTTCTATAATAATGTCCAAGACAGGGCGTAGGATAGGACCAATTAAACAACAAAATATTTAATGATGCAACTGGTAAGGGCATGGCACAGAAACCAAGGTTATAGAAGCAGAGAGATGTACGGCACAGAAACAGATCCTTCGGTTCCAACTTGTCCATGCTGACCAGATATCCCAACCCAATCTAGTCTCATCTGCCAGCACCTCTTCTCTATCCTATCTACCTGCAACTCCACTTTCAAGGAACTATGAACCTGCACTCCAAGGTTTTTGTTCTGCAACACTCCCCAGGACCTTAAGTGTATAATCCGTGCTAAGATTTGCTTTCCCAAAATGCAGCACCTCACATTTATCTAAATTAAACTCCATCTGCCACTCCTCAGTCCATTGGCCCATCTGATCAATATCCCGTTGTAATCAGAGGTAACCTTGTTCGTTGTCCACTCCACCTCCAATTTTGGTGTCATCTGCAAACTTACTCTTACACTCACATCAAAATTATTTATATAAATGGCGAAAAGTGGTGGACCCAGTACTGATCCTTGTGGCCTCTACTGGTCACAAGCCTCCAGTCTGAAACGCACTGATGAGTTGTGAATGACTACTTAGCAACCATCAGAACGCAACACAAATGGAAAGAAACAAAAAAAAAGCAAACCTACCAAAAACAAAAAAAAAATGAAAGTAGACATTGTGATCTAAAGTTGTTGAAATCTATGTTGAATGCAGAGTATTGTAATCTGCCCAGTCAAAAGATAAGCTTCATGCTCATCAAGCTTCATGGAACACTGTAGCAAATATAGAAAAGTCAGCAAGGAAGCAAAGTGGAGAATTAAAATGGTTGCTTATTACAAACTTGGTGTTAGGATTTGAAATATATTAAGGAAATTGAATTTTTTTTTAAATGAACATTAATCTGCCGAACAACTTCAGAATGCCCAAGGTTTATTTTTCACTTATTTTCATATTCCAGCATGACAATTACGTCACCCAAAAGGTTTTCCTATTCATGAGATACTGCATTAAACAATGCCAACACGTGATGGGATAATTGCTGAGGATCATGCCAAGACACCATTGACTTAGATTAAGTGGTTCAACATAATCAATGTGAAACAATGTAGTTTAAAAAGGTAGGAATTCAGATAATTTAATAATGGATAAAAAAAATTGTTTAGAATGGGGCCTAGTAGTTATATCTTAGACATTCTTACTATAACACATTTCTTATTTTATGATAAACAAGATTTGGTCGGCAAGATTCAAGACACTACTTAAAACACTGTAGCTCCATTATACTTCTGTTTGAGGAAGTTATTCTGACCACATGAATTGTGCATGTAAATACCCATCACTCCAAGCATACAAATGCATGCCAGGTCAATAAGAATTCTTAAAAGAGATCAAACATAGAACTGGAGCAAGATTCCATACTTAAATAGAAATTATTAGAATGATGAACTATTGCAGTGGAATAGAGCTATGGCAAATTTAGGATTCTGAATTGTTTTACAACTCAAATGTTTTGTCAGTAAATATAGCCATGAAACTAAGACTCCTCCAAAAACAAAACAAATTACTCATTACTGAATACTAGGAAAAGTATCATCTTTACCTGGTCTGGCCAATGTAATTATAACCCTAAGTTGACCATACAAGTTTCATACCGTGGGAGGCACGGTGGATAGCACTGCTGCCTCACAGCGCCAGAGACCCAGGTTCAATTCCTAACTCAGGCAACTGACTGTGTGGAGTTTGCACATTCTCCCCGTGTCTGCGTGGGTTTCCTCCGGGTGCTCCCGTTTCCTCCCACAGTCCAAAGATGTGCCGGTCAGGTGAATTGGCCATGCTAAATTGCCCGTAGTGTTAGGTAAAGGGGTAAATGTAGGTGAATGGGTGGGTTGCGCTTCGGCGGGTCGGTGTGGACTTGCTGGGCCGAAGGGCCTGTTTCCATACTAAGTAATCTAATCTAATCTAAAAAAATACAACTAATTTAGGATGGCTTTCAAAGGAAAGCCTGTTCTTTTTGAAATCTCCTGGGAAACAGCAGAAACTCAGCGGCGCAATTTCTTAAATTTCCACTCTGGCCTTAGCACACACCACACAGCGTTCCTGCCAAATACCCATAGGTTTCCTTAATCAAACTAAAACAATTGCTAAAAATCAACCATGCAAGCAAGACATGTCAAGATAGAATTAGGAATTTAACATCAAATCCAGTGTACTAAAGTTCAAAATAAAAACAAAGAAAAATATAATTGAAGGGAACAGAAGTAGACAGTTCTCCATTTCAGAAGATTCTGATCAGGCCTCCTTCAGAAATGCAAAGCAATTCTTCCACCTGACAGCTCTTTCATGGTATAGGATTGTCAGGGGGAGGCAGATCACACTTCCTTTTCATAGCAGTCAGCTGTCATATTCTGAAATTTGAAGTTCCAAACAACTTTGACACCAGCTGTCAACAGCATGATATTAGGGTGCTGGGAGATAGGGCATCAGATGGTATGGGGTAGGCTATTAGATAGATTGAATGCCCAGATACGTGATGGCAAGCAGCAATAAGGGAGAGGGTGCAAAGTAGAAGTAGCTTGTTAGATGATATAATTGAGGGGACTGGGGGTAAATAAAGCATGCATCAGGAGTTAAAATTATGTATATAATAGTCAAACAGTTTTGACAAACTATTTCCTTAAATTTTATCAGGATCCTCCAAATTCTCCAGTTTAATTAGAGACTTACAAAAGGGTTCCACATGTAGGGGAATTGCTTAGTTGACTCATCAATTTCCCATGTAACTTCTTCAAAGTTTTACAGTGGGGTCCCCAAACACAACTTCCACCTATGCTAAATTAACAACCATCATATTATTGAAAAGCCCAGGGCAATAAATTCTAAGGGATTCTATTTTGAACTGTTCACAGTACCTTTGCTGAAAGCTATTAATCATATTTGCACATTAATATTTGACAATTTTACTCCTCTCTATTGTGAATAGTCAACCTATAATTTTGATTTTTAAATCAGGCAAGCAGAAACAGTGGTAGTTTATGCATGTGCAACGCAGCAGGGGGGGGGGGGGGGGGGTGTATTTAATACAAAAGACAGCTTGTCCCCTGGATACAGTAAGCCAGGAAACTGCTGAGTCAAAGCTTAGCATCTACATTTCAATCTCAGCCTAGTCCACCAACACTGAAGAGGGGAGTGAGGTGAATATCTCCAGTTTGATTCTAGAATTAATGGTGGCTAATTAGATTACATTACATTACAGTGTAGAAACAAGCCCTTCGACCCAACAAGTCCACACCGACCCACCGAAGCGCAACCCACCCATTCACCTACATTTACCCCTTACCTAACACTACGGGCAATTTAGCATGGCCAATTTACCTGACCGGCACATCTTTGGACTGTGGGAGGAAACCGGAGCAGCCGGAGGAAACCCTCGCAGACACAGGAAATCGCCTGAGGCGGGAATTGAACCTGGGTCTCCGGCGCTGTGAGGCAGCAGTGCTAACCACTGTGCCACCGTGCCGCCCAGCACGGGAACAAGCCACCTGCTAGGAGGGAGGGTAACAGAAGATGGCCATGGAAGGGAAAGAGGAGAGAAGTAGTAGAAGGAAGAAAAAAGGTAGCCATCTAGGTTTGGTTGGGAGAAGAGAAGGCCATTTACATGGGGGGGGGGGGGGGGGGGATGTGGGGTTTGGAAGAAGTTACAGCCATTTACATTGGAAGGGGAAAAGATTGGGAGGGGAATTTACTCCCTTTTACATTGGATGGGGAAGGTGGAAGATAAGGCTATTCACATGGTGGGGGGGAGGGGGAGAAAGAGAAGAGAAATGTGGGACAAGAGAAGGCCATTCACACGGCGGGCGGGGTAGAAGAGAATGGATTAGTGGTGCTGGAAAAGCACAGCAATTCAGGCAGCATCCGAGGACAGGGGAGAAGAGAAGGCCATCTGTGCGTTGGGATGAGGAAAAGCAGAAGAGGAGGCCATCTTGATGAGGGTGGGGGAGGTCATTAGGGTTCAGCCCGGGGAAGGTTTGGGGGGGGGGAGAGAAAGAGGAGGAGAAAAAAAGCCATGGCCCGGAGGTGGGATCTGCGATTTGGGGGAAAAACATCCACACACAGGCAGTGGGTGGGATAAAAAAAAAGGGAAGAGAACCCCGCCACCTCCGCTCAGAACCGCGATCCTTGTTATATATAAATATGTGTAAAAAGGATGGGGGAGGGGGAAGTAGAGGAGGGGTTGATAAGAACTTTTCGAACGATGGGGGTAAGAAAAAAAAACTACAGCGGCCCCCACCCCGGTCACCCGCCGGTGCGTCATTTCATCGAAATGGAGAGGAGATGGTGGGGGGGGAGGGGCGGGAGATGAGCCTTTCCCTCCCGCACCCGCACCCGCACGGGGCTCAGGGTCACCGCCGCGGCGTCGGGCGGAAAACCCTCCACCGTCCCCGCCCAAGGCGGAGAGAAACGAAAGGAGGGGGGGGCTCACTTTGTACACCCCCACCCTCCCCCCTTCCTGATATTACTGCCCCTCCCCCACCCCCATCGCCGACCGTCAGCTCTGCCGCCCGCTTCGCGTTTCCGTTTTTCCTCCCCCCCCCCCGCAGATTTGTCGCCGTCGCGACTCCCAATCCGCCGCGATGGGCAGGTTTTTATTATTTTTCTTTTAAAGTGTTATTATTATTTTTACCTTCATGAGCCGGCTGCTGCCCGCCATCTTGATCATCCGCACTTTTTCTCCGCAGGACCGGCGAGATCCACGCTCCCTGCCGACGCTGCTGGCCAACCAGAAAGCGGCGGGCCTCCACCAATCGGCGGCGTCCTTCGGGCGGGAGCGAATCGGGCGCCGCGCGCCGCGGCCAATGGGGAGGCGCGCCTGTTGCCCAATCCGCGGCGACGTTCTAGGGGCGCGCCTCCCCCGAAGCGGCGAATGTCAACCAATCGGCGGCGCCGCGTAGGCGTCATCCAACCGCGAGCTGCGGTTTCCGACCAATCAGGGGCGCCATCTGGGTCAAGAGCCGTGTGGAAACGGCGGATCGTGACCAATCAGCGGCGTCAGATGGCCTTCTAAGCCAATTACAGCAGAGACGGGCAATAAATGTTGACTCGCCAGCAACACCCGCATTCTACAAAATGAATAAATATGAAAGTTCAGTTTCATTTCTGCAGCATTTCCGAGCGATTGCGAAATTGTCACATTTTAAACACTAAAAACCTAAGAGCACTATACCCCCCCCATTATAAATTGTTCTGTTCTTCTAGAACTTTTACTAAATAATCCATCTTCTAAGAATTGCACAGAAAACTAAGATCATTCGTTGATCTTGCAATATGATTCAAATGTGCAGGCTGGAAATTACACGTGTTCACACACAGGACTTTGTTCATTGTAGGCAAAAGTAATATATTTTCACTGTTAATTATAGATGGGGTTATAAAGAATGTCAATCTCTTGTTGCATTGCGATGGCAACATCCTGACCAAGCCTGATTGATTGTTGGATGGATTGATTGATTTATTATCACGTGTAGGGAGGAAAGTCTCAAGGTAAACTTGCAAGTTGAGTCAGCACTTGGGAAGGCAATTGTAATAATGGCATTTATTTTGAGAGGACTTGACTATTAAATCAGCTTCTATAAGGGTCTGGTCAGACCATATTTGAAGTAATGTGTGTGGTTTAGAGCCTAATATCTCAGGAAGCATGTATTGGCCTTGGAGTGAGTTCAGAAGAGGTTCACAAAAATTGTGCCAGGAATGAAAAGCTTAGCATAAGATGAATCTTTGAGGACTATAGGTTTATACTCAATGGAGTTTTGAAGGATGAGTGGTGATCTAATTGAAACTTACAGAATACTGAATGGCCTAGACAGAGTTGGGAAGATGTTTCCCATTGGTAGGAAAGACTAGGACCCGAGGACACAGCTTTAGAGCAAAGGGAAGGACTTTTAGAATGGAGATGAGAAACTTCTTAAGCCAGAGAGTGGTGAATCTGTGGAATTCACTGCTACAGAAGGCTGTGGAGGCCAGGTTATTGAGTATATTTAAGACAGAGATAAGTAGGATCTTGATTGTCAATGGTTACAGGGAGGAAGCAAGAGAATGGAGTTGAGAAACATCAGCCATGATTGAATGGCAGAGTAGACTCAACAGGCTGAATGGCCTAATTTCTGTTCCTATGGCTTATTGTCTTATGGTCTTAAAAGCTTTGTTTGCAAACAGTACAAGCTGATCATAGCAAACAAGGATGTACAGATCAAAAAGACTTGGAGGCAAACAGGTTACATTGCACAGGGCATGTGCTAGGCAAAATAAGCATTAGCAACATCAGCATTATTTGAGGCTAAAGACTCCATTCATCAGTCTAATAACAGCCAGGAAGAAGCTGCTCCTGAACCTGCTGGTGTGTGTGTGTGTGTGTGTTCAGGCTTCTGTATCTGCTGCCTGACCGAAGAGGTTGTAGGAGATCATTACCAAAGTGCTATTGGTCTCTGCATATGTTTGCTGCTTTTCTACGGCATCAATCCATGTAAATGGAGTTCATGGATGGAAGGTTGGCTTCTGTGATGGTTTGGACTGTGCACTCTATCTTATATAGTTTCTTACAGTCCTGGGCAGAACAGTTGTCACACTAGGTGGTTATGCACTCAACCAGTATGCTCTCAGTGGTGCATCAGTAGAAGTTATTGAGGGTCCTTATGGACCTGCCAAATTTCCTGAGCCATTTGAGGAAGAAAAGGCATGTTGTGCCTTCCTGACTGTCGGATCTACAAAGGTAGTCCACGAAAGGTTGTCAGTTATTAGAACTTGACGCTCTCCACATTTCAACCTCCGCTCCATTGGTGTAGATGGAGGCATGTTCTGCTCCTTTCTTTCTGAAGTCAATGATCGGTTCTTTAGTCTTACTAACGTTCAGAGAGAGGTTGTTCTCATTGCACCACGTCATCAAACCCTATATCTTTGTTCTATATTCTGACTTGTCATTGATATCTGTCTAAGTACAGTGGTGTTATCAGCAAACTTGTAGATGGCGCTCGTTTGGAATTTGGCAACAGTCATGAGTGTACAGAGAGTATAATAGGGACAAAGCTTGTGGGCCTCCAGTATTGAGGGTTATTGTGGAGGAGGTGCTGTTACCTATTTTCACTGATTGTGGTCAATTGGTCAGAAAGCTGAGGATCTAGTTGCAGAGGGCAGAGCTGAGACCTCGGTCATGGAGTTTTGAGATCATTTTAGAAGGGATAATTGTGTTGAAAGTGGAGCTGTAGTCAATGAGCAGGCATCATCCGTAACCAACTCATCCCACACGGACTCTGGACCACCTTTAAACCAGCAGAGTTCGGAACCGAACAGGCCAAATAATTAACCCTATCTGACATAGGCATCCTTGTTATCCAGATGTTTCAGAGATGAATGCAGGGCTAGGGATATGACATCTGCTGTGGACCTGTTACGTCAGTAGGCAAATTGTAAGGGATTAAGTCAGGCTGGGAGACTGGAGATGATGTGGGCCATAGCCTCTCGAAGCACTTCATGATTATTGAGGTCAGAACCATTGTCATCTTCGAGGAACCATTGTCATCTGTCTAGTCTGAATTTAAGCACCAAAGATTGACAGTTAATAGTTCCTGCTTACCGTGCCAAACATGTTCACTAAATCAACAACCTCTTCTCATGCTGTATAATTTGATCTTTCCTTTCTATGTTTGCTTTTTTGTGTGTCAGTCTTCATGATTCAATGACAACATGCATTGACATTGTGCCTCTTTTCAGCAATATTTAAAGGCAAAGATGTTTTTCTTACTTTTTCTTTCTGTCTGTTTATCGTCTCTCTTCATCCAATCTTTCTTTCCCTTTCTTTAGCTCTCTTTATGCACCTAATTTGACTGAAATTCACCTTGTTTTGTTCTCTGTTATTCTTCTGCTCTTTTTGCAATTCTGTAATCTCATCACTTAGGAAGATAGTCCTGCCATTCACACCCCATTGCACAACCCCAGCACTGCCATCAGTGAATTAAACAAATGCCCTGGAGATATGTGCACTGTTGTCGCCATAAGACAATATAATGTCCAAACCTACTATAAGCAAGACCACAGGACATCGATCTACTTAGTGTTTGATCTGTAACAGCTCCACAATGATTCATCAGAGCTAGATTCAGAATTCTTGGAGTTCTAAGCACCTGGGGGGGTTTCCAGTCAATCCCCTCTGATCCATTGCAACATTACAAATGTGACTATTCTCTTCACTACAAAACTCTTTGCAACATCCTGAGATCGTGAAACTATATAAATGTAAGATTTTATTAACTGAGTTTTAAAATGCCTGAAAAATTATGTCTGTAAAAAGCCTACCATTTAGGTTCTGCTTTCTCACAATATTTTGAAATGATGGACTGTTTCTATTCAAAAGTGGTGTTTTCTGCACCGTGGTGAACTTTAGCAGGATGCCTGTATTAACCCAGGACCAAGGCAAAAGGCCCTCAGACCTAGAAATTAAACTGTATTTATGATTCACTGGACAGAATGTGCCACTTGCGGAACAGACCTGAGCGATAATATTATATCACTTGCCACAATAATTAATTCATCCCGTTTATCTCAACACCTCTCCTTTGTGCATTTTCCCTGAATCAAGAAGTGGAGGTGGGAGGAACTGTCTCTCATTTCAAAGAGTTTCTGAGCATAAAATAGTGGGTGATTAAGACCAATTTAAGAGTGCAAATTCCCTGGGGTACAACCACCACTCCAAGTTATAGAAGCCAGCTGTGCACCAATGCTATTTTAGCCCTACTTCTGGAAATTAGTTGAAAAACATAGGCCAAGTATAGACCATGCAAGATCCAAATGTTTTGTTCCAGCAGTACAATGGATCCCTGGAACTTGCAAAAGGAAGAGCTGCATTCAGGTAACACAGGGCAAGCTTTAATTTAATGTAGAATAAATACACTGGAAGCAGTTGGAGAAAGGTTTGTCATCTTGTATCTGGAGTGGATGGGTTGTCCTTTGAGAAATGTTTGGAGACGGTAAAGCTTGCATCTGCCATCCTCACCTGGCCTGGGCCTACCTGTGGCTCAAGGCTGACAGGAAAGCTGTTGATTCTGAACTGCCCTCCAAAATGTGGGCCTGGCATGGCCAATGACATCATAATCCAAGAAAGATCAGGAAAAGAAACAAACTCTCCTCTGGGACACATCAAGGAGAAGAGGGCATAGTCCTAAATCAGGGTTAGTCACTAGAGAAGCAATTTTCCACTCAAAACATCGCTGAAATCTGGAGTTTGCTGCTCTGAGTTGCCACGGCTGCTGGGGAGCAATTGGAGAGGAATGATTTTGATTTTGATTTCTCTATATTTTAACATCACAAGATCGCACGAGAAACCTCATATCCACTAGAATTTAGAACAATCCAAAGCAATTTATGTGATTGAAACGTTTAAGATCTTGAGGGCTCTCAGCAGGGTGAGGGAATCTAGAATGAAGGTTCTCTGTTTGAGAGTAAGCATTCTCATCTTTAAGGCTGAGATGAGGAGAATTTGTTTCTCATGGAAGGTGAGAGTCCTGGCATAGCCAATGTCCCTGTACTCTATGCCCCTGTAGGACAGCATGGTGACTCAGTGGTTAGATTAGACTGGTGCTGGAAAAGCACAGCAGGTCAGGCAGCATCCGAGGAACAGGAAAATCGAAGATTCCTGATGAAGGGCTCCTGCCCGAAACGTCGATTTTTCCTGCTCCTCAGATGCTGCCTGACCTGTTGTGCTTTTCCAGCACCAGTCTAATCTTGATTCTAATCTCCACCATCTACAGTCTTCACTTTTGCCTGGCTCAGTGGTTAGCACTGCTGCCTCACGGTGCCTGGGTCCCAGGTTCGATTCCACCCTCAGGTGAACATCTGTGTGGAGTTTGCACATTCTCTCCATGTCTGTGTGTGTCCCGTCTGGGTAGTCTGGTTTCCTTCCACAGTCCAAAGATCTGCTAAATTGTCCATAGTGTCCACGGATGTACAAGCTAGGTGGATTAGCTATGGGGATACAGGGATAGAATACAGTCTGGGGTGGGTTGCTGTTTGGAGGGTCGGTGTGGACCAGATGGGCCAAGTGGCCTACTCCAACACTGTAGGGATTCTATAGTTCTCTAAGGAAGGGATGGGGAGTGAATGAAGCTGAGGTGCTGATCAGCTGTGATCGAATTTAATGGCACTTCAGTGCAGGCAGGAAGGACTAAATGGCCAAGACGTATCCCTCAGTGCATATTGATTCCTGATTTGGACAGCAGCTGTAGTTTGAAAGCTCATGTTACCAGAGAAGTTGGCACCAGCTACCACCCAGTCAAGCTTTCCTGAGGCAGTCGACATTCATAATGTTTCTCCTGCAACCTTTTGTCCTGCCAGCCTTTGGCGAAACGTTGACGTGAGGGAGAGTTGAGTGAACCCTTATAGTGTAATAGTGTTCCACACAAAATGAGCTGCAACTGGTTCTCAAGGTCAAAGATAAAAGGCATCAGTAGCTGATCGTAAGCACATCCAGCAGGGGTTTGTCTTGGAATTTACAGCGATCTGGTTTCAGGCCAATAGAACAAGCCAAACAGAGACACGCACAGGAATTCCAGAAGCATGGCATTCCAACCGGAGCTCTATCAGCAAACACATCGAGTTGGACCCCGTCTACCACCCCTGAGAGAAAGAACAGGAAATGACATCACCACAGGAAATGACATAACCAACCCAAAGAAACCCAAACATATACAGTAACTAGAAAGCAGGAATCAGCAGCAGTGCTTTGCCTGGAGACTCACTGAAGATGTTACCTAGTAGGGTGATGAAACATCTGGAAATGAACCTTCCAGCTCAGTGAGCAAACCTACATCTACATCCATTATGGTTCACTTTGAAGCCAGACCAGGAGGATTGAGTTAAAAGGGAAACTTGGCATCTCCTTCCGGCTCTCTGGAAGATGAAGCTGGTACCATTAACATCATTGTCGTGTACCCCCTGGTGTTGCCCCTGCCCCCACCCCATTGCCGTGTCCATTGCCACCCCTTGCTGCTTGGCTTGTCACCCAGTTGACTGCTCCTCACAAGGAAAGGGGACATTGAGTAAACCAGTGAGGGCTTGAAGGTCAGGAGCAGGGTAAAACCAAGAGGCTCAGCCAGTGGGGTGGTGAGTGAGGCAGCGAGTGAAGCAATCAGGTGTTGGGAGGGCGTCTGAAACACATCAGCATCTCAAGCTGAGGGCATCAACGGAAATAAGTGAGACAGTGATAGAATTGAGGGATTGTTTACTAGTGGGACATCAAAATATCTTTTAAAAGCAAGGGATATCTTTGGCTGAGTGTGCACAGTATGCAATCCCACAGTTACACTGGCAGCAAACACAACCAAACAGAAATGGGTCCTCATTGTAATGATAACCAGATGCTTGTCCCTGTCACATTTCCAATCTTTGCCAACGTCAAACCAGTATGGACTAGCTGAGGCCCTCGGGTAGATCCAACAGGGAAGTGAGAGAAAAGCTGAAAATGTGTTGCTGGAAAAGCGCAGCAGGTCAGGCAGCATCCAAGGAACAGGAGAATCAACGTTTTGGGCATGAGCCCTTCTTCAGGAATATTGACGTTTCGGGCATGAGCCCTTTTTCAGGAATGGCTCATGCCCGAAACGTCGATTCTTCAGAAAAAAAAATCCTCCTACAAGTGAGAGAAAAGATCAAGTGCAGGCCTCCAGAATCCCCTATTAATTCCAGAACTGGAAGCAGCCATCTACATTTCTACATTAGATAAACCTGGTGGAGATCGTATTGCTGCCTTTTGAAGCTCACTGTGCACTAACTGGTAATGGGGTCTCCCAAAATGCACCAGTGGCCACCCATTAAAAATGCTTCATTGGCTGTAAAGTATCTGAATTTATGGGCATAACCTTTGACCTCACTTGCTTATCAAGAGTCTGTCTACTTCTGCGTAAAAGTTGTTAAAAAACCGTGCTTCCTCAGCTGTTGGGGAAGAGATTCCAAAAGCTCATGATCTTCTGTAAGAAACAAATTCTCTTCCTCTCAGCCTTAAAGACAAGAATGCTTATTTTCAAACAGAGAACCTTCATTCTAAATAGTCCCATCCAGTTGAGAGCCCTCAAGGTCTTTCAATCACATAAGTAGAGAGTGCCAAAAACAATTGATAAGCATGTTACTGAGGTGGGAAGTTTTGAGTTATAAGGCGATGATGAATAGGCTGGGACTTTCTTTTTCCCTACAGCGTAGAAGGCTGAGGGGCGATCTTACAGAGTTTTATGAAGTTATGAGGAGTTTGGATACGGTAAATAAACAAGGCCTTTTGTTCTAAATTCCAGTGGATACAAGGCTTCTCGTGCCATCAAGTGATTTTCAATTTGTTACATATTCATACACGTGACTTGTTTCATGAGCTGAACCATGAATTCTTATTGGAAATTAACCCTAACCCTATCTTATTAACCGTAACCCTATTGCAGGCACCAGGAAGTTCCGACCTCAGCTGGAACCTCCTGGGTCGAAGGTTCAGGTTTGAAATTGAAAGGGTAATCCAGATGTAGGTCTTTCCTCACTGCATGGCTGGAGCCATTGTTAATGGCCCCCACGCACCTTCAGAAATGTCTACGATCAGACAGAAATGGCCCAGCAGTTTAGCAACACCTCATTAGCTGCTCTCCTCCAGGCCATCCACAAGAGAAATAAGTTCCTTTCCCCCAGAGTTAGTGGCAAGACACTGTCAACCCTGGCAGCTTGGCTTGAGGTTTGCAGAGCGGGTCAATACCAGTTTCCCTCATGAAAGGACAGAGCTCCAACACATGATCTCCTGGCTCTGCAACAGCAAATGGCATCATCTACTCACTGCAAGGTGGCACTGTCAGGGGCATCACTCAGTCTGCGTCATAGCACAGGCATGTCACATTGGGAAATCGCATGAAATAGGAGATTGAAAGGCTGATAGCCATCTTATGCTGTTAATGTTCCTGACTGTGCACTTTCTAAGGAGAAAGTGAGGAGTGCAGATGCTGGAGATTAGACTTGAGAGTGTGGTGCTGGAAAAGCACAGGAGGTCAGGCAACATCTGAGGAGCAGGAGAATCAACATTTTGGTCATAAGCCCTTCATCAGGAAGGGCTTACGTCTGAAACGTAGATTCTCCTGTTCCTCAGATGCTGCCTGACCTGCTGTGCTTTTCCAGCACCACACTCTCGACTGCACTTCCTAATCCCTTTCTGCGGAGTGCTCAGAGCCTGGTCTTATGGTCCGGGCCAGAGCCCCTTCAAAACATTTCAAGAAAGAGCCTGGACCCTAACTTTTGATGGTTGTTTTAGGCAGGTGTAAGACGAATATTCCAGGAGTGATGCAGCTAGTCAAACTACTTAGTTTTAAACAAAATAGAATTTATTTACAAGATTACCGAATGAAACACAAACAAAAGAGAGCAGAATACCGAATAACTTAATCTATCTGAAAACCCAATCGATTATCCCAACTTAATGATGCTGTTGCAAGACCTGCACCAATCCCCATAAACACCCTTTGGCAAGAAAGATAAAATCAAACACAGAGTCTTACAGGAGAGATGTCACAGAGAGAGGACCAGCATGGACCTGCTTCTTTGTGTCCAACAGCTTCAACAACACTACCTTGCTAACCAAATCAAAGCAGAGAAAAGCTGAGCTGGGAGAACTGGCTACTTCCCTTTCATTGTACAAGTCTCTTTTTTTTTGAAACTTGAAAGCCTTTTTTCTGAGGCAGTATCTGTTAGCTATAATGAAATTTGCCCTAAAACCCTTCAAAGTTTGACTTTTTGAAGTCTGTGTCTTTTACGACCTCTATGGAAACAAATTCTAAGGACAACATAACCTTGTTGAAGGAACAGCATCATCACACTGGCATGTCTATAAATCTACATAGAGCACTCAAACATCCACTGGCACCACTCTCAATTCTTTTGCTCTGTTTCAAAGACAAGGTCACAGACAACAGGAGGGGACAGGCCGAAACTGGCAGACTGGTGCTGGATGGACCAATCCTCTTTCCTTTCAGAGAGCTGGAATGGGACTGGCTCTGCACTGATGGGGAGACATGGTGTTAGGGAGTCAAGAAGATAGTGAGGAAGGCTGCAGTCTGATCTTCTCTGTAGTGTCTCACATTGGTCTCCATAAAGGAGTCTGCATCTTCACCAACTGATTGTCTCTAAACCATCGCAGGGACTAAGAAACACCAGAAAAAGGCAAAAAGCACCAGAATTCAATTGAATTGAATTATTGCCACGTGTACCAAGGCACAGTGAAAAGCTTTGTCTTGTGAGCAATACAGGCAG
The DNA here is from genome assembly GCF_037043375.1 of Chiloscyllium plagiosum. Taxonomy (NCBI): domain Eukaryota; kingdom Metazoa; phylum Chordata; class Chondrichthyes; order Orectolobiformes; family Hemiscylliidae; genus Chiloscyllium; species Chiloscyllium plagiosum. The sequence goes on along the minus strand of NW_028270162.1, from coordinate 12,067,142 downwards.
ATCACAGAGTTACATAGCATAGATAAGGAAATAATAGGTAAATAGCTGCAAAACAAAAACACAAGTAAAGGCGAATGCTAAGAATTTGTGAGTCCATACAGTATTCGAACAACAGTGGGATAGAAACCTTTTAGAAACCAGCTGGTGCATGTGTTCAGGCTTCTGCACCTTCTCCCTGATGTAGAAAAGCATTGCCAGGGTGGGATGGATATCTGAGAATGCTGGCGGCCTTTCCTTGATAACGGGCCTGGTAGATGGTAGGTTGGCCTTTGTGATTGTCCGGGCTGAGTTCACCACTCTCTGTAACCATCTCCGATCTTGAATGGTACAGTTGCTATACCAATTGCAATACCAGAAGCTTCACCCTCTCCCATTACCACTGCTGAGGATATCTCAGAACGAGTACTACATGTGCTTTTTGATCTGTTAGTCGAAGTAACATTTACCACAGGAAGTTGGGTTTGTATTCAGTCAGTTATATGGACATTTATTAACACCATTTACAATAATGTGACATCTCAAACCTACATGTACAGTTTTGGATTCTGGGTAATCCAAGGTGGAGGATGGGAAAAAATTGTGGCTGAAAGAGCTGTTCCTTTTTTGAGGTATTTTAAGTGTTGCAAGTGATTTCCTTGAATTTCAGGAGCAGCAATTACTGTTTCATAAGCTGTTGCAATATTTTGGAACCTTGACGAAAAGAAGATCAAAACAACAGCACTTTTGAAAGGAGGAAGACAGACAAAAGGCAGAGACCACATGATCAATGAGGGAGAGAGAGAAAGAAACCTACAGTGCTAATTGGCACAGCAGTGAACCTGCACAATTACTGCCTTTGCTGTTTGAGTTAATGCATCTCTGGACATGGGAGTGCGTCTAGTAAAAATTAACAAATAGCAAATTTCACAGCTGACCTTGGAGGAACGGGTAAGTGCATAGTTTGTAACATGTAACCTTGCTGTAAGTCTACAGTATGAGGAGAGGGGTTATATGATTATATGTTTTATTGTGATCTGTCTCTTGATTAAATTTAAAAAATATAAACCATAAGTACTAAGTTAGACTGGAGCACTTTTTAGAGCAAAAAGATGGTATTATTTTCTGGATCTGTATTGAATTGAATTTATTATCATGTGTACCGAGGCACAGTGAAAAGCTTTGTCTTGCAAGCAATACAGGCAGATCACCTAAATAAGTCAATAATAGGTAAACAGCAGCAAAACAAAAGCATAAGTACAGGCGAATGCAAAGAGTTTGTGAATCCATTCAGTATTCTAACAACAGTAGGGTAAAATCTGTTTTGAAACCAGCTGGTGCATGTGTTCAGGCTTCTGTACCTTCTCCCTGATGTTAGAGGTTGTAGAAAAGCATTGCTAGGGTGGGATGGATTTTTGAGAATGCTGGCAGTCTTTCCTTGATAGCGGGTCTGGTAGATGGATTCTATAGATGGGAGGTTGGCCTCTGTGATTGTCCGGGCCAAGTTCACCACACTCTGTAACCATCTCTGATCTTGAATGGTACAGTTGCCGTACCAGGTAGTGATACATCCAGACAGAATGCTCTTGATGGCGCACCTATAAAAGTTGGCAAGGGTATTCGCCGTCATGCCAAATTTCCTCAGCTGCCTGAGGAAGAAGAGACGTTGGGCCTTTGTAACCAGTGCATCCACGTGAAGAGTCCAAGAAAGCTTGTTGTTGTTGACCACTCCTAGGAGCTTGATACACTCCACTCATTCCACCTCTGTGCTGTTAATGTGTATGGGGCAGGGGGCATGAGTAACATCCGCCAAAAGTCAATAATGAGTTCCTTGGTTTTTCTGGCTTTGAAAGCTAGGTTGTTCATAGTGCACCATTTTTCTAGATCTTCCACCTCCAGTCTGTAGTCTGTTTTGACACCATCTGAGATTCAACCGACTATGGTTGTGTCATCAGCGAACTTGTAAATGGCATTAGTCTGGTATTTGGCAACACAGTCATGGGTATACAGTGAGTACAGTAGGGGGCTGCTTACGCACTCCTGGGGGACTCCAGTGCTGTGTGTTAGTGAGGATGAAATATTGTCCCCAGTCTTCACTGATTGTTGGCTGTGGGTCAGGAAACTGAGGATCCAGTTGCAGAGAGTGGGGCTTAGTCCGAGATCACTAAGTTTAGTAATCAATCTCAAGGTGATAATAGTGTTAAAGGCTGAACTGTAGTCAATAAGTAGGATTCTTACTTAGCTGTTCTTGGTGTCAAGATGTTCTAGAGAGGAGTGAAGGGCAAGTGATATGGCATCTGACATGGATCTGTTGGTCCAATAGGCAAATTGGAGTGGATCAAGAGTAGTGGGGAGGATTGTGAAGGAGCAAGGCTGACCTTTAATAAGTGATGTGCTCTTCTTGTTGGATGTGAATTTAGGGACAGTTTCCATGTTATTGATGATTGTGTTTGCAGGAAGTGTTTTTGGTTGTGAATCCTATCAGATTGCATGAGTTGGTTAGAGCACCAGTTAGAGGAATTTACAAGAGCTGGAGAGTGTGATGGATGGCAGTTATAAGAATGGAGAAAAGCCGCAGATACAGTCACATAGATGGGTTAACTCCAGGAAAGGTAAGAGAGGTAGGCACCTAGTACAGGAGTCATTTGTGGATATACCTATTTCAAACAAGTATGCTGTTCTGGAAAATGTAGGGGGTGATGGATTCTCAGGGGAATGTAGCACAAACAGCCAAATTTCTGGTATTGAGACTGGCTCTAATGTAATGAGGGATAAGTCAGATTCCAAGCGATCGATTGTAATAGAGGACTCTCTAGTCAGAGGCACAGACAGATGTTTCTGCGGCCAGCGGCGAAAATTCAGAATGATGTGTTGCCTCCCCAGTGCTAGGATCAAGGGTATCTCCGAGAGGGTGCAGAATGTTCTAAGAGGGGAGAAGGCCCAGCAGGAGGTCATTGTACACATTGGAACTAACAACTGAGGAAGGGAAAAGGATTCAATTCAGAAGGGAGAATATAGAAAGTTGGACAAGAATTTAAAAAGGAGGTCCTCACAGATAGTAATATCTGGATTACTCTCAATGCTTCGAGCTAGTGAGGGTAGGAATAGGATGATAGAGCAGATGAATGTATGGCTGAGGAGCTGGTGTATGGGATTCACATTTTTGGATCATTGGAATCTCTTCTGGGGTAGAAGTGTCATGTACAAGGATGGATTGTACCTGAATTGGAAGGAGACTAATACACTGGCAGGGAGATTTGCTAGAGCTGCTTGGGAGGATTTAAACTAATAAGGTTGGGGGGAGGGGGGGGGGGGGGGGGGTACCCAGGGAGATAGTGAGGAAAGAGATCAATCTGAGACTCCTACAGTTGAGAACAGAAGCGAGTCAAAGAGTCAGGGCAGGCAGGGACAAAGCAGAGAATGAGGTAGGACTAATAAATTCAAAGGCATTTATTTCAATGCAAGCGGCCTAACAGGGAAGGCAGATGAACTCAGGGCATGGTTAGGAACATGGGACTGGGATATCATAGCAATTACAGACACATGGCTGGGATGGGCAGGACTGGCAGCTTAATGTTCCAGGATATAAATGCTACAGGAAGGACAGAAAGGAGGGTGGGGGCAAGAGTGGAGGGGGAGTGGCATTTTTGATAAGGGATAGCATTACAGCTGTACTGAGGGAGGATATTCCCGGAAATATATCCAGGGAAGTTATTCGGGTGGAACTGAGAAATAAGAAAGGGATGATCACCTTATTGGGATTGTATTATAGACCCCTAATAGTCAGAGGGAAATTGAGAAACAAATTAGTAAATGGATTTCAGTTATCTGTAAGAATCATAGGGTGGTTATTAGATTAGATTAGATTCCCTACAGTGTGAAAACAGGCACTTCGGCCCAACAAGTCCACACCGACCCTCCAAAGAGCAACCCACCCAGACACATTCCCCTAACACTATGGGCAATTTAGCATGGCCAATTCACCTAACCTGCACATCTTTGTGACTATGAGAGGAAACCAGAGCAAACCCACACAGACATGGGGAGAATATGCAAACTCCACACAGACAGTTGCCCAAGGCGGGAATTGAACCCAGGTCCTGGCACTGTGAGGCAGCAGTGCTATCTACTGAGCCACCGTGCCATTATGGTAGGGGATTTTAACTTTGCAAACATAGACTGGGACTGTCATACTATTAAAGGTTTAGATGGAAAGGAATTTATTGTGTACAAAATTTTTGATTCAGTATGTGGATGTACCTATTAGAGAAAGTGCAAAACTTGACCTACTCTTGGGAAATAAGGCAGGGCAGGTGAGTGAGGTGTCAGTGGGGGAGCACTTTGGGGCCAATGACCACAATTCTATTAGTTTTAAAATAGTGATGGAAAAGGATAGAACTGGATCCTACAGTTGAAGTTCTAAATTGGAGAAGGCCAATCTTGATGATATTAGGCAAGAACTTTCTCAAGCTGATTGGGGCAGATGTTCACAGATAAAGGGATGGCTGGAAAATGGGAAGTCTTCAAAAATGAAATAACCAGAGTCCAGAGACCGTAGGGAATTCTGGATGACCAGAGAAATTGAGGTTTTGGTTAAGAAAAAGAAGAAAGCATATGTCAGGAGAGATCGAGTGAATCCTTAGAAGAGTATAAAGGCAATGGAGTATACTTAAGAGGGAAATCAGGAGGATTGTGTCATTGGCTTTTAAGATTGTCAATATACTGAATCCAAACTGGATTGGAGTTTGATATTTGTTTTGGTGTATTTTTAAATTGGTTGGCCTAATTCAAATCTGTTTTTGTCTCCAGGCAACCAGCTACTCTAGCTACCCCAGTAACTGGAGCACATGTGACATTGTGTCTTATTGAGAACACTTGGTGCTGTCACTGCTAGCTTTTAACTCTTTTAAAGGTATAGTACACCCACATCTTCGTAACAAAAGGCAAATATTGATTAGGGATAGTCAGCATAGCTTTGTGCATGAGAAATCATGTTGCATAAACTTGATTGAAATTTTTGAAGAAGTACCAAAGAGGATTGATGAGGGCAGAGTGGTGGATGTGATCTATATGGACTTCAGTAAAGCGTTTAACAAGCTTCTCCATGGGAGGCTGGTGAGCAAGGTTTGATCTCATGGAATATAGGCAGAACTCGCCATTTGGATACAGCACTGGGTTGAAGGTCGAAGACAAAGGGTGGTGGTGAGGGTTGCTTTTCAAATTGTAGGCCTGTGACCAGTAGAGTGCCATGAGGATCGGTGCTGGATCCAATGCTGTTTGTCATTAATATAAATGATTTGGTTATGAACATAGGAGGTATAGTTAGTAAGTTTGCAGATGACACCAAAATTGGAGGTATAGTGGACAGCGAAGAAGGTTACCTCAGATTAAAATGGGATCTTTATCAGATGGGCCAGTGGGCTGAGAAGTGGCAGAAGGAGTTTAATTTAGATAAATGAGAGGTGCTGCACTTTGGGAAAACAAATCTTAGCAGGACTTATACACTTAATAGTAAGGTCCTAGGGAGTGTTATTTAACCTTAGAGTGCAGGTTCATAGTTCCTTGAAAGTGGAGTCGCAGGTAGATAGGATAGTGAAGAAGGCATTTGGTATGCTTCCCTTTATTGGTCAGCGTATTGACTACAGGAGTGGGGAAGTCATGTTGCGGCTGTATAGGACATTGGTTAAGCCACATTTAAAATATTACGTGCAACTCTGGTCTCCTTCCTATCGGAAAGATGTTGTGAAACTTGAAAGGGTTCAGAAAAGATTTACAAGGATGTTGCCAAGGGTTGGAGGATTTGAGCTATAGGGAGAGGCTGAATAGGCTGGAGCTGTTTTACATGGAAGGTCGGAGGCTGAGGGGTGACTTTATAGAGGTTTATAAAATCATGAGAGGCATGGGAAGGATAAATAGACAAAGTCTTTTCCCTGGGGTGGGGGAGTCCAGAACTAGAGGGTATAGGTTCAAGGTGAAAGGGGAAAGATAATAAAGAGATCTGAGGGGCAGCTTTCTCACACAGATGGTGGAGCGTATATGGAATGAGCTGCCAGAGGAAGTGGTGGAGGCTGGTACAATTACAACATTTAAAAGGCATCTAGCTGGGTATATGAATAGGTAGGGTTTAAAGGGATATGGGCCAAATGCTGGCAAGTAGGACTAGATTAAATTAGGATATCTGCTCAACGTGGATGAGTTAGACCAAAGGGTCTGTTTCCGTGCTAAACAGTTCTATGACTCTATGATTCTATATTGTCATCAAACCATTCAGAAAGGTTACGACACTGACATCTGGAACTTATGGGACTTCAACTCAGGCATCCTGGTCCAAAGATCATAGATTCCCTGCAGTGCAGTTAAAAGCTATTCAGCCCATCAAGTCTGCAGGACTCACTGAGAAGCATCCCACCCAGACTCCCATCCACCATGGCCAATACACCTAATCTGCACACTAAGGGACAATTTATCATGGCCAATCCACCCTAACCTGCTCATCTCTGGACTCTGAGAGTAAACTGGAACACCTGGGGAGAATGTGCAAACTCCACACAGTCACCCAAGGCTTGAATCAAACCCAGGTCCCTGGCACTGTGAGGCAGTGGTGCTAACTACTGTGCCACTGTTGGGCCCATAGGGCTGCTATCACTGCACTACAGGACCATAAGATGTAGGAGCAGAAATAAGCCATTCCACCTATCGCATCTGCTCTGCCATTCGATGAGATGATGGCTCAGCTGAAAATTCTCAACTCCACTTTCCAGCCTTTTCCCAATAACTCTTGGTTCTCCAAATAAACACTGAAAGAGCTGTGGTTGCTGAAAATCAGGAAACAAAAACAGAAATTGCTGCAAAATTTGAGCAGGCCTGGCAACATCTGAGGAGAGAAATCAGAGATAACATTTCAGGTCCAGTGATCCTTCTTCAGAACCCTTCCAAATCTGTCAGTCTCAGCTCTCCTGTAATGTCACCATTTTCTTCACTTTGTACCCTCTCTGTCTGATTAGTTTAACTCCCTCAGGTTGCATGAGTATGACCTACAGAGACTGTTAGGATCACACTCATGTCAGGTCAGTCTTTATTTTTATCCCTGTACAGGATGTGGTCATCAGGGGCAGCTGTTGCCTTTGTACTGACTGGCTCAGTAGATCATTTCATTCGACAGTTAAGAGTGAACCACATTGCTGCTAGTTTGGAGTCAAGTGTGGGTCATACCAGGTAAGATTTCCTTCACTGAAGGATATTATTGAACTGGAATCCTTTCCTGGTTCAGGTAGACTACAAGATTGTGCTTTGGGTGGCTCAATGGCCTTACACTGGCTGTCAGTGACTTTGTGGTTCAAGGAGACATCCCGCAGTCTAAGCCTGGATTTAAGTGAGCAGGTTTCCTGAAGGTAGTTCTGAGCTCAGATCTCAGGATGTAAACCCCGTGAATCTCTCAGTCTGGCCTCCTTCCATTGTCGCTGTGAGGAAAACCTTTTTCATAGAATCCCTGCAGTGCAAAAAGGGGCCATTCAGCCCATCGAGCCTGCACCAAACCTCTGAAGAGCATCCCACTCAGTTCCACCCCATCCCTGTTACCCTGCATTTCCCCCATGGCTAGTCCACCGAGCCTGCACACTGCGGGCAATTGAGCAAAAATCTATCAAACCTGCACATCTTTGGGCTGTGGGAGGAAGCCCACACAGACATAGAGAGAATGTACAAACTTCACACAGACAGTCGCCTGAGGCTAGAATTGAACCCAGGTCCCTGGTGCTGGGCGGTAGCAGCGCTGGTCACTGAGCTATCGTACTGCCCTAACTGAATGTTGTCGGAATTGCTGCCTTAAACAGCAAATTACATGGTACCTTTCAGAAGAGAATTGGAAAAATACTTGAAGGGAACACCTTGCAGGGCTCTGGGGAAACAGCACGCAGGGAGCTCTATCAAGGAGCTGGTGTAAACATCCTGGGCTGAATGGCCTCCTTTCCACTATCATTCCGTGATTCTGAGTCATGAGTGACTCTGGAGAGGAAAGGGCTTGAAATAAAGTCACGTGCCCAGATAATGCTTGAAATATCAAACAGGAAGATCAATCCTGACAGCCGACATTTGATAATAAGCAGCTCAGGATTCAGTGGTGCAGGGTGTGTAATGTAGGCATTTTGCCACTGACCCCTTCCTGATGCGATTAAGTGAAATGTCATTCAAAACCATCTGATATTAATTTGCTCACAGTTTACACTGCAACACTCCCTTCAGGCACATTCAGGTATGGACTCCAGAACAACCACAAAAGAAACAAAGAAGTATATTTATATAGCACCACCCCAGTGCAGCCAATGAAATACTATTGAAGTGTGGTCACTGTTGCAGGAAAGTGGCAGTCAATTTCCAAAAAGCACACTGTGAGCAATTTAGCATAGCCAATCTACCTAAACTGTGGGAGGAAACTCATGCAGACATGGGGAGAATGTGCAAACTCCACACAGAGAGTCGCAGGAGAGTGGACCTGAACCTGGGCCCCTGGCACTGTGAGGCAGCAGTGTTAATCACTGAACCACCATGCCACCCAGCGGGGAAGGGCCTTAGTTTAACATCTCATCTGAAAGGCAGCAGCAGCACAGTATCACACCTGCAGCTGTGCAGCAGGTCCAACAGTGCAGGACCACTAACAGAGCGGCCTCTCAGCCTGGATTTAAGTCCTCGGCAGTGGGAATGAAGCAGCTAACATTCTACCTCAGACACAACGCTACCACCTTACCCTCGGCTGCATTCATTTTTATACAGTGCAACTCTCGGAATGGAAGCAAAGCGTTGACATCCATTTGTGCCCTGCCTTTCACCAGTTATTCTGGATGCTTTCTGGACCCACAACAATGCAGAGGCTAAAAAAAGGCCAGAGAACACCAGCAACCAGTGGGAGAAAGGCTGGGCATCGAAATAGGTTTGGAATCCCTGCAGAGAAGCCCACCATGTTTGGGGTGGGTCAGGAAGGGTCACTTGTATTGAACAGGGCCGAGAGCAGACCAACAGTATCAGTAAGTGTGGTGCTGGGAAAGCACAGCCAGTCAAGCAGCATCCATTCCTGATGAAGGCCTTATGTCCGAAACGTCGACTCTCCTGCTCCTTAGATGCTGCCTGACCGGCTGTGCTTTTTCAGCAAAACATTCTTCGACTCTGACCTCCAGCATCAGCAGTCCTCACTTTCTCCTAGTATCAGAAAATGTCAGGGCTAGAGTTGGAGCGGTATGCATTGACAAAAGCAAAATGGAACCAGGGAAGATGTCAAAAGATGGCAGCCAGGGCCAGAGATCTGGTTAGTAGATAAAATTACAGGGAAACCAGCAGGGCTCCGGATAGGCCCAAGAAAAAGTGAAGGTGAAGCCTCACTGAGTGGAAGAGCCAGAGGAAAGAGCAGAGGCTGTTGGAAGCAATGATTCAAGGAAAAACGGATCAAGGTAAGAGGAATGCCCATTCCCAAATCAAAGGGGAAAAGGAATGGTCTCCCTGATACAGGAAAGATGTGAAACTTGAAAGGGTTCAGAAAAGATTGAGAAGGGTGTTGCCAGGGTTGGAGGGTTTCAGCGATAGGGAGAGGCTATATCTGATGGGGCTAGTTTCCCTGGAGTGTCGGAGGCTGAGGAGTGACCTCAAAGAGATTTTTAAAAAGCATGAGAGTCATGGATAGGGTGAATATCCAGTCTTTTCCCTGGGGTGGGGCAGTCAAAGACTGGAGGGCATGGGTTTAAGATGAGAGGGGAAAGATTTAAAAAGTAACTGAGGTGTAAATTTGTCTCACAGAGGGTGGTGCATGTATGGGACGAGCTGCCAGAGGAAGTGGTGGAGGCTGGTACAATTACAGCATTTAAAAGGCATCTGGATGGGGATGTGAATAGGAAGGGTTTAGACGGATATGGGACAAGTGCTGGCAAATGGGACTAGATTAATTTTGAATATCTGATCAGCATGGATGATTTGAACTGAAGGTCCTCTTTCCTCGCTGTACATCTCTATGACTCTCAACATCACAGCAATTGAATGTAAAGGTAAGTGAGAGTGAGGTGCAGGATGTGAGTTCACTGGCCCTACAGGAATCAAACTTCAAAATCCTCCGAGAAACCTAATTCATAAAAATCTCTGAATTGGCTTATTGGATTCTAAAAGTGGGTAGTGAAGGGTTAACATTGGGAAGGTGGCAAATCCCAGTGAACAAGTGCAGCAGACCTGTCCCAAAGCAGGTTTTGAACTCAGGTTAAAGAGCGATTGTGGAATGTGTCTGTCATTGTCTCAATCTTTGTACCATTATTTCATATTGACAATGTAATGGGACACTCGAACAAAACAAAAAGACAAATATTGCCTGGTTTTGATCTTTAGTGGTTGAAGGGTGTTATGATATGGTCCATCAGATTCTAAAGCCCATCATCTGATTGTTATACTTGAGACCACTTGTGGTTTTAAATGATTTTTAAAAGAAGAAACATGGACCTAGAATCGGTGGCACGATGGCTCAGTGGTTAGGGCGGCACGATGGCTCAGTGGTTAGGGTGGCATGGTGGCTCAGTGGTCAGGGCGGCTTGGTGGCTCAGTAGTTAGGGCGGCACGATGGCTCAGTGGTTAGGGCGGCACAATGGCTCAGTGGTTAGGGTGGCACGATGACTCGGTGGTTAGGGTGGCATGGTGGCTCAGTGGTCAGGGTGGCACGGTGACACAGTGGTTAGGGTGGCATGGTGGCTCAGTGGTTAGGGTGGCATGGTGGCTCTGTGGTTAGGGTGGCACAATGGCTCAGTGGTCAGGGCGGCACAGTAGCTCAGTGGTTAGGGTGGCATGATGGCTCAGTGGTTAGGGTGGCACGATGGCTCGGTGGTTAGGGTGGCACGATGGCTCGGTGGTTAGGGTGGCATGGTGGCTCAGTGGTTAGGGTGGCACGATGGCTCAGTGTTTAGGGTGGCACGATGGCTCGGTGGTTAGGGTGGCATGGTGGCTCAGTGGTTAGGGTGGCACGATGGCTCGGTGGTTAGGGTGGCACGATGGCTCGGTGGTTAGGGTGGCATGGTGGCTCAGTGGCTAGGGTGGCATGATGGCTCAGTGTTTAGGGTGGCACGATGGCTCGGTGGTTAGGGTGGCATGGTGGCTCAGTGGTTAGGGTGGCACGGTGACACAGTGGTTAGGGTGGCATGGTAGCTCAGTAGTTATGGTTGCATGGTGGCTCAGTGGTTAGGGTGGCATGGTGGCTCAGTGATTGGGGTGGCATGGTGGCTCTGTGGTTAGGGTGGCACGATGCCTCAGTGGTTAGGGTGGCATGGTGGCTCAGTGGTTAGGGTGGCACGATGGCTCAGTGTTTAGGGCAGCTTGGTGGCTCAGTGGTTAAGGTGGCATGTGGCTCAGTGGTTAAGGTGGCACGATGGTTCAGTGTTTAGGGCGGCATGGTGGCTCAGTGGTTAGGGTGGCATGGTGGCTCAGTGGTTAGGGTGGCATGGTGGCTCAGTGGTTAGGGTGGCACAATGGCTCAGTGTTTAGGGCAGCATGTTGGCTCAGTGGTTAGGGTGGCATGGTGGCTCAGTGGTTAGGGCAGCATGGTGGCTCAGTGGTTAGGGCAGCACGATGGCTCAGGGGTTTGCGCTGCAGCCTCACAGCGCCAGGGACCCAGGTTCGATTCCAGCCTCGGGTGACTGTCTGTGTGAAGTTTGCATATTCTCCCTGTGTCTGCATGGTTTTCCTCCGGGTGCTCTGGTTTCCCCTCACAGTCCAAAGATGTGCAGGTCAGGGTGAATTGGCCATGTTAAATTGCCCCATAGTGTTCAGGGATTTGTGTTGGTTACGTGCATTGGTCAAGGGTAAATGTAGAGTATTAGTGTAGGGGAATGGGTCTGGGTGGGTTACTTTTCAGAGGGTTGGTTTGGACTTGTTGGGCCGAAGGGCCTGTTTCCACACTGTAGGGGATTCTATGAAAATGGCAGCAGTGATCCCCTGCTCACAGATTGAGTCAAGTTTCATGAGATAAACAGAACGGGGCTCCAAGAAGGTGCTACGGTGGAGAATGTGGTGTCGATCCTGGCGTTGGCTTCAGCAGCAGCTTTGAGGATGAGGTGGATCCAGGCTGGGGATTCCAGTGACCAGCCTGGGACTCCTTATGGCAGCTTCAGTGGCTGTTCACTGGATCTCCTGGTGGCTGCGTCAGCATTGGTCTGTGATTCCATGTGGCTTTTTCTTCAGTATTCACGGGGGCTCGACCTGGGATTCCAATGTTGTGGGGGGGGGGGGTGAGTGGAGCAAGGATCAGCTACTTGAGCCCAGAGCTGTGAATTGGACTAATTTCTCTTTTTTAAAAAAATGTCTTTCTTTTTTATTATACTATTGTGGAAGGACTGCTATTCTGAACTTTTAATTTCTTAATTTTTTCTAATTTATTCTTGTGATTTTGTGCTTTGAAGGTCTGTCACGCTGGACTTTTTATTTCTTTATTATCCTATTTTGTTCCCTCAGAATTTGTCCTCAAGAGTCTGTCCCTGGGCATCTTTGTACCTGCGGTGGCACTGTAAGTGACAACTTGTAAACTTTTCATTGCCCTCATCTGAGCACATGTGACAATGAAGATAATTCACTTCAATAAACAAACCAATTGCACTGAAATAGCCAGTTTTCCCTAATGCTATTGAATCCAAGTAACTGAGTCAGTGTTAAAAATTTCTTACATCCTTTCAATTCACGTGTATGATAACTTCACAAACAGGAAATGAAAGATTTGCCTGCTCGGTTGCAAATTTCATAAAGAATGGAGACACTTTAGAATATATACTGAACTATTTTGCAACATCTGCTTTTGTGTTGCTGGGTGAGGGACACAGATTCATAACAGAAATAATCTGGAAGCCTTGCTGTCTTTCTCTCTCTCTCTCTCTCTATCCCTGCATATTTGTCTTATCATCTTGGAAAAACATCGCCAAGTGTAAAAGCAATTTTGGCAAGCAACTAATCACCAAGAACTCAAGATATGTACAGATTCTGCTCTCTCTGTGGATATGAGCCAGTAAGTAATCAGATTTTGAGATCTACCACCTCAAAGGTCCTAAGGATTTTTTAAGAGTAGATGTGTTACTGTCGCCTGTCTGTACCAAACATATTGCCTGTGTTTCTGTATGTTTGATGTTGCTGTTTTTTCTTCAGGTTTGGCCCATACAAAAGTCATCCTTCGACTCATGTAAACCTTGGTGATTATCTCCTTCATTTTCCCACAAACAATGTTTTAATTGAAATGTGATAGCTGTGTGCTAAAAAGTTAATTTCTTTTGCAACTGCCAGAGAGGTGCTTTAAAAAGGGAATCACTTCACCCTCCCCACCTAATTGTTCCAAATTATTTGTTAAATACTCAAACACAACTCTGAGCATGTTTGGGTTTGCACAGAAGTGAGAAAGCTTTTCAGTTTTCGTTCCTACATTTTTTGTCATCTGTTCTCTAATAATTTCTCAGAGGCCAATGGGCTAAGCAAATTACCACTGATAGGTTGGGCTATAACATGATAATTAATCCTATGAGTAACCCTTCAATCCAAGCATAGCACTAAGTTAGTAACAGATTAACAGGTTGTGTACCAATTTAAGTCAGTTGAAAGTGGCAAACTGCACACTGTCAAATTTCCCAGCTCATTAGCATTGAGCATGGGCCAGGAATAAACTTGTGTTACCACATTCATGCCATTTCCTGACAGACACAAAGGGAATCCTATTTGCAGGAAGACCCCAGTTCATTAGGCTGTCTATTTCTGTGCCTATATCCCTATTCAGAATCATAGAATTATTATAATGCACAAGGAAGTTATTCTGTCTGCACTGGCTTTCTGAGCATGTTAACTTAATGCCGACCTCCTTGCCTTTTTTGCCAGAAGCCTCCACATTGGTTGTATTTAAATAATCACTAATAATTTCTTCAATGACCCAATGAACCTGCCTTACCAAATTTCCAGACATTGTGTTCCACTCCCTAACTGATTACCATGTGAAAAAATCTTTTCATACCTCGCATTCATTTGAATTGAATTGAATTGAATTTATTGTCATGTGTACCGAGGCACAGTGAGTAATACAGGCAGATCACAGAGTTACATAGTATACATAAGGAAATAATAGGTAAATAGCAGCAAAAACAAAAACACAGGGACAGGTGAATGTTAAGAGTTTGTGAGTCCATTCAGTATTCTAACAACAATAGGGTAGAAACTATTTTGAAACCGGCTGGTGCGTGTGTTCAGGCTTCTGTACCTTCTCCCTGATGGTAGAGGTTGCAGAAAAGCATTGCCAGGGTGGGATGGATCGTTGAGAATGCTGGCGGCCTTTCCTTGACAGTGGGCCTGGTAGATGGATTCTGTAGATGGGAGGTTGGCCTTTGTGATCTGGTTCTTGATCTTTCTAGGAGCGGGAACAATTGCTCCCTGTCTACGCTGACCCAGATCCCTCTTGACTTTGACAGCTTCTCTCAAACCTCCTCTTAACCATCTCCTCTGCAAGGAAAACAATCCCAACTTCACCAATCGTTCTTCATAACTGAAGCATCTCATCTCTGGAACCATTCTTGTCAACCTCTTCTGTACTCTCTCCAATGCAATCATATCCTTTCTAAAGTGTGGTGCCCAGAACTGTACATAATAAACCAGCAAAGGTAAAGACCACTTTTTATTTCTCAGTCTGTGGACTAAAAATGGGAAAAGATACTGCTTTCAACCAAGGGACAGTTTCAGCTTTAAAAGGATTCAACAGAACTCATATGAGTTTCATCTCCAGTATTGCTTTACTCAGGCAATGGGAGAGA